>NW_025776158.1:0-619921 GCF_021130785.1 Homalodisca vitripennis
CGGTATAATTCACGGTATGTTAACAACGTATTATAAACATTTCATTTCCAGGAAATGCCGTCAGAATGTGCATGAGTGCTTTTTTTGTCTTCCATTGTGATATTGGTGGAGCATGACACATCAAAACAGCTATCGTCAGTCACTCGGCCAGCCGTCTCTACGCTCGGAGCGGGTAAACTCGCTCGTGCAAACAACAGCTGAACGTGGATTGTTTGTTTAGTAACCTAACAGTGGAAAGGACTCACTTTATGAAAAAGGAACAGCTAGGTGCGTCGTGTGTTTGAAGAGAGGACTGAGGAAAGAAACCATTTATCTTTGCAAGACATGCAATGTATTTTTTTGCAACTTTAAAGTATTTTTTGAAATCTTATTAGACAGTTTAAATAGTAGCCTTAAAATAAAAAACAGTAAACAAAGAAATACAAAAAAATCAAAATAAACATCAGTGGTACATGGGTGAACTGGCCTCGATGAAAAATAAACTGTTATTCTATAACAGCCTTATTAAAAATAGTCTTAGTCCTAATGATGATTTGGTAAACCAAATGAAAAATCTTAAATACCAATATCGAACAGCTCTTAAGAATGCAAAATTAGCATCGAATGCTCAGTATATTGAAAATAGTAGCAACAAGTGCAAAGCTGGCCTGGAATTTGATTAAACAGAATAACAATTCAACTCCCAGTCATTCCAAGTCTAATCTCTCACCAGATGATTTTAATAACTTTTTTATTGAATCTGTTAATGGTATTCAGAGGAAAACTTGTTAAGACTCCCGTGACATTCGATGATCTTCTAAGTAGGAAACAAATAAGTAAAGCTAACTTTAATTGGAACTACATTACCCCCCAAGATATTATAAAAGCAGCAAAGAGACTTAACAACTCCAACAGTAAAGACATTTATAACCTTTCTAACAGCGTTTTAAAAAAGATAATTCAGACAGTTTCCGTTCCTCTAGCATTCTGCATAAACAAATTATTGGAAGAAAGGTGTATTTCCTTACCAGCTCAAAATATCTCGGATATGTCCAATATACAAAAAAGGGCCAGTAAGTACACCACAAAGTTACCGCCCTGTATCAATACTACCAATAATATCCAAAATTGTTGAAATAACACTCTGTGACCTGAGCAAGGCCTTTGATTGTGTCAATCATGACTACCTCTTAAATAAACTTAAGTTTTATGGTGTTGAAAACTCCCCCTTTAAGTTTTTTGAATCATACTTACAAAATAGAAGTCAAAAAGTTCTAATTGATGGTATTTGGTCCCAAGAACTAAAAGTCAACTTCGGTGTACCTCAGGGATCAGTCCTAGGACCTCTCCTCTTTTTAATATCAATAAAATGACCTCCCTGATTTTATAAAAGCCAGAACTATATTATATGCTGACGACACAACTCTGGTGAATTCCACTGCAGACATTAATGCTTTGGAAGAATTAACTGAAAATGCTCTTCAGGGTGCCACCACATGGTTCAATGCCAATGGATTTCTTCTAAATCAAGATAAAACCCAAAAAATTATATTTAGTTTAAAAAATAATATCCCTGAAAATCCTGATTACCTTAATGCAGTCAAGTTTTTGGGAGTGTTTATTGATAACCATTTAACATGGAGCCAACACATTGACTCGATTAATCCAAGACTAAATAGAATCATTTATCTCTTGAGGAGTCTCACTAATAAAATCCCGGAATCGTATAACAGAACAGCATATTTTGCATATTTTCAGTCAATAATGCGTTATGGGCTCATACTCTGGGGAAATTGTAGCAGAATAGGAGAAATATTAATACTCCAAAAAAGAGCCTTAAGGGCTTTAACAAATTCACAAGAATATGAACATTGTCAACCCTTATTTATTAAAATGAAAATACAAACAGTAATTAATCTCTATATTTATGACTTAACCCTATATGCAATTAAAAATAAAAGTAGTTATAAATATTATTATGATATTCATAACTATAATACAAGGAATAAGGATAGAGCCCTCATAGCGTTTTCTAGACTGAGTAAATGCCAAAGTAGCCATACCATTATATCTATGAAAATTTACAATAAATTAAAGGTACTTATGGATAAATATCCAATCCTGCAATTTAAAAACAAGTTTTATAACTGGCTATTATTAGAACATCCCCTTTATAAACTAGATGACTTTTTTGTCATTGATCCAATAGACTTTTAGAACTTTGCACGAGGCCTGTTACAAATCACCATTTTTGTTAATCATGTTTTGCTGGTCTTTGCTTGAAGGATGTATACTTAGCTGATGCGGAGAGAGGCTGTTGTTGACGGAGTATTTGATGGGTACTGTTTGGTATTTATATTAGATAGTATCAGTTAAATGGAGGGTTATTATGTTAAAATCATTATGTTGATTTATGCAGGGAATTTTATGATTTGGATTTTCACAAGGTGTAATCTTACATTGTATTAGTTACGTAAATATTTTTAGGTTGTAGTTAACATATAATATTTGTAATTTGTAATCCTTTTTAATATTGTGTTTGATTGATTATAAAATACTGATTGACCATGTTTGAATATGTGATGGACTCATGACTAAGCTTACTTAACAGCTAAATGACATTGTCAATGATCTTTTGTGATTCTTATGGCAAATAAATATTATTATTATTATATTATTAAAATGCCATGTCTGCTCTCCATTCGGATGACTGTTTTGAAGTCTACCACTAATTGAGTGTAACAGTAGCCTTTTCTACTAATTATTTAGCGTACCAAGGATTCTAATGCAACACTAAGATTAACATTATCACTAAAAGAATATAACACTCATTCTAAAATACTCAAGACTCTGATCTCATTATTCATCTCAGGCAAACAATTAAGATTAACAATACAAATGAACAAGACTTTACTAACTTATGCGAAGATTCTTTTTCGCATAAAACATATTTGCATATAATATGAATGCTTTTCAAGTGTTATGAAGAAAGAAGTTTTAAGTAATACATAAGTGAACATATGGCAGCAATGAAGGCCCAATAGTGTCACCAACTGCTGACATTGAAAGCCCAGCACATTCTATCTGCCTCCACTGACCTACCTCACTCACACAGACCTGAGACAATCAGTATCAGCATTACCACACCTCTCATTGTTGGTACTGCTTGTTTTATTGGACAAGGCATTTGATTGTCACTTAATCAAACCCCTTATACAATTTTTACAACTTGGAGTCTGCCAAACCAAGTTATAAAAGCAGCATTCTTATTACAATATATATATATATTTTGACAAACAGAAAAACCTGGTTTTGAAACTAATTATAAATTACTTTCAATTTTAAAATCCAATCAAAGGCAAATAAATTTTTTATAAAATATAATGTTAAACATAACAAATAACAAAGAGAGACTATTTGTTTAACACTGAAATACAATAGTGACGTCACAGTGTGACGACCCCCAGCATATAGTTCTAAAGACCAGACCGGTAACATCGTATGCGGTCTTTATCAGCCAATTTAAAATATTAAATTATCAGTCATATATTTTATTTTTATTCAGCATAACATCTAATTGTAGTAACAAGTAATGAATATATGCAGTCAGACGTATTAGGTTAAGCAGTGCAGGTGGAGAAGATATATAGTTTAATTCAGCACATGAATTGTAAGTCCAGGTCTGTCACCAGTAAGCCTGGTAACTTTCCACACTCAGAGCAGCTGCGCAGTTACTGGGTGGTAGACAAGCAGGAATTTTGCTGAGGTAGCGTCTGGTACAAACGCTGCTCCCTGGAGTTCGGTGTGCTGAGTGGCAGTCGTGCCGGGTTTTTTGAACGCGTCAAGCTCGCGTGAAATCGCTCTCTCCCGTTCTAAATTTGTAACTGTTGAACTGGTTTTAAATTATGTAACAAAACTCAAATTGTTTTCGTAATAAAGTAAATTTTTTTATTTGGCCAACCGAGGAGATCATTTTTATTACAACAACCTGATTGATCCGGGCTAGTTTCCATCACCGTGTCCCGAGGTTAGAATCCGAGAACATTTAAAAATTGAATTACGTATGGTCGTCACGCCACATATTTGTGTCAGGTGTGGGGTAGTCTTTCTTAAAATAAATTAGTGTTTCTTTGTTTCGTTGATGAAATTCGAAAAGTTGGTGTAAGAAGCCGGGACAAGGATGATGGGTAAGTAATTTTTGTTCTGCCAGTAGAATAATGCTAGCCTAGAAACTGTCTATGGAACCTAATATTTGCAATTGTTGAAATCACGAGATGACTATGATAATTTAATGCTTAAAATTTAAAACTAATTGAAAACTTGTTTTGATTAATTTTTATAATTTTTACTGAATTTTAAAGTAATACTTGTAATAGAGACACCATATTGGCTGAGAACAATAGACGCTAGTTGTAAGCTCCCACAATTCCATTCGACATTACTAACTAGTTATATTCTCTGTTAGGCATTCGGTTGTCGATTACTTGAATCTCGACAATTGTTGTTTCGGTAGTTGTGAATAATTGAGTAGTTATTCGGTAGTACTTTGTTTTTTATTGGACTAGTCCCTCAGTAATTTAATTTTTATACGTAATATTGATCAAAAATAAACGTATACTCAAAGGTTTTAATGTGCTGATTTAACTGGTAGTTAAAACCTGATTAACCTAAATTAACTGCTTCTAAAAACTAACTTAATTATACAAATAGTTGATAACCTAACCTTTCTGACTTGGTTAGGCTAACTCAAAGGTACCGGTACAGGGCAGGAGGCTAACCACGTTGTGAGAGAAGGAAGATAAAGGGTTGTAGTCATTAAAGAGAAGTGAAGTAAATTATAAATTTAACCGCCCGAGTAGACAAAGAAATACGGATAGTTCCAGTTGTGAAAGATTTAGCCGAGGAACTAGTTGCCATGGGGCGTGTGGATAATGGAGCCGCTGTAGCTCCGATGACAAAGCCTGACTTGATTATCCGAGGAATTTCAGGACGAATTGTGAAGATTAACGGCAGACAAAAAGTGACTGATGTTAAAGCCGGGTGTACCGGTGAAAGGGAGCTTTGTTGTGAGTAACCTACCCCGTGGGTATTTAGCTGTGTTAGGTTCTGATATTCTCAAAAAGGGGGAATTGCATCGATAGACATCACGGAAGGTGTTCTCCGTATGTCTGGAAGGAACATTTGGTTAAATCGGTTGCACAAGGGTGAGAGTGTCCCCAATTCAGGTAGGCAAGTAGTTGCGCCGCACCACGAAAAGGCACAGACCCCTACTACGAAACCTGAGGTTGTCCGAGTAGCTAAACGCCAGGACAGTTGTATAAAGAATTACGTGTATAACGCAAGAGATGTCACGATACCTGCGTGGAGCGAGAAAATGGTTCAGTTGAAGTTAAGCAAATTTGGATCTACGACTAATGATAATCTGGAGGGTTCGGATGAGTGGTCGAACCAGTGGGTCTTACCATACAGGGTGTGTATTTGGCATGAGTATTAACGAAAATAGTGAACAACAAATGTTGGGGCGAAGGCTGTGAATGTAAGTGGGAGAAGAAGTATCCCTTACGGTAAATTCTAAATTTGGAATAGTGGAATCAGTTAGTAACGATACGATAGATCATTTGATAAATGTGTAGATGAATAACTTAGCCATTTGATACTACCTGAGCGACAAAAGGTTAAAAGAGTACTAGAGGAATACGAGGACGTGTTTGCGCATAGTGATGTCCAGCCTCTGCAATACACATCGGCCGTTAAACACGTTATCCATACGGGAAATGCTGCGCCCATTTATAAGAAAGCTTATCGGGTTCCATTTCATCAGAAACCCATAGTGGATGAGTTGATTAGAGATCAACTGGACAAGGGATAATAACTCCTAGTCATAGCCCATGGGCATCGCCTGTAGTCATCGTCCCGAAGAAATCTGTGGATGGCAGTAAGAAATATCGTTTCTGCGTAGACTTTTGAGCAGTCAACGCTGTGACTGTACCTGATGTATATCCTCTACCCAACATCTCTGAGACACTTGACTCGCTTGGAGGTTGTACCATGTATACTACACTTGACTTGAGAAGTGGTTATCATCAGATTATGGTAGATGAGGATAGTCGACCGAAAACTGCCTTTAAAGTGCCAGGAGGTCACTATGAGTATCTACGTATGCCCTTTGGACTGTCTACGGCGCTTGCAACATTTCAGCGCCTGATGGATTCAGTTCTTATGGTATTAAAAGGAGAAAAGTATTTAGTGTATCTGAACGATATTATCTTGTTCTCAAAAGATTTGGTTTCGCATTTGTCGTATTTGAGTGAAGTGTTGAGTAAGCTACGTGATGTGAGTTTGAGCGTGCAAATCACAGGAATTCCCTGTGCCTAGGACTGTAAAAGATGTACGATGCTTTTTAGGTTTGGCCGTATATTACCGCCAGTTCATAGAATGCTTTGCTGTCATTGGGAAACCTCTTTTTGACTTAACCAAGCAAGGAAAGGAGATCGATTGGGATCAAGCGTGCCAAACTGTGTTTGAGACACTTGAGCAGAAGCTAGTCTCATCACCAGTGTTAGTCTTCCCCGACTTTAGTAAGCCGTTCACCTTGGCTACTGATGCCAGTATTGACGCTCTAGTTGCTGTATTGTCCCAAGAAGTAGATAGAGAAGAACATCCAGTCGCGTACGCTTCTCGCACTCTTTTTCCTGCAGAAAGGAATTATTCTACGACCGAAAGAGAACTGCTAGGTTTAGTATGGGCTGCAAAGTAATTTTAGATGTTATTTGTTAGGCCGTGAATTTAAGGCTGTGACAGATCACACAGCACTAAAGTGGATGTTATCTTTGAAAGATCCAAGTAGTAGACTAATGAGGTGGGCGTTGAGGCTTGCTGAGTTCACTTACACCGTGGAACACAAGCCGGGAAAGAGACATACCAACGCTGATGCTCTTAGTAGAGCTATGTGCGCAGCTACTCGCAGGGACGAGCTCCCTGTGGTTGACCTTGCCACACTTCGTGAGCATCAAAAGTATGATCCTCATTTTCAAGAGTTAAGGAAGGCCAAGTGTTTTGAGTTGAGCCCAGAAAAGATCCTGTACAGATTGAACGGGAGTGGAAAGAAGATTGTGGTCCCCTCATCTCTTACTCGTGAGATAATAAGATTGAACCACGACCTGCCAACGACGGGATATGCGGCGGTGGCTAAAACGTTAGACCGTATTAAAGCAAAATTCTGGTGGAAAGGCATGGATAAGGACGTATTAGAATATGTGCGTTCGTGCCACATTGTAGTCAACGAACCAACTATGGAAAGGCAAATACCCCCTTGGAACGTTGTTTAACGAGCCCAAGGTCCCTTTCGAAGTAGTGGCAGCTGACATAGTAGGGCCCTTGCCCATCAGTGAGTCAAGAAACGTGTACATCTTGAGTGTGATGGATCATTTCACACGGTACTGTGAATTTATACCACTGCCTGACCAAACAGCAGACCAGGTGGCTCGAGCCCTAGTGCAGAGAGTGGTTACTAAGTTTGGTGTTCCCAAGGCTTTGATTACGGATCAAGGGGCAAACTTTACCTCTGACCTGATCAAACAGTTGTGCAAATTCTTGCACATCAGGAAAATCCAGACTACAGGGTTTCACCCACAGAGTAATGGTCGGCTAGAGAGAGTACTCGCGACTATTGCCAAAATGCTTAGTCACTTTGTGAACCGTCATCAGACTGATCGGGATGAATATCTCCCATATATAACTACGGCTTATAACAGTCAAAGCCATGAGGCTACGGGATTTTCGCCGTACGAAATGTTGTTTGGGCGAAAAATGGAAGTTCCTATGGAAGTTGCCGCGCGACTTACGGCATTGGCTAGGGCCAAGTATGAGAGGCAGTACAACAAGAAAGTGAAGGATTCGTTGTACGAGGAAGGTCAGTACGTTCTGCTGCACTTGCCGAGTATCGGACGTCACAGAGTGAAGAATCTGTCAAAACTATGGAAGGGTCCCTACAGGATGGTCAAGGTGTTATCGCCGTTGAATTTAGTTTTAAAAGTGAGAAATAGAGAAATCGTGGTTCACGTAAATCGAGTAAAACCGTAGGCTACGTGAGTAGAACCAAGGTAAACCAGGTGCCAGAAGTGCACGTTGACGACGATGTTAGTGATATCGAGATTCCAGACTCGAATATCTGTATTGGTGAGGAAACGCCATCAGCAGATGATGATATCCCTGGACCAAGTGTTGGCACACCTCGTACGGGAAATAGGTTGCCACGTGTAAAAAGGAGGCCAGCACGCCTCGAAGACTATGTCCCATAGTTGGGAATTATATCGGTGGTGCTTTGGCAAGTGGGAAGTGCTTGACATGCTTATTGGACTGGTGTTTCGTGTTGTAAATATCTGTATTGGTGAGGAAACGCCATCAGCAGATGATGATATCCCTGGACCAAGTTATTGGACTGGTGTCGTGTTGTAAAGGTAAAACTCGATATAAATTTGAAGTTCTGTTTTAGGATTGATTTTTATAACCCTGGGAGTAGTAAGCTGCTTCCAACAAGGGGTCATATTTGAATGAGGCAGAGATGTGCTGCTGACGGACAGCCATTGGAGGGTCACGTTGCAGTACAACTTGACGCAGATTGAAGAGGAATCCCAAAATCTAAGTATCTTGGTAACTGAGGTAAAGAATCATTTTAATACATTTTTCGGAGAACTACTTAATGAAAATATGAGTTCACACTCTCCATGAATTCAATTGGAAGCCGGATTTCGTTACGAATTTGTGCTATTACAGTAGTCAGTTAGTGAATACCTAAATGAAATTGATTATCTAATGAAACTGTTACCACAAAGACGTGGCAAACGAGATGCAGGAGGTCATGTGTTAAAGTTTCTATTTGGTACACTTGAGAATAGCAATTTAGAAATGATTGACGGAAAAATGGATTATTAGTACAACACCAACGAGAAAATAGTGCATCAAGCCAAGGAGCAGGTGACTGTTCTAGCAAATTTGCAGGCGGAAATAGTATCACATGGAAAAACAATAAATAACGTAATTTCTGTATTGAAAGAATATCATTCTAATATGCATGAACAAATGGTTAAATTTTTCACATGAGCAAATGCTGCTCATTATCAGTTAAAAACTCTTTTTGAATATTTGAAGTAAAGTTCTGCGCTGTCGGATACTAAAGAAACAGTATGTAGTGCAAGACGAAAGATAACTAAATTTCATCAAGCAATTGAGAGCTTAGCAGCTGGGAAGGTTGACAGTAACTTGCTAATACCTCATGAGTATCTAAGAATTTTGAAGGAAATTGAAAAGGTTATACCTCCAACGACTATATTGTATTCACCTGTTAAATTAGAAAATATTCATCAATTTTATTCTGCTGTGGTTGTTCATAGTTATACAATTCACGCCTTAAGGGTAGTGATGAGGTTGCCTCTTTCAAACGATAATAAGATGTTCCAATTATATGATATTATTACCTTTCCTGTGTATGATGCCTCTCTCAAAGTATGGACCCAGTGGGAAGTCGATACCCAAAAATTATTGATCAGTAAGGATCGGTTAATGTACTCGATGTACAATAAATTGGAGTTCGACCGAGAGTGGAGTTTCGACTGATTGTTTGCCCGTTATCGAATGTCCTGTTAAGCGTAAGCAATTTTTTCGGTTGAGATGTTTCATTACGAGCAAGTGAGACTCTGTGGTAGAAAATTAATATCGGGTACTTGTCATATCGGATTAAGATCCCCGGTACTTGTCAAAACTCCAAGCCGATGGATATACAGTGCCTCAGAGGAGCACAGATTGACTTTGAATTGTCTAACTAGTGACAGGACCCTGAATATAACTTCCGCGGTAGTGAAGGGGGTTGGTGAATTTAGAGGAATTGATATGTGTGATGTTGTCTCTGAAGAATTCAAGGTGCCTGCCCGTATTCACGGCAGCTCTGTGTTCTCAGAACAGATAAGTGAAATTGTGTTTCCAGATGTGAAAGAAATTTACACAAGCGAGGAGAAGGAGCTGTTTAGCTCTGAGCAGGAAACGGCTGTGAAAGTCCTGCAGGGACTGAACGAACGGCTGGGCACATTAGGTGTTAAGGAGTACCGTCCGGAGGACGTAGTCTGTCATCTGAAGTCCCACATTCTGTTTGGTCGAAAACTTTATGCTGCAAAAGTGGCAGCTGCTGGTAGTTTTGGGTTAGTGTCAATCCTGATGCTTGTGTACATGTGTTACAGATTTGTCATGTCTGTGATGGCATGTTGGTCGAGTCGCCGACAGCGTCGCTCCGCCACTCTGACCGAGGTCTTCGCAAAAGTGGGAGACCTGACGTCACTAGACAGTCCTGAAGGAGACCAAGAGGGTGTGAACCCTGGAGAGATAAATGCTGTTGAACAGAACGTGGAGGCAGTCGAAGTTGTTAATCTCGAGCGACTGCGGGACGTGATACAAGCTTTGTAATTGTGAGTAACGATACTCTGAATAAGTGTGAGTCCCTCAACTCACTGTGGTAGCATTGGAGTAAAATATTCGGCCATCCGTTGCATAGCTGTATGCAGGCTCTGGTACTACGGGGCACGTGTTGAAATCACTGATAAACAACTTAAGAAAATTAACCCCGAAGTA
Organism: Homalodisca vitripennis; assembly: GCF_021130785.1. Lineage (NCBI taxonomy): Eukaryota > Metazoa > Arthropoda > Insecta > Hemiptera > Cicadellidae > Homalodisca > Homalodisca vitripennis. The sequence goes on from NW_025776158.1 coordinate 10,600, forward strand.
GTTAACTCCTGGGCCTGCAGTGGCTGCAAAAAAACGAACATTGAAGACCACCTAAGGTCTAATAATGACAACTCCGTTCTACCAAAATCTAATCTGGCTGATACAGACAACACCCTGGCAGACATACAGCAGAAAATAAAAGAACTGAATATAGAAGAACCAGATCTAGAAACCTCTCTTACACTAGCAGCAGAAGTAGGAAATGTTCTGTTGACTGAAAATAATAAATTAAAGCTTAACTTAAAAAAACAAAAAAGTGAAAATACAAAATTGACTAAAAAAATTCTTGAAATAAAGAACTACAATGAACACATCAATCCAGACCAAATTTCTAAGCTCGAACAAGAAAATGAGACACTCCGAAGCATAATTAGTGAAGTAGTAGAACTGTTTGATGAATCTGAGCATTAATTGGGAAAGGAGAGAGAGCTGAGGAGTCAATTTAGTAAAACTTTTGATGAACATGACAAAGAGAGGGGGGAAACAATACTGAAATGTGAAAAACAATAAAGGAACAACGAAAAGCAATAGATCACCTCAAATCAGAAATGGAATTAAACACCTATTTGAAAAACATCACCAAAAACCACAGAAGATGTCGGAACCCAAACGTGCAATATAGAACCAACTACAAGCAACACATATCTTCTAGTAGAGATAGAGTAAATGAAAATAAGACTAGGCTTGGTTAAGAACTCTATCAGGGCCCTACAGAAACCACTGGTCAATCCCCCCCTCCCCCAAGGAAACAGCAATACGCATCCAGATAGTAATACAAATTGTAAAATCAGTCAAACCAGCAGTATAAAACAGGGCATCTCTCCCCTAATGACTAACAACCGGACAAATCAAGTCATTACCACAGCACCTGGAGACAGCCAAACCAGCAGTAAAATGCCAAACTCTACCCCCTTATGACAAAAATGCAGACAAATACAACCCCTGGCAACTGCCAAACCGGCAGTAAAAAACTGAACTTTACTCCCCTTTTGACCAACACCCAGACAACTCAAGGCACTAATACAACACCTGGAGACAGCCAAACCAGCAGTAAAAAACTAGAAGAAGATAAGAAAATAACTGAATAATCTCAGTTTCTCTCTTCGAGTTCATAAATCTAAAGCATCAAATTCCCATGTGAAATTAAAAATTTACAACATGAATAATTTGGAAACACTTTTAATGTCTAAGAATACCACCAGTAGAAGGAAACATCTTAAAAGATTCCTTAGACACTTGTGGAAACAATAGACCTTTAAATGTTGAAGAAGGAGCTTATATTGGCTACTTGTTAACTTATTTACATTCAAACACATAAACCAATATTTAAAACTTTATTTTTGTAAGGCCTTTCGATAGCAAGGTTATCTTCATCAGACACATCCTGTGTGGCGTGGTGTGTAAAGTAAATCATTACTGGAATTTTATACTATATAATTTTTGAGTGTTATTTTTGTAACCTTCGTGAAAGTAATATCGAATTTTGTATTGGTCCGTCTTCTTGATTTATCTTCTGTGTTTGTTTGATTTATGTAATATGACTCCCATGGTATTTAAATATCTTGATGTGTTCACGTGTATTAGGTTTTCCTTTGATATAGTGTGTTCACTATTGATACAGTGGTGTGCGATGGCTGATTTTTCTTTTCTGTTTAATTTAATGTGGGAGCAATATTCTTTTTTCTTGGTGATCTCATCTTGTTCCGTACAAAAGACTCAGCTCAGAATTTTATGACATGTTTCAACAGACTCAACCCAAAGCAGGATACAAGCACAAGCAAGGACAATACCAGAACATTGCATTCTTGTCTGACATATTCTTCCTGTCACATCCAGCAAGGAAACAGCTAAAAACGGGTCATTATCGATGAAGCACTAATGATGCATGCAGGAGAAATCTTGTTTGCAGCCAAACTCTCTGGAGCTCATGAAATCATACTAATTGGCGACACAAACCAAATCCCATGTATAAACAGGTCGAAACACCTTGAAGTGAGTACCCATAGAATAACAGAGGTAGAAGAAACAACTAAAGAGCGAAATATTTCTCACAGATGTACTAGAAGTACCACAGCCCTCTTCTCCCCATACTACACATAAGGAATGTTGACAACAAGTTGCATTGAAAATGACCTCAAATTTCAGATCTTTGACTCCTTAGACAACCTTAGCCAAACCATTGACAAAGGAAACACACTTGCCTTGCATTCAAGCAATCTGAAAAGCAAGAAATTTGCAAGCGAGAATACACTGCATCTACCATTCACGAGTTTCAAGGCAGGCAAGCCGAAAACATTGTTGTGGTACGTACAGCATCTAACCCAGAATGTACATATATATAACTCCATTCCCCACTGTCTAGTTGCAATTTCTAAACATACAAAGTCTTTCCTATACATAACACCTACAAGAGATGACACTATCAGCACGTGGATACAGAAGGCAAACTCCCTTCAATCTCAAGAACTCCTGAAATTTTTCAAAAATACAACTACAGATAAACAGCACAACAAAAGAACACCTGGACAAACAAATGACCATTAGAATCAAACAGGTTCAGAAACCCACAGGAAAACACAAACAGTACATCAAGTACACAACCCGAATCCTCTGGAACTCAGCATTCAAGAAAATCAAATAACATCAACAAGTAAAGAGAGTTAACTTGTGGATCGGCAAAGTAAAGTTATTGGGATGCCTAGTATTGTAAGAGTGAATGTCTTGGTGCTGTTGGACATTATGAGTTGTAGCTATCACAATACACTCTACAATATAAAGGCTGACTACTGTTGATAACCTCCACTTTTTGAATATCTCTCTACAGCTCTCTCTAAATCCCGAGCCGGTCATGATTCTTAGAGTTTTGTTTTGAAGAATGAGGATTTGTTGGAGATTTCTTTCAGTTGAACCACTCCAAACCGCTAAGCCATATCTCATATGGCTTTCAAACAGAGCATGATAGGCTGTTATTGTGGCTTTTGTCGTGCTTTTAGATTTCGTCCTTTTTATGGCATAAATTGCTTAGCTGAGCTTAAGGCATAAGTTATCAATATGACTTAGCCAAGAGAGTTTGTCATCAACAATGATTCCAAGGTAATTAGTTGAGCTGACAGATAGAAGATTTGGTAGATCTGAAATGTCATCCTTCTTGTTCCCAAATGAAATTTGTTTCCTCTTTGATTCATTGAAAACCAGGTCATTGTTTCTACAGTAGTCCATAGCAATGTTAACAGTAATGTATGAATTTATTTCTAGATTTTCCACTGATCTATTGGCAGTTAATAGCATAGAATCGTCAGCATACATGACTAAATTACTGTACGAATGTAAAACCTTAGGAAAATCATTAGTAAATAATATAAAAAGTACAGGTCCCGACACAGATCCTTGCGGTACACCACAGTCCATTGACAGCATCTCAGATCTTGAAATTGTAGTAACTCTTTTTATGGTCTGAGTCACTTCTACAACGTGGTATCTTCCTTCAAGGTATTCTGAGAACCATGAAAGTGCTGTTCATTGGATTCCTAGATGAAAAAGTTTTCTTATAATCAAGTCATGGCTTAGACAATCAAATGTCTTACTCAAGTCAAGTTGCACTCCCACTACATTATTTCCAGCCTCGATATTGTCAACAATGTGCTCAAACAGATCTTTTATTGCAGTCATGGTGGATCGTCCCTTAATAAAACTATGCTGTTTCTCTGTCAAAAGGTTGTTTAGTTGAAGATGCTTGAAAAGTTAAGAGAGTACTATTTTCTCAATAATGTTGGATTCAGTTGGAATCAAAGATATTGGCCTAAAATTTTCTATGTGGTGTTTACTGGATTTTTTATGAAGAGGGATAACTTTGGAAATTTTCATGCTTGAGGGGAAAGTACCATGCAGAAGAGACAGTTGTGTGATATGAAAAAGCGGTACCGCTACTTCATTTTTACAAAATTTTAGAATGTTTGAGGACATTTCATTTAAGCCAAAAGAGGATTTTGTTTTTAGTGTTTAGGGCACGTAGAACATATTAACGGCACACTTGCTCAGATGCTATCCTATTACACAGGATCCAATCAAAGAGACTGGGATCTCTACGTAAACCTCACCTGTTTTAGCTATAATACAAGTCGTCAGTAAACTATCAAACATAGTCCCTATTATATGCTTTTTGGCATGGAAGCTCGGTTGCCTGTGGATGCAACCCTACGAAGAAACGCAAGTGATGACGTAAAAGTCCTGAAAAGAGTTTATGAGTGCCGTAGGAATGTGATAAAATTATTTGAAAGAAGTCAAAAGAAACAAAAGGATCGGTACGATCAGAAACACCGCTTCGTTGAGTATGAACCCGGCGATCAGTTTATGGTGTGGACGCCAACTCGCAAGAAGGGGAGGACGATCAAATTACTACACAGGTGGCACGGACCGTATAAAGTAACTGCTAAACTCTCCGAGGTAAACTATGAAATAGAGATCAAGAAAGGGAAACAGTGTTACTTCGACACGGTACACGTTAGTCGACTAAAAAGATTGTATCTGAGGAATTAGATATATAAAAAAAGGAATTATGTTTATAAATGTAATTATTGTAAAAATATGTGTATAGTTAAATATAATCGATGAACAATATATGCCAATAATGTAATGTTGGTAAGGTATAGAACATTTTTGTTTGTAATTAATGTAGACTGGCGTATTGGAAATAATAGCTGTGTTAGGTTATAAAGTGAATCTGCTCATGAAGTAAGAATGTGGTCATTGCCTTGAGTAACGATAAATGCCAGGTAGGCAGGACAAGGTCCAACATGAACACTTATGTGCTGGACAGTTAATGTAGTACGCTGGGCAGTTAAATCGACTGAAGTTTTAGCATATACGTTGTTACTCTATTGGTTTATAATTTTGATGTGTTCATATTGTATAAGTTTATTGATTATTAATGTAAAGTGAAACTTGTTGTAAAACAGTAAACGTAGCTTAGCCTGTGCCACGCGACGGTAAACATCATGGATACATGAAAAGGAGGTAATTTTGTTTTGTTTATTTATATGGTTAGTGTGGTTATCAGCAATGTTTTATTTGAAGCTACAAGCCAGGAGAACCGAACTCCTATATCAGTCGTGACGGTTGTTTATTGGAAGGAGATAGATTCAGCGGAGATGTATGAAGCATCAATCCCCCTCGTTTACAAGACAACTTGGCCGGGAGTAGATATGGCTTATTTAAGTCGCCCCAAGGGTGAAGGTTTTTGTAAAAATGTTTTGAATGATCCAGAGTGTATTATTTTCTTGGACTTCAGTGGTTGATAAGGAGATTGGAGAACGAGTCGCTTGGCTGAATAAAAGTTTCAGTGATAATTTTAACTTGTTTTCAGAGATACAACGGCATAAGCGCAGTCTTCGTTTTATAGGTAATTTTGCTCATTGGTGCTGTGGAGTTATAACTGGAAAGCAATTAAGACCTTTATATGTTAACCGGGAGAATATGAATTTGTTTGAACAGCAGCTACATAATGATTTACAAGAGGCGTATTCAGAAATTGATAATTTAACATTTAGTATGAGTTCTTACAGTCAGGAGGTCAGTCGCACGTTTTCTCAAGTAATAGATGTGGGAGTTAACACAACGATGGTGTTTGAGCGGTTTAGGACCAAGGTGTATGTCGCTGATCAGAAGAATAATTATAAAACTTACAGTCTGTTACAGCTCAACGCACTCCAGTCAGTGCTGCAGTTGCAGGTAATACAACTAGTTACCAGATTGGAGATTCTAAGTCAATGCAGGGAACGAAAGATCCCAAACTCAATAATTTCATTGTCAAAATTCAAAGGTGATCTTATAAAATTAGCGGCCTCAGTTAGACAGGATGACTACGAGTTGGTGATTACTCCAGAAGAAGTGACCAAATATTTAAAAAAATAAATTAGAAAAAGCTGATTGTGTGATTTCAAGTTCAACAATAGTCGTTAGTATAAAGGTGCCAATTAGGAAGCTGGGGCACGATGGAAACTTTTTGAAGTAATTTCTGTACCGTTTGCATGGAAAAATTCGACTTGTAGTATTCATCATGAAGTAACGTATCTGGCAGCAGATAATGAGCGCTTGATGGCGATACAAGGTTCTACAACTCATGACTGGTCAACCGAGGCGACATGAGCCGCCACCGTATGACTACTGGATGAATGATGCGTGAATGGTGGCCACCAACTGAGTAAATGAGTGTATGATCGAACGAGCAAATGAGTGGATGGGTAAAATGGTTAATTAAACATAATTAATTGAGGAATTATTATAATGCTTGGTTATGTAGAGTGTCTTCACAAGAGAAATATTGTTAGGATGTATGTGGTAGTGTTATATGAAAATGTTATTAGAGGCATATGAATAATATATATCTGTGAAGAAATCTATGGAGACTAATTATATTGTATTGGTAAGGATTATGCCACTCGTAATGTTTGTTGTTTATAAATACCAATTGATAGAAGTTCTTATATCTGTGCTTGGGTGACAATTTAAATATGGTATAATGTGTCATTATGTGATTAGATATTATTGCTTATTTAAAACACTTTTAAATTGCTGCATTTGAGTATACATCCAATTACGAGTACTAACGAATAGCAATGCAAATGTGCATGGATTAATGGATTATTCCGATCTTTAGAACTATGAGTAAATAATAGTCTGAATTTAACCATGTATAATAGTAGTTAATATTGTAGAATAAATGATCGATTATATTGTATCCATCATTGAAAATGTTTTGTAATGCTATACGGCTTATTGTTTTGTATGTTATAAATATTTTGGAAATAAGTTAAGCATCTGTAAGGAACTGGTGGGTACATAAACGGTCGAGGCCGGAAACTAATCTCTTTGTGAGAATAAATTGTAGACATATAGTTAGGATACTCTGGAGTAGTAGCTGTAGCGCGCAGTAGCGAGCGCTGAGCGTAGAACAGGCCGGATGTAGACTGCTGATGCTCGGCGAATTCCAACACGAGAGGCCGCGGCGTCGCTATACTCCGTGCAAAGTAACTTGACAGTACCCACTATAGTTCCATCAAACCATTCTTAGTTGAAAATGTAATTGAAAAGTCTATATTGAATACATATTGGACTTTACATAATTGTTATTCCTGTCAAAGATTGAAGTTGTTTTAATGTTAATAAGTATTCTGAGTTTTAAAAGCAAATGTTAATATTAGGAAGTACTATATTAGCCTATATTTGTGTTCCTCATTTACATTCCAAAGATTATGTTTAAATTTATTAATACTTCTTTATGTATGTAATTATAAGTATAGAAGAATATTAATTGTGTACGATGCCCCTCTCTAAAAGTAATATTCGTGCGTGCAGATTATAATAGGCTCTCAAACCCATATTTACTACATTAATGATGTAATCGTGTAATTATAATTTCTTGAACAGAAATGTTTGTAAGTTTGTACGTTATTTTTAGGCCCATTAAATGTGTAAACTTAGAGATTAGGGACCCGGTATCGGCTATCCTTTCCAGCGACCTGAGGTCCATCCCCAGAAGGAGAAGACGATGACGTCACTTGTTCAGAGCCAGAAACAACCGTATGCTGACGACCATTGAGGTGATGATGTCTTTACCATTACATTGAAGCTGTCCTCTACATCCAAAGACTCTAGTGAGATTCATAATGAGACTAAAGACTTTGTGATTTGAAGATGCCATGGTGAACTATTGGAGCATCTGTTACGTGCTATTGGAGCTACTGAAGTGTCAGGACTATTGCATTGTTTCCCTTGTTCTTCGAGGGTATGCACTTCATAAAAAAAAGAAATCCCTTTGTGATTTTCCTTTTTTTTCTCTTAGTGGGAGGAGTGTGACGAAGGGGCCCAAGAAATATCCCTTCGTCTGAATAATTGAGGGAATTCTCCCTCCAGGAAGCGATGGTATGGAGTGAAATGAAATGAAAATTCTCTTTATTTTTTCAGGCGAAGTTAGGACTACATAGTCCTTTCTTACACTTAACCTGATTATTAGTATATGTAAGTACAAGCCATTTGTAATCTTCAAAATAAAAATAAAATCAACAGAGTTTCAAAAGTAAAATGAATATTTGCTATGCATTCTAAAACTAACAAAAAAAAAATAAATAAAAAATAAAAAAAAAATAAATAAATAAAAAAAAAACCAATATTGCACTGTGTATAAAATTAATATTTGATTATAAAATAATATTAATGATACATTTTAAACAATAACTTAGTCAAAATATACAACATTACAATTAAAACATTCTATTTTTATAAAAATTATTTACTTGCACTCACACATTCATTCATTCTGTCTGCAACAAACCATAACTAGCGATCCTCGGGCACCACGGCCGCGGACATCCGCTGCAAAAAATACAACTTGAGAGCCGAAGCAAACCGATCCCGGCTCTCCAAAGATTTTAAAGGATCTGAAAGAGAATTCCACAAACGGCAAGCAGACACTACAAATGATTTATTAAAGACAGTCGTTCTGTGGTGGGGGATTCGCAACGTCGACGAGCCAGTGCGGGTGTTCCTTACGCCTTCTTCAATAGCAATGAACTCAAAATCGTTTGTAAAGTATTTTGGAAACCCGGTTTTAAGGATAGAAAAAAGTAAAATTAGGATTCGGAAAGCTCTTAGATCTTGCAATTTTAACGTTGACATTAGTACATAATAAGGTGAGATATGCTCATCTCGCTTTAAATTAAACAAAAATCGTAAACAATAATTTTGGATTTTCTGCAATCTATTATTCAAAACCACAGTCATGTCATTAACCACAGCACAACAGTAGAGAAAGTGGGGAAATACAAGTGATTTAATCAGTAAAAGCTTTATGTGGTGTGGTAGAAATCGTTGCATTCTTTTCAGCGTATGAACTGCTGCAAATACCTTTTTACAAGTACCTATAACGTAGTCAGTCCAGTCCAGCGTTTTCTTAATTGTCAATCCCAAACTTCTGACAACACTACTGTATGCTACAGCCTCCCCGTTTACCAATATTTCACGTACATTGTTAAAGTCAACTGTATTCAAAAGTCTAAAATGCCCAATTATTATGGGTTTAGTTTTGTCCGAGTTGAGTTTCAGTCCGTGCTTTTCAGTCCAAATTACAATCTGTTGAATGTCCAAGTTAATGTTTTCAATAGTTTGGTTAATGTTACTAACACTGCAGTGAGCATATATCTGTAAGTCATCAGCATAAGAGAGAACTTCGTATGTGTCAATACCTTGCTTATATCGTTAACATATAGTGAAAAAAGTAAAGGGCCAAGAATGGATCCTTGTGGAACACTACACGTAACAGGCTTCCAGTCAGATCTAATGTCATCAACCACAACCATAACACACTGCTGTCTTCCACCTAGATAAGATCCCATCCATGTAAGAACCTCGGTGGAAAATCCTATATGTCTCAATTTTTTCTACTAATAAAGTGTGATTAACAGTATCGAAAGCTTTAGAATAGTCAAACTGTACTAATACAGTGCATTGCCTTTTGATCCATGGCAAACCGGATGTCATCTGTAATTCTCAATGACGCAGTTTCAGTACTGTGTTACTGTCGAAAATCCAGACTGATAAATGTTAAGAATATTTTGCGATTGTAGAAATTGAGTAATTTGGCAATGCACTATTCGTTTCAAGACCTTTAGATAAAGCAGGCAAGATGCTGATAGGCCTGTAGTCTTGTGGAAAAGCAGGTGATGGGATCTTGTTTAGTGGACGGATTTGGGCAATCTTCCATATATCAGGAAAAATACCAGTTTGCAAAGATTCATTAAAAATTAAAGTAAGAGATAAATAAATAAATAATGACTTTATTTTCAAGCGAATTTCAGTATTTACAAACTGCTTTTCAAATTAACTCAGGTCAATTACATAATAAGCCGAAACAGCATAAAATAAAGTATACATAAGTGGCTACCTAATAACTTAAATTAATTTCTTTTAACTTCCTTTTAAAACTTCTTAAGGGTAGGGTTTTAGCAGCAGGTGGTAGGTCATTGTATTCCTTGGGTCCAAAGTACGAGAATCCCCTCTTGCCCCTCTCCAGGTGAACCCTCGGCAGTTGCAGCATGGCGTCCTGCCGAGTATGACGTTCCCTGACCGCCAACCGCAACATCAATCTTTTGTTCAGGTACGCAGGTCTACCAGTGTCAAGAACCTTGTGGACTATGGTGACAGTTTGTCTCCTACAAATCTCCTTAATAGTTAACACACTTGCTTTCCGGCGGTAACTTGTAATATGGTCAAATTTACGAATATTGTAAACAAACCTTACTGCACAGTTTTGGAGCCTATGAAGAATTGTAAGTTGTTCCTGACTCAAGCTGTAACCAAACACGGGAAGTGAATATTCGATTATAGGGAAAATAAGGGCCTGCACAAGTTGCAACTTTGCAGCCTCAGGAAGAATATTCTTCAGCCTGTAAAGCATCCTAAGTTTGCACATAACTCTACGATGTATCAACTCAATCTGGCTATTGAAAGTAAGCTCCGAGTCTATGCTGACTCCAAGAATCTTCACCCTATCACACCTTAATAAATCAACACTATTGAGCGAAATATTTCCCATATCAGCATTTAGGGTCTGTTTACCAAAGTGCATGACCGAACACTTTTCAGGGTTCAGCCTGAGACCGTGATCTTCTGACCATTTACTAACTGCTAACAAATCATTTCTCAGCTGAATACAAGCCTCGTTTGCCTCTGAGGGATGGTAAGATAGCAAGAGTTGACAATCATCTGCATAGGCATGCAATGAACAGAAATTTAACTGGCTGTCCAAACCTGCAACATACAAAATAAACAGAATTGGCCCCAAACAACTCCCCTGGGGAACTCCTACAGCTTTAGGTAACCATTCTGAAAACTGACCATCAACCTTTGTCACTTGAGACCTGCCTCTCAAATACGATGAAAACCACCTCAGAGACAAATCATCGAACCCGTAAAACTTCAACTTTGCTAGTAAGACATCATGATTTACCGAATCAAAGGCTTGTCTGTAGTCCAGGGCAGCTATGACACTGCACATTTTGTTATTTCTGGCCCTGCAGATTTCATCGACCATATTTAAAAGTGCAGAGCAAGTGCTGAAGCCTCTCCTGAATCCTGACTGTGTTTCGGACACCATTTTCTCATTTTCAATATATGAAATAATTTGTTCTGTCGCAACCTTTTCCATCACCTTTGATATAGTTGGGAGTAAAGAAATAGGTCTAAACTGAGAGGCAGTAGAAGCATTTGGTACCTTGGGGAGCGGAACCACGACGCTTTTCTTCCATGCCGTTGGATAACAACCATCCATCAGTGATTTATTGATAAGGTGAGTAATTACTCCAGAACAATATGGACTTAAGCCTTTCACCATATGGATGGATATACCATCTACTCCGAAAGCTGATGAAGAAATGCTGTTTATTACTTGTCTTATTTCATACTCACTCACTTGCCTAAATTTAAAATCACTCCTGGTTTCACTGTGTGAGTTATTTTTATAAAAATTAAGCATATCTGTACTTGAGGTGTTTCCTGTACCCATTTGAGCAAAGTAAGTGTTCAATACATCTGGAGTTATTTTGCAGGTATTCGTATTATCTTGACCAGTGTTCATCGCTCCTTCTCTTCGCATCGCCTTCCAGAAAGCTTTAGGATTTTTCAGATCTAAATTTTTTTTTAAATAATTTTTCTTTGCAAGCATTATGGCATTGTTTAAATTATTTCTCAATTTGCAATAAGATTGCTTAATGGTGGGGCATTTTGTTTTTACATAATCGTTCCTCAATTTATTTTTCATTACGGTTAGTCTTTTTATGTAATCGTCACGCCATGGTGCTCTATCTTTAGTGACACGCTTTCTAACTAACGGAACACGAGATGGAAGTATAGCGAACAAGACACGTTTCACCAGTCGAATTGATATGTCATCAGCACCAGTTGCATTGGTACTGATTCTGTTGATTACATGCAGGACATCCAACTGCATCACTGGCTTAAATTGGAATAGAGGACATGCATGCTCCGTGGGGGGCAGACTTTGTAGTTGGTTGATGTAATTTTGCAGAGCAACATTATTATTTGGTTGAGAAATTAAGATAAACTAATCATTTAAATCATTCAAGGGAACTTGGACTGCGACTGAAGAGGGCTGCTTGCCAAAGCCCAACTTTTTCACATTACGCCACATGATCGTTGAAGTCTGTTTCTTATTAGCAAATAACGTGTTGATGTATCTCAATCTAGAATTTCGAAGGCTCTCCTTAACCCTGTTTCGGAGTCGGCGATACTGATCCATGGTCACTGCATCACCAGTCCTCCTGGCTTTCCGGTAGACTGCGTCTCGTTGAGCCATTAAATTTAAAATTTCTTGAGTGAGCCAAGGCACTGGGCGCCTGTTATTCACTCGTTTTTTAACAATTGGAGCATGCTTGTTGAAGAGTGACAGAATCAATGAGTTTAATGTGGCAACCATTTCATTAACGGTCGACTGAGTTTCTACAGAGTGCCATGGTGCTTGAAGTACATCTTCTAGGAAGACATCCTCATTCAAACGCCTAAAATCCCTATATTTCAAGAATCTTTCAAAAGGCTTAGGCGTTTTATAGGAAAGCACACAGAAAATAAGATCGTGTTTTGAAACTGCAGGGATTGGAAGTTGCCCTTTGTGAACAATATCATTAAGTTCCTTAACTGTTATAATGTCTAAGAGGGTGTGGGATTCAGCAGTGTGGTGTGTAGCGTCCAGTGGTACAATAGTCATGTTGCAACAGTTAAACATAGTAGTCAGTTGTTTGTAATCATTGTTATGTGTTTTCATGAGTAAATCAGTGTTCATGTCACCCATGATTAGGACACGACTGTAGCACGGCAAAGGGCGCAAGAGAACATCCTACCATCAACTACCAAATCTGGCTTGAGAGAGGATAATAAATGGTTTAATCTCTCCACCTTGTTACTGATCCGGTCGACATTTTGATGGAAAATCGACAATATGTTTTCTCCAGCCAAACCATGCCCTTGAGTGTTAATTGTTATTCTTTGGCCTTTTTCAGGTGGCTGTCCTCTTAAAAAGGACCTGTTGAGGAGGTTGCCATCTGTGTGCAAGGTTCATCTGAAAGGTTAGGTTCAGAGTGCTCTGGCAGCAATTCTAATTCAATAGCACTACTTTTATAGCTCTCATTGATTTTTTTGTAGAATTCTATGTGCTTTATGAAGAATTCTTCTAGAGCTTCATTGTGACTGCAGACTTTTGCAGTTATTGGTGGTTTCTTTGTCAGCACTTGTATTTTTGGATTCACACCCCCTTGCCTGTCCTTATTAGCTGTAAATCTTGCTACCTGTAAGGAAACACTGAAAACGTTGTTTCTTTTATTGTCAGTAGAAGGTTTTTTCAACTCGCTCAGTTTTTGACGGCAGGGTTGCCTGGCTCCTGGGGTTGATTTTGGATGGCCATAAGTCTTCCAACTAGACATTGTGCTATTGTTCAGTTTTTGACGGCAGGTTTGCCTGGCTCCTGGGGTTGATTTTGGACGGGCATAAGTCTTCCAACTAGACATTGTGCTATTGTTCGGTTTTTGACGGCAGGTTTGCCTGGCTCCTGGGGTTGATTTTGGACGGGCATAAGTCTTCCAACTAGACATTGTGCTATTGTTAAGTTTATGTCGGCAGGTTTGTCTGGCTCCTGGGGTTGATTTTGGACGGGCATAAGTCTTCCAACTAGACATTGTGCTATTGTTCAGTTTTTGTCGGCAGGTTTGTCTGGCTCCTGGGGTTGATGTTGGATAGGCATTAGTCATCGTGCTTTCGCCCAGTTTATGTCGGCAGGTTTGTCTGGCTCCTGGGGTTGATTTTGGACGGGCATAAGTCTTCCAACTAGACATTGTGCTATTGTTCAGTTTATGTCGGCAGGTTTGTCTGGCTCCTGGGGTTGATTTTGGACGGGCATAAGTCTTCCAACTAGACATTGTGCTATTGTTCAGTTTTTGTCGGCAGGTTTGTCTGGCTCCTGGGGTTGATGTTGGATAGGCGTTAGTCATTGTACTTTCGTTCAGTTTTTGTCTGCAGGTTTGTCTGGCTCCTGGGGTTGATGTTGGATAGGCATTAGTCATCGTGCTTTCGCCCAGTTTTTGTCGGCAGGTTTGTCTGTCTCCTGGGGTCGAAGTCAGTCATTCATTTGTCCCGGGGTTAGTCAGGTTATAATTTAAATTTTGAGTGCAGATAGGTTTACTCTCCACAGGTAAATGATCCAGATTGCACAGCTGTTTTGTTTGATTAATAGACTACTTTTGAAGCTGTGAAGACAAAGCTATCATATTTTCCATATTTTCTTGTTTTTTATTTATGTTTAGGATTTGGAGCAGCAGATATGGAGAGGTTGTTGCAGATGAGGGATCATTCTCGATGCCTTGGGTCTGAGAAGCGATACTGATGGTTGATTTGGACATATTGATGTTGATTTGATTTTCAAATTTAACTTCCAGGATTTTTATTATTTTGTCTTTCTCACTCACCTTACAAATGTAATCATCAATTATTTGCCCCATTTTGCACTCATGCTCATCAAAGGTATCTTGGTTTTTCCGTCGCAGTTGGATTTCTCTATCAAGTGAAGCTTGCATATCGTCTAGAGTCCTTGTATTGTCAGCGTTGTAGTCCTTCTATTGTCTCTGTGTATCTTTATGTATCATATTAAGTTCCTCAATCTGTTCTTCACAGCTAGCAAGTTCAGCTTTGAGTCTGATGTTTTGTTCTTTCAAGGTATTATTCTCGTTGAGTAGTACTGAGCCTATTTGTGCAGCCATTTCAAGCTTTCCCTCTTCACTGGCTTTGTTTTCAAAAAAATATGTTCTCAATTAGGCTATGTTCAAGTTCTTTAATAGAAATGTTCGGAGAATCAGGACCATTGTTCACGTTTGTGTTAGTTTTACAGGGGAAGCTTATATTTGAATCAGCTCTCACTTGAGAAAGTAGGTTTGAAGAGTCTGTATTACATTTGTTGCATTTCCAGTCATTTATTTTATTGAAGGACATTTTATTAAGAGTTTTATCACTGATATTCTGACAGCCAGCATGGTACCACAATTCACATGTACCAGTGCACTTTAATCCTGAGTATTTTACTCCTATTGAGCATAAACCACAGGGATATTTTGATGGCATTTTTAAGTGTATCAATAATTACAAAAAGGTCAGGTGTAAGGAATTGCACTGTAAAATTTAGATTGATGTAAGGTAGTCAATGACCATGTCAAAAATGTAACATACTGTAGACCAGTGTATTACTAGGTACTCAGTGGCAACTACTCAATTCATCACCACTGAGACACCTTGTCAAGTAATTGGCAGACTTCTAGTGGTCAGAATTAGTCAGAGGTTAAAAATAAATGTGTTTGATTTATGGGTAATCAACTCCTTATCAGCCAGATAGAAGCAGTACAGTGTTAGTTGTACTACAGTAAGCAGAAAGGTGTTCTCGTAGCATAAGCACTGCTGACGCGGTATCTGGGTCAGCGGCCTTGTCACATACGGTGTAGCGCCTGTGAGGTTGTCTTGATAGTGTTAAAATAACACTGACGTGTTTAGTCGCTTATGTGTTGGCAGTTTTTGTGACGTCACAGTCAACCTTTTATTGTTTATTACTGCAAAGCTAATCTTGTCTAACTTACTTAATGAAACTACAGTATTTTGTAATTTATGCAGAGATGTGTGCTTCAGCTACTCTTAGAGTGGTATATTCTTGAAGTTGGATATGAGTTTCATGTGTAATTGCTACCTTTTAAAGTAGGTCAGCTCTGTGCTATTAGCTTTTCAATTATTCTTTCTTTAGCTTTTATATTTGTATTGTCTTATAGTTGTAACACTTACAGTTGCTGTTGATGTTGTGGTGGTGAGTATTTAGTAAGCAATTTGTTGGGTTTACCTACTAATAACTGCACTAATAAGAGGAGCACTTTCACAGTGAATGTTAAGTGTCGGCCATCTTTTTAAGCAATGCATAGAAAGTTACACACTCATTGGAAGCTTTGCAAGTAAAAAAAATGTCAAAAGGGGTGTGGCAGAATACGCAAAGAAAGACATGGAACATCAAGTGAAACTCGTATACACAAGTGGAAATGAGACCGAACTCATTTGCGAAACAGCCCTCTTTGAAATAAAACTAACCAGACAAACTATATTGGTCCTACGAGTCCACAGACCACCAAGTGCAAACTTGGAGCAAGCAATTGACATCCTTACAGAGCAATTGGATAGATCTCTAGAAATTCAAGACAAACAAATTGTATTAAGGAGGGACATAAACGTGGACAATCTAATAAAAGACAATGCAAGCAAAAATATACGATTTTCTGACTACTTTTAAAATTGTCAGAATGAGCCTGCCACCCACCAAGGACACCGAAAAATCAATAGACTGGATCTGCACTAATATTGACCCCCAACTAATGGAAACATCAGTCATATTATCAGGACTTTCTGACCAGTCAGCACAGTTGGCTAAATTAACTGCATTAAAACCCATCCAAAATAAATGCAATGAAAAATTTCAACAAAAGAACAGTAGGCGCTTTCAATGACAGACTAAAGGTCAAAAGTTGGGAAATTGTCTACCTAACTCAAGATGTAAATGATGCCTACAACAAAATGTGTTAACATCATACAGGCTACACTAAACAACACCTGTCCGAAGAAAATCTCTAAATCTGGACAACACAAGAGAAAACAGTGCTGAGACAATGAATGCACTAGACTTAAGAGTGTCTATATACAAGCCCCTGAAAAGGAACAGACCACAGGGCAAACGGAAGACAAATCTGAGACAGCTGCAAGAAAGAAATAGTACGATCAGCGACTGAAAACCCTTCGGAAAGAAAATGCTCTTGCTTACGTCTGCAGGGCAGAAAATAAGTCTAAAGCTCTGTGGCAAGCGATAAATAGTGAGCGAAAAGCCAAATCAAACACTGACACCAAGCTTTACCTGAAAATAGATGACAACACAATACATGACCCAGTAAAAATAGCAAACGACTTTAACAACGTTTTTGCAACAATAGCTGAAAGAACACTCCATAACAATAACACAAGTGAGAATGGAACACTGCAAAAAATGCCACCAAAAATAGATCATAACCTCCAGTTCACACCAGCAACAGAGGATGAGGTCCTAAAAGCTATAGGTTCCTTGAAACCCAAACACTCAGCCCGGATTGATGAGATATTAGCAAAATTAGCAAAAACCTGCAAGTTTGAGATATCAGGCTCCCCAACAGATATAATTAACAAATCTCTCACTCTAGGAACTTTCCCGACCATACTACAAATAGCAAAAGTATATCCGAAAGACAAAACAGGACCAACCACAGACACAAGCAGCTACCGATATCTCCCTCATACTAAATTTTTCCAAAATCATAGAAAGGATAGTCCTAAACAGACTTATTTGTCATCTTGTACAACATAACCTCCTTATAAGCCAGCAATACGGGTTCCTTAAAGGTGGATCAACAGCCACAGCCTTAATTCAAATAATGGAACACATAATAGAACAACTAGAAGAAGGAGACACGTCAACTTGTCTATTCCTGGATTTCAGTAAGTTCTTTGACTGCCTTAACCACAATCTACTTCTTCAAAAGCTAAGAACCCTCGGCATAGGAGGAAAGGCAGCTGACTGGTTCCACAGCTACCTCAATGGTAGGAAACAACTTGTGGAAATAACCAATACTGAAAACAATGTAAATTATAGGATCCAATCCGAAACCATTGACATACAGAGAGGTGTGCCACAAGGATCAGTACTGGGACCAGTCTTGTTCCTCCTACTCACAAACGACCTGCCGGACTGGTTAGAGGATGCCTGCTACACAGTCATGTATGCAGACGATACAGTTCTTACTTTTACCGACAAATCATTGGACACACTGGACAGAAAAACAAACATTCATTTAAATAGAACTAAAGATTACTGTGTTGCTAACGACCTATTCCTAAATGAAACGAAGATTGTACTGTTATATTTCACGACCAAACGGGTAAAACACAAATTTTTCATTGCCAGGCCTAGAAACAAAAACTGACACAAAACACCTAGGCACCATAATTGACTCTAAACTCTCATGGAAACCCCACATAGACCAACTATGCAAGAAACTGTGCTCAGGTATCTACGTCATACGTAGAATCAAGCAAGTGTGTAGTCCAGACACAGCCAGAATCGCATACTATGCCCTTTTTGAATCCCATGTCAGGTATGGCATAACGATTTGGAGAAGAACAACTAAAAACAATCTGGAAAAGGTACTCCTGAAACAAAAAAGAGCAATTACATGCCTGGAAAACCTCAACTACCAAGATAGCTGCAGAGAATCCTACAAACAACTTAAAATTCTCACACATCCCTCTACATAAGAGAAGTAATCCTTCATACAGTTAATACAGCACAGACAAGGCACAGAGATATTCACCAATTCAACACCAGACATGCCACTAATTACACCCTCCCGCAACATCACCTCAGTCTCTTTGAAAAGAGACCAACCTACAAAGGAGCGTTCTACTTCAACCATCTGCCCGAACATTTCAAGAAAGTACATCCCAACCACTTCAAAAAACAACTGACCCTCTAGGTCCAGGAAAGGCCTTTCTACTCGGAAGAGGAATTCCTGACAAACTAGTTAACAATACAATTAAGTAATTAATCATGACTTACATTATTTAATGCATTACTTTTATTTCTGAAACTACCATTATTTTGATACTGTTCAACTATTGACGCTATGTACTCTTCTCCATGAATATGACAAATAAAGGAAAGAAAAGAAATCATATGACGTAACTCCTCTATAGACGTATGGTGGTTGAACTGTTTCATAGCTTATCTGATATTTTCAACGAAATAATACAATCATTAAACAGTTTTGAAGAAGAAAATACAATATACTCGTAATATTATAGAATAGTGAAATATATATATATATATATATATATATATATTATTATTATTATGTATATATATTTATTTATATGTGTATATATATATTATTATGTATATATATATTTATTTATATGTGTATATATATATATTATTATGTATATATATATATATATATATATATATATATATAAAACAAATAACATACATTTAATATTTCAAATAACACACATATATGTGTGTGTGTGTTTGTTTGTTATTTGAAATATTTTATATTACAAAGTACATAATTTTGAAATGCCAAAGTATATTATACAATAATAAAATGTGTACAGTATTTTATTTTATTGCTATACATTAATATGTATTTTATTTAAAATATTTTATGTTACTCAATCAATATTATTACAGCTTTACACACTTATGAACCAATCGCCAGACATTTAAATAACGGTTATGTTGGCGTCGGCTAAAGATATAAACAAAATGCTTATTTTCTACTTCTGTACTTCTATTTGTGGATATGTAAATATTGCAACATATCCAGATATCCATAAGGGAGTTTCTCCAATTGCTCTAAGTCAGGTCTGTTGGATGAGGTCCGAGTCTGCATTGGAGTGATCCATACTGCGATGAAAGTCTTAAGTGATCATCCCTTGATTGAAATTTCCAGTTCATTCTAAATGAAGAAACTCTATGGATGCATGGATTGATGGCATTCTTTTTACATGGTTTATGTAATATTTTCAATAAATTATTGTATCCAACATGGCTGACTGACTACAATTAATGTGAAGTGGCTTCCCAGTTTTTAAGTGCATTTAAGTGTGTAATTCCTAGACAAACAATTACTCTCATATGCAGAAACCTATCTGGATACTGTAAGTCAATTTCTATACTTAAGACAACAATTAAGATCAAACACTAATTGAGAAAAATCTACAAGAGAAACATGTATGGAGAGCTAATCAATTTCACATGACAACAAAGTGTGTTTATATTTCAAACATGTACTAAGAATTCCTGCCAAGATTACCTTCAGAGAATTTATGTTTTCTATCTAAGAAATATAATAAGATCATTTAAAATTTGTAACAAATACTTTCAAGATCATTGCTCATGTTAAACAGTCAAGCATATGATGTCACCATTGCTAGACACATATCACACCCAAGTGACATTGTTCATTAGTACAGCTGGCAGCCAGACAGACAGTGTAAGTGTGCCAGAGAAAGAAGAGCATTGCCCGCTACCTGCTGACACAGCAACCACTGACCTACGAACTCAGCTGCACTGCACCTCACTGATAACTTGCTACATACAGTAATTTACACACTGATATTCCATGTGGTCTATGTACCGTTGGAGTGAGATACTCAGGAATCAGATTTACTGGACCTTGCCACAACTGTTGTCATGAAGGATGTTTAAACCTTTAAGACAAACGCCTAAAGGAACTGAATAAACAAGAAGTTAATACATGGACCTGCAATAGCTGTACTAATTATCTAAGACAGCTGTCTGGAACATCCAACAAGCAAAATATCAGAGCTCGAAGAAATCTGTAGAATGGACATTTCATCTAAGTCACTTATAAATGAAGGAGATCAATCTGCCCCTTACTTACACGGAGCAGAATTTCTCAACAAGTCATTTGCAAATATTGAAAATAGCCTGGTTGAAAACAATCTCCTTGAAGACATTAACAATGAAGAAGAAAAATTGCAAATGGCAGACAAGAAAGGATTAACTCTTCTGGAAAATATAAAGCTCCTTGAAGAAAACCCTCGGACTGATTGTCACAATAGCAAGTACAGAAGAAAAACTAGAGGAAAATTAAAAGAAATAAATTTGCAAAATAGAATCCCTTAATCAAGAGCTGAACTATTTGTAATTCCAGCTTAATAAAGAAAAAGAGTTTCTATTAGAAATGCAAAACATTTTTGAAGAACAGGACAAAAAATCTCAACAGGTTGAAATAATAGAGACCTGAATTTAAATAAAATTAAAAGTCTGGAAATGGCAATTTCGACAATTCAGAAAAATAAATCGGAATACACTGTCAATCCTGCTCTGACTAAAACCACGTATAATCAAACCTCTTGACGACAGCAGCCCTCATACTATAACACAATCCCCATCATCTCACATGGAACTTTTGCTATTAAGGAAAAGGGTCGACTAAATTGAGCAAGTTGTGAACAAATTACCAGACAACAGACACCATCAATGTCGTAATAAACTCGAAATATATGGTGACAAACCAACATCACTTTACAGTGACACTATCAATACAAAGATGGATCATTCCCGGCTATAAGAAGAAAAGGGGGCAACTCTGACACTTCATGATGTAACAGAGACCTACAAAATCCTATCTGGAGAGAATGAACACATGACTCAGTTGTTAAGTGAAAAGTGCAAGAGAAGAAAATCTCCTTTCAAAGCATAAGTTCCCAAAGAGGGGGAAACTTTTGAGGACTTTTTAAACAAAAACATAGATGATCTTAACCAGCCAGACCAATTTTTTGTTTTTTTTTTTTATTAGGCGCGAAAACAAATAACGCGGAAGGTCTTCCGACCCGTGAACATGCCACATATAATTGGCCACGGGAAAAACATGGATGTTCGAGATTAAGACCACGAACTTTCAACGATTGGCCTTGTGACTTATTTACAGTCATGTTGAATGGAAGACGGATCGGAAATTGAAGCCGTTTAAACTCAAATGGCATGTTGGTTGGGATCATCGGGATCCTCGGAATGAGAACTTCCTCATCTTTGAATTTTCATTTGAGTATTGTGGCGTAAATCATATTGTTCATCAATTTACTTACCACCAAACGTGTTCCATTGCACAGTTTTGGTTGGTTTAAGTTTCGAAGCATGATTACTACGGAACCAATCTTTAGTCTAAATTGTGCGGTGGTAAGCCAGGTACATCCAAGGAGATTAAAAATTCAATAGGATTTTTGGTGGCATCATCTTCATTTGTTACACAGTCAATAGATTTGAAAGAATGCAGTGTACCAATGATCTCATTCTGAATTATGTAGTTTAAGTCGCTCACTCAACCATTCATTATTTTTGAGGTTAGTAATGATGTTTGGGAATACTTTGTTGATGAGTTCGTCTTTCGATGAGACAAAGTTACAGAAATTTGGAGAAAATGAAATCAATCCGCTCGATTCGTCGACAGGTACTCAGCCATTACCGATAGTCAGCAATTGCTCAGAGAAATCTTCAGCAGATTTATTGTTCAGCAATGCAACTCTCATGTTTGTTGTTAGCTGAAATTTCTTAACATAGCGCCGTAGATTCGATGATTTGAGGCAAGCGTTTGTTTCGTCGGCAGCAGTCGGATTGGGAATTACTGGCAATGTTTTGGTAGAAATCACCAGACAGTACAATCATTGCGCCTCCAAAACATCTTGAGTCATTACGTATATCTTGCAATGTTCGGTTAAGTGCTTCCAATGCACGTTTATGCGCCATTGTGCATTCGTTCCAGATGATGATCTTCGATTGTGATAAAACTTTGGCCATAGCGGAGCGCTATATAATGTTGCATGCTGGTTCTTCAATAGATTGGAGATTTAACGGCAATTTTAATGCAGAATGTGTCGTACGACATCCTTCTAGCAATGTGGCTGCTATTCCAGAAGAAGCAACTGCAACCGCAATGTTTGTATCTTGCACGAACAGTGGCTAAAACTATTGATATGTGGAATGTCTTACCAGTTCCACTAGGGGCATCCAAGAAATATAAACCACCGTTTCCATCATCAATTGCCTTCATTAATGTATCATAAACTTCCCTTTGTTGGGGATTCATCAGGGGTACATTCGTTTGAACTACTAAATCTAATTTTCCTAGTGATCATATTCACGTTCCCGTTCCAATTCTCGATTAAATACGTAATTCATTTCACGATTTGGCTCTGGCGAAGCCTTGGACTTGGAGATGCAGAGATAATTGCTTCAACGTTTGTCGTATCCCAATGGGTATCGTTTTCTAGTAACTTGAGTTCTTCACTCAAATGACGGTGGCCCACGCACATTTACCAACAACAATCGCAAATAGAAGCATTCATAATTCTTAGGATGAACTTTATACATACGACCAAGAGTATCAGTGGAACGCACAACCGGATAACCAGGAACCGCATCGCCTTGCTTCCGTCGTTGAAAATTCTTCGATGAAGCATTCCAAGTGTAATAACGTGGCATCTCCGAGTAAAGCAAAGTTCGTGCAAACTGATCGCTCTGGCAGGTCTAAAAAAACTGGTCAATGTTGTTGCTGAGGGTGTTTCAGCACGTTGAGCAACATTCGAAGCCGTGAAATATACTCGTTGACCATTCTCCAGACGCACCGCCAAATGCACAACAGTAGGTTGACGTTCGTGTATAGGGAATGGGAATATACGCCAAATCGCTTCATTGCAGTTCACATACCGACCAACTTGATAGCGCGCAATTGCTACGTTCGTATTGGAGGCTTGGACGCCAAAAACCGCCGTATCGCTGCCTTTCGTGACATATTTGCAGATGTATTTAATTGACTTTACTGAATTGCAATACTCAACGTTACAATGTGTCTTGGACGTTTTGGAAATAAATTGAGAATATGTAACAATCCAACTGTTGTCGACACGAAATCCATTCTTTTAACTTTTGTTGTAATAGTTCGACCGTTATCATCCGGTGATCGACGCCGATAAAGTGGATAACCATCGTTGCCAGTGACGGTCACCGCTGTTAATTTCCGTGGATATCGTTTGGAAACACTTGCCGTCGATCATGCAATGTGATTGGAGATTGATGGCGCCACATGGTCCATGAATCATATTTGTGATTACAACATCATGTAGGTCTGGATAAATATTGCAGTTAAAGGTGAATTTGTACGTAAAATTTGAATTGTATTATCTGGATAGTAAAGTCTAAGCTTAACAGTGATTACAGAAACAGTTGAAACAAAATTTTTTGTTTCTCTTTAGCTTACTCTATGCCTTCAAACTATAAATATAAAGAAATTTAAAATGGTAATTAAATTATATAAACTTATATTTCTTTTGTAGCATTATATATCTGTGGCTTGGTGGTAAAAAGGCCTATGAATCAATGATTTTTGGCTACTGCCATTTGAATGTTTCCTAATTGAATAGCACGGAAGAATATATGTTTATTTAACCAGTTTCTTTTTTTTATGTATTGTTAAGATATATAGTTTTAGGTACATATTTTTTACTACAAATATTTTGTTATTTTATATTATATTTTGTATTATACAATTTTCTAAATTCTTTAAAAAATGTAATTAAATATCTTATTTCATTCAGAATTGCTCTCCCCCTTTTAAACCAGTCTAAATTGTATCTTTTTATAAATTAATCAATAATAAACAGTGGTTTTGAAGTTCAAACGTTGTTGTACAAAATGTATTTCTTTTTCTGGAATCATCCGGTAGTGGCAGCGGATACCATAAAGATCCCCAAATCGGTCGCGTTACAGATTTGGTGGCAGTGCGGTGGGATAATCGCGTAACTTTGGGACAATTTAACTGTATAGTTGATTGATTTCCCTACGCCGAAGTGACCACGTGAACATCAAAATTACTCAAACAGTGTAACACAGTATTAAATACAGTGTTAACGGCTAAGAAAAGTATTTTCAAGTTGGATTTTGTAAACTTTTAGAAGAAAAAGTGCAACAAGAAGACGATGGAATTGGATGAAGTCGCCAAGCCGAGAAAGGACGCCAAGAGACGAAGCTATCTTGTTATCTTCGTCATGTCACCAGCCTGGTAGGAGACGGAAGCAGAGCAACCAACATCGTGGAGTGATGAGCTTTGGACAAGGAGCTGAGTGAAGCTGACAAAAACCATCATCTGTCCACAGACACTAACAACTATGGCAGTCGCAATGGCGGTGATATTTGGTGAGCCTTTGTTCACATTCAAACATTGAAATAAATAGAATAGAGAAACATTGGCTGTACTTTAAAAACTATTTTTACCAAATATTCTATATTAATAATTAAGACATAGAGATTAGAGAGAATAAAGGTGCTGTGGTGAAATAGTGAATGCAGCATTGAATGACAACACAATTTCTTGCTAATTTTGTGATTGATTATTAAGTCACAAGTAAATTAAATTGAATTACTCTAACATAGAGTAACGATGTGTACTTCAATGTCAGGTCGTCACTTCCACCTATTTCTCATTTTAAAATTAGGATAAGAATACTTATTAAATAATATTTAGTAAGAAATGCCAATGTTTCCAGTTAAAAAATTAATTATTAAAGCTTTGTAACACAAAATCACTCTTTAAAACAAAACTGTCATAGCTTTGATAAAAATTAATTTTTTGGGTTTAAATAATTGCTGTTATTGAGAAATATTAATGTTTTAAAGTTAATTTGAAATATCACAAGTTAAACGCTATTCCAGTGTGTTGTTTAAAATCTATATGTTACAGTAATATACTTATACCTTACTGTGTGAATTTATAATGCTAATTGATTAGACATTGCTAATCTACTAATTAGTTGTATATCATGTATATGGATTAATCACTAACACCGATTGATGATGATTGATTGATTAGATTGGTATTGATTGGGTATTGATAGATTATCGATTATTAATTCGTTATTGGAAAATTTATTTTTTATGTAGAAAAACTTTTGGGATTTTGAAGAACAAATAGTCAAAGACTAAAGTGGATCATCCGATAACATGATTTAACTTATTTGCATGAATTGGTAATGGAAAAGTGTAAACATTGTTCCAGGATTAAAGGTCTACTATGAAAATTCAATTGGATATAGGTTTGTCAAGAAATCCAAAGATATTATTGACCGGTTACACTACATTTAATCTTAGGAAGAAGCAGGAAACTACTTTTATGATCAAAAATGTCTGGGGTGAATTGTCTTCACAATCAATTGAAAGACATAATAGCTACGCGTTACGTACACCCAAGAACTGGAATCTACATACTTACAACTATTGTGGACCAGGGACCGTGCTTCACAAGAAACCTACCAGGGAAACAAGGTTATAGACACCTTCGATGGTGGTTGTATAAAGCATGAAATATGGTATACAGATCGTAAAAACACAGAAGACAGAGAGGCGGGCAACTGTTGCATAGCAATAGATCGCTACTTACAAGAAGAAGAAATGAAATGTTCCCTAGACTTGGACATCTGCATCGATTTTGTACAATTACTACAATTTGTTTTGGATCATATTCAAATCCGGAACGTCGATCTTGTCGTGGAAATCGAAGCGACAGATAATCAACCCGAATATATGTATAACCAGAACGCAGTGGCAACGAATTGACCCTGCCGAACTGTTGTCTTTAACGGACGATTGCAATTACCTCTTATTCGTCGATCAAACTTTCATTATAGGCTGAAGTGAATTCGCTACTCTGCGAATGTTCACTACACCACGAAGAATTAACACTTATAAACACAGTAATACCATGTGGTTCCAAAAACCCTGACAACTATCAAATAACACATCTTCTGCCCATTTATTGGTCAAAACTTCACTCCATAACTATAGTACCCCTCGAATAAAAAAAGAGGAGTGCCACAGGGATCAGTGCTGGGCCCAATACTATTTTTATTGCTCACCAACCTGTCCGACTGGTCATAAGATGCTTGCCACACAGCATGTGGATGACACATTCCTCACACCATCTCAATAGAAACACAAATACAACGATAAACATCACCAGACAATACTGCTACTCTAATGATTTGGTTTTAAAGGAGAAAAAAACTGTGAAAATGAATTTTACTACAAAACATTAGAAATGTGAATATTGCCCTACCTGGCTTAGAAGTAAAACTCGCCATTAAACATCTTAGCAGCATAGTTGACACAAATTTTAATTGAAAAATCTCGTGCTGTCGAATTTGAAAAAAACTATGCTTAGGTATTTATTTTATACGTAGAATTAAGCATGTAAGTGTTATAGAAACAGCTAAGACTGCCTACTTTGCCCTGTTCGAGGTTTTTTATTTACAGCCTAAGGTTTTTACTTACAGAAATCTTTTTATGGCCTCTCGATGATGTGTCGTATTTCCCAAGTTCTATGTAACAATTTCTACTAAGCATCTTAATCTCTAGTGTTCTTAACTAAGGTTCGAAATAATGTTAATTTATTATGTTAAAAAACGATACTACGCATCTTTGTTTCTGAGGAATATGTAATATCCCTTCTTTGTGCTTATTGTCCATAGTCATCATTATGATCATGATATATGTTGCCACCTCAAGGCTGTATAGTCTGTAAATGAGTAAGTCTGTTAATAAGAAATATTGTCGTGCTAATACATGCTATGTTAGATATATGATGTTTTCCTTCAATGTTAGATTAGTTATGTAATATTTAAACATGTCATATAAGTCATTTACATGTCATATATGAAGTATTTGTTTACCCTAGGATTATATAATATAGAGTATTTGTCTCTTTCTTTGAGATGCATCTCATGAATATTGAGTACTTGTAGGGTATATTAATTTATCATTGTTATCTACTAACTTAAACAAATATGATATATGTAGTACAATTTATCATGTTGTATGTTCCTTATCACTATTCGATATATACACTTATCTCTCAGGGAAGTATAATATGTACGTTGTGTCAAGTTAGAGTACGTTTTGTTTATTGTAGTAAACGAGTACGTGGGGAACATTACTTGCATTCGAAGCTATCTAAACCACCAGAGCCCTTGGCGATCCAGACCGCTGGTACAAGGCAATACCTCCTAGTCATAGCCACACAACACAGTAGGTGTAGTATACGTGGGAACTTAGTTGCGTAAGCAGGAAATTTACCTGTCTGGGAGACACACCAGGGTCAAGTTTTACTAAGTAAGTCACTCTAAGTACGATTGCCGTGGGCTACAGACAGAGCCTAGTGTCGTGTCGTCTGTATTGCGAAGTGTGAGTGTTTGTGCTGTATTAGTATCCTGTGTGTTGGGATAATCTATACCAATATCTTTGGTACGTGTAACCTATCACTTAGTCACTAAGTTACGATTGCCGTGGGCTACAGACAGAGCCTAGTGTCGTGTCGTCTGTATTGCGAAGTGTGAGTGTTTGTGCTGTATTAGTGTCCTGTGTGTTGGGATAATCTATACCAATATCTTTGGTACGTGTAACCTATCACTTAGTCACTAAGTTACGATTGCCGTGGGCTACAGACATAGCCTAGTGTCGTGTCGTCTGTATTGCGAAGTGTGAGTGTTTGTGCTGTATTAGTGTCCTATGTGTTGGGATAATCTATACCAATATCTTTGGTACGTGTAACCTATCACTTAGTCACTAAGTTACGATTGCCGTGGGCTACAGACAGAGCCTAGTGTCGTGTCGTCTGTATTGCGAAGTGTGAGTGTTTGTGCTGTATTAGTGTCCTGTGTGTTGGGATAATCTATACCAATATCTTTGGTACGTGTAACCTATCACTTAGTCACTAAGTTACGATTGCCGTGGGCTACAGACATAGCCTAGTGTCGTGTCGTCTGTATTGCGAAGTGTGAGTGTTTGTGCTGTATTAGTGTCCTGTGTTTTGGGATAATCTATACCAATATCTTTGGTACGTGTAACCTATCACTTAGTCACTAAGTTTACGATTGCCGTGGGATACAGACAGAGCCTTGTGTCGTGTCGTGTGTATTGCGAAGTGTGAGTGTTTGTGCTGTATTAGTGTCCTGTGTGTTGGGATAATCTATACCAATATCTTTGGTACGTGTAACCTATCACTTAGTCACTAAGTTACGATTGCCGTGGGCTACAGAC
This sequence comes from Homalodisca vitripennis, assembly GCF_021130785.1. Lineage (NCBI taxonomy): Eukaryota > Metazoa > Arthropoda > Insecta > Hemiptera > Cicadellidae > Homalodisca > Homalodisca vitripennis. Next base: position 39,377 of record NW_025776158.1, read on the forward strand.
ATAGCCTTGTGTCGTGTCGTCCGTATTGCGAAATGTGAGTGTTTGTGCTGTATTAGTGTCCTGTGTTTTGGGATAATCTATACCAATATCTTTGGTACGTGTAACCTATCACTTAATCACTAAGTTACACTAAACGTTAAATTAAAATACAAAGTTAGGGGTTTTAATTTTCTAAATTCTTATATCATTATTCTCTATCGATTTCCGACACAACATTGATATTTTTATGTACATTTTTATTACTGTTAGACTTACTTCAGTGACTCTGAAGGTTATATAACGTACTAACGAATCATTCAAACCGTAATCAAGTTAACCGGTCTCTTAACACTTACAGTATAATACCTGGACTTTTAAGCGATTCTTGCGTTACTATGTTGTAGATTTTTACCCTCATCTATACAGTATTTCAGAACATACCCATCCCTCTCCATTGGCAAGACAAACTATGTTATATTACACCCGAAAATCCATCGTCATACACACACAAGACCACAGCCATCCATCTTGAAGACGAGGTTTGTAACCAAAATACACTCCCACTTTGCTTGATTCGCAGGGCAACAGTAAACAGTGATCAGTCCTTAAAATGTCTATACAGCATTCTCAACACAACAATATTACCTACTCCCCGAGCTACCTGCGCAATCACCTCCTTAATCGAAAACCCTATGCCTTTCTTAACACAAGTCTCGCCGAACAAATTTCTCGTAACAAACATCTAAACAAACCTGAAAGTAGTATGCTCACATCAGAAGACCGATCACTACATACAAAAACCGAACAACACAGGCACTCTAGAAATCATCCTACTCTGCGAATGTTCACTACACCACGAAGAATTAACACTTATAAACACAGTAATACCATGTGGTTCCAAAAACCTTGACAACTATCAAATAACACATCTCCTGCCAATTTCTTGGTCAAAATTTCACTCCATAACTATAGTACCCCTCGAATCAGAAACAAGACAAGAATTCTAACACCTTCATGAAATCTTAGATGAAAACTGGACCTTATCTACACCCACCTACTTCGTTCACAATCTACAAAGACAACACCACTTCCAGCTAAAACACGACGACAACAATATAGTAAACAGTACGGAACCCATTTTGTACATTTTATTATCCTGGATTTCTATATTAAAACTACTTCTTTTTATAGCCATCTATTTCATCCACATTAACAACATCAAAATACAACTCCAGTAACCTACAGTACATGAAAGTGACTACTCAATGGATAACCTAAATTAGACAATAGACTAAGTACGATTCGTAGGTAAAATCGTCACTAAACCATTGTAATGTAAGACATACGTAATTATTAGTATAACAAAATTCATAGTATAGTAGTAGAAGCTTTGTATTACAATACGAAACAAACATCCTCCGGATGTAAGTGGATACGTACATCCACCCAGACATCGATGATGAACAAACGGGAAATACTTCTTTAAACAGCGGAAGTGAACATAGTTTTTTGTTTAAATTTTCTCGCTTTCTTATTGGTTTCAGATTTAATCTCTTTTCACTTGACAGTAACCTCTTGGTTTACCTATTCATATACGAATTTGCTCTCCTTTACTCCTTTCCGTTTTCTTTTCTCGCTTTTTACAAACTCTACAGTTCCTTTTATATTTTGTATTACAGTTTATTTAACATAACAATGTCTTTCTCTTGTGTTGTGAAGGGCTCCTTCCATCAGGGAGACGAACAGTTATTTCCTACGAGCAAAAACGCTCAGTGCACTTCGAATTCTGCTTGTGCCCTTGTATGGAAGGCGCTTGGTTTTGAGTTTTTCTTCAACGGCCATCGATACGATTCTCATCGCTGGTGACTGTATTTACAGAACATTAAGAGATCAGAATCGTATGGGTGGAAATCGGTACTTGTGCACTGATGAACTTCCAGCCGAATTCTCCATCCAGGGCCAAACCGTAGCCGTTGAAGAAAATGTATTTGTGCACGATGCCTTATATCCTGTGACAGAGGAGGATATAAGCGAAAGTGTTATCTCTCTGTCTAATGTTTTAGAATCTCTGATGGCCGTGGAAAGTCAAAACACTGGATTTTTGTTTACTGGACAAACAGTGACAGTTGCTTTTTGGCGCTCTCAGGAACAACTGTACCTATTTGATCCACATCCAGTAAACGAAAATCGAACACATGATTTGGAAAATGATATCAACAACCTGGCACGGCTCTTTCAGTGTGATACTTTTCCTGCTTTGGCCTCGTTGTTGTTGTCCAACGCTGCTCTTGATGGATCTGTAAGACAGTACTCTATTACTAGACTCACATTTAGATCATCAACATTCAGTGAAAATATACAAAACCTCACAATGCACGAAACCGCTAACAATTCCGCAATAAAACCTAAAGATTTTGGAAGACCCAAGAAAATAAAACCTGGACGCCCGAAAATACTGAAAACTACTAGAGAAGAGCAAGTGAGAGAGGCGAAAAAGCGATACTCTCAGCAAAATCCTGAAACCAATCGTGACGCTGTTCGTCGTTATACCGAGAAACATCCCGAGGTTAACAGAGCCGCAGTTCGGCGCTACGAAGATCGACAAGCCAGCGCAGGTCAGGACAGGGTTCAGGTATTTCGTCTGATGAAACCAAAGATCAGCGAATTTCGACATTTACCTAACTCACTTGCTCGAAACATTGTTGCACAAGGGCCTATGGCACACTGGAGCGGAAAGTTGTTATGCGACATAAATGCATACAAATTAAAAAAAACCTGCCTTTTTGAAGATGATATATTTGTATGTTCACACTGCGAAGCACGTCTGTTCGAGGAAGAAAAGGATAGGAAAAAAATGGTGTTGTGGTGAAGGTGCGTACAACGTAACACGTTTGCCCCCTCTCAGTGCACCATTTTATTCAAATCGACATTTCCTCAATAGAGCGCGCGCCTACAACGACCTATTTTCTTTTTGCGCCCTCGAAATTTCTGGTGGGTATCGGCACCCTAGTGGACTTTCTTTCTTCAAGATCGAAGGAAGAATGTACCATCAGGTGTACAGTTTGGACGCTCCCGGCCAACGGTTTGCTACTAAGGTGGGAGACGTCCAATTTGTTAACCGGTGCCGCCTATACATTGACGACGGCGAAGAGCGCAGGAACATTGCCATGGGTAGATCACTTGATGTTGGAACTATTGACACCATTGCCAATTACTTGGATTCGATCAATACTTTCATCGGTGATTTCCGGCGATTAGGTAATGAGCCATCGGTAAACGCTCATTTGGAGTTCCAGGTAACAAGTCGAGCTACTCATGGTAATGTTCTTGGCGACAGGAATAGGGGTGTTGAGGTGCACGCTGTTCTCAGCACTGACGAAGCAGTGACCGAACCACGACGACTCACCGTCTGGAAAGTGAAAGCTGGAAGGCCGTCAACGATTGATCTGTTCAGTCCTCTCATGGAGCCCTTCCAGTACCCACTGCTCTATCCACATGGCACTTTGGGTTGGCAAATTGGCCTTCTTGATAACAACGGGAAAAAGCTTTCGCAGTACAACTACACGCGTTGTCTCTTGTTGTCCAGTCCTCGGTTTTCATATCTCGGCCGTCTGTCGCAGGCCTGGCAGGTCGAGATGTTTGCGAGATATGAAGAAGAGCGACTGCGGTTTATTAAATTCTCACAGTCAAGGTCGTCAGTCCAAAATGCCATGCGGATAGGCCAACTAAACGAGATTCTGGAAGCTCAACGCAATGCTCCGGCAGGAAGACAGGTTAGGGAAGACATCACACGTGATGAAACCGTACAAGGCGAGGGTGGCGCAAAGCCTGGAAAAATTTACCTTCCAAGTTCGTTTACCGGTGGGCCCAGATACATAAAGATTCATTACGAGAATGCAATGGCTCTCGTAACACGTCTGGGCTCACCGACGTATTTTCTCACATTCACTTACAGCGCGACTTGGGAGGAAAATAAGAGAGCCTGTCCCCACGGCAGTGGTCGCAGTGACCCAAGCACAGCCTGCAGAGTCTTCCAGATCAAACTCCTCGAGCTTCTGCGGGATCTGCGCAGCGGAGCGATGTTTGGCCGAACGATCTATATCGTCTACGTCATCGAGATGCAAATGAGGGGCCTTCCCCACGCCCACATTGTATTCAAGATTGACGGAGACGGTCCCGTTCAGGCACCCGAAATCGATTCCGTTATTCGCGCAGACATTCCCTCGGTTGAAGAAGCCGGTGGGAGACTCAGGAAGTTGGTGCTGCAACACATGATTCACGGCCCTTGTGGTACAGAATATCGCACCGACTTCCCCTGCTGGGATTCCACGAAAGGTCACTGCACTAAACATTTCCCAAAGCCTTCCTGGCAGACCACACACGTTGACGACAGAGGCTACGTGCAATACAGACGGGATTATAAAAACATAGGTACTATTACATCTCGAAACAAATCGATAACGGTCCATGACGGTTGGGTGGTACCGTATAATGCAGCTCTGTTGCTTAAATACGAGGCACATATTAACTTGGAGCTTGCGTCTACTCGTCGTGTCATCAAATACTTATTTAAATATCTGATGCAGGGTGGATCTCTTCAAAATGTCACCGTCACATCTTTGGGAAAACAAGAGGACGAGGTAGAACACTACGTAACGAAGAGAATGGTAGGTGCAAGCGATGCATGTTGGCGTCTCTTAGACTTCCCAATCTCTAAATCTGAGCCCACAGTCGAGTGTCTACCGGTCCATCTTGAAGGGCGGCAACACGTCTTTTTCCGCCCCGGTGACCTTGCAGACGCGATTAGTAGAGCAAGCTCAAAGTTAATATTGTACTTCAATAGACCACTCAATTCAATCTTCAACTACCTAACGTACCTGTCTTTTTATGAAAATTTTATTATGCATACAAAACAACCTAGCAAGAATGAAGAAGTATACGTCTATCCAGACGGCAAGCACTTCGTCACAGCTCGCCAGCGTGGAGAGAAAGTATGTAGACTCTGTTGGATCTCCCCCAACCGTGGAGAGCTCTACTACTTACGTATGCTTCTGATGTCGATACCTTGTCGAGGCTACTCTGACCTCCTGTCGCGCGGTGGTCCTGATTGTCGCACTTTCCAGGAGGTTTGTCGTCAGCTCGGCCTGGTAGAACACGAAGACGAGTACCGTGCTGCTATGCGCGAAGCCTCTGAATTCATGATTGCTACAAGGCTGCGTTCCTTCTTTGTGCTTCTTTGTAACATGGGTGCTCCTGCAGCTATTCTATGGGACGCATTCCGCGACACCCTATGCGAGGACCACTTAGAAAGAAACCGTCTTGACCCAGAAAAAGCATATAAACTGTCCTTGGTTGAAATTGACCGATGTCTACGACGACAGGGACTGTCTTTGGTGGATTGTGGTCTCCCCGACGTGCAGGATGACACGACTGAATTGGGAAGGGAACTGTTGGAGTACGGCGAGAACCAACAGCAGGCCATTGTCGAGGAATGGGAACCCAAGCTCTCAGAAGATCAGAGACGCGTTTTACATCATGTTCATTCCCTTCTCGACAACCCCGGCGACCGCCAATCCTCGAGGGCCATCTTCCTTGACGGTCCTGGGGGTTATGGCAAAACTTCCCTAATTCGTGTCATACTGGCACACGTGCGTAGTGGTCGGCAGGTTGCACTAGCCGTCGCCAGTTCGGGCATCGCTGCCGGGAATATGCCGGGTGGCTCAACAGCCCATAGCATGTTTCGGCTTCCGCTCGATCTTGGCGACGGAACTGGCGTGTGGAACATAACCAACGGGTCCCAGCGCGCGGAACTCATCAGAGCCGCACAGCTCATCGTCTTTGACGAGGCCCCAATGGCCCATCGCTACATTTTCGAGATCCTCGACCGCTCGCTTCGAGATCTCATGAACCGCGATGAGCCATTCGGTGGGAAGATCTTTCTGTGCTCTGGTGACTTCCGGCAGATCGCGCCTGTCGTTGTAAAAGCGCGGACGGCAGCTGCCGTTGCGTGCATTTCTCTTCGGGCCTCGCGACTGTGGCGACTGTTCCGCATCTTCTCTCTGACCACACCACATAGGACGAGCAGTTCCGTTGACTACTCCGACTTCCTTCTCGCAGTAGGCAACGGCACTGTTCCGTCCACAACTTTCGGGGAGGGCAAAGAGAGTGGCGCTCTTATTCCTCTGACCAGAGTAAATTTCGTTACTTCTTTACAAGCCCTAATCTCCAAAGTCTTTCCTGTTGAAGTCCTCCAGGATCCCGATCAGTGTGCTCGTCGCGCGATCCTCTCTACCATGAATGTGAACGTCAAGGAAATCAACGACATCATCCTGGACTCCGTTGATAGTCGCCTTCATGAGTTGAGAAGCGCCGATTCTGTGGACACTGAGAACGATGATCATCTTGGCATCGAAGTTAATCTGCTAAACCAGGCTACAGGCAAGGGTATTCCAGATCACGTGCTGCGACTCAAGATCGGTTCAGTGTGTCTCATCATGAGGAATCTTAACATCGCCGACGGACTCGTTAATGGCACTAAGGTCATTGTGACGGCTATAACCCACCGGTTGATTACCGTCAGACGCCCTCACGACGCGCAACCTATCGGCATTCCCAGAATAATCTTTAGGTTCGCGATCGTTGAAGGTTCGCCGTTACTTGTCCGGCGACGTCAGTTTCCTCTGATGCTGGCATACTCGATGACTGGTCACAAGAGCCAAGGTCAGACAATCGATCTTGTCGGAGTCGACCTTCGCACTGACTGTTTTACCCACGGCCAGTTGTACGTCCTGTTAAGTAGAGTTCGACGCCCAGAAGACATCGTTGTCCTTGTCCGTCCTGATAGGGTATGTGATGAAGTTGCCTACGCAAAGAACATCGTGTACGGCGAACTTCTTCAGTAAACCCGATTGACACTGGCAGTAGGCTAGGGGACCTGCCCAAACAAAAACTCCCCGTCGTGATTAACACTGGCAGTAGGCTAGGGGGCCTGCCAAAACAAAACTCCCCGTCGTGATTAACACTGGCAGTAGGCTAGGGGGCCTGCCTAAACAAAACTCCCCGTCGTGATTGACTAGGCAGTAGGCTAGGGGACCTGCCAGAACAAAACTCTCCGTTCTGATTGATAAGGCAGTAGGCTAGAGGGCCTGCCAAAACAAAACTCCTCGTCGTTGTAAATAAGTTTTTTGTAAATATATAAAACTACCCGTTCTGATTGATACGGCAATAGGCAAGGGGATCTGCCAAAACAAAACTCCCCGTTCTGATTCCTAAGGCAGTAGGCTAGAGGGTCTGCCAAAACAAAACTCCTCGTCGATGTAAATAGGTTTCCTGTAAATATGTAAATATATGGTCTCCATGTTTGCCGGCCTCCCCGTGGCGAGACTGGATATGTCATGCTTACATTTAAAGCATTGACAAACTAACGGGCAAACAACAGTTTTATCGATTATAAGTTGCTAGCACATAATTTGACACAAGTACACTCGTATGTACCGCTAATTCTCTGAACTTGCACACGTCATGCGAGAACAATATTAATTAATGTGGTAATGATATATGGTCTCAATGAGACAGAATAAACCACGAAAAAATTGAAACCATTGGAGAACTAACACGCAATCAAAAGTATAATAACTTTTAATACCAATAAATACACAATTACAGACCAGTAAATATTTCTAATTGCAAACGAAATTGTTCCACTAAGAGGTATCAACTTTAATCACTGAATAATAAATATTTTCTAAATATTTTGAAGTATTATCCGGACTCTCTGTATTGAGACCGGCTATACACTATTGTAAGAAGCATTGGACAACCACGGTGCAAAAACAAAATTTTTGCCTCAAATTGCTATTTATCTTATTTATTTATTTGGTCTCCGTATTTGAGCATTGACAAACTAACAGGTAAATAACAGTTTTATCAACTAAAAGTTACTAGCAACTAATTTGACACAAGCATATGTACCGCTAAATCTCCCAACTTGCACACGTGATGCGTAAACATTATTAGTAACGGTTTGACTGCTATCGGACCCGAAGTCTCAATTTTCACGTAAAAATTAAAAGAATTTCGCACGTAATTGCGTTTCACGGCCTACTCAAGGGAGATACAGCAAAATATTATTTTAACTTTATTGTAGACCACACTATACACTTTGATAATGTGTTTCCCACGAGAAAGGACACAGTTAAAGCTTTCACAAACTAACGGGTAAACAAAAGTTTCAACACCAATAAGTTATTACCAAATCATTTGACACAAGTATACACAGAACTTAATATGCAAATTTGTAAACGATATGAAAGAACATCATTGAATAACGACGATAACTGTAATTCCGTTAATAATATATGGTCTCCGTGTTTGAGGGCCTCGCCGTGTCGAGACTGGATACGTCATGATTGCATTTATAGCATTGACAAACTAACGGACAAACAAGTTTTATTAACTATAAGTTATTATTAACTAATTTGACACAAATATACGTACCGCTAAATCTCCCAACTTGCACACGTGATGTGTAAACAATGTTCAATAAGTTATTACCAAATCATTTTGACACAAGTATATAAACAACTAAATTTGTACACGATATGAGTGAACATCATTAGCCAACGATTGCTGTAATTTTGTTAATAATATATGGTCTCAGTGTTTGCCGGCCTCCCCGTGGCGAGACTGGATACGTCGTGCTTACAATACATGACATACTAACGGGCAAACAACATTTTTTATGAGCTAAAAGTTACTTGCAACTAATTTGACAGAAATATATGTAGCGATAAATCTCCCAACCTGCACACGTGATGCGTAAACATTATTACTAACGGTTTGGCCGCTATCGGACCCGAAATCTCAATTTTCACGTAAATTTTACCAGAATTTCGAACGTAATCGCGTTTTACGTGCCTAAACAAGGTAGATACTGCAAAATACTACTTGAGTTTTTTGTAGACAACATTATACACTAAATACTGTTTAATAATGTGTTTTACCACGAGAAATGACACAGTAGGGGACACGTAAACCGAAAACATCAAGTCCGAATTGAACCACCAACCAAATCGCTCCTGTCCCCGAATTCCGCTTATCCCCGAAGTTAGCCAATACCCAAATGGGGGCCTGGGGGCGTAGCCCCCAGCGAGCCGAAGGCGAGTTAAATCAATACAATGAGATGCTACTATAAATAAAATATGTGTTAGTTCTTTTGAGTGTGTTGTATTGCCAACCGAACCTACTATTTAAATCTTCTCACACCAGCGCTTGCCCATAATACATTTTAATATTTCACAACCTTATAATTTAAATTTTAATATAACCATAAAACCTTACAATTTCCATCTAAGATGCGACTTGGCAGTACGAGGAGATACGAGTTCTAACAACACCAATCTTGAGAGAGTTCTTCAACTTCAGAAGACAGCTATCATATATCTGGCATGACTGCAATTCCAGGAAAGCTGCAGAGATTCCTTCAAACATATCAAACCTTTACTGTTGTAACCTTGTACATTCAACATGCGATCTTTCGAGAAGTCAACTTTGGACAACATAGGCATAACCACATATTCCAACGCAATACAAGAAATGCAATAAAGTTCAATCTGCCATACCACCCACAACACATATAAGCCTCTACAAAAGAAATCCTTTAAAAAAAGGAACCGTGCAGTGCAACAAGCTGCTGAACAATTTGAAGCAACAACATCCAAACCACTTCAAGAAAGCGCTAACCGAACTGCTATGTCGTTAGATCATGGAGAATCCGTAGTCTTCTGGAATATTCAACAGCGAAAGGAAGAAATCGGGAGTGCACCTGAGAGTGAAGAAGTCCAAGGTACCTGTACCTGAAATGATTAATTAAATTATCATGTGTAGAGCTCAAATCATAAAGTATGTTATTTAAATACTTTTTTGTTAATACCGTATATTTTATAGAAATATTCTTAATTTGGAAAGGTAATTTTAATTATGTAAAATGCATGTAAATGTTTAGATACTTTAAAAGAAAGATTTTCCTTAGCTTAGTTCGTTAATGAACATAAATTGAAGCAAAATAATTTTGGGTATGATGTTTAACTATAAAATTTGTTACTAAAATCAAGTATATACATAACTTATAATGTAAAATGCAATATTAAATTTTATTCATGCTTAGTAGTAAAATTTGTATGTGCTAAATGTGTATGCCGATATCTGTTGTTATTTGATATGAACTTAAAATCATTGTATTTTAGTATAAATAAAATATGTGCTAGTTCATTTGAGTGCATTCTATTGTCGTTCGAACCTACTAATTAAATCCTCTCACAATATCCCTAGCTTGAAATACAGCTTATATTTTAACTTACAGCTGAACCTTGCTTGGTTAACTTCCAATCAGACTTTGCATGCGAAAATCTAACCAGAACCTTTTACTACCAAATATTATAACAACTGTGTTTAAATTTATAATTCTTCCTTTTGACAACTCACTGAGTACCCCATAGAAAATGCAATACTTTATAAAGAATTAAACTCTGATGAATGGTTTGTGACGAAAACGGCTCTAATAACAATAATGTCTAACTTTGAAATCTTCCAAATTTTCACTTTCCGGATTTCTTTAGCTGACAAGGTATCCTATACAGAGTGCCGTAAGCTTTGAGTCCCGAAGTAATAAATCTGACCTGTCAAGCAATGTTTCGAGGGTACCTTGCGGTGAAGTAAACAGCTACGTACCAAGTTCAAGAACCAATACCAAACATACTCCCTCTATTTTTAAAAGAATATAGTAATAATGGTTTATTTCAAACCCAGGCGGCAGAATACGGCATGTTTCAATTGGGTGGGGATTGGAGAGACTTATTGCTAGTTTAAAATCTTCATACAACATTTAAATATATTTGATTAAAATTGAAATGAACAGTCATGGATATTTATCAAGTCTATAGAAATTAATATCTTCCGTATTTATATACATTAATCAACTATTTTATATATAGATGAGGTTTCTAAATATGTTAATCATGCTAAATGTGATGGGAAAGTTTCATGCACCTGGATTTACTGTTCTCTATATACACAAGATAAACAATAAGATACACATTACTTCTTTATAGATTTAGTGATAGATGTTCTTAATTAACCTTAGTCATGTAAAAGCAGACACTAGCAAAATATCTAGATTTTTATATCGAAACTGTATATTCTTGTTTTTTTTCAAAATTATTACGTAGATTTCAAATTTCTTGAAAAATGTATGTATTTCTTCCTATTTTCGCTAATCTAGATTTTTTTTTATCGAAACTGTATATTCTTGTTCTTTTTTCAAAAATATTACGTAGATTTCAATTTTCTTTGAAAAATTTATGTATTTCTTCCTATTTTACGCTACTCACCTAACAGCGTGTAAAACCATTTTGCTAACTAATCGTATTATGAGAATATGAAACAAATTTAGCAACATACTTTAACCTTAGAGCTCCTTTCGTTGGTAGGTTCAGTGACAATGCACCGAGTTACTCCCATGCAGTTGGCAATGGTACAACAAAGACGAGATGAAAACATTGTAAGTTTTAAAGACAGATTCTGGGTATTAAATGAAAAGACAATTCGGGTCACCGATAACGATGAGGTTAACAAATCTCTAAGAGAAGAAGCTGACCGTCGCGCGCTGGATGCGTTCGTGAGAGGTCTAATGGGTGAACAAACGAGGGTAAATACTATTTCATCTTTGAAAACCAGTTCAACACCTGACGTTTTTGGAATGAGTCCTTCAGTAATTAGCCGGGTTGCTTCACCCTTAAGCCCTCCTTTAACTCAATTGTTCAACAACTCAGTTCTTCAGGGGAAGTTTCCGTCGGATATGAAGCTCTCTAAGGTTATTCCGGTTTTCAAGAAAGGCAGTAGGTCTTCGCCTCAACAGTATCGTCCCATATCAATTTTACCAACCATCAGCAAAGTCTTCGAACGTTTCATTCATGTTAGACTAACAGACTTTCTAATCAGAAATTCCATTCTGAGTGACACCCAATTTGGATTTGTTCCTTCTAAATCCACCACCGATGCTATTGCCCAATTTTCCAAATATGTATTTACTCATCTTAACAATCAGAATCACGTAGCTGGTGTTTTTTGCGACCTCACGAGAGCGTTTGATACAGTTAACAATATGAAACTCCTTAATAAGCTTGAACTCAACGGCATCAGAGGTTGTCCCCTGCTGTGGTTCAGGTCCTACCTTTCAAATCGTTACCAGAGTGTCCAGGTTACCAACTCCTTCGGTACGGCACAGTCAGATTTCGTTGAGGTCTCAATGGGTGTTCCTCAAGGTTCTATCTTGGGACCTGTTCTCGTTGCCTTATATGTAAACGACTTAAGCTCTTGTGTCCCTGAGGCTCGCGTCACTCAATATGCTGATGACACCACGGTCATTGTTCGGGCAGACTCTTCAATAGCGTTAAATCTTCAATTAAACACTACAATCGAAAAAATGAACTCTTGGTTCACTCACAACAATTTATTCCTCAATGTTGACAAAACATCCATTCTTCACTTTCGATCTCAGACAGTTTCTAAGGGTTTTGTTGCTTTAGACGAGGTTGGCATCATTGAGGTTGATTCAGTATGTTTCTTGGGCGTTTCATCTGGATGCTGGTTTTTCTTGGCGTCAGCATGTGGAGGCCCTTTGCTCTAAGCTCAACTCTGTATTGTTTTCCTTAAGATGTCTTTCAAATTTTCTGAAAAGTAGTGCACTGAAAATGGTATATGATGGTTACTTTTCCTCTGTGATGTCATATGGCATAATGTCATGGGGAACTGCTTCATCTTCTCTGTGAGAAAGAGTATTCAAATTGCAAAAGAGGGCTATTTGTTTAGTGTTTGGGTTGAGGGGCCTGGAGAGCTGTAGGCAAGTGTTTCACCAAGAACGTATACTAACCCTCCCCCTCATTTTTATTTGTTCCGTATCAATTTACACTTTTAAACACATTACCGATTTTCCTACCCACAATCATATATATCCCGCCAGAAATAAAAATAGTTTAACAGTACCCCACAATAGTAATCATATGTTCCGCAAATCAATAGAATATTTAGGACCTACAATTTATAATAGATTGCCAGATTATTTAAAAGCCAGCACATCACTAGCATCTTTCAAAAACAAACTAAAAGACTTTCTTGTAAAAAACTGTTTTTACTCACTCTCTGAATTATTGTGCCCCACCCAACCTTACATGTAAAACTATCATTAGTACTGTTTTTCAATATATTTTTAATTTGTAGTTTTACCAGATATAGCAATAACTTTAATAAGAACATTTTTAGTATTTAGTTATTTTATACATATTGACAATTCTCGATACATGTTAATGTCAATGAGAAATAAATGATTTTGATTTGATTTTAATACACTGATAATCCTGCTGTGACTAAAACCACTTCCACTCAAACCTCTGACGACAGCAGACCTCATATTATAACACAATCCCCATCATCTCACATGGAACTTTTGTTATTAAAGAAAAGGGTCGACTAAATTGAGCAAGTTGTGAACAAATTGCCAGACACCATCAATGTCGTAATGAACTCGAATAAACTATACCTTCTGAGAACTCTTCCCTCCACAATGTGCATCAGCCATATAAGCCTTTTCGGTACTACCCATTTCCATGTCAGTAATCCTTATTCTGGCATAAAAATAAAACCAAAATACGGAATCTGTTTAGCGTTTCCCTACAAGATTCAAAGAGTCTGAGGGCCAATCTCAACTATCAGATGGTAGAAATCAGTAATAAATCTGACGGTCGATAAATCAGAAAACAGACGATGGTGACAAACCAACATCACTTACAATGACACCATTTATTCATCAATACGAAGATGGATCATTCCCGGCTATAACAAAAAAAGGGGGCAACGCTGACACTTCATGATGTAGTAGGGACCTACAAAATCCTTAACCAGCCAGAACTCTTCCACACATATTAACCCAACTATCACAGAGGGAACCAGTCAAACCCTGCTCAGAAAACTAATCCAAACGGCCACCGAGGGAGCCAGCCAAACCCTGACCAAAAACTGATCCAAACTGATATCGAGAGAGCCAGCCAAACCCTGTTCTAAAAAAATGAATGTCGCTGTAAATCTGAATACATACTCTCAGCCTAAACTAACATCTGAAACACCTCTCCAAAAAATCAGGTTATAAACACACCCATCTCTTTTGAACCAAAACAAAAATCAGAATCGCTACCGAATTTTTCTAAATTCAAAATTAAAATCAAATCTTCCACCAGTACATAGTTAGACCGGGCAAACGGTTAAAAATTACACATAAAAATGTCAATGGTTTCTGAAACAAAATTGAAAGACTCTCCCACTTTCTCTACAGTACAAATACTGACCTCATAATTATTTTAACAAACCACGGCCTAAACAAGGAAAATGTACAGAGCTGCAGGGTACCAGGATATGCTGGGAGGCTTCGCAAGAGAACAACACAGAAAAGGAGGAGTGATTAGAACATTATACAGCTATATCATCTTTGATTTCTGACTGGTTCTGCTCCAATAATCTGTTCTTAAACTTTTCTAAACTTTTTTAAATTATTAAATTTAATTCCCTAACTAAGCCAGTAAATAGAAGTTTTTTCTGTAAGTTTCTTAGGTATCCATCTTGATTTTGGACCTCAAATGGAATACCCATAAAATACCAGCTGAAATCGAAGCAGTTAAAATCAGCTACATTCAGAAAGGCTGAGGTGCCTTTCTACATTTGCCTATAAGTTCTTAAACTGGGTTACTTAGGCTTACTTGAGTCACAGTTGAGGTACGGAATAATATATTGGGGGTTGTCTAGTGTATTTACTCTTGAGGGTAGTGTAAGAGAGTGTTGAGGGTAGTCTGGGGAATGAGACCAGATGAAAGTTGTAGAGAGCGTTTCCGATCTAGTGGAATCCTAACATTGGCCTCCTTTCTAACTTTTCATTCTACAATGTTTTCAAAATAAAAAAAAACATTTTTCCACATTTACATCATGATCATCTCACACGACACATAAATGTCATAATTCCACACCGTTTCAGACTCAACCTTTTCAAAATGCCAATAAAAGGTCTCATATCTTAATCCATTTATTTTCTTCCTATACAATAAAGTAAAATACTTTACACTTAGTAAAGTAAATAAAATAATTTTAATCGATTTTCTCTAATGGTTTATTGAGTTACAAATTGTCTACAGTACTTACAAGTGTATTAAAAGTTATTAAATAAATCAAGTTGTAAGGACTACGTAATGGGTTAGTACGAGTAGTTGGCCTTATTATTGCGAAACACAAAATCAACCCAATTCAGCAACATCTATAGTTCCACTGAACTCGTATAACACAGTATCTTGTTGTGTGAATAAATTAATCTTATTCTTATTCTTCATGTGTGATCTGTGGCCGAGGCAAAATGCTGATTATGCTTTCAAACAAAATTAGGAGACATCTTGCTTGTCGACTTCGAATGTTTTCCCTGAATCACCCACACATATTAAACACATTATCTTTATTATCGAAACTTTACCTCACCATCATCTTCCACTGCAGTCTGAGCAATAGCAGTGTACGTACCTATACTTTAATTTGTTTCTTTCGGTCCGAGGTAAACTCAATAAAGTGACTGTCCCAGGTTTCATCTAATCAACAGTTGGTACCAACAATATCATTGTCAAGGTGTTCCTCATTCTCATGGTCCTCAGAATCTGATGTATAAACACAGTCACATATGCTTTCTCTAGCTATAAAAATCTCAACTTTTAGTTTAAAAAAATGTATGGTCATGTGCTATGCTACGCTTATCATACCCAATAAAAAGTGTTTGCTCTGATTGCCTGGAACCTTGGTTTTACTAGACTACATCTCCCTCCAACCAGGATCAATAAGGATTCATCTTCCTCAATTGATGTTGTTTGTACGCATTTCAAAATGTCAAGCATACAAGTATAAGTGTTACATACTGGAATTTCAGATCACATGGGGGCAATTGTGTACAATGGACATCTCTGTATCCTTTAATAAGACATCCCATATAAAATCGCCGAACTCTAAATTTAGAAAATATGACAATGTTGAAAGATCGGCTTGCGACACAAACATGGGATCCAGTCTTACACGCGGACAATGCAGAAGATGTGTACAATCACTTTTTTACGATTTTAACAACTATCCTCGACACCACTTGTCCTCTTAAATTAACTTGAAGGAACATACATGTCAAAAATAAAGTGTTTTATAACGCAGATGTGAATAAACTTAAAAATAAATTTTTAGTTGGAGAAGAAATTACCGTTTAAGTGGAAAAGTAGAGGATAAAAACAAGCGTTTTCTTTAAAAAATAATTATGATCTGAAGTTAAGAAATTTGAGACGCCACATAAGTACTAACCATATAAATAACTCAGACAATAAAGGCTAGATGATTTGGGATGTTATAAATAGTGAGAGAGAATTAAAGACCAATCACAACTCTAATATAACATCACTGACACATGAGAGCTGAAGTATTGAAGACCCTTCAGAAATGGCCAACTACTTCAACAAATATTTTGTTACAATGGCTGAAAACACTAAAAAGCAGCCAAACAACTAAAGTAAACGTACAGTATACATACCTGCACACTGTTAATGCGGTCTTTTCTGCTAACACCTGAAGAGATCTGCAGAGTAATTGAAAGCTTAAAGCCTAAAAGTTCTACAGGAATAGATGAAATTTAATTGACTTTTGAAGTTCTGTAAACACAAACTTATCACCCCTCTCTTACACATTGCCAATGCCTCGCTATATCAAGGTCACATCCCAACAAAACTTAAGGTAGCCAAGGTGATACCAATACACAAAAAAGGGAGAAGAGACGGAAGTGTCAAACTGCAGACCTATTTCGCTTATCTCTTCTACATCTAAAGTTGTTGAAAAATAGTGTAAGAACTTTGGTATATTATTTAAAAATTGATGGCATCCTGACAAGTAGGCAACATGGTTTCAGGAAAGGAAAGTTGACCGTAATAGCTATAGTGGAAACAGCAGACTTTATATTGGACCCTCTTGAAGAAGGGAAGACTGTGTGAGGAATTTTTATGGACTTGAGCAAGGCTTTTGACTGTCTCAGTCATGACTCCATTCTTTTGAAACTTGATTCCGTGGGCATTAAGCATACAGAAAAACAATGGTTCATAAGCTATCGAAAGGATCGCAGTCAGTTAGTTGAGTTAAAACACACTGTTTATGGAAGAACTACCACATGAAAATCATGCATTCTACCAGTGACTAGAGGGGTACCCCAGGGTTCCGTTCTTGGCCGTTTCTTATTTATTTTATTTACCAATGATTTGCCAAGTTTCTTTGAACCATACAGCCATTCAGTTATGTATGCTGATGACACTGCAATTCTCACAGCTAATAAATCAGTCCAGTCCTTGGAAATAGATTCATACATCAGCGTCAACTTAGATCTGGAATATTGTCAAAGAAATGATCTTGTTTTTAATTAAGGCAAAACAATGCAACTCACTTTTGGTAACAAAAAAGAAAAAGTCTCCTACATTCTGGATCTACAGTCAGCTACATCAGTCAAACATTTGGGGGTAAATTTCGATAATAACTTAACATGGTCAACACATATTGATGATCTGTGCAACAAACTGAGTAGAGCTCTCAGCTCATCTGGTACAGTCAAGATTGCCTATCAGTCTCTTTTTGAAATCCATCTTAGATATGGAATTCTTGTTTGGGGTGCTTCCTCAGCAAAGAATCTTGAGGGTCTTATTATTGCAAAAAGAGCTCTAAGAATTATGGTCTGTTTAAAAACCCCTTGATAGCTGTAGACAGGTAATTAAAGAATGGAAAATACTGACCGTTGTAAGTTTATACATACAAGAAACAGTTCTTAATGTAGTTGGAAGGAAGATGCAATGGAACAGGGACATTCATCACTATAACACAAGGCATCGTAACAACTTTACTTTACCCAGTTACCACAGGACATATTTAGAGAAAAACCATCATATGTGGGGGCTAGATTCTTCAACAGTCTTCCAGACGAATTAAAGGAAGAAGAATCAATAAAAGTGATGAAGATGAAACTGCATCAGTTGCTGCTGAATAGGCCTTTTTGCAATATTAACGAATTTTTAAATTGGATAGACATTTTCCCTTAGATAATTAAAAGTTATTAATATAATAGTAATTTATAATAGTAATATATTGTTTTTTGCTGTTTACAAATGTTATACATTTGTTTTTAGGGTTTGTTTGTTTATTTGTTTTGTATCAGTATGTTTTATATCTGTATGTGACACCATTTCTTATCTTTGGGATTGTGAAATAAAGATACTCTCGCTCTCTCTCTCTATTATTCTAAATAAAAAGATTTATTTATTTTTATTAAACAGTAATATTAATATCAACTAAGGTATACAAATATCTGCAACATATAGTATTTATGTCACATAGACAGCGGCAGGTACAATGCTCTGAATGCGCACAACAGTACATGGGCATCTCATGTAGCGTTAGACAGGGGATAGAATCCAAAATGGCTGACTGACTACAGTCTATGTGAAGTGGTTCCCAGTATAAGTGCATTTAAGTGTGTAATTCCCCAATATATAATTATTCGCTTGTACGGAAACTTACCTGGTTACTGTTAGTCCATTTCTAATGCAACACTAAGATTAACAATATTACTACAAGAATATAACACTCATTCTAAAATACTCAAGACTCTGACCTCATTATTAATCTCAGACAAACAATTAAGATTAACAATAAAAATGAACAAGACTTTACTAACTTATGCGAAGATTCTTTTTCGCATAAAACATATTTGCATAAATAATATGAATGCTTTTCAAGTGTTATAAGAAAGAAGTTTTGAGTAATAAATAAGTGACCATATGGGAGCAATGAAGGTCCAATAGTGTCACTAACTGCTGACATTGACAGCCCAGCACATTCTATCTGCCTCCACTGACCTACCTCACTCACACAGACCTGAGACAATCAGTATCAGCATTACCACATCTCTCATTGATAGTACTAATTGTTTTTATTGGACTGGCATTTGATTGTCACTTAAACAAACCCCTTATACAATTTTGACAACTTGGAGTCTGCCAAACCAAGTTATTAAAAACAGCATTTTGATGAGACTAACCCTATTCTGACAACTTGGAGTCTGCCAAACCAAGTTATAAAAGCAGCATTCTTATTACAATATATATATTTTGACAAACAGAAAAACCTGGTTTTGAACTAATTATAAATTACTTTCAATACCGGTGCTCAGGTGTCGCTCACCAAACGTGGAGCCGCTGTAGCTCCGATGACAAAGCCTGACTTGATTATCCGGGGAATTTCAGAATGAACTCTGAAGATTTACGGCAGACAAAAAGTGACTGATGTTAAAGCCGGGTGTGCTGGTTAAAGGGAACTTTGTTGTGAGTAACCTACCCCGTGGGTATTTAGCTGTGTTAGGTTGTGATATTCTGAAAGGGGGAATTGCATCGATAGACATCACGGAAGGTGTTCTCCGTATGTCTGGAAAGATTATTTGGTTAAATCGGTTGCACAAGGGTGAGAGTGTCCCCGATTCAGGTAGGCAAGTAGTTGCGCCGTGCCACTAAAAGGCACTGGCCCCTACTACGAAACCTGAGGTTGTCCGAGTAGCTAAACGTCAGGACAGTTGTATAGAGAATTGCGTGTATAACGAAAAAGATGTCACGATACCCGCGCGGAGTGAGAAAATGGTTCAGTTGAAGTTAAGCAAATTTGGATCTACGACTAATGATAATCTGGAGGGTTCGGATGTAGTGGTCGAACCAGTGGGTCTTACCATACAGGGTGTGTATTTGGCACGAGTATTAACGAAAATAGTGAACAACAAATGTTGGGCGAAGGCTGTGAATGTAAGTGGAGAAGAAGTATCCCTTACGGTAAATTCTAAATTTGGAATAGTGGAATCAGTTAGTAACGATACGATGGATCGTTTGATAAATGTGTAGATGAAAAACTTAGCCATTTGAGACTACCTGAGCGACAAGAGGTTAAAAGAGTACTAGAGGAATACAAGGACGTGTTTGCGCATAGTGAGGCCCAGCCTCTGCAATGTACATCGGCCGTAAAACACGTTATCCATACGGAAAATGCTGCGCCCATTTATAAGAAAGCTTATCGGGTTCAATTTCATCAGAAACCCATAGTGGATGAGTTGATTAGAGATCAACTGGACAAGGGGATAATAACTCCTAGTCATAGCCCATGGGCGTCGCCTGTAGTCATCGTCCCGAAGAAATCTGTGGATGGCAGTAAGAAATATCGTTTCTGCGTAGACTTTAGAGCAGTCAACGCTGTGACTGTACCTGATGTATATCCTCTACCCAACATCGCTGAGACACTTGACTCGCTTGGAGGTTGTACCATGTATACTACACTTGACTTGAGAAGTGGTTATCATTAGATTATGGTACATGTGGATAGTCGACCGAAAACTGCCTTTAAGTGCCAGGAGGTCACTATGAGTATCTACGTATGCCCTTTGGACTGTCTACGGTGCTTGCAACATTTCAGCGCCTGATGGATTCAGTTCTTATGGGATTAAAAGGAGAAAAGTGTTTAGTGTATCTTGACGATATTATCTTGTTCTCAAAATATTTGGCTTCGCATTTGTCGTATTTGAGTGAAGTGTTGAGTAAGCTACGTGATGTGAGTTTGAGCGTGCAACTCAGCAAATGTAAATTTGCAGTAGGCAAAGTTAACTACCTAGGTCATGTAATAACTGGTAATGGTGTAGAACCTGGCCCAGGAAAGGTTAAGGCTGTAGAGGAATTCCCTGTACCTAAGACTGTAAAAGATGTACGGTCCTTTTTAGGTTTGGCCGGATATTACCGCCGGTTCATAGAAGGCTTTGCTGCCATTGGGAAACCTTTTTTTGACTTAACCAAGCAAGTGAAGGAGTTCGATTGGGATCAAGCGTACCAAACTGCGTTTGAGACACTTAAGCAGAAGCTAGTATCATCACCAGTGTTAGTCTTCCCCGATTTCAGTAAGCCGTTCACCTTGGCTACTGATGCCAGTATTGACGCTCTAGGGGCTGTATTGTCCCAAAAAGTAGATGGAGAAGAACATCCAGTCGCGTACGCTTCTCGCACTCTTTTTCCTGCTGAAAGGAATTATTCTACGACCGAAACAGAACTGCCAGGTTTAGTATGGGCTGCAAAGTATTTTAGATGTGGATTACTTCTGGGCGTGGACAGAGCAGGTTGTTGCGCGACAGGAGTGCTTAATGTTTTATTCATTGGAACTGCAATAGTGATTTGTTTTGCCGCACATAGCCTCTTGTTTGACTGTAAATAGCTATATTTTAGGAAAATAAAATAGTTTCATGTAAGTCTAATAATTTAACGAAACGTAACATATGTAATATTTGTTGGTTATTGTGAGGTTATGTCATATGTATTGAGATTCCACACGAACTCAGAGTAAAACTTCTCAATGTTCGGTTATTAGTAACGCCTTCATCAAGTTTTATTAATGAACACTGAGAGCGCCAGCTACTGGGCCAACCTGTCTCATTGATAACCGCTCCACCCCCGCACCCAGCCCATCCAGTTTATAGACCTGTCCACTTATCAGTGAACCAGTTAATTGTCTCTGGCCGATTGGTGCTTCCCAATTGAGAAACTTTTTAGTACCTTGACAAAGTGATTTAGTCATTTGTTTAACATTCAACAGACTTCATTACTTAATTATATAAATTATTACTATTTATAATTATATGCAATAATTGGTAACAAATCACGGACATTTCAGCATTGGAGTGTTACAGTCTGTCCTCTTGCTTGTTTCTAAAAAAGAGATATTAAACTTAAATTGTAATGACATTCACAATCGAACGATCTAGCTCCGGTAAACCGTGTCTGGTTATTGGAAGCTATAAGTATAGAGAATCACACGTACTGGCTAGTGGTGATGTCGCATGGAGGTGTCTCGGAAGTACGTGCAAGGCGTCAGTAAAAACAAACACTGATCGTACTTCTATACTGGTACACAAGGACGTCCACACGGGGCGGCATCCTCAAACATATCGCAACATGTCCCCTGCTCATATTCAGACCAGGAAAAGATCTACGGAACCACTGTCACCTGTAGATTCTCTTGACCTGCCATTCTCACCCTTAATCTCACAACAGATAAATAAGATTAGGTGTATAGAGAGAGTCGTACAGACCGAGGAAGAATGGCTAAAGTCTAAAGATGACCTTTTAGACAGAATCGCTGAGCTTACACAGCGACAATCATCTCTAATTGATAAAATTCAGAGTCTTCAGCTCGAGCTAGAAGCAGAGAAGATCGCTGCGAGATCTCGCTCGAGTCCGGAGGTGGTAAACGTGGCAGTAGGGTGCGAGCCAGCAAAAAAATTGGATTTCACTATGCAGACGGACTTGTTTATTCCAATGTGTGAGCAATGTCCTGTATTAGAACAAAAGATCTATCAGGTCGAGGGTATGATTGAGAAACTGCATTTAAGTCTTTCGGAATTGCATGTAAAATATCATGATTTACGAGAATCACATGAGCAGCTTCTCTATATGCAAGGTACTGAAACCAGAAATGACGACAGTTTGGTAAATAGGCCCTTGGAAATTCACCCTGATGTGCCAGTTACTAATATGTTCAATGTACTTGGATCGAAAGATGACACATCGATAGCAAACCGTAAGAATTGCTCTGGGTGCCAAACAACACCAAACCGAAAAAACAAAAATTGCAGTAAGAAAAACTACAATATTGAACAAAAAATATCTAAAATAAAACTACCTCAATTAGAAGTAAATCAAATAAGGAACAAAATACAAACAAAGAACATATCCGCTTAAAATTAGCCAAACATATCCATATTTATGGGGACAGTCACGCCAAGGGATTATCTCAATACCTGCAAGAAAAATTACCGAGAAGCACAAATGTGTTTGTTTGTTCTAATCCTAGTGCCACCTCTGATATTATTATTACAGTAGAACCTCGGTTTAACCGAGCCTCGCTTAACCGAGACTCCGGGTTAACCGAGGCCGTCCTCGGACGATTTTTTTTATTTTAAAAAGCAAAAGAAACACGCACAAACTACGTACAGTAATGAGCGTTTGGGTGCTCCTTTTATCGCAATACGCACGCTAGCCTGCAATGCGTTAAAACTACTGTACAGTAAATTGTTGGCAACTGTTGTGTTTCCTCGGCCAAATATTTGCGTAGCTTAGCGCTTATCTTTGCCGAATGCATACGGCACTGTCACCCGACACCGCTCGCCAGAGCAGCTGCAGGTGTTGTAACCCGACACCGCTCGCCGCCGGACCAATGCGAACTGTTTCAATGCCGAGACGCGACTGAGCCACTCGCTCTCCCCACCACCCCGATTCGACTCCGTAGCTTATTGCGCATCTAGTGGGCTGTCCTGGTGTACAGCTTCAGCTCGGATGTGTTCGTGCATCATCGGTCTGCCCGAAGACGCCATTTCGTCTCAGTGGCAGTCCTTTGTTTACTTTTACAAGTCAAGTGTCTATCACTGTTTTTTTATTGTGTGTTTTAAGTGCAGTTACAGTAGGTGTAAATGAGTGCTAAACGCAAACGTGTCGTTGTGTCCTTAGAGACTAAACTAAATGCGATTCGTCGTCTGGACAATGGTGAGTCAATAAGAACAGTCGCTAAAGACTTGGGTGTTGGTGAGGTTACCGTCGGAGATTGGAGGAGGAAGAGGGCTGAGTTTAGAAAAATGGGGTGCTCAGAGCTTAAATTCCAATTGCAATTCAGAGAGAAAAACGTTTAAAAAGTGTGAGTATGAAAAAACTTCCGAGGCTTTATTCTTATGGTTTTCGGAAATGAGAGCAAGGGAAGTCCAATAAGTGGGCCTATTTTGCAGGCAAAAGCGCTAGATTTCCATAAATCTTTTGGCGGATGGCGATGAACCTTTTACCGCTAGTTCCGGGTGGTTAATGCGATGGAAGAACCGTTATGGAGTGCGGCAACTTAATATATCTGGGGAAAAACTTTCAGTAATGAAACTGATGTGACAGTTTTTGAAGAAAAAATAAGAAAATTGATTTTGAGTGAGGGTCTTACATCCGATCAAATATTCAACTGTGATGAGACAGGCCTTAACTTCAGAATGTTGCCCTCAAAAAACTTTAGCCAGTCAGCAGGAAACATCAGCTCCTGGGTATAAGAAATCTAAAAGATCGAGTTACAGTTTTAGGATGTGCCAATGCTGCAGAAGTTTGAAACTCAAACCAGTTGTAATAGGCAGTATAAAAAGCCACGTGCTTTTAAAATACTAATGTGGACACATTTCCCAGCACATACACAAACCAGAAAAACGCATGGATGGAACTCGCGGATTTTCAAACAATGGTTTTTTGAGGAATTCGTTCCAGTCGTTGAAGCTTTTCTTGGAGAACAAAAAACTCCCTCGCAAGGCCCCTTCTTATTCTTGACAACGCTTCGTCCCATCCAGATGCTGATGAGCTAGTCAGCGATGGCATAGAGCCTTATTTTTGCCTCCAAACGTTACTGCCCTCATCCAGCCTCTAGACCAGGGAGTTCTAGAAACTTTTAAGCGAAACTACAAAAAGAGGCTGCTTAGAAATCTACTGGAGAAGCTAGAGGACGGGCTGGTGTCACTGATGCTCTCAAGTTTAATCACAATGAAAGATGTTGTCTACTGGGTGTCAGAAGCTTGGGATAACGTTAGGGAGGACACTATAAGAAGGTCATGGCGCAAAAACTTTTCGGAATTGAAAAGGCAAGCCGCCAAGAGACAGCTGCTCCTGAAAACCAGCCAGAGCATGTCCTCCTGAAAATGAAGAGCTTGTGAATCTTTGTAACCACCTTCCAGTGGCTGAGCCCATCAGTGCAGAGGACATCAGTGAATGGATCAATGGAGATGAGGATCAGGCCCTAACTGATGACGTGATTATCCAGATGCTCAACCAACCAGAAGATGATGACAAGTAAGTTTTTGATTTTTTATTTATGCAAAATTTTAACATAAAAACATAATCCAACATCAATTTTTTAACACAACTACAGTATATTTGTTACACTTTAGTTAAATGTTGCCCATTCATCAATCCAAAACTAATTTCATACCAATTCCAACTGCTGCCTTTTGATTGCGTTACGGTTACGTAAAACAAAAGTTTTTTTTACAGCGATGAACCTGATGGGCGACTGAGAAAATATCACATACAGAAGGTCTAAGAACGATCGAGGGAGCACTGGCATACATTGAACAACAAGAAACCGCAACAACAAACGATTTAGTTTGGCTGCGACGCTGGGCGCAACAGGGCGGCTAGCCTAAGAATCCTCTAATCTAAGTCAAAAAACAATAACTGATTTCTTTGGGAAAAAAAGATTAGCTTACTTTGTTTATTTTTTGTACAATGTAACAGTAAATTAATTTTCATTTCTTTGATTTAATTTTGTAAACAGGAATACTGTACTGTAACTAAACTTCTGTACATTGTGTAGCCTATATCATACGTATTCATTTGTGCAATAAATTGAGTGGTTATATTAAAACAGTGTTTAGTATTGTGAGTGTTACCGTTTCCTCTCACGTTTTATTGCGTACTAATAACATTTCTTGTACTAATAAACTAAACAACAGTTCAGTTAATAACTTTTGTTCATGTTTTAGTATATCTTGAGCTATTTTTTAGCCCCGGTAACGATTTTTAGGTTACGTTCCGTGTTATCCGAGGTTTCGCCGTATCCGAGGTACCCTCGGTCCCAATTACCTCGGTTAACCGAGGTTCTACTGTAACAATGCAAGTGACATGTCGAAGGACTTAACAAAAGGAGATATTGCTATTCTGATTACTGGAACGAATGATCTGTCAAGGTGTTCGCCAGGAAACTCTCAACCAGCATTAGCACTGGCTGATCAAATAAAGAATTTTGTCAGTCTTAACAGTCACACAAATTGGATTGTGGTTTCACTCCCGCACCGGCACGACATGCCACATCATTGCCATACTAACCAAGAAATAAAGCATGTAAATAATAAACTTGATAGCTTCGCAACAAACTGTCTTAAGTTAATACAGTTACATGGTCTAAGGCGGGTGCACTTTACTCGACACGGTCTCCACCTCAACAGGACGGGGAAGAGAATTCTCTCCAGCTGGATTCTGAAAGCGATACTGTCTGGCGATGGTGCGGTGTTATCTCCTAGAAATAGCCACACTAAAGAACCCTCATCACACCTGAACATCGTGGATCTTCGATCTCCATTACAATCTCTTAATTCTTTGGTCGGCCTGCCCCACTTGTCTTCCCGTTGCTGCGCCGATGACCCTCGGGATGTTTGTGCTGATGTCGCTGCGGAGACGGCAACTACTGGAGATGATAGAAGAAACGACGCAGTGGACCAAAAGCGGAGATGTGCATCCGGTCCGGCTCTCGACATGGAGTCCCTAGTTGAGTATTTGACATTACCTTGTAAAAAGATTGTGCCTAGTGATGTTAATGGTGTGTGTTAAGTGCTAAAAGTGATTCTGCCATTCCTGTAATCGTACAACCACGTTTTTTAGAAAAAGGCATCAAAGAAATGTGTCCTCCTTAAAATATATAAACACTGATAACTCATATGTTAGCAATATTTATGATAAAAATGTAATTGGCAATCGCTGCAAGTTCTTGCATCTCAACATACAGTACATAAGGGAAAAAGCTGATGTCCTTGATATTTTGCTTTTAAATGAGAAACCCCAGGTTCTCATAATAACTGAACATGGGTTAAAAAATCATGAAATAAATTATATGAATTTTTGTGGTTATAGGTTAATTACCAATTATAGTCGAGTACACCATAAATCAGGCGGAGTGCTTATATACTGCAAAAATCAAATTAAACATAAAGTCTTTGATCTGCACTCCTTAGCCGAAGAAATGAATTTTGAAATTGCAGGTGCTAAATTCTTCTTTGAACAATCGCTTGAAATTGACATTTTTGGTGTATACCGCTCCCCTAGTGGTAATTGTAGAGATTTTACACGCCTAACTGCAGAATTCTTTCAGAGATTTGTACTCTTCAATAAAACCAACACTGTTATCACTGGCGATATAAATATTGATTGGTTGGCTGGTTCAAGTGCGCGAGATGAGATGCAGGACCTTCTTGCCTCCTCTAACTTAAGAAAGCTAGTTAACTCCCCAACTCGAGTGGATCCTATTGCTGGTCGCCAATCATTGCTGGACTGTGAATTTAGAGGAATTGATATGTGTGATGTCTCTGAAGAATTCAAGGTGCCTGCCCGTATTCACGGCAGCTCTGTGTTCTCAACAGATAAGTGAAATTGTGTTTCCAGATGTGAAAGAAATTTACACAAGCGAGGAGAAGGAGCTGTTTAGCTCTGAGCAGGAAACGGCTGTGAAAGTCCTGCAGGGACTGAACGAACGGCTGGGCACATTAGGTGTTAAGGAGTACCGTCCGAAGGACGTAGTCTGTCGTCTGAAATCCCACATTCTGTTTGGTCGAAAACTTTATGCTGCAAAAGTGGCAGCTGCTGGTAGTTATCAGTTAGTGTCAATCCTGATGCTTGTGTACATGTGTTACAGATTTGTTATGTCTGTGATGGCATGGTGGTCGAGTCGCCGACAGCGTCGCTCCGCCACTCTGACTGAGGTCTTCGCAAAAGTGGGAAACCTGACGTCACTAGACAGTCCTGAAGGAGACCAAGAGGGTGTGAACCCTGGAGAGATAAACGCTGTTGAACAGAACGTGGAGGCAGTCGAAGTCGTTAATCTCGAGCGACTGCGGGACGTGATACAAGCTTTGTAATTGAACCGTTTTATTTCAGAAACCCGTCAACAGACATTTTTTAAACAAAAGCCATTTTTAATTACAGATTCTCATTTCCATTCTGTAAACACACATTTTTAGTGCAGAAACACGTCAAGCGATATGCCCCTTACTGTGTTTGATTTCAAAATTAATATTGCGTTTAGTGCAGAAACCCGTCAAGCGTGGTCACTTGACAGGTTTCTGCAGTAAATTTCATTTTCATGGTGTGGCAGCACTGGGACACGTCACTCCTCTCACCCTCTGTTATTGTTTACTTCTACAAAACAGTGGCATTCAGTCTTCAGTGGTTGTTCAACTTGATGTTTTGTTAGAGTTAATGTTTTGTTTTTATTAGTTTTTAAAAGATTTTGTGAGTTTTATTTCGTACTGTGTTTTGTAGGCTATTAATAGGTCTTATTAAATAGTGGGACTTTAAAAATGCAAAGTGAAAGTTCTGATGATGAACCTGTGGTTAAAAGGAAACGTGGTGTTGTCAATGAAGACAAGTATAAACGTAATGTTATACGGAAAGCAAGAACAAAAGGCGATTGTTACACAAATTACAAAGGTAACGTTGTACCAGACAAATCTATTCCTGTAGAACTTATTTGCAAATGCCCACGAAAGTGTATTTCTTTTATTGATGCTGAAATAAAAAGTCAGGTTTTGGGAATGTTTTTATTCTCTGAGTACTAAAAATGAACAAGACGTGTACTTACAAACACTAATAGAAGCTAAGGAAAGTAAAGCGTTAGAGTAAAAAAACAAACTAATCCAAATTGTTCCAATGCTGATTTAGAAGGAACTCCAGACTCACACACTAAAAATAAATCTTTTGTATATAATATCAAAATCAATGGTATTATAACACCAGTTTGTAAAAATATTTTTTTACAAATACACGGAGTTTCTCGTGATTCGAGTAGCCAGGCTAACTAACCTGTTAGTTAAAAATGAAAATACCAATCGATTTTGAGAGGCAAAAATCGTAGTGGAAACGCAATCGATGGCAAATTGTGTGTTGCTATCCATGAACACATTTCTCTATTTGAGGTCCAGGGAAACTCACTATGGAACCAAGAAAAAGCAATATTTGGAATGCAACGTTAAATGTGTCTAAAATGTATGAAATGTTTCAGACCACTCATCCAGATCTTAAGGATTCAGTTAAATATAGTTTTTTATTACAAATATTTTAAAGAAAACTTTAACTTGTCATTTTGGGCGGCCACAGGTCGATGTCTGTAGCCAGTGTGAAAACTACAAAGCAAAACTTCGAGATCAAGAGCTGAGCGACAATGTCAAGCGCAGCGTGATTGCAGAACAAATTGTTCATAAGCGCAGGACAAAAAAGTTTTTCTTAAAACAACAGGAAATGTCGCAAAATAAGGACGATGATACAGTTGTCATTTGCATAGATTACATGCAGAACCTTCCTCTCCCTCATTTACCAGTTCAAGAGGTTTTCTATATGCGACAGCTGTGGGTTAATGTTTTCTGCGTTCACGACATGAAAACAAATAGAGCAAAAATGTATATGTACCCATGAGGGGGGAGGCTAATAAGTCGCCTGATGAGGTGTGTTCAATGTTACTACACTACCTTCAAATGGAAGTATTTCCACTTGGAAAGAAAAATATTGTCCTTTTTAGCGATGGCCCCCTCAGGTCAAAATAAAAAAACCACTGTGTGTGGTGCGGTTTTTAATGAACCTGTGTGATCAGGGACTGGTTGAGACGATTTCACACTATTTTCCTGTGAGGAGGCCACTCATTTTTAGCCTGTGATCGGGACTTTGGTAACATAAAACGGTTGTGCGTAGAGCTGACCGAGTATACTCGCCCGACCAATATGCTGAGATGATCCTTAAAGCAAGCAAAACTGGCCGTTTTGATGTTATCCAAGTAAGAAGTGACATGATCTTTTCTTTAGCAGTTGGTGGCCAAAACATTACAAAAAGACTGTTAGCTCTGACGAAACAAGTGGAAGAGGTGTTCCAAGAAATGAAAAAATACCTTTTAAGGTGTCTACATACAAAGAATTCAACTACAACAAGGCGGAACGAGGAAAGGTTGTGGTCAAGGAGTTCATTGATGGCTTTACCTCCTCAACATTTACCTTCAAGAAGTACAACACTGGTTCCCGAACTCCCAACGGAGCAAGCATATCCATTTGGAAAGGTACCCATTAACATAAAAAAAAATCAATGACATTGTTAAACTGAGAAAGTAACACATCTGGGTACGAAGCCTTTTACAACAGTATCGTACAGTGGCCTACATCAGAAGCTGAATGCAACGTAGATAGAGAGTATGACGATTAGATTAAATACATGTACTTTACACTAAGTAAATAAATGTAGTTGATTGATGTGATTTTATCTTCTTTCTATTACCATTCTGACCTAAAAACCCCTTTTTAAAATAAAAAAACAAAACTTTATTGCAGAAACCCGTCAAGTGAAAAAAATTTTATAATTTTTTAAAAATGTTATTACAAAATTTAAAACTTTACTAAAAACTGTATTTGTTTTAGAAAGGTATGAAGTATTATTTACAAAAAATGTGAAGCATATATCTATGATATTAGGTGAGATAAAAAGTTTTTCTTCGTTTACCGAAAATCCTAAAAACTGCACTTGACGGGTTTCTGAAATAAACGGTTCAATTGTGAGTAACGATACTCTGAATAAGTGTGAGTCCCTCAACTCATTGTGGTATAGTGAGAAAGTTTTGCTTGGCAAACTCCATACCGATTGCTCCAGACATTCTTGTTAATTCTGTGTCAGAATAATCTTTCAAAGGACTAGAGTAAGGAATGATCGATTTGTGTTAGTTGTGGTTGACTAGTCAAGTTGTGTTCGAGATGTGTGCACACGGGACAGTTGTTTAAGGAGACACAGAACATTTTGTTTTTAGAGAGACACTGGAAGATGTATTGAGGAATACAGTTATGTTAGATTGGTGATGTGGTGGTGGTGTTGATATCACCATGTTTTTATATGTAACGTTTTAATTTGTTACATTGTAGTGTTGTGGAATGTTGTAACTGATCTTGTGTTCTGATCAGGCAGACTTGGAGATATATTTTTTCCATATTATTCGATATTTGGCTAATATTTTAAGGGATTGACAAAACGTAAGTAAAATAAACATGTGAGACAATGACATGGGGACACAGGAAGGACCTGCCGGCCACCCAAAAATACCCTTAACCCTGATCCTACCCTTACTCCAACGTTCTGGACTGTGTAACCCATTGTTGGCTTGATATCCATGCGTTCAACAGTAATTGTTAGACTAACTTGTCGCAACGGCCTAGTTGGCTTGCGCAAACAACTAAGCGGTGTAACGTCTCCAGTCTGGCCGATGTAGTAAACTTGTAAGTTGTTTGTTAGTTTTCTTTTAAGTGAATTTTGAGTTCTATATGAATATTTTTGGCTTAGGTTAATTTTAAGCTCTAAGGCATCAGTAGAATGTAATGAACTGTAGGAGGAAGGTCTCGGTGAGCTACCCTGTTTCCAGGGGTAAGCGAGGTGAAAACCTTGGGGAGTCCCCACGTCCACAATGCCTTTAAAAACCAGGTGTGGGGGGGGCGGAACAAGAAGAAAGAAGTTAGAAGTTTTAGTTTCTTTTTGTCAGGGTCTTTATGGAATGTAGTACTGTAGTGGTTTGGTAGATGCCTTAGCAGCTTAATAAGAACAATATTAAGATGTAAACAGTAGATTACAGAATTTTATTTGATGATTGTAGTAAACAATGCGTTAACTTGTTTCTGTTATTTTAAGATAATTGTATCTTGGAAACTGTTATTGTAAGATGTTAACAATTTTTGTGCTATTCTTGAGGATCTGTTTCTTAATGATTTATTTTTGTTAGTTAAGTTTGATGTCATTCATGACATGCTACTTGTTGGCTGTGTATATTATAATGGTTTTGTGTTATAGTCAACGTACAAGTGAACTAACTCAGGATAACTATATTATAATCCATAGTAGGGGTGACTGAGGAAACCGGGCCCGAGTGAAAACCCACGAGGCTTAACCAGGAATGGGTGAGTAGCGTTCAAAATTCAAAAGAAGACTACCACCTTATAATTATTTTAAATTTAGTTAGGCTCTGCAAAATGTGGTATGTTATCAACTAATATTTTTAATTATTAAACTTAAACCCATCAAACCATAGTTATCCTGGAGTGTTCAACCAGGTTAATTAAATGTAGTTGTGTTGTAGTTCAACTTGAAATGTTTAAGTATTTTAGATTAAATTTAGAAGCGCTGGTTAGTTTCCTTGTACTACGCATTGTTTTTAAAAGAGTTAATGGTTAGGTAGTCATATTTGAGTCGTTAGAGATAATGGTTATCTGATGTTAATGACTGGTCTTGAATTAGTATCGTAGTAGACCATGATATATGTGATGTAACCCTGAAATCTTTTGTGTTCAATCATTGAAAAGAGAGAGAGCGAGCGATCGAATTGATTTAAAGAATGACGTATCGCGTTTGCATTCTTTTTAATTAAAAGAAAATTCTGCCTTTTTAGGGAACGTCATAGCCAACTCACAGCTGGCATACATAGAGTACTTTTAACACTACATTATCTACAGCACCAGCTGTCAGAAGGCAAAGAGTCAGCAAGTAGGTCAATCATGCAGGAGCGTTGCCCGACACCTGCTGACAGTGCATCTATGAACTGACCTCAGACAGCAGCCTCTGCTCACTGTTTGTCATGGTATTGTTACCTATCAGTGCTTGCAGCATTTTCTACAAGTCCAACTTTTAATATTCTGATGCTGTTATATTTTTCTGACTATTAAAAGTAACCAAAGATCTGGATTTCTGTTTATCACTAATAGCAACTTTGTTTCTGCAACATGGATAGCAAAACTAAACATAAAACGGTCAGATTCCCCTGTGTTAGCTGTGACATTGGAGTAAAATATTCGGCCATCCGTTGCACAGTTGTATGCAGGCTCTGGTACCCACGGGGCATGTGTTGAAATCACTGATAAACAACTTAAGAAAATGAACCCCGAAGAAGTTAACTCCTGGGCCTGCAGTGGCTGCAAAAAAACGAACATTGAAGACCACCTAAGGTCTAATAATGACAACTCCCTTCTACCAAAATCCAATCTGGCTGATATAGACAACACCCTGGCAGACCTACAGCAGAAAATAAAAGAACTGAATATAGAAGAACCAGATCTAGAAACCTCTCTTACACCAGCAGCAGAAGTAGGAAATGTTCTGTTGACTGAAAATAATAAATTAAATCTTACTTACAAAATCAAACAAGTAAAAATACAAAATTGACTCTAAAAATTCTTAAAATGAAGAACTACAATGAACACATCTATCCAGACCAAATTTCTAAGCTCGAACAAGAAAATGAGACACTCCGAAACAGAATTAGTGAAGTAGTAGAACTACTTGATGAATCTGAGTATACTGGGATAGGAGAGAGATCTAAGGAGTCAGGTTATTAAAACTTTTGATGATCATGAGAAAGAGAGGGAGGAGTTCTTACAAACTGACTACTAATAAAGGCTGCCCTCTTATTCTAGGTATATAGACCACCCATTAGCAATCTGGACGACGCTATTGATATACTGACAGCTGAACTAGACAAGGCCCTGACATCAAATCAAGCAATTAGTATCATGGGTGACATTAATGGAGACCTCAAGAATGCCGAACAAAAAAGGAACTAGAAGATGCTTTGCTGGCGTATGACAAAGCAAGACTACCTCTACCAGCTACGAGAGTGACAGAATAATCAGACCTCCATTGACTTCAAGCATTGTCTAGCTGTACTCGGTAAGGCTATGTTTAAACTGGAGGTCGCCAGGTTTCCAGAGTTCGCATATTAACGATCAAGCACTCCCTTGATCACGCAGCCCTCAACATAAGCTGTTCCACCTTGCTTGGAAGATACAGAAATTAAGTTTAGTTGTTCTGTGAGTAGAGTAGAAGTTCAATGTTTGGGAAGATTTCTTAATAGGTGAAGGTAGAATGAAAAGAAACGTGAGCGTACTAAAGGATAGCCAAAAAGAACCCCGCCAGTTCAGCTCAGCCTGATCGGATTTACCATAGAAACGAATTGGTGTTGTACGACAAGACACAAATACCTGCGTACATGCATTGTACTTAGTGCGAAAATATGCGAATACTTAATATGCGAACTGTGGATACCTGGGAACCTCCAGTTTAAACATAGCCTTATCGAGTAGAGCTAGACAATGCTTGAAGTCAATGGAGCTCTGACTATTCTGTCACTTTCGTAACTGGTAGAGGTAGTCTTGCTTTGTCATACGCCAGCAAAGAGTCTTCTAGTTTCTTTTTTGTTCGGCATTCTTGAGGTTGTCTCCATTAATGTCACCCATGATACTAATTGCTTGATTTGATGTCAGGGCCTTGTCTAGTTCAGCTGTCAGTATATCAATAGCGTCGTCCAGATTGCTACTGGGTGGTCTATAAACACCTAGAATTATAAGGCAGCCTTTATTAGTAGTCAGTTTGTAATAACTCATTTTATAGATAAGTTCTGATGTCTGGTCAGATGATCTTACCAGGGCAAGCTGATCTTCCAATTCTTGTTTGACATAAGCTATCACTCCTCCTTTTCTGTGTTGTTCTCTTGTTAAGCCTCCCAGCATATCCTGGTATACTGCAGTTCTGTACATTTTCCTTGTTTAGGCCGTGTTTTGTTAAAATAATTATGAGGTTAGTATTTGTACTGTAGAGAAAGTGGGAGAGTCTTTCAATTTTGTTTCAGAGACCATTGACATTTTGATGTGTAATTTTTAACCGTTTGCCCGGTCTAACTATGTACTAGTGGAAAATTTGATTTTAATTTTGAATTTAGAAAAATTCGGCAACAATTCTGATTTTTTTGTTGGTTCTAAAAAAGGTGGGTGTCTTTAGTACCTGATTTTTGGAGAGGTGTTTCAGTTGTTAGTCTAGGCTGAGGGTATGTATTCACAGTGATTTACAGTGACATTCAATTTTTTGGACAAGGTTTAGCTGGCTCTCTCGATATCAGTTTGGATCAGTTTTTGGACAGGGTATGGCTGGCTCCCTCGGTGGCCGTTTGGATCAGTTTTCTGAGCAGGGTTTGACTGGTTCCCTCTGTGGTAGTTTAGTTAATATGTGTGGAAGAGTTCTGGCTGGTTAAGGATCATTTATGTTTTTGTTTTTTAAAGCTCCTCAAAAGTTTCCCCCTCTTTGAGAAACTTGAGGAGGTAACATTCAAAACCTCACATGTCCATCAAATCAAAATTTACACGAAAAGAGAAAAAACTCTTCTCCAGCAACCTTGTTAATTGAAACAAAAAATAAGCTGCCCTACACCTTTTCCTTGTCCCCAAAACACATTTTCTAAAGCTTTTCGAGCCTAAAATGTGCTAGGTTCACTAAATATTTAGGTTTAAATTTTGGACATGTGAGGTTTTTGTTTGAATCTTTGGGACATGTGAGCTTTTGTTCAGAACTGAGGTTCATTTTGTGTTGTTTTTGACTGGATTCATTGCAGTAATTGAATGATAAATTAAACTTAAAATAAGACTAGGCTTGGTTGAGAACTCTATCGGGGCCCTGCAGAAACCATAGGTCAATCCCCCACCAGGCAACAGCAATATGCATCCAGATAGTAATACAAATTGTAAAATCAGTCAAACCAGCAGTATAAAACAGAGCATCTCTCCCTTAATGACTAACAACCGGACAAATTAAGTCATTACCACAGCGCCTGGAGACAGCCAAACCAGCAGTAAAACACCAAACTCTACCCCCTTATGACCAAAATGCAGACAAATACAACCCCTGGAAACAGCCAAACCAGCAATAAAAAACTGAACTTTACTCCCCTTTTGACCAACACCCAGATAAACTCAAGGCACTAATACAATACCTGGAGACAGCCAAACCAGCAGTAAAAAACTAAAAGAAGATAAGAAAATAACTGAATAATTTCAGTGTCTCTCTTTCGAGTTCATAAATCTAAAGCATCAAATTCCCATGTGAAATTAAAAATTTACAACATGTATAATTTGGAAACACTTTTAATGTCAAAGAATACCACCAGTAGAAGGAAACATCTTAAAAGACTTCCTTAGACACTTGTGGAAACAATTGACCTTTAAATGTTGAAGAAGGAGCGTATATTGACTACTTGTTAACTTATTTACATTCAAACACATAAACCAATATTTAAAACTTTATTTTTGTAAGGCCTTTCGATAGCAAGGTTATCTTCATCAGACACATCCTGTGTGGCGTGGTGTGTAAAGTAAATCATTACTGGAATTATACTATGTAAATATTTAGTGTTATTTTTGTAACCTCCGTGAAAGTAATATTGAGTTTTGTATTGGCCCGTCTTCTTGATTTAATAAATCTTCTGTGTTTGTTTGATTTATGTAGTATGACTCTCATGCATTTAAATATCTTGGTGTGTTCACGTGTATTAATAGTTTTAGGTTATCCTTTGATATAGTGTGTTCAATATTGATACAGTGGTTTGTGATGGCTGATTTTTCTTTTCTGATTAATTTAATGTGGAAGCAATATTATTTTTTCTTGGTGACCTTACATTGTTCCGTACAAGAGACTCAGGTCAGAATTTTAACAGACTCAACCCAAAGCAGGATACAAACACAAGCAAGGACAATATCAGAACATTGCAATCTTGTCTGAGAAATCCTTCCTGTCACATCCAGCAAGGAAACAGCTACAAACGGGTCATTATCGATGAAGCACTAATGATGCATGCAGGAGAAATCTTGTTTGCTGCCAAACTCTGTGGAGATCATGAAATCATCATACTTATTGGCGATACAAACCAAATCCCATATATAAACAGGTCGGAACACCTTGAAGTGAGTACCCATAGAATAACAGAGGTAGCAGAAACAACTAAAGAGCTAAATATTTCTCACAGATGTACTAGAAGTACCACAGCCCTCCTCTCCCAATACTACACATAAGGAATGTTGACCGCAAGTTGCATTGAAAATAACCTCAAATTTTCAGATCTTTGACTCCTTAGACAACCTTAGCCAAACCATTGACAAAAGAAACACACTTGCCTTGCATTCAAGCAATCTGAAAAGCGAGAAATGTGCAAGCGATGATACACCACATCTACCATTCACGATTTTCAAGGCAGGCAAGCCGAAAACATTGTTGTGGTACGAACGGCATCTAACCCAGAATTTACATATATATATATAACTCCATTCCCCACTGTCTAGTTGCAATTTCTAGACATACAAAATCTTTCCTATACATAACACCTACAAGAGATGACACTCTCAGCACGTGGATACAGAAGGCAAACTCCCTTCAATCTCAAGAACTACTGAAATTTTTCAAAAATACAACTACAGATAAACAGCACAACAAAAGTACACTTGGCCAATCAAATGACCACCAGAATCAAACAGGTCAGCATAGTTTTTTAGCGGAACGTCAGCAACCCACAGAAAAACACAAACAGTACATCAAGTACACATCCCGAATCCTCTGGAACTCAGCATTCAAGAAAATAAAATAACATCAACACATAAAGAGATCAAAATTACACTCGCACACCAGAATATTAACTGGATTTCAAACAAAATTGACAGGCTAACTGATTTCTTACAAAATGAAGAACCAGATCTTGTAATAGTAACAGAACACGGCTTATCCCAAGACAATCTTCAGAACACTTGTATAGAAGGTTACACATTTATTTGAAGCTTTGCAAGAAAAAACCATTTCAAAAGGGGTGTGGTAGGTTATGCAAAGAAAGACATGGAGTATCAAGTGAAACTCGTATACACAAGTAAAAATGAGACCGAACTCATTTTCAAAAGAGCCCTCTTTGAAATAAAACTAAATAGACAAACTATACTGGTCCTAGGAGTCTACAGACCACCAAGTGCAAACTTGGAACAAGCAATTGACATCCTTACAGAGCATTTGGATAGAGCTCTAGAAATGCAAGACAAACCAATTGTATTAACAGGGTATATATATGTGGACAATCTAATAAAAGACAATGCAAGTGAGAAAATAGAAAATTTTCTGACTACTTTAAAAATTGTCAGAATGAGCCTAATGTAAACATCAGTCATATTATCAGGACTTTCTGACCAATCAGCACAGTTGGCTAAATTAACTGCATTAAAACCCATCCAAAATAAATTTTCAGCAAAAGAACAGTAGGGCGCTTTCAATTACACACTAAAGGTCCAAAGTTGGGAAACTGTTTACCTAACTCAAGATGTAAATGATGCCTACAACAAATTTTATAACATCATACAGACTACACTAAACAGCACCTGTCCGAAGAACATCTATAAATCTGGACAACACAAGAGAAAACAGTGCTGGGACAATGAATGCACTAGACTTAAGGGTGCCTATATACAAGCCCTTGTAAAAGAACAGACCAGGGCAAGGAGAAGACAAATCTGAGACAGCTGCAAGAAAGAAATAGTACGATCAGCGACTGAAAACCCTTCGGAAAGAAAATGCTCTTGCTTACGTCTGCAGGGCAGAAATTAAGTCTAAAGCTCTCTGGCAGGTGATAAATAGTGAGCCAAAAGCCAAATCAAACACTGACACCAAGCTTTACCTAAAAATAGATGACAACATAATACATGACCCAGTAAAAATAGCAAACTACTTCAACAACTTTTTTGCAACAATAGCTGAAAGAACACTCCATAACAATAACACAAGTGAGAATGGAACAGAGCAAAACATGCCACCAACAATAGATCATAACCTCCAGTTCACACCAGCAACAGAGGACGAGGTCCTAAAAGCTATAGGTTCCTTGAAACCTAAACACTCAGCCGGGATTGATGAGATATCAGCAAAATTAGCAAAAACCTTCAAGTTTGAGATATCAGGCTTCCCAAGAGATATAATTAACAAATCTCTCACTCAAGGAACTTTCCCGGCCAAACTAAAAATAGCAAAAGTATATCCAAAATACAAAACAGGACCAACCACAGACACAAGCAGCTACCGACCAATCTCCTTCATACTTTTTCCAAAACCATAGAAAGGATAGTCCTAGACAGACTTCTGTGTCATCTTTAACAACATAACCTCCTTATAAGCCAGCAATACGGGTTCCTTAGAGGTGGATCAACAGCCACAACCTTAATTCAAATAATTAAACACATAATAGAACAACTAGAGGAAGGAGACACTTCAACTATTGACATACAGTGAGGTGTGCCACAAAGATCAGTACTCGGACCAGTCTTGTTCCTCCTACTCACAAACGACCTGCCGGACTGGTTATAGGATGCCTGCTACACAGTCATGTATGTAAACGATACAATTCTTACACATTTCACGACCAAACGGGTAGACACAAATTTTCACTGCCAGGCCTAGAAACTAAAACTGACACAAAACACCTAGGCATCATAATTGACTCTAAACTCTTATGGAACCCCCACATAGACCAACTATGCAAGAAAATGTGCTCAGGTATCAACGTCTTACCTAGAATCAAGCAAGTGTGTAGCCCAGACACAGTCAGAATCGCATACTGTGCCCTTTTTGAATCCCATCCAGGTATGGCATGGCGATTTGGGGAGCGAACTAAAAACAATCTGGAAAAGGTACTCCTGAAACATAAAAGAGCAATTAGGTGCCTGGCAAACCTCAAATACCACGATAGCTGCCGAGAATCATACAATGAACTTAACATTCTCACAGCACAGTTATATCCCTCTAGATAAGAGAAGTAATCCTTCATACAGTTAATACAACACAGACAAGGCACAGAGATATTCACCAATACAACACCAGACATGCCACTAATTACACCCTCTCGCAACATCACCTCAGTCTCTTTGAAAAGAGACCAACCTACAAAGGGGTGTTCTACTTCAACCATCTTCTCGAACATCTCAAGAAAGTATATCCCAACCACTTCAAAAAGCAACTTACTCTATAGCTCCAGGAAAGGCCTTTCTACTCGGAAGAGGAATTCCTGACAAACTAGTTAACAATACAATCAACTAATTAATTATGACTTAGATTATTTAATGCATTACTTTTATTTCTGAAACTACCATTATTTTGATACTGTTCAACTATTGACGCTATGTACTGTTCTCCATGAATATGTCAAATAAAGGAAAGAAAAGAAATAATCTCCAGTTGAGCTTGGGGTGATCCATGTTGTGAGGCAAGTCTTTTGTAAGTGATCAATCGCTTGGTTCACATTTACAGTTCTTTGAAAATATGGCGTAACTCCTCTATAGACGTATGGTAGTTGAACTGTTTCGTAGCTTATCTGATATTTTCAACGAAATAATACAATCATTAAACAGTGTTGAAGAACAAAATACAATATACTCGTAATATTATAGAATAGTGAAATATATACTGTGTTTTATTGTATTTGCATATTTAGATATATATATATATTAAATAACATACATCATTTAATATTTTAAATAATATGTGTGTGTGTGTGTGTGTGTGTGTGTTTTATTTGAAATATTTTGTATTACAAAGATACATAATTTTTAAATGCCAAAGTATATTATATAATAATAAAATGTGTACTGTATTTCATTTTATTGCTATACATTAATGTTTATTGTATTTAAAATATTTTATGTTACTCAATCAATATTATTACAGCTTTACACACTTATGAACCAATCGTCAGACATTTAAATAATAGTTATGTTGGAGTCGGCTAAAGATATAAACAAAATGATTATTTTCTACTTATGTACTTCTATGTGTGGATGTGTAAATATTACAATATATCCAGATATCCATAAGGGAGTTTCTCCAATTGCTCTAAGTCAGGTCTGTTGGATGAGGTCTGAGTCTACATTGGAGTGATCCATACTGATAGAATCCAAAATGGCTAACTGACTACAGTCTATGTGAAGTGGCTCCCAGTATAAGTGCATTTAAGTGTGTAATTCACCAACATATAATTACTCACTTGTACAGAAACTTACCTGGTTACTGTTAGTCCATTTCTAATGCAACAATAAGATTAATAATATCACTACAAGAATATAACACTCATTCTAAACTATTCAAGATTCTGATCTCATTATTGATCTCAGGCAAACAATTAAGATTAACAATAAAAATGAACAAGACTTTACTAACTTATGCAAAGATTCTTTTTCGCATAAAACATATTTGCATAAATAATATGAATGCTTTTCAAGTGTTATAAAGTAAGAAGTTTTAAGTAATAAATAAGTGACCATATGGCAGCAATGAAGGTCCAATAGTGGCAACAACTGCGGACATTGACAGCCCAGCACATTCTATCTGCCTCCACAGACCTAACTCACTCACACAGACCTGAGACAATCAGTATCAGCATTACCACACCTCTCATTGATAGTACTGCTTGTTTTATTGGACATGGTATATTATTGTCACTTAAAAAAACCCCTTATACAATTTTGACAACTTGGAGTCTGCCAAACCAAGTTATTAAAAAACAGCATTTTGATGAGACTAACCCTATTCTGACAACTTGAAGTCTGGCAAACCAAGTTATAAAAGCAGCATTCTTATAAAATATATATATTTTGACAAACAGAAAAACCTGGTTGGAACAAGCCGGAGCCTGTTCTCCACTTCTTTGAGAGTATCGACAATGTCGGTGAATTAAGTCATTGGGGAAACGACGAAAAATTAAGGGTTGCTAAATTGAGATTGGTTGGAACCGCCGTGAGTTTTATTCGATCTGAGGATCAGGGCCGGTTGAGTACTTATGCGGGATTTAAAGAAGTTTTGACACAACGGTTTAGTGACAAAGCTCCGAAAGATTGTTACTTCCAGCAGTTGTCTGTAATACAGCAACGGAGGGGTGAAACGATTGAAGCTTTTGCTGATCGAGTGCGGACATTAAATGAAAACACAGTGCGAGTCACTGCAAATCCAGAAGTTAATGCTGCACTAAGGAAAGAAGCCGATCTTAGAGCTTTGGATGCTTTTACCCGAGGTCTTATTGGACACGTTGGTGATCAGACGAGACTAAAAGTCCCTACTAACATCCGAGAAGCCGTCACTACAGCGATGGCAATTGATCACGTTCTGAAGCAATCGAAAGATCCGTCTCGCGCTACAGATGAACGGAAGGTTTTCCAAACTGACCTCGTTTGTTATCGGTGCCATAATCCGGGGCACACGTCTCGTGAGTGTCGGGACAATGGGGGATTTAGTAATAGGGCACAGACAAAAAGATTGTCGCGTAAAACTTCCAAACAGCACCCCTAGTGCTAGTCAGTCGGGAAACGGGGCAGGGCCCAGTGGAGTCGCCGCCACCCGTCCCCGAGAGTAAATGAGCCACAACCGCAAGTCAAGGCGACGAAAAGAAATGTAACGACTGGAAAGAACACTTGTGAACCTAGAGTAGGAGCCTTAGTTAAGAGTCGTGAAACCGCCCGAGTAGACAAAGAAATACGGATAGTTCCGGTTGTGAAAGATTTAGCCGAGGAACTAGTTGCCATGGGGCGTGTGGATAATGCCGAGGGAAAGATATTAATCGACACCGGTGTTCAGGTGTCGCTCATCAAACGTGGAGCCGATGTAGCTCCAATGACAAATCCTGACTTGATTATCCGGGGAATTTCAGGAAGAACCGCCGGTTCATAGAAGGCTTTGCTGCCATTGGGAAATCTCTTTTTGACTTAACCAAGCAAGGGAAGGAGTTCGATTGGGATCAAGCGTGCCAAACTGCGTTTGATATAATTTTCTAAATTATTCGATATTTGGCTGATATTTTAATCGATTGAAAAAACGTAAGTAAAATAAACATGTGAGACAACCACATGGGGGCACAGGAAGGACCTGCCGGCCCCCCAAACATACCCTTAACATACCCCTGATCCTACCCTTACCCCAAAGTTCTTGACTGTGTAACCCATTGTTGGCTTGATACCCATGCGTTCAACGGTAATTGTTAGACTAACTTGTCGCAACTGCCTAGTTGGCTTGCGCAACCAACTAAGCGGTGTAACGTCTCCAGTCTGGCTGATGTAGTAAAGTTGTAAGTTGTTTGTTAGTTTTCTTTTCAATGAATTTTGAGTTCTATATGAACATTTTTGGCTTAGGTTAATTTTAAGCTCTAAGGCATCAGTAGAATGTAATGAACTGTAGGAGGAAGGTCTCGGTGAGCTACCCTGTTTCCAGGGGTAAGCGAGGTGAAAAACCTTGGGGAGCCCCCAGGTCCACAATACCCTTAAAAACCAAGCGTGGGGGGCGGAACCTTTAGTTTTAGTTTTTTGTTTTGTTTCTGCCATGAAACTGAAGAAGGTCGAAAAGTGTGAGGAATGTGTCCTCCAGTTGTTGGATGTTCAGAAGAACGTCAACGCAAACTTTTTAAAAGATGAAAGGTTTTTGAACCGCTTTTCCAGAGACCCCCCTCGCATTTACAGTGTAACGGCCACCCACTAAACTGGGTCGAGCCACTAGTTTTAAGTCTTTTTGTCAGGGTCCTTATGGAATGTAGTACTGTAATGGTTTGGTCGATGCCTTAGCAGCTTAATAAGAACAATTAAGATTTTAACAATGTTGGTACTATTCTTGAGGATCTGTTCCTTAATGAATTATTTTTGTTAGTTAAGGTTTATGTCATTCATGACATGCTACTTGTTGGCTGTGTATATTATAATGGTTTTGTGTTATAGTCAACGTACAAGTGAACTAACTCAGGATAACTCCATTATAATCCATAGTAGGGGTGACTGAGGAAACCAGGCCCGAGTGAAAATCCACGAGGCTTAACCAGGAATGAGGGAGTAGCGTTCAAAATTCACAAAGAAGACTACCACTTTATAATTATTTTAAATTAAATTAGGCTCTGCAAAATGTGGTATGTTATCAACTAATATTTTTAATTATTAAAATTAAACCCATCGAACCATAGTTATCCTGGAGTGTTAAACCAGATTAATTAAATTTAGTTGTGTTGTAGTTCAACTTGAAATGTTTAAGTATTTTAGATTAAGTTTAGAAGCGCTTGTTAGTTCCCTTGTACTACATATTGTTTTAAATGTGTTAATGGTTAGGTAGTCATATTTGGGTCATTAGAGATAATGATTATCTGATGGTAATGACTGGTCTTGATTTAGTATCGTAGTATACCATGATATATGTGTTGTAACCCTGAAATCTTTTGTGTTCAATCATTGAGAAGAGAGCGACCGGTCGAATTGATTTAAATAATTACGTATCGCGTTTGCATTCTTTTTATTTAAAGGAATTTCTGCCTTTTTAGGGAACTCAATTGTTTTATTAAATTTCGTTTAGTTGAGGCTACTGAGTGACAGCTGGCATGGTAATTAATGAACATATACTAAGATTTTCTTGCTGAAGGATAGGACAGAGATCCTCCCCTGCAGATTAG
The DNA here is from genome assembly GCF_021130785.1 of Homalodisca vitripennis. Taxonomy (NCBI): domain Eukaryota; kingdom Metazoa; phylum Arthropoda; class Insecta; order Hemiptera; family Cicadellidae; genus Homalodisca; species Homalodisca vitripennis. The sequence goes on from NW_025776158.1 coordinate 83,633, forward strand.
AGAATTTTCTTCTGGCTGCTGGCTGATGGTTCCTCATACTTGGGGACAAGTATGGTTTTAAGTTGGGGGGAGTGTGACGACCCCCAGCATTTACTTCTGAGACCAGACCGGTAACATCGTATGCGGTCTTAATCAGCCAATTTACAACATTAAATTATCAGTAATATATTTTATTTTTATTCAGCATAACATCTAATTGTAGTAACGAGTAATGAATATATGCAGTCAGACGTATTAGGTTAAGCAGAGCAGGTGGAGAAGATATATAGTTTAATTCAGCACATGAATTGTAAGTCCAGGTCTGTCAGCAGTAAGCCTGGTAACTTTCCATACCCAGAGCAGCTGCGCAGTTACTGGGTGGTAAACAAGCAGGAATTTGCTGAGGTAGCGTCTGGAACAACGCTGCTCCCTGGAGTTCGTTGTTCTGAGTCGCAGTCGTGCCGGGTTTTTGAACGCGTCAAGCTCGCGTGAAATCGCTCTCTCACTGCTCTCTCTCCCGTTCTAAATTTGTAATTGTTGAACTGATTTTAAATTATGCAATAAAATTCAAATTGTTTTATTTGGCCAACCGAGGAGAGCATTTTTATTACAGCAACCTGGGCTAGTTTCCATCACCGTGTCCGAGTTAGAACCCGAGAACATTTAAAATTAAATTACGTGTGGTCGTCACGCCACACCACCAATCCGCGGGCTAATGTGAGCGATGTTCGCGAAGAAAAATAAAGTGAAACAAAATAGTTTCGAGTATGATGTTCAACTATACAATGTTATTAAAATCAATGAAATATAAGTTGTAATATAGAATCCAGTGTCAAATTTTAATCATGCTTAGTTTTAAATTTGTTACGTGTAAAATGTGTAATGCTGATGCCTGTTATTATTTAAAATGAACTCTGAATAATTCGATTTTGATATAATAAATATGTGCTGGTTTATTTGGAGTATTATGTATTGCCGATTGAAGATCGAACCCATTAATTATACCCTCCCTATATAGCTTTAATTTGAAATATATTTTCGTTCACAGCCAAGCCTCTTGTCATATTATAACTGATGTTGTCCATTCCAGGGGTAGTATCCTTCTTTTTACTAAGTATAGCTATTTGTAGTTCATTCATTGAAAAAACCATTTCCAAGCATAATATGATTGGTATACATTATTATGGGTAGATTTAATTCAGAGCTATGGGAAACATAATCTGGGGCTATATTTTTAAGAAATTTTTCTCCAAGTTCTCCATTATTTTGTAACTCATTGCACTTAACTGAATTTTGATTACATTTTATTTTGTTTATGATGTTCCAGGCATTTGCACTAGATTTGGTGGACGCCATATTTTCACATACTTCTTCCCACCTTTCTTTTGCTAGTCGTATAATGTCCTTAGCATTTAGCTGTGCAATTTGAGACTTTATAATTTATAGGTGACATGTCTAGTCTGAAAATTTGCAACAGCACGGGACCATTTTTGCGCTCCACCATGTTTTTTTAGTTTTAAACCCTATTTTATTATTAGGCCTAACTTGCTTGATATTTTGTATATTTTCATCTGCTGCTTGATTAATAATTTTATACAGTTCAATAAATTATTTTGCTGTTGAGTAATGATATAGTTATTTTTTAATTTGCGTATACTGTTCTCAACCGAGTCTGAATAGCCTGACTAGTTACCTTTCTTAAAGTTTCTTTTGTTCGGTAGTCTGGTTTGTTGATTACGTAGATTTGAGGTTGTACTAAATATATTACTTAAATTTATTTTAAACTGCATGTAAATGAGGTTGTGATCACTTCCCATGGGATAACTCCCTACCTTCCATGCCAATAGCTGAGAGTATAAACTAGGTGTAATGAAGGCTAAATCTAAGGTTGATTGCCTATTATATAAATTTGGTACCGTAGTATTGTTGTGATCGTTAACCAGATTGAAATTGGAGTTACTATATTCCTTGAATATTGCATTACCTCTAATATCCGCCTTATTACAATTCCAAAAGGGGTGGTGAGCATTAAAGCCCCCCCCCCCCCCCAATTAGTGCCCGACCACCATCATTCAAGAATAATTCATTGTACCAAAAGGATTGGTCTATATTTCTGGTAGTGAAATATACATTGTATACATTTATAGGATGGTTAGTGTTCTTAATTCTTATAGCTAACAACTGTAATACACCTTTGTTATATTCTCGTATAACATTATATCTTATATTTTTGTGTAAAATAAAGGCAACTCCACCATACGAATCACCTCTATCTACCCTGACTAACCTATAATTAATTATCATCGGTTACATTATCATCTGTCTTTCACCAAGTTTCTTGTATTAGTGATATATCGATCATATTTTGAGCTAATACATTTAACACCTCATGCCACTTAAGTTTAAGTGACCTAGCATTTCATTGTAAAATAGTAAGATTAGACATGTTTGTTGGTTTTTAAATTATAGTTCAAAGTATTTCAATGAACTAACTATTTTTGTTTACTAGAGTTTGATTTACCTGTGCACTGTGCAGGTCGTATCGTACTACTTTTACTATTTATATTACTACCAGGTATTATCCCCGTAGTTCCGTAGTTTGTTTACCGGATTCTAATTTATTTTTTAAACATTCTCTATTATATCTTCCACTCTTTTTTTATTTAGATTTCTTTCTTTTTTAATTATACTAAGTAAGTCATTAATTTTACTGCGCAGCAGAGTTTTTTCCCTGTCAGCTACTGTGGACTGTTCTGGTACAGTCCGTTGATTCAGAGTCCGATTGATTAAATTTAGATTATATTTCGTTCTATTACCCGATCTGTAGCTAGGTTTCCTGGAATTGTACCCTCTATGTGAGCTATTGAAATTAATTTCTGTCTTAGATCCAGTCCCAATATTGTTGTCTACCTCGAATTCTTGATCCAAAAGGAGGTACCAGTTGTTCTCGTGTGCATAATGATTATGCCGATATGTCAGTGCGGGAAAATTATTTGAATCATTTACATCAATCTTTGTTACATTTGCATAACTAGCTTTTTTTAGTAAACTTTAATTGAATCTATTACCGACTCTAGAATCTAAAGTGTGATTAGGTAGGTGATATTTGCTGGCTTCTATATAGGACTCCTTATATAGACTCATTCTTTCTACAATACATTTTTGTCTTTTAAATTCAGGAAATCCTTTGCTATTACTAGGGTGGTCCCCATTACAATTGATACATTTAAGTGGTTTTCCACAGTCCCCTCTGTGGTATTCTAGCCCACATGTCCTACATATTCTAAGCTTTGTACAAGGGGAATTTGCTACATGGCCATAGCTAAAGCATCTAAAGCATTGTCTAACCGGTAGTTTATAATGGTCTACAGTCATCCTAACATACTTCAGAGTAACATATTCTGGTAATTTTTCAGAATCAAATGTTATTTTCATGAAGTGAGTTTTAATTACTTTTGATCAGTCCATTTTCGAATCCTTTGAGCGCTTATTATTGGGTATATGCTGTACCCATCTTGTAGTACTTCTTCCTCCGAGACCTCAGGTTCCACATACACTACTCCGATACACTCAACTTTATTTGAGGGTATAAACACTAGGTATGATTTTAAGTATTGTAACGACCCGAACATATTATTTATTTATTTTATTTATACTTAATTTGTTTATATAACAATTTCATCCTATTGGTAAAACGTCTCAATATTTAACTGAAGACATAATAATTGTAAATTGTGCAGCAATGTTGAAAGTAAGTGAGTAGGACAGCAATAAGACTGCTGACAACGCAGACTCAGAACCTGCGTGTGCTGGAAGGCTAGTCTAGATCAGGCCTCAGACTCGTTAACATGTGATTCTCTGTAGCTCTAGTATACAATTTTCTAAATTCTTTAAAAAATGTAATTAAATATCTTATTTCATTCAGAATTGCTCTCCCCCTTTTAAACCAGTCTAAATTGTATTTTTTTATAAATTAATCAGTAATAAACAGTGGTTTTGAAGTTCAAACGTTGTTGTACAAAATGTATTTCTTTTTCCGGAATCTTCGGTGGTGGCAGCGGATACCATAAAGATCCCAAAATCGGTCGCGTTACAGATTTGGTGGCAGTGCGGTGGGATAATCGCGTAACTTTGGGACAATTTAACTGTATAGTTGACTGATTTCCCTATGCCGAAGTGACCACGTGAACAGCAAAATTACTCAAACAGTGTAACACAGTATTAAATACAGTGTTAACGGCTAAAAAAAGTGTTTTCAAGCTGGATTTTGTAAAATTTTAGAAGAAAAAGTGCAACAAGAAGACGATGGAATTGGATGAAGACACCAAGCCGAGAAAGGACGCCAAGGGACGAAGCCATCTTGTCATCTTCGTCATGTCACCAGCCTGGTAGGAGACGGAAGCAGAGCAACCAACATCGTGGAGTGATGAGCTTTGGACGAGGAGATGAGTGAAGCTGACAACAACCATCATCTGTCCACAGTCACAAGCAACTATGGCAGTCGCAATGGCGGTGATATTTGATGAGCCTTTGTTCACATTCAAACATTGAAATAAATAGAATAAAGAAACATTGGCTGTACTTTAAAACTATTTTTACCAAATGTTCTACATTAATAATTAAGACATAGAGATTAGAGAGAATAAAGGTGCTGTGGTGAAATAGTGAATGCAGCATTGAATGATAACACAATTTTTTGCTAATTTTGTGATTGATTATTGAGTCACAAGTAAATTAAATTGAATTACTCTAACATGGAGTAACGATGTGTACTTCAATGTCAGGTCGTCACTTCCAGGGCACCTATTTCTCATTTTAAAATTAGGATAAGAATACTAATTATATAATATTTAGTGAGAAATGCCCATGTTTCCAGATAAAAAATTAATTATTAAATCTTTTTAAAACAGAATCACTCTTTAAAACAAAACTGTCATACCTTTGATACAATTTAATTTTTTAGATTTAAATAATTGCTTTTATTGAGAAATATTAATGTTTTAAAGTTAATTTGAAATGTCACAAGTCAAACGCTATTCCAGTGTGTTATTTAAAATCTATATGTTACAGTAATACTTATACCTTACTGTGTGAATTTATAATGCTAATTGATTAGACATTGCTAATCTACTAATTAGTTGTATATCATGTATATGGATTACTAATCGCTAACATCGATCGATGATGATTGATTGATTAGATTGGTATTGATCGGGTATTGATAGATTATCGATTATCAATTGGTTATTGAAAAATTTATTTTTTATGTAGAAAAAATTTTGGGATTTTGAAGAACAAATAGTCAAAGACTAAAGTGGATCATGCGATAACATGATTTAACTTATTTGCATGAATTGCTAATGGAAAAGTGTCAACATTGTTTCATGATTAAAGATCTACAATAAAAATTCGATTGGATATAGGTTTGTCAAGAGATCCAAAGATATTATTGACCGGTTACACTACATTTAATCTTAGGAAGAAGCAGGAAACTACTTTTATGATAAAACATGTCTGTGGTGAATTGTCTTCACAATTAATTGAAAGACATAATAGCTACGCGTTACGTACACCCAAGAACTGGAATCTACATACTTACAACTATTGTGGACCAGGAACCGTGCTTGACAAGAAACCTACCAGGGAAATAAGGTTATAAACACCTTCGATGGTGGTTGTATAAAGCATGAAATATGGTATACAGATCGTAAAAACACAGAAGACAGAGGGGCGGGCAACTGTTGCATAGCAATAGGTCGTTACTTAGAAGAAGAAGAAATGAAATGTTCACTAGACTTGGACATCTGCATCGATTTTGTACAATTACTACAATTTGTTTTGGATCATATTCAAATCCGGAACGCCGATCTTGTCGTGGAAATCGAAACGACAGATAATCAACCCGAATATATGTATTAACCAGAACGCAGTGGTAACGAATTGAACCTGACGATCTGTCGTCTTTAACGGACGATTGCAATTACCTCTTATTCGTCGACCAAACTTTCATTATAGGCTGAAGTGAATGGTAGTGCATTATCAGTTGCGCGACTATATCGAAAGGGCATAAGTGGATACGGCCAAAATACAGTATATAGAACCGATTGGAATATTGGCATGCGAATGATGTTGTTCAATCGTGAAAGCGTCCTGCATGCGGTGGCACTACTGTCAATATAACCCCAGGATTTAGGCTAGTGCCCGGATTGTACTATATTAAATAAAAATTAAAAATAATCAGAGACATAAATACTGTATCGGAGGTCAGACCTATCCTAGCGGTATTTAAAAACTTTCAACGCGTAACCACCTTTCACCCTATAATAAAACCACCTATATTATAAACCTCTTTAATAATTTGACCACACGAAAACACGCCTTAGCGAACAAGGCAGGTAAAACTACAACTACCTAAATCAAGAATTTTATAGCGCAAAGAATAAATTTATATGACACAGTACATAAATCTGAGATGGTCATAAACACACAAACGGCCCTAACGTTAGCACAGCATTGCGAGCGATTCACACTACCTAATAGAACTAAAACAACCACCTTGGGGGAAACATACCATTAATATCAACTGGGATTTACATAGTCCTACAGTGTGAAAACCCACAGAATTCTTTAGACAAATTCTTAGTAGCAGTAACTTCCAACAGATGTACAGATAACACTAAAGTAAATTCATTCCAAGCACATTTATCAGACACAGCACTAACTTGATTTCAGAAAAAGTTTTAACTGCCTTAACCACAGTCGCTTATTCCAAAAGCCAAGATCCATGGGCATATAGTGAACATAATTAAACTGGTTTTGGAGCTACTTGATCAATAGAAAGAAGCATGTAAAATACAGTATACAAGAAACAACATTATGATAAGAGCCCAATCAGAGCTTAAACATGTACAAAGAGAAGTGCCACAGGGATCAGTGCTGGGCCCAGTACTATTCTTATTGCTCACCAATAACCTGTCCGACTGGTCACAAGATGCTTGCTACACAGCATGCGGATGACCCAGTACTCACACCATCTCAATAGAAACACAAATACAACACTAAACGTCGCGAAACAATACTGCTAATTTAATAAATTGGTTTTTGACGAGAAAAAACTGTGAAAATGAATTTTACTACGAAACATAAAAACGTGAATCTTGCGCTACCTGGCTTAGAAGTAAAACTCCTCAGTAAACATCTTAGCGGCATAGTTGCAACAAATTTAAACTGAAAAACCTAGTGCTGTCTAATCTGCAAAAACTTATGCTTAGGCATTTATGTTATACGTAGAATTAAGCATGTAAGTGTTACAGAAACAGCTAAGACTGCCTACTTTGCCCTGTTCGAGGTTTTTATTTATAGCCTAAGGTTTTACTTACAGAAATCTCTTTATGGCCTCTCGATGATGTGTTGTATTTCCCAAGCTCTGTGTAATAATTTTTACAAAGCATCTTAATCTCTATTGTTATTAAATAAGGTTCGAAATAATGTTAATTTATTATATTACAAAACGATACTACGCACCTTTGTTACTGAGGAATATGTAATATCCCTTCTTTGTGCTTATTGTCCATAGTCATTAATATATGTTGCCAAATTAAGGCTGCATAGTCTGTTAATGAGCAATATTGTAGTGTTAATACATGGTATATTAGATATATGTTGTTTTCCTTCAATGTTAGATTAGCTATGTAATATTTAAACATGTCATATAAGTCGTTTACATGTCATATATGAAGTATTTGTTTATCCTAGGATGATATAATGTAGAGTATTTATGTCTCTTTCTTTGAGATGCATCTCATGAATATTGAGTCCTTGTAGGGTATATTAAATTATCATTGTTATATACTAACTTAAACAAATATGATATGTGTAGTACAATTTATCATGTATGTTCCTTATCACTATGCGATATATATACATATCTCTCAGGTAAGTATAGTATGTACGTTGTGTCAAGTTAGAGTACGTTTTGTTTATTGTAGTAAACGAGTACGTGGGGAACATTACTTGCATTTGAAGCCGTCTGAACCACCAGAGCCCTTGGCGATCCAGACCACTGGTACAAGGCAATGCCCCCTAGTCATAGTCACAACACAGTCGGTGTAGTATAGCGTGGGAACTTAGTTGCGTAAGCAGGAAATTTACCTGTCTGGGAGAAACACCAGGGTCAAGTTTTACTAGTTAGTCTAAGTACGATTGCCGTAGGCTACAGACAGAGCCTTGTGTCGTGTCGTCTGTATTGCGAAGTGTGAGTGTTTGTGCTGTATTAGTGTCCTGTGTTTTGGGATAATCTATACCAATATCTTTGTTACGTGTAACCTATCACTTAGTCACTAAGTTACGATTGCCGTGGGCTACAGACAGAGCCTTGTGTCGTGTCGTCTGTATTGCGAAGTGTGAGTGTTTGTGCTGTATTAGTGTCCTGTGTTTTGGGATAATCTATACCAATTACTAGTTAGTCTAAGTACGATTGCCGTAGGCTACAGACAGAGCCTAGTGTCGTGTCGTCTGTATTGCGAAGTGTGAGTGTTTGTGCTGTATTAGTGTCCTGTGTTTTGGGATAATCTATACCAATATCTTTTGTACGTGTAACCTATCACTTAATCACTAAGTCACACTAAACTTTACATTAAAATACAAAGTTAGGTGTTTTAATTTTCTAAATTTTTGTATCTTTATTCTCTATCGATTTCCGACACAACATCGAGATTTTTATGTACATTTTTATTTATGTTAGACTTACTTCAGTGACTCTGAAGGTTATATATAACGTTATAACGAGTCATTCAAACCGTAATCAAGTTCACCGGTCTCTCAACAATTGGAGTATAATACCTGGTCTTTTAAGCGATTCTTGCGTGACTATGTTGTAGCTTTTTACCGTCATCTATACGGTATTTCAGAACATACCCATCCCTCTTCATTGGCAAGACAAACTGTGTTATATTACACACGAAAAATCCATCGTCATACACACACAAGACCACAGCCATCCATCTTGAAGTTTGTAACCAAAATACACTCTAACTTTGCTTGATTCGCAGGGCAACAGTCAACAGTGATCAGTCCTTTAGGTGTCTACACAGCATTTTCAACGCACCAGTATTACCTACTCCACGAGCTACCTACGCATTCACCTGCTTCATCGAGAACCCTATGCCTTTCTTTACACATGCCTCGCCGAACAAATTTCTCGTAACAAACATCCAAACAAACCTGAAAGTAGTAGGCTCACATCAGAAGACCGATCACTACATACAAAAACCGAACAACACAGGAACTCTAGAAATCATCCTACCCTGCGAATGTTCTCTACACCACGAAGAATTAACACTTATAAACACAGTAATACCATGTGGTTCCAAAATCCCTGACAACGATCTAATAACACATCTCCTGTCCATTTCTTGGTCAAAATTTCACTCCATAACTATAGTACCCCTCGAATCAGAAACAAGACAAGAATTCTAACTCCTCCATGAAATCTTAGATGAAAACTGGACTTTATCTACACCCACCTACTTCGTTCCAAACTACAAAGACAACACCACTTCCAGCTCAAACACGACGACGTCAACAACATAGTAAACAGTACGGAACTCATTTTTTTACATTTTATTATCCTGGACTTCTAAATTAACACTACTTCTTTTTAAAGTCCTTTATTTCATCCATATTAACAACTTCAAAATAAAACTCCTGAAACCTACAGTACATGAACGTGACTACTCAATGGATAACCTAAATTAGACAATAAGTACGATTCGTAGGTAAAATCGTCAATAAACCAGTGTAATGTAAGACATACGTAATTATTAGTATAACAAAATTCATAGTATAGTAGTAGAAGCCTTGTATTACAATACGAAACAAACATCCTCCGGATGTAAGTGGATACGCACATCCACCCAGACACCGATGATGAACAAACGGGAAATGCTCGTTTAAGCAGCGGAAATGCTTATTTCTAATAATCATGCGACTACGTAAGAGACAGCCATACTGATATCAAAATATTGATACTCACCAATTACGAGGGAGAGATTTGGCATAGGCGTGGACAGGAGAGCTGGCGGGGGCAACATCAAAAATAAAGGAACAACGAGGAGATAAAAAAAGTCAGGGAGTGGATTCGGAAGGCGACGATCGGGAGTGCGAGTGTGGATGTTTGTGTGCGGCAAAAATCTTTTAGGCGAAATAGTGTCAAGTGCAAACAAAATGCAAGTTAAGAAAATCTTGTATTTCATTTTAGGAACGTAATATTATATATCAGGGTTCATTAATAATTTAATTTGTTTCATTTAAAATTCCAAGGTACCTGTACCTAAAGGGATTAAACGAAAAATATTATCATTTGTAGAAATCAAATTAATAGTTTGATATTGAAATTCATATTTTCCTATTCCTAGTTTTGTGTTCAATGTGTCTGTTGATAATATACATTGTTATTTAAGAATTAAATCAATACAATGAGATGCTACTATAAATAAAATATGTGTTGGTTCATTTGAGTGTGTTGTATTGCCAACCGAACCTACTATTTAAATCTTCTCACAACAGCGCTTGCCCACTATACATTTTAATATTTCACAACCTTACAATTTAAATCTTAATATAACCATAAAACCTTACAAATCCCACCTAAGATGCGACTTGGCAGTACGAGGAGATACTAACAACACCAATCTTGAGAGAGTTCTTCAACATCAGAAGACAGCTATCAGATATCTGGCAAGACTGCAATTCCAGGAAAGCTTCAGAGATTCCTTCAAACACCTCAAACCTTTACTGTTGTAACCTTGTACATTCAACATGCGATCTTTCGAGAAGTCAACTTTGGACAACATAGGCATAACCACATATTCCAACGCAATACAAAAATGTAATAAAGTTCAATCTGCCATACCACCCACAACACATATAAGCCTCTACAAAATAAATCCTTTAAAAAAAGGTACCGTGCAGTGCAACAAGCTGCTGAACAATTTGAAGCAACAACATCAAACCACTTCAAGAAAGCACTAACCGAACTGCTATGTCGTTAGATCATGGAGAATAAGGGGATGATCCGTAGTCTTCTGGAATATTCAACGGCGAAAAGAAGAAATCGAGAGTGCACCTGAGAGTGAACAAGTCCAAGGTACCTGTACCTGAAGTGATTAATTAAATTATCATGTGTAGAGCTCAAATTATAAGTATGTTATTTAAATACTTATTTGTTAATACCGTATATTTTATGGAAATATTCTTAATTTGGAAAGGTAATTTTAATTATGTAAAATGCATGGAAACGTTTAGATACTTTAAAAGAAAGATTTTCCTTAGCTTAGTTCGTTAAGGAACATAAATTGAAGTAAAATAATTTTGGGTATGATGTTTAATTATAAAATTTGTTACTAAAATCAAGAATATATATATATATATATATATATATATATATATATAGAATATATCAAGAATATATATATATCCGAGTGCAGTCGTAGTCCAGCAGTCGGACTGATAACAGCACTGCTCTGTGTGCCCCGCAGTCAAGGTCACACAGCTACACACGTGTGTCTACAGTGGCGTGTGTGCGCGTATTAGCCTGAATATTTCGTATACTTTAATTATTTCTTGGTAACTATGGCTAACTGTGGCGAGTGCGGCAACTGTATTGAGGAGGATTCCAATCCTGTGAAGTGTGTTGGTGGTTGTGAACGTGTATTTCATATAGACTGTATCAAAGATAAAATCAAAACTCGTACCGGCCATAAGGATTGGAAATGTGAGGAATGTGTTAAATCTAAAAAACAATCTTCAGTAAGCAGTAAGTCATCTAGTTCGACATGTATTACAAAGGAGTTTCTTGTGTCTACCATGGAGGCATTCAAAAGAGAAATGTTTCAGGAGTTTAATTCTCACTCAAACCAGATGCAGGAGCTTACTAAGTCGGTTGAGTTCCTGTCAGCAAATATTGACACAGCAAACCAGACGCTTAAAAAAGTCCAGCTGGATTATGCCGAGATTATGAAACAAAACCAGAAGTTAACTGAAGCAAACTTGAAGTTGGGCGATACAGTCAATGAGCTCAAAAGTAAAGTCAGAGAGCTGGAGCAATACTCTAGAAGAACCAATCTGGAGATCAGCGGCGTCCCTGAAACTCGGAACGAGAACACTATGAAGATCTTGCGTGACATCGGCACTGCCATAGGAGTCGAGCTTCATGACACCCAGGTGATGGCTGCACATCGAGTTCCCAGCTACAAGCAAAGTCGAGCTCCACCCATGGTCGTCCAGTTCCAGACCAAGATGCAGAGAGATGTCTGGATCACCAACTACAAGAAGAACAAGGACCTATCAGCCCGCAGAGTGAACAACGCCTTTCCGGACACCAGGGTGTACATCAATGAACATCTGTCACCGGACAACAAGATCTTCTTGGCTCAACTCAAGGAAAGAAGCAAGCAGTGCAATGTCAAGTATGTCTGGTTTAAGGATGGCAAGTTCTATCTCAGGAGGGATGATGGGGAGAAATGCTTCAAAATCACTAGCCTTGATGAAGTGGAAAAATACCGCTAAAATTGTAATCAGTGAGCAAACATGTGGCTTTGATTTTATTTTAATTGGATTCACAATATTTAAATTCTCTCAATGATGCATTTTTCTCACCATCCTCTCCGGACGCTGATGGCTCTATCTCAATAATTCATTTAAATATTCGAAGTTTGAGACAAAATTTCAATAGTTTTCTAGCAGAACTCAATAATGCAAAACAAAAAATTAGTTTAATAATTTTAAGTGAAGTATGGATCCTCAGCGAAGAATTAAGTTTTTACAAAATACCTGGTTATAATATAATTTGCAAATGCAATAATCAGTACAGATCTGGAGGCGTTGTATGTTATTATGACGAAGAGCTATCAGTTCAAGAGGTGGAAATTGACATGATAACGGCTGATTGTGTTTTGGTCGAGCTTAAATACAACAGAACTCGATGTAATATTTTTGCTTTTTATAGACTACAATCCTATACAGTAAGTTCTTTTGTAGAAGAGCTGGAATCGCAATTATCTCTTTTAAAGTTAAATACTGTTTACGTGGGGGATGGAAATATAGATATTTTAAAACAATCACCTGATTCATTAAGATATACTAGCTTATTAAGTAACATGGGTTATGTATCAGTAATTAATTCCCCGACCAGAATATGTAAAACCTCTTCCACCTGCATCGATCACATTTTTCTAAAATTTAAGAATTTGAATATGTTTGAGACAGCAATTTTCGATCTTGGGTTAACTGACCATTGTTGTTTAGCTCTAAAAATGAAGCTAACAATCAACTCTAATGTTTCAAAAACTGCATTTACAAAAACTGTTTTTAATTTTAATATGATCAATCAAGAATTAAAATATACAGACTGGAATAGTATAATTGACGAAGCTAATGTAAACATATCTTTTGAAAATTTCTTTAATATTTTGAATGGTATATTAGACAGTAATAAAGAGGAAAGAATGATTGTTAGTAGGTTAAGTAAAGCGAAACTTATCAGTCCTTGGATTAATAGTAACATTTTAAACAGATTAAACAAAAGGAAAAGACTGTATGGTATGTTCAAAAAAAGGCCTTATGATGAAAATTTTAAGGATTATTTTAACAGGTTTAGTAATAAATTAAAAAGTGATATTGACAAAGCCAAAAATGTGTATTATGAATATCTAATTCAAAATTGTAACGGAGACGTAAGCCAGCAATGGAAAATAGTAAATAGTATAACTGGTAACGTAGTTAAAAATGGAATAAACAAAATCATTCTTGAAGATGGAAATCTCGAAGAAGACCCAAAATTGATTTCAGAAAAGGTAAATTCATTTCTTGTTAGGTTATCACAAAATGATGATATTTCTCATGATACCAGTTTATGGAAACCTTCTTCCACACGGAGAGATTCGTTCTTCATCGATAAAACCGATCCATACGAGATTCTAAGCATTATTAATGGTCTAAAAAATAAGAAATCAACTGGATTCGATAACATATCAGTGCATGTAATTAAACAAATTGCTGAAAACGTCGTTGTTCCAATTAGTAAATTAATAAATCTAAGTTTTAGACTTGGAGTGTTCCCGGAAATATTAAAAAGAAGTATTGTTATTCCATTATTCAAAACGCCTAATTCGTTCAAAATAGATAATATACGTCCTATAAGCTTAGTTTCAGTATTTTCCAAGATTCTTGAGAAATGCATGAAAAAAAGATTAATAAGTTACCTTGCTAGTTTTAATTTTCAAAATCAAAATCAATTTGGGTTTACAAAAGGCAAATCCACGGAAGACGCGTTGATGGGTTTTGTAAATAAAATACATCTAAGCATGAACAATAAGTGTAAAACGTCTGCCCTTTTCATAGATTTCAAGAAAGCCTTTGATCTCGTAGATCATGATGTGTTGTTACTAAAAATGGAATCCTTAGGAATTAGGGGAGTAGCGTTAAATTGGTTTAGCAGTTTTTTAAAAGGTAGAATCCAGCAAGTAAAAGTCGGTACTGAACTTAGTAGTTTTTTAGTAGTGCAAAGTGGTGTTCCTCAGGGGTGTGTTTTGTCAGCAAATCTATTTTTAATATTTATAAACGATTTGTTAAACATTCAATTTTTTGGAGAAATTTATGCTTTTGCCGATGATTTGGGGTACATTTATTCTAACAAAGACAAAAATATAATATACGGTGAAATCTGTAATGACCTGAAACAGTTGAGGAAATGGTGTGATTCTAACAAAATGGTTGTTAATGTAAAAAAAACTAAATATATAAATTTTGACAGTGTAGATTTTGCTTTCGATAGACCATTTAGATTTCACTCTTCAAAATGTAAAAATTCAATTACTTGTACTTGTGAAGAAATTATTAAAGTTAAGGAATTCAAATATCTAGGGGTAATTCTTGATGAACGTATTTCGTGGAAAAAACAAGTAATGACCATTTATAATAATTTAAAATTTAACCTTAGGAAGTTTTATTATTTAAAAAATTTCTGTGGTACAAAGTTGCTATGTACGCTATATTATGGTCTGATTCAGTCTCGTTTTCAGTACGGTATCACCTGCTGGGGTGGGGCGTTTAAATTTTTAATTAATAGCATCAGAACGACCCAAAACAAATTTATTAGAATTATTAACAAAAAAGGATACAGGGAAAGCAGCTTCCCATTGTATATTAATCAAAATATTTTACCAATACAGCATTTATTTGTTTTCAAAACCTTGAAACTGTTTTATATATTAAGTGGTAACAGGGGATCAGTACAGATATTTCATGGTACAAGAAGCATCAACAAAAGACTTTTTAAAACGCCTAAAGTAAACAAATCAATTTTTAGACAGTCGTATCTCTATTTAGGGCCAAAATATTTTAATCAATTACCAATGGATATTAAGGAAATTTCTAAATCGAATGAGTTTTTTACTAAGCTAAAATCTTGGCTATTTACTAAAAGCGATCTGAGTTTCATGAATAATGTTTTTATTTAAAACTATATTAATGATAGACTGTATTCACCATTTCTTTGAAATCGAATGTCAGTAACTCTATAAGTGAGAAAGGAAGAAGGAGTTATGTAATAGATTTAGTCCTAACAATAAGAAGTACTCCTTTGTTTGTTATCAGCAGTGATAAGCCTTGCGCGCTGCAGTGAGCTGTTTGTTTAATTGTAAGCATCAAGACGGACTAGACTCATTCAAGTTTATCAGATATGTTATTTTTGTTTGTATATTATACGCCAAGCCACACACACTGGTAATTGTGGCAAGGCCTATTCCAAGTTCTGTACTCTTGTTTGTATACATGTATGATATTGAGGAATAAATATTCATTATTTCATTATTTCATATATATATATATATATATATATATATATATATATATATATATATATATATATATATGTAACTTATAATGTGAAATGCAATATTAAATTTTATTCATGCTTAGTAGTAAAATTTGTATGTGCTAAATGTCTGTTGCCGATATCTGTTGTTACTTGATATGAACTTAAAATCATTGTTTTTCAGTATAAATAAAATATGTTCTAGTTCATTTGAGTGCGTTGTATTGTCGATCGAACCTACTAATTAAATTCTCTCACAATAGCCCTAGCTTGAAATACAGCTTATATTTTAACTTACAGCTTAACCTTGCTTGGTTATCTTCCAATCAGACTTTGCATGCGAAAATCTAACCAGAACCTTTTACTACCAAATATTATAACAACTTTGTTTAAATTTATAATTCTTCCTTTTGACAACTCACTGAGTACCCCATGGGAAATTCAATACTTTATAAAGAATTAAACTCTGATGAATGGTTTGTGACGAAAACGGCTCTAATAACAATAATGTCTAACTTTGAAATCTTCCAAATTGTCACTTTCCGGATTTCTTTAGCTGACAAGGTATACTATACAGAGGGCCATAGGCTCTGAGTCCCGAAGTAATAAATCTGACCTGTCAAGCAATGTTTCGAGGGTACCTTGCGCTGAAGTAATTAGCTACGTACCATGTTCAAGAACCAATACCAAACATACTCCCTCTATTTTTAAAAGAATATAGTAATAATGGTTTCTTTAAAACCCAGACGGCAGAATACGGCATGTTTCAATTGGGCGGGGATTGGAGAGACTTATTGCTAGTTTAAAATATTTACACAACATTTAAATATATTTGATTAAAATTTAAATGAACGGTCATGGATATTTATCAAGTCTATAGAAATTAATATCTTCCGTATTTATATACGTTAATTAACTATTTTATTTATACATGAGGTTTCTAAACATGTTAATTATGCTAAATGTGATGGGAAACTTTCATGCACCTGGATTTACTGTTCTATATATACACAACATAAACAATAAGATACACATTACTTCTTTACAGATTTAGTGATAGATGTTCTTAATTAACCTTAGTCATGTAAAAGCAGACACTAGCAAAATATCTAGATTTATTTTATCTAAACTGTATATTCTTGTTCTTTTTTCAAAATTATTACGTAGATTTCAATTTTCTTTGAAAAATTTATGTATTTCTTCCTATTTTACGCTACTCACCAAACAACGGTTACCGAAAGGTAAAAATCACTCTAGTGTATCTCTTCAGGTTGCCAAGAGCAAAATATCTCCTGTGGAGAATGACATAAATAAACTTCAAAATCAAGTTGAAGCGAGCAGGATGTTACAACCCCCACTCTATGCTAAACTTCTCAAACCTGGAGAAACTATAGCCCAATTTTTTGACAACAACATTGAAGAATACAAGGAGAAGATAGCTGCACCACTGACATCTAAAGACACTACAGATCTGAGGGGGGGAAACAGCCAAACTCCGACACAAAAACTGAACACAGAACCTCTGAAAACCCACAAAGCTAAAGATCTGAGGGGGGGAAACAGCCAAACCCCGACACAAAAACTGTACCCCGCACCTCTGACAACCCACAAAGCTAAAGATCTGAGGGGGAGAAACAGCCAAACCCCGACACAAAAACTGAACACCGCACCTCTGACAATCCACAAAGCTAAAGATCTGAGGGGGAAACAGCCAAACCCCAACACAAAAACTGAACACCGCACCGCACCTTTTGACAACCCACAAAGCTAAAGATCTGAGGGGGGAAACAGCCAAACCCCGACACAAAAACTGAACACCGCACCTTTTGACAACCCACAAAGCTAAAGATCTGAGGGGGGAAACAGCCAAACCCCGACACAAAAACTGTACACCGCACCTCTGACAACCATAAAAGCTACGGAACGGAAGGGGGAAACAGCCAAACCCCGGCACAAAAACTGTACACTGCACCTCTGACAACCATAAAAGCTACGGAACGGAAGGGGGAAACAGCCAAACCCCAACACAAAAACTGAACACCGCACCTCTGACAACCATAAAAGCTACGGAACGGAAGGGGGAAACAGCCAAACCCCGACACAAAAACTGTACACCGCACCTCTGACAACCATAAAAGCTACGGAACGGAAGGGGGAAACAGCCAAACCCCAACACAAAAACTGAACACCGCACCGCACCTTTTGACAACCCACAAAGCTAAAGATCTGAGGGGGGAAACAGCCAAACCCCGACACAAAAACTGAACACCGCACCTTTTGACAACCCACAAAGCTAAAGATCTGAGGGGGAAACAGCCAAACCCCGACACAAAAACTGTACACCGCACCTCTGACAACCATAAAAGCTACGGAACGGAAGGGGGAAACAGCCAAACCCCGGCACAAAAACTGTACACTGCACCTTTGACAACTATAAAAGCTACGGAACGGAAGGGGGGAAACAGCAAACCCCGGCACAAAAACTGTACACCGCACCTCTGACAATCATAAAAGCTACGGAACGGAAGGGGGGACACAGCCAAACCCCGGCACAAAAACTGGATGCATCACCACTGACAACTAACGACGCTACAAAACTGAGGGGGGGAAGCATCCTAACCCCGGCAGAAAAAATTAAAACAGACCAAGACCATTATAGTAATATCTCGGAAAAACTTGGCTGACAGACAGACAAACATCTATGGAAATATTTTGAGCTATTAAATAAAAAAATTCTGAGAGGAGGAAAATGTAAGGCTTATATCCTTAGCCCTCTTTGTTCACATGCACTGAAAGCCGATTCAGACATTAGACAACTGATTGAACCATTTAGTTTAGAGAGCAAAGATTTAATAATGATACCAGTAAATGCCTCTATGATATTTGACGGAACAAGTGGCACACACTGGAGCCTTCTAATGTTTAGCAAGAGGACACTAAATTTCTACTACTATGACTCAATCAAAGAAAGGAATTTGGAACAAGCGAAACTAACGGCTAAAACTCTTACACCTTTTTTGCGAATCGATAAGCCGGACCACAACAGGAAAATTTTTACGACTGTGGGATATTCCTTATTTTAGCTGTAGAGTACGTAATATCCAACTACAGCAATCCGAATATGTTTACTAATTTTTCAATACCCTTTTTCAATAATACTGATTGTATAAAAAAGAGGTATAATGTATAATGTGGTCCGTAACAAATGTGACAGCTCTGTGATTCATAATCTCATGGCTGGCGGAAAAGAAGCAGTCAAGTCTGACAACTTACAGTGCAAATTTGACTTTTTGGGTCAAGAGCCTCCAATGAGCGAGGAAGAGGACACTGAGATTACTGACACTAGACCAAAACTTGCCAAAGCTCTCAGAATAACACATCTCAATATCAACAGTGGAAAAGTGTCCTCATTACATTCCAAGGACCTCAAGAATGTGGAAACCTTGAAGATATTTTCCTTTTCACCCGACGAAACTCCTCTGCTGTCTACACAGTTAGGAACAGATCAGGACTTTTCCGACACATGTAGCATTAACTTTTTTGACAAAGATACAGGAAAGTGTTCTTCGCACCCTTGACAACACCCAAGACCCACATTCTAATTGTTTATTCATCCACAAAAAAGAATTGGAAAAAACAGCTATACAGATTCCTGGACTTGGCAAATGAGTGTTTCAAGTTCCCTACATTGTTCTCATTGGAAATAGATTACATACTTAAAGTACTTGGGGTCGATGAGAGAGAACTGCTTCAGGTTCTGCTTCAGTTTTCAAGCAACTCCTATTTGCATAGAATACGGCTCAACACCACAGTGAAAAATTCCAAGAAAACTCTAGATAAGACAGTTGAAACTATACAAAACCACCAAAGAAAAATAAAACGTATCTCGCATAGCCTGGACGGAGCAATATACAACACATGGAGAACGGTGACAAATTCATTTCCAAGTCCAAAAATCTACACCCCATGTCGCCCAAGAACTGATTCAACACCTGGATTCATCAAAGCAGCAATGTTTGAGCTCAAAGAATCATGGAGAGTGAAGGAGAAACTTCTTTTAGAGAAATTCTTTAAAGTGTATAGAGAATATGGGCTTAATAAGAGAGAAAATGTCAACACTGAAGTCCAAGACATTCTGCTCAAGTCAAAAGACAACTACGCATTGGTTGACCTCCAACGTGGAGAATTTTTAGTTAAACAGTCAGAGACTAAAAAATATCAATATGGCTTTGATGGGGCTAGGTTTTTAGAACTAATACAAAATGATGAAGGAGAAGTCATTGTAGCACCAAACTCACAACCAATAAACAGCCTTGTATTAGTATCTGATGAAACTAGACTTATGAATGATCAAATATTGTACAACTCTGTTAAAGAAATTGATATTGACCAGCTACTTCCTGAGTGTGAGGTCAACCTGGTTCAAGGAGTACCCGGCTGCGGAAAAACAACTTTCATATTGGGCAATTTTGAATCAGATGACCTAGTCCTGTTTCCCACACGAAAAGGCGCCACCAATTTTCGCTCAAGGCTAAAGGAAAAACATCCTGAAGAATTTGTAAGATTAAAAGATTCCTGCCGCACCATCCATTCCTTTATAATTCACTCCACACAACATCTCAAAGCAGGTGGAATTTACAGGAGGCTAATTGTTGATGAGGCACTCATTCCACATGCCGGAGAAATATTCTTTGCAGCAGCCTTGGCAAAGGTAAGAGAGATAATCTTGATTGGAGACCAGCACCAAATTCCGTTTATAAATAGAAATCCAAAGTGCAATGCAATGTATTATGACATTCTGAACATTGCAAAAACCACAAAAACCCTCAATCACACTTACAGATGTCCTGTCACTGTAGCAAAGCTGCTATCCAGTATGTACAAAGGGGGTATGACTTCAAGCAATGCCATCAGTAACGAGCTTAAGAAATTACCTTTTGAAAACATTGCTACCCTTCCTGTGGATAAAGAAAAACATCAAATCTTGGTATTCAAACAATCAGAAAAGCACGAGCTGAAAAAGTGGGGATATAATTGCTCTACCATCCATGAATTCCAAGGAAAACAAGCCGCCCACATAGCAGTGGTAAGAATGTCAAAAGATGAAGACGAAATTTACAATTCAAAACCCCACTGTGTTGTGGCCGTAACAAGACACACACAGTCTTTTACATATATATCGACATCAAAAGAAGATGTGTTGACCAAGTGGATCCAATGCACTGCGCAATATACAAAAGAAGGTCTCAGTAAAAATTTCCCACAAAATTTCAACAACCAGCCTTTTTTAGAGATTGGCTCAATAAAGAAAGAAAGGGACAAGGCAACAAATTGACAAGTCTTAAACAAAATGTGAAAAAAATATGAACAACTCACAATACTTCACCAAAATATGGACAGGCTTTCAAATAAAATTGAAAGATTAACTCACCTGGAGGACCTTAAACCAGACCTTCTTGTAGTGACTGAACATGGCTTAAAGCAGGCAGAAATTCAGAATATCCATATTCTAGGATACACACTTATTGCAGAATATAGTAGAACCAGCTACCAAAAAGGTGGTGTAGCTATTTATAAAAATGACAATGCTAGGTACACCATTACACCTACAGATATAACAAACCTCAGCATCGAACTACAGTGTGAGCTAATATATGTGAAAATAAAACAGGGCTAGAAAAACTTACACGTTGTTGGCATCTACAGAACCCAAGGAAAAATGAACTAATCCTTGGATATCATCTCTGAAACCCTAGAAAAAGCACAAACATGGAAAAATCAAGTTATTCTCATAGGCGATATCAATATTGACTGCCTGGAGCCAAACCTTGAAATGACAAAATTAAACGAAGTTCTTCTTAGCCACAATAAGACACGCCTCCCCCTGCTTCCTACAAGAATAACACCTACTACAATAAGCTTAATCGACTGTGTCTGCACAAACCTAGGCAATGATGATATCCAGATTGACATTCTCAATGCCGGACTCTCAGACCACACAGCACAGCTCTGCAAAATAAATACCTCTGCCCCAGAAGCTCAGAATCAAACTTTCTATTCTAGGAAATTCAACCAAAGGAATGTTTGGAACTTAAAATCTATCCTTACCCATGAAACCTGGAAAAGTGTCTTCAATGAACATGAACCAGGGGACGCTTATCGTAACTTCAGCAAGATTATTGCAGGAGGTATTAACCAATCCTGCCCAATGGTAAAGTCAAGAAAAAAGACCAGAAAACAGAGTTCTATAGCAAACTACGAAGCTGAAGTACTAAAGGAAGAATTTCTACAGGCTCAGAACAAATACCTACTGAGCGGAACAGCAGAGGACAAAATTACAATGTTAAACATGAAAAAAGACTACGACCTGAAACTGAAGACTCTAAGACGACAGGCCACAGCAGTCCAAATACAGCAAGCTGATGATAAAACCAAAACAATTTGGAGGGTTATCAACAGAGAAAGAAAGCCAACTCAAGACACAGAAAAATCAATCAAACTAGAAATAAATGGCCTCAAAACCAACAATCCTCAAAATGTTGCTAATCATCTCAATGAGTTCTTTGTTAACATAGCTAATGACACCCTTGCACAAAATCCTCAAAACCATAATCAGCCTGCAGAAATCACAGAGGTACGCTGTCAGATACCTGAGATGTCTCTTCAGTTAACAAATGAGCAGGAACTGACTCAAGTGATCAACAGCCTAAAGAATAAAACATCTGCTGGAGTAGATGATATATATAAGCCAGTCTACTAAAAAAGTGCAAAGAAGAGTTTGCTGGACCGTTAACATACATCATCAACCGCTCTTTCCAGGAAGGAGTTTTTCCAAGTGGGCTTAAAATTGCAAAGGATTACCCAAGATTCAAGAAAGGAAACCATCTGGACCCAAAGAACTACCGCCCAATCTCATTAATTCCCACATTCTCCAAAGTATTCGAAAAAATAGTACTAAACAGACTTCTTCAACACCTATCACTCAATCAACTGCTCACACCACATCAGCATGGATTTGTACAGGGAAAATCAACCACATCTGCTATAATAGATGTAACTGAATATGTAATAGATAATCTAGAAGAAGGAAACACACCAACCGCAATTCTACTTGATTTCAGCAAAGCATTTGACTGCTTAGATCATACACAATTGTGTAACAAGTTGATAAAAATTGGGATTAGTGGGAAAACTGCAGATTGGTTCAAGAGCTATTTAACTGGAAGAAGTCAGATGGTTGAACTTAAATACACTGAAAAGGGATCTACACAAACAGTAAGATCAAAGTCATCGCCTGTAGTGAGGGAAGTTCCACAGGGCTCTGTGCTGGGCCCCATCCTTTTCACCCTATTTACAAATGATCTCCCTCGCTATTTGGAAGACTACAGCAGGACTCTAATGTATGCGGATGACTCCGTACTCCTCCTTGGAGAAAAACCCCTGAAGCCCTTGAAATCAGCTCGTTTGTTTCCATTAACATGGCAATACAATACTGCCAAAACAACAGCCTAGTAGTTAATGAAGAAAAAACACAACAATTGGTCTTTGGCAGGAGAAATGGTGGGGCAAGCAGGATCCCAGACATCGAAGGCCCAGAATAAACCAAGTATTTAGGTTTAATAATAGACCAGAAACTGACATGGACCCCCCCACATTGACAGCCTGTGTAGTAAACTGAGTAGCAGCATCTACGAGATAAGGAGGATAAAAACCATAAGTGACACCAGCATAGCCAAGATTGCGTACCACTCACTGTTTGAATCACATCTTCGATATGGCCTTGAAGTATGGGGAAACTCGTCAGTAACCAACTTCAGACGTGTGCCCATCCACCAGAAAAAAGCAATAAGAATATTAGCAGATATTGGAAAGAGAGACAGTTGCAGACCAAAATTCCGTGAACTAAAAATCCTAACGATTACAAGTCTGTACATCCTAGCTGTGGCTACTTACGCAAGCAGGCTACAGCTCCAACGAGGTATGGATAGGCACGGCCACAACACCCGACAGGCTATGAATTACACACTTCCAGTCCATCATCTAACTCTTTTTGAAGATTTCGCCTTCCTACATGGGAGCGAAGTTCCTGAACCTGCTACCAGAGACAATAAAAGGCCCCAGCATCAACAGCACCAGACAACGCTTAACGACTTGGCTTGTGGAGAGACCATTTTACACAGTTGAGGAGTTCATGAACTGGAGAACATCACCGGTATTCCAGTGAGAGCTACACAACCCTCGTAGTCGTAACCATCACCACCGACAGCGCCTTAAAGCTCAACAACTATATATGCTTTTGTTTAACTCTGTAATGTTTTGACGCCTATTCTGTACTCTATGTTCATGAATAAAGTATTCTGATTCTGATACTGATTCAACGTGTAAAACCATTTTGCTAACTAATCGTAGTATGAGAACTGTATTTAATGTTGTTGTATAGTATTATCCTTTTGAAATATCCGTAAAATTTCTATTGTCTGAATAACTTGAGAACTTTAAATATATACAAATATATACATTAGTTGGAGTGATTTGAAAAAGCTTTGATTTCTGTAATGTTTTGACGCCTATTCTGTACTCTATGTTCAAGAATAAAGTATTCTGATTCTGATACTGATTCAACTTGTAAAACCATTTTGCTAACTAATCATAGTATGAGAACTGTATTTAATGTTGTTGTATAGTATTATCCTTTTAAGGGGACCCGGACAGTAAAAATTTGGTAAAAATTACGTTTTCACTTTTAATTTATTTTTGTAGACAATTTTCTTGTGAACATTTTGATATACAACACTTTATATTTTAAATTTTATTAGCACTCGTAAAAAAATAATTCGAAAGTGTGTTTACGTAAATATGGCAACGAACCGATACCTCATAGCTGAGCAACTCAACTTATTTGTTGTAGTACTCATTACTTTATCAGTAAAAGAGATGATGCCTTATGGAGCAGATGTCCTAATAGACAAATTAGAGTGTATTGGACACATACAAAAGCGAATGGGTACTAGGCTACGCAAACTAAAGTCCTATAATAATTCCATAAAACTTGCTGATGGTAAACAACTGAATAGTAAAAACCGCCTTTCATCAAGTGCTATAGACCAGCTCCAGGCCTATTATGGCCAAGCCATAAGAAGGAGCAATACAGTTGAAGAGATGAAGCAAGGAATAAGGGCTTTATTTCATCACAAGTCATCCAGTGATGAAAATCCTCAACATGGTCTTTGCCCAAAAGGCGCTGAAAGTTGGTGCAAGTATCAACGATCTCTTGTAACTGGTGAGACATACAAATATAAAAATAATATCCCCTTAGTTATTATGGGGTTTATAGGCCAGTGTTTAGGAGCCTGCCAGATCCTGATCTCTTGAAAAAGTGGTTACACAAAAAGACCTAAAACCCTAACGAAAGTGTAAATAGTGTGATATGGGCTCGCCTCCCAAAAACTGGATTTGTGGGTATAAAGACCTTACATTTTGGAGTTTATGAAGCCGTTTCAACTTTTAATATCGGACAGATTACTAAATGTAAGGTCCTACAGAAATTGGGCATTTCAATTGGCAAAAACACTGTTTCTACAATGAAATTACTAGACACTGAGAGGCTTCGAAATTCAATGCGCGCTTCTGCTGAATTAAAGAAAAGGGCAAGGCAGACCAAGAGGCAATCTAAAAGGAAGCTGGAGGACAAGGAAGAAGACACAGACAATCCAAGTTATGGGGCTGGCCTGTTTTAAACACAATTTGTAAGTAAAATCTGTTTTTTTACAACATTGAAATGGTACGCATTACTTTAAATCGCGATTCCCGAAAGTTGCATTTTTTTACATTGTGGAACACTTTTTTCAAAAACCATTTGAGATATCAGACTGGAGTTTTTACCACATATTCTAGGCTATTATTTGAACTCTTTTAACACGAGGATTTGTTAATTAGCACATTAGTTAATATTTTATAAAATATTATATGTGAAATTTTAAGTAAAAAATTAGCAGCATATAAAAAAAATTAAATTGTTAAAACAAATGTGTATTTTTTTAAATCCCTGTGTTAAAGTGTACTAATAATGTCAAAGAATGTGTGGTAAAAATTTCATTTGGATATCTCTAATGGATTTTGAAGAAAGTGATCCACAAAATACACAATTTAACATTAGCGTAATAGGACTGTCCGGGTCCCCTTAAAATATCCGTAAAATTTCTATTGTCTGAATAACTTGAGAACTTTAAATATATACAAATATATACATTAGTTGGAGTGATTTGAAAAAGCTTTGATTTGGTAACCTTGATTGAACTCTTCAGCGGTTCATTCAAAACTATTATTCGCAATTATTCAAAATTATGGGCAATGCCAGCAACTTAGTTCATTGGTATGAGGATAATAATGAAATTGAAAATGACCTTACAATTTATTCGGAAAGAATATGTAACAAATTTAACAACATACTTTAACCTTAGAGCTCCTTTCGTTGGTAGGTTCAGTGACAGACAATGCACCGAGTTACTTCCAAGCAGTTTGGCAGTGGTACAACAAAGACGAGATGAAAATATTGTAAGTTTTAACGACAGAGTCTGGGTATTAAATGAAAAGACAATTCGGGGCACCGATAACGATGAGGTTAACAAATCTCTAAGAGAAGAAGCTGACCGTAGCGCGCTGGATGCGTTCGTGAGAGGTCTAATGGGTGAACAAACTAGGGTAAAGCTCCCTAACGTGTTATCGTAGTTGTGAATGTATTTTCAATCGGAAACAAACAGCAAAATTGTTTCCTTCAAGTGCTATAAAAAGGTCATCTTTCGCAAGATTTTAGAGCTGAGAAAATCGGAAAACCTGCGTCAGGACTTATTAGCCTGAAGTGATGGGGTTGTGGTAAAATAGAGACACTGCCGCTCCAACAAGCCACTGAATCGCTCTGGGCAGACGGCGGTAAACGAAACAGGGCCCTACAAAATCACCACAGACGGGTCTAGCGAGTAAGAGAACCTGTTAGAGGCTCTTGAATGGCGCCAAATTGGACTCAAGAATGCTCGAAATATCTGTTCAGAGTGGTCCTTAAAGTAAAAAACTTTGCGCAAGAAGTAGGGGCAATAGGGTGTATATGAACATGGGAAGGCAAGATGTTGGTAGACACCGGTGATCAAGTATCCCTAATAAAACAAGGTGCGTATTCTGTCTTTATGGTGAAGATACCGACGTGGCACTAAGAGGTACCTCAGGACGCACTCTGAAGGTGAACGTACGGCGCACTCGGAAGGTGTATGTAGATCACTTAGAAGGACGCTAAAAGGTGTTGCTATCACTAAACTTAGAGTGCAAGTGCCTGGCAACTGTGTAGTATACAAACTCCCGAGATTATAGCTGTCCTCACTTGTGATATACTGCACAAAGGTTTATGACCAGTCAATGTATAAAAATGAGTAATGCGATTGTTTGGGAAATAAATTTACCTAAACTGTTTAAGCAAAGGCGAAAGCGGGCTTGATCCGAGACGGAGGGACAGACGCCTATACACTAGATGGAACCAGCTCCAGTCCTACCCTCTGTCAGCCGCCAACATAAATTTTTTTGCGAAAGTGAAAGAGAGTCTTATGTTTATTTTTGTTGAGACATTACCATTTCTCCTCGGCATCAATAACTAACGAAAGTAAAATTAAACAAGATTTCGGCTGAAACTAACGAATCACTAGAAGGACAGAGAGTGGTGATTGAGCCAGTCGCGCTCACAATTCATTGCGTATACTTTGCTAACTCTGACGAAAGTGTTCAACAACCACGCGAGGAGTAACTGAAAACCTAAAACAAATAATACAATAACAAAAATATCAAGGTAGGACTTCTTGACAATGATCTTGTAAAGTTAGATGAGCTAGGTAAAAACAATAAGCAAGGTGTACATTTTAGATAATAGCCACGGGTGTGAACTATAGGAATTTTTGTCTGAACGATTACAGAGTGATGTTGAAGTATCTATGATGTTCATTCCCACCGGAAGATTGGAACATGTGCTGTCTAATTTAGACAGGGAGACGGTATAGTAGATAATGACCTAGTTGGTATAATAGAGGGAATCAATGACGTTGAGAAGTCTGGACCTTATGTTCTAGCGCTACACAGAAGTTCCGTTCCTTAACTAACTCGCGAAGGCCGGGCATAGCAACATCGCCTATCTTTGACAGACACGATTTAAAAGTCAGTGAAGAGCTGAAGGACACATATCAAGGAGCTTGTCCAACAAGGGGTAGAAGAAAACGGAGAGACATCGCGGTCTGCGGCATTCAGAAACAATTGTCCAACGTCCCGAGTATGGAAAAACACAGGCTCCCATATGGATCATCGACAATGAGCCTAAGGCTCCATTTGAAGCAATCGCTGCAGACATAGTGAAGCTCCTGCCTACTAGTACCTCTGGAAATGTGTACATTCTGAGATTGTAAATCACACAATATGGTGTCTTTTTAAGCACTTATGACAGATCAGTGTGCAAATTTCACATTCAGTTTGACATTCCATCTCTGAAAATACTTACATATTGATAGATTCAGACTATTGGATGTTACCCGCACTCAAATGGACAGAAAGAGTGCATTCAACGATTGCAGGAATTCTAACAATTTTCAGGTCCATGAAAGTACAGTGATCTCCCCGTACAAGCTGGTGTTCAGCCGAAAAATGGAGATGCTCGTGGAGGCTGATTTGACCATGAGGCGTGTGATTTGCATAATAATCACGTACAATAAGGACCTGAGGAGTAAATGTTAGGCGACTTTTGAGCTGGTGAGACGGAAAGCTGTATCGCATAGTAGTTTAACAGAAAGACGGATAAAGTGGAGTACAGTGAAGGTCAGATGGTCTTGTAGCACGTACAAAGTATAGGACATCACAGGGTTCAAAAGCTATCAAAATGATGGAAGGGTCTGTAGATACTGAGAATGCTATATCCACTGAACGTTGTCTTAAAGAACAGAAAAAGTAAAGTAGCAGTTCATTTCAACCATACCAAGCCATACCCAAGGCCCATCCCAGTGGCCCCACAACAAGCCGCAGAATGAATAGATGAACAAGACGTGGCCGAGAGGGATGAGCTTCTTATCCTACAGGACACACCGCAACCCGTCTAAAGTTTTAAAATGGTCCGAAGGAGGCCGGGATATCTACTTGACCACACTAGATAAGCGTTGAAGGTGTCTGGGTGCTTGGGGCAATCCGGAGTGAAAAATTAGAAACAATAGAAAATTGACAGTAACTTTGAAAAATCTGTTATAGGAATAATTGTTTTGGCATTGGGGGCAGTGTGCCATTTGGTAAGCTGCTTACATCAAGGTACAATCTTCAAAGTAGTACAGGAAGTACGTCTCCAGTACTTATGTGGGACAGAAAAAATGTAGGATTTCAGTCTATGCTGGACTGAAATCGATGTTCTTAAATGAAACCTATCACTGTTGATGTGAACGCCACCATAATGTGCATCTACGATAAGTGGGTTACGTGATTCTTTAGGAATATCCCCTAGAGTAGGCTTTTTTTATTTGCGGTCCCACCATGTCTATAGACGTAGACCACAGAATACATCAGTAGTAGCAGTGATAGTAACCTGTATCGTTTTAACATGATCCTGCTGTGTTGCTTTATAGACACTGGACAAGCATCTCCACCTGGTGCCAGAGCTCCAGACTCGGTACACCATAGTAGAGGGAACCTAATCCGATCAGAGTACTGGAGATGAACGAGAGAGCGATGCCTGATGTGGAGATGGATAGTGGAGCCTGTATCTATAGAGATGACGATGGCTGGTAAACAATAGAATCGGACACCAGGAATAAAGTGTCATGAGTAGGCTAGCCTAACAAGATATAGTGTTGTGAATAAAAGGGTTTTGAAATAATACCTAGGAATTAACTTAGATGGAAAAAGGCCATTCTGTCAAAATCGTACAGCGTAACTAGTTAATGAGTGTTAGGAGGCAGTCTGCATGACGTTGAGGTCGCAGGACAAATTCAACAGTAAAAACCGGAAGGACGCAAATTATACTTGGTAATGTATACTAAACATGAGCTGCATCTAAATGATCAGGGAAAGAATAAATTTGCTCTAATTCTGCGTGACGATTTTAGTAGAGCAGAAGAAACATGCCGCTAAGGTTGGCAGGCTGGAAAAGATCCACAAGAAGGATTTGAAGGCTGTTTTTATACGAAGTTAGATCTCCTTTCGCGTGAAAAGATAGAAAGCGAGTGTTTTCTGCGGTAAATCACATTGTACGAAGCTCCTGCCTATAAAAAGCTTATCGCGTCCCTTACCATCAGAGCTGTTTTTTTTATAAATTGATTTAGGATCAGCTGGATTGAGTTCATTGTCCCTAGTCAAAATGAGTATCTCTCTGTTAGTAAAAGTATTGTTACGTTTTTACAAACTAAATAATTCTTATGTGGGTTTACAAATAAGCAACACGATTATTAGTTACAATTAATAATGTTTATTAAAGCTAATTTACAATAAGGACAAATAATTACTTTAATTGAAAGAAATTACTATTTACAATTATTACTATTAATTACAACTCCAATAATTACAATTACTATTATTAATATTTGCTAAATGACTAAGATGGCTTCTGCAAAACTAATATTATTTGCAATCACAAATATAGCTAATTAACAAGTGGCTTTACTGTCTCTTCTGCTTAAGTCCAATTTGCTTACGGTTTCCCCGGTGTCGTATCCTTCCACAGGAGTTGTCCAATACTGCGCTGAATCTTCCGGTCGATCCCACGATGCGACGATTCCCACAGCAGTATCTCCGCAGGCACTCACTATCACAGGATCCGTGTCACGACACTCACTACACTGCCTCACTGGTACTCACAACTCCCCCGGCTCCCCAGTAGACGGCCTTATATATCCTTCTAGCATTCTTGCTAGAAGGGTCTATACCGGTGGGCTCTGGAAGGTCTAGAAGATTCCGGAGTCAATGGGCAGTGAGTCTTTTACCAGGAAGACTGCTCTAGACTTTCTATTGTCATCAGCCTATTCAGAAGAAAGGACTGGCCCAGCCATTTATGAGGGTGTTGATGGCTCTCGCAGAAGGATTTATGGCGGTCCCTTACGTCAACAGCCAGGCCGCCACCGCAGCCGCCGCGCGACGGCCAGCTCCGTGACACTGCCCTCTCCTTAAGGCTGATCGTCCCGATCAGTGTTGGAACCATGGTAAGACGCTAGACGATCTAGGTGGACGACGAGCATCTTGCCTCTTGGGTGTCTTTGGATTCGGTAGACCACGTCGTTGATTCGTGTCACCACACGATAAGGTCCAATCCAGTCCTGTTGAAGCTTTGGGCACCTTCCCTTCCTCCGCAGGGGACTGTAGAGCCAAACCAAGTTGTTCTCCTGGAATCCAGCTGAGTTGGCTTGTCGGTCGTAGCGAGCCTTCATCTTGTCACTGGCGACCTTCAGGTGCTGGCGAGCAAACTCGTGAGTGTCGTGCAATTGATCAACGAGTTCCGAGGCGAAGTCAGTCGCTGGCCTCTCCTTGTCAGGTGGTAGGCCGAACATGAGATCATTTGGTAGCCGAAGTTCTCTTCCGAAGACCATTCTTGCTGGGGTAACACCAGTTGTTTCATGGCTAGAAGATCTGTAGGCCAGCAGAAAAACTGGCACCTTCTTATCCCAATCCCGCTGGCTGGTGGAGACAACTTTCCTGAGATGACCGACGAGAGTCTTGATGTATCTCTCAACCATCCCATCGGATTGCGGGTGAAGCGGGGTTGTCCGTGTCTTATGCACTCCCAGACGCTGAAGAACATCCCTCATCAAGATAGAACCGAAGTTCGTCCCTTGGTCGCTGTGTAGCTCACGGGGTACCCCGTACCGGCAGACGAAGTCGTTCACCAAGCATCCTGCCACAGTAGATGCCTCCTGGTTTGGTATGGCGTATACTTCTGGCCATTTCGTGAAGTAATCCATGGCCACCAGGAGATATTTATTCCCTGCGTCTGTCACGGGAAATGGTCCAGCGATGTCGATAGCGATCCTCTCGAAGGGTGATCCAACGTTGTACTGCCGCATCCTGCCTCGACTTCTTGTTTGAGGCCCTCGGCTTCCAGCACATACATCACATTGGCGGCACCATTTCTCAACATCAGCCCTAAGGTGCAGTCAGTAGAACCGTTGTCGCAACTTTTCCACTGTCTTGTTGACACCAAGATGACCTCCAGACGCTCCGTTATGCAACTCCATAAGGACTTCCCTCCTCTTACTTCTTGGGAGTACGATCTGTTCGATTTTCCTCTTCCCGTTAGGAGCTTCCCAGATCCTTATTAGTACTCCGTTCTTGATCTTCATAGAGTCCCACTGTGCCCAGTAGCTCTTGTATAGGTGATCTCTAGCCGCGATGTCTTCCCAACTAGGTCGAGTTCCAGCTTCCACCTCTCGCAGGAGAGGTCCGATCTCCGCGTCTCCTAGCTGCTCGTTCCGAAGTTCACTCATTTCCCATCCACTAGCAGGCTCCACGGTGACACAACGTACTTCTGCCGAAGGATTCTTTTCTTCTACCTTGGAGCAGTGCTTACAGCCTTCTGGACAAGGACGACGTGACAGAGCATCAGCGTTGGAATGTTTCTTCCCTTGTCGGTGTTCAGACGTGAAGTTGTACTCCTGAAGCCGCTGCACCCATCGCGCTGTCTGCCCCTCCAAGTTCTTGAAGTTCAGTAGCCAAGTCAGGGCGGAGTGATCTGTCCTTAAATGGAAAGGTTGTCCATAGAGGTATTTATGAAAGTGTTCTAGGGACTTCACGACTGCTAGCAGTTCCCTCCTTGTGACGCAGTAATTCCTTTCGGCCTTAGATAGTGTTCTACTGAAATAGGCTACCACGGTTTCCTGGCCATCCTGAACTTGCGAGAGTACTCCTCCTATGCCCACGTCGCTGGCTTCAGTGTCGACAATGAACTTTTCTCCAAAGCGAGGGAATCCCAAGATCGGAGCACTACAGAGAGCAGTCTTGAGTATCCCAAATGCTTCACTCGACTCTGAGGTCCATTCAAACTTGCGCTGTTCTTCCGTGAGCTTGGTCAGTGGCTTAGCAATATCGGCATAACCCTTCACGAAGCGGCGGTAATAGGTGCACAGCCCGAGGAAACTTCTTACCTCATGTTTGTTACGTGGTGTGGGCCATTCCTTTATCGCTCGTATCTTCTCTGGATCCACAGAGACTCCTTCTGACGAGACTACATGTCCGAGATAGTTTACCTTATTTTTAAATAAGTTGCACTTCTTCAGGTTAAGCTTCAAGTTGGCAGAACGAAGCCTTATAAAGATCTTTTCCAGGTTCTGAAGATGGTCTTTAAACGTCTTTCCAATGACTATGATATCATCCAGATACACTAGACAGGTTTCCCAAGTTAGACCTCTAAGCACGTTCTCCATTAATCTCTCGAAGGTAGCTGGTGCATTGCATAGTCCAAAAGGCATCACGGTGAACTGCCACAGTCCGTTTCCATTCCCTATGGAAAATGCCGTTTTCTCCTTGTCCTCTGGAGCAATCTCTACTTGCCAGTACCCACTCTTCATGTCCAGGGTCGAGAAGAACTTGCCGCCTCCCAGAGCATCCAGTGTGTCGTCGATCCGCGGTAAAGGGTAACTGTCCTTCTTGGTGACGTTATTGAGTAGTCGGTAGTCCACGCAGAACCTAGAAGTCCCATCCTTCTTCTTCACTAGTACCACCGGCGAATTCCATGGACTGCTGGAAGGCTCGATCACCCCATCTCGCTCCATCTCCTTTGTTATTTGCTCAGCTTCCTCCCTCTTCGCCCAGGGTAGTCTCCTAGGAATCTGGCGGATTGGTTGTGCGTCTCCAACATTTATCTTGTGCTGAACTACAGTCGTCCTGCCTCTTGGCCCTGTAGCAGTTTCGAAAACATCCTGGTACTCTGTTATTAACTTAGCTACTTGTTTAGTTTGTTCCAAGTCCATTCCCTTGCAAGCATCTCTCACAAATTTAGCTATGTCTTCTGGAAGATTCTTGTGGCAGGATGCTGTCTGTCTAACAGATTGCGATACAGAAGAAACTGAGTAACAGGTACCTAAGAGCTTGCCTTGTTTTAAAGTAACAGGATAGTCGTTTAAGTTCATTATGCAGACTGGAACTTCCCTGGAAGATTGAAACAGTGTCTTCCCTACAAGGACACCTCGGCCAAGCTCCTCTTCGTTTACAGCTGGGTCTAACATTAAGTTCTGTCCTTCCGGTACAGTTCTGTCGACTTCTGCTCTCACGATCTTCTGAGCACGAGATGGCAGTGTGGTATCTTTTAACAACCGCACCGAAGAAGTAAGATTTTTTCTAAGCTGAAGGACGACTTCTTCTCCGCCAACAGTTGTCACCCCTTTCTTGAGGTCTAATTGAAGGCCAAGTTTCATCATTACGTCCATGCCGAGTATAACGTCCTCCTCGATGTTAGCAACGAGAGTGCGATGTTTAAAGCATGTACTCCCGATGCAGAAGGTGGAAACTGTCTCCCCGTGAACACTGGCCAAGTCCCCAGTCGCAGTCCTCAATGTCCAGGTTGTTGGAGTGACTTTATTGGGAGGTGAACAAACATCTCTATTTACTATGGTCATCGTTGCCCCAGTGTCTAGTAGAAGGCTTCTGGGCTTCCCGTTGACTAATCCATCTATGTAGAGGCTGTTAGTCTGTCCTGACAAAGATGCCACAATAATGCTGTCGGCTGGGGCCTCAGTTTGCTGGGTTGACAATTGCCCCTTCCTGTCAACCCTTTTTAGTTTTCCTGCATCTGCCCCCCGAGAGGCTCTATCTGGGCACTTGCTTCGGGGATGGCCCAACTCTCCACAACTCCAGCAGCGGATTTCCTTCTTCCTGTTCTTCAGCGCATCCAGCACTCTCTGGACAACGTCTTCTATCTTAAAACCTTCTTCCACGCAGACCCCTCGAAGACGTGCATGTCCTTGCACAGACTGTTTTACTGCTTCAAATTCTAGTGCTTGTGTTAGCGCCTCGTGTAATGTCTTAGGACGAGCCAACTTTACAGCCTGCTGTGTTTCAGCGTCTCGAAGGCCGTCGAGGAATTTGTCGATGGATAAGTTCTCGCAGACAGCCTCATCACAAGTAGAGTAAGCACCTCTTACAAGTCGTGCGATATCAGCTTCAAATTCCTGCAGTGATTCATTGGACTTCTGGTGGCGACTCCTGAGTTGAGACCTGTAGACCAGTTCCATGTGCTTATGTCCGAACCGCATCTCCAGTCGTCTAACCAGTTCTCCGTAGTTTTGGCGCTCCGCAGGTGGCACGGTCTGCAGGACCTTTAGCGCGTCTCCACGCAGCGAAAGGCAGAGCATGGACGCTTTTGTTGATGACGGCCAACGGTGGACGGCGGCAGCAGTCTCGAACAGTGTCCGAAAATCCTCCCAGGTCATCTTACCGTCGAAGGTTGGCACCCCTGCATTACTCATTGGTGGACATGAATTAAGCTGAGGTTCCGTAATTAATTCTGGTTTTCCATCTTCTGGGCTAACAATGGATTCTGTGCAGGTTTCTGAGCCCTTGTTTCTCTGAGCTATTTCCTCTAAGATCCTAATTCTATCACCAAATTCTTTTGAATAATCATTTAACTTGTCTTCTAATTGTTTGGAGCAACCATTTATACCTGCTTCTAGTTGCTTTTTAAATTCCTCTTCAACTCTACAAATTTTTAAATTAAACTCTGTAGCTAATTCATCTTTCATACTTTTCAAGTCATTTTGAAGTGTTTCACAATTACTATTTAATTTTTCTTCCAATGATTTAGTTAAGTTAGATTGTAACACTTTGGTAAGCTTACTTGCTTCAGTTTCAAAAATTAATATTTCGGGATCTTCACCTGCTTCTATCATCGCCTGTTTAAGTCTATTAGCTAAAACTGTTTTTGTCCCAGAAGTATCTAAGTCCCTTTCTTCTAACTCCCGTTTTAAATCAGCCACTTTCAAATCTGCTAACTTAAACCCACTAGAAGCCATCGTTTTATTATATTATTACTTTAAAATAATATTAATACAATAAATAAATAATAAATAATATCTAAAGTGTTGCTTTAACAAATCAATCCCACTTCTGACACCAATGTTACGTTTTTACAAACTAAATAATTCTTATGTGGGTTTACAAATAAGCAACACGATTATTAGTTACAATTAATAATGTTTATTAAAGCTAATTTACAATAAGGACAAATAATTACTTTAATTGAAAGAAATTACTATTTACAATTATTACTATTAATTACAACTCCAATAATTACAATTACTATTATTAATATTTGCTAAATGACTAAGATGGCTTCTGCAAAACTAATATTATTTGCAATCACAAATATAGCTAATTAACAAGTGGCTTTACTGTCTCTTCTGCTTAAGTCCAATTTGCTTACGGTTTCCCCGGTGTCGTATCCTTCCACAGGAGTTGTCCAATACTGCGCTGAATCTTCCGGTCGATCCCACGATGCGACGATTCCCACAGCAGTATCTCCGCAGGCACTCACTATCACAGGATCCGTGTCACGACACTCACTACACTGCCTCACTGGTACGCACAACTCCCCCGGCTCCCCAGTAGACGGCCTTATATATCCTTCTAGCATTCTTGCTAGAAGGGTCTATACCGGTGGGCTCTGGAAGGTCTAGAAGATTCCGGAGTCAATGGGCAGTGAGTCTTTTACCAGGAAGACTGCTCTAGACTTTCTATTGTCATCAGCCTATTCAGAAGAAAGGACTGGCCCAGCCATTTATGAGGGTGTTGATGGCTCTCGCAGAAGGATTTATGGCGGTCCCTTATGTCAACAGCCAGGCCGCCACCGCAGCCGCCGCGCGACGGCCAGCTCCGTGACAGTATCAAAAGAATCTCCACGTGGAAATCTAAAATACCGCTTTTATGACATGTACCATTCTTTAGTCTATGCTGGGGTCAGCATGTGTTGTCCTTGACAACCTTTACTCTTACATCTAACTTAACTGACAAGTCCTAAAACATCTGGAGTCAAATTCCAGAGACAATTTGAAAAACTGTGTTATTCCACTTTATTGTTACACTTTATGTAATGTGAATCGTCTATCATTTTGGCTACCATTTTGAATGTCGGAATATGATAATATAGTATTTAATAGAATAAAATAAGAAAACTCAATCCGAGGTCTCTCTCTTTACTTTAATTATTCAATATTACTATTAACTAATAGAAATTTAATGTATGTAATTGGCCCTCTACACCAACCTTATAATACGTAAATGCATATTTTCTTATTCCACCAGAGTGTTGACACACTTACGGACTTATAACTACTCAATATTGAACGAAGCGAGAATAACCTAGAGACCTTATAGTTTATGAAGTCATCTTTAAAAGTGATCATTTACAAACTGTAACCGGCGGTTTTAAGGATCTATAAATTCTATGTGTGGGGGTGACTTGACAGCAGGATCATTCCCTTGATGGTTAGTTGAAGTTCGGTTAAAATTTCTAATATGACCTTAAATTCTAAAAATTATTAGTAACTCATAAAAACAATAAATTGTTCATTGTTGGTACACTTCTGTTTCAACCTAATATAAGCACTTATAGCCGCCTTCGGTCAGTCACTCTTCGCTCGTGTCAAGTTCCATGCTCAGATTGTAATGTACAAAACAAGGACCTTATGGTGGGGGAGTGGAATGTCCGAGACTTCCATTAAAGTAAACACCACGGAGGAAGTAATTGAAGTGGAAGAGATGCCAAAGGTATAAAACCTCAGAAAATAAAATAAACTGGGAAGTCTGGTCAAAAACTAGCGGAGAACAAAAGAGATTAGACTCCGCAATTAGACGAAGTAACAAAGACGAATTTTAGAATATGGTTGGCGAACTATGGGAGGCTGATTGACGAATTATGAGAGACTGAGAGAGACCATACTCATTAGAAAGCAGCAAAAATCAGCCCGGACATTTACCAATGTTGTTACGGAGGCAGTGCCGTTGTATGGGAGATAGGTTACCCCGTGTAAAGAGGAGGCCAGTCCTTATCGTAGACTATGTTGAATAGTTGAGGAATTATATCGGTGGTGCTTTGACAAGTGGAAAGTGCTTGCCACGGTTATAGGAGTGGTGATTCGTGTTGTAAAGGTAGAACATTATATAGATTTGAAATTCTGATTTTATATTGATTTTTACAAACCCGGGAGTAGTAAGCTAATTCCACCAAGGGGAGATATTTGAAGGAAGCAAAGATCTCATGTGGACGGGCAGCCATTGGAGGGTCACTTTGCAGTACAACTTGACGCAGATTGGAGAGTAATCCCAAAATCGAGATATTTTTGTAACCGAGGTAAAGAATCACTTTAACGAAAACATTTTTCGAACATTTTTTCGAAGAATTACTGAACAAAAACATGAGTTCACATTCTTCATTCATTCGATTGAAAGACGGATATCGTTACGACTTTGTTCCATTGCAGCAGTCAGTTAGCGAATACCTAATGAAATATATGATCTAATAAAATGTTAGATCCCATTGCCGAGTGGGAGAGTCTACCGTCAATTCCTTGCTTGTCATGTCCGGTTATCATCTAGTTGATTCAACCACCCTGTCTTTACGGCGTCTTTTTGGTGAGGTTAGAGTGTACGAAAAATTTTGGAGCGCACAGTTAACTGTAGCCTAGGTTCAAATAAAACCCCCGAAAGGCTCAATCAATTGATAGGCTCCAGTGAATTCCTTTATTGACACAAGGTTCGTAGATTAGGACAATATACAGGCCTGTTGTGGTTAACCTTTTTCTCAAATTGTAGATTGTACGGTGGAGGTTTATCCGAAAAATGCGTGTTATTACGCCTTTTCACCTCCCTTATCAGGGGATCTATTCCTCTTAGTATATTGGAATACTTGGGAACTGTAGTCCCTTCTTTCACCTGACCGAAACTGATGGTCCTTACTAAGTAAATCCTTCTTCAAGAAAAGGGAGCATGTAGGTCTTACCTTGCTCTCCGGATTTACAAACTATGTTATTTTACACATGAAGAATCCATCGTCATACGCACACAGGACTTCACCACAGCCCTCCAACCTGAAGACAAGGGTTGTAACCAAAATACACTCCCACTTTGCTTGATTGCCAGGGCAACAGTCAACAGTGATCAGTCCTACACAATCTGCACATCATTCTTAACACAACGACATGAACCTACTCTTCGAGCTACCCGGCGCCTCCACCATGTAAGGTTGTATGGTTAGATTAAGATTTAAATTGTAAGGTTGTGAAATATTAAAATGTATTATGAGCAAGGGCTGTTGTGAGAGGATTTAAATAGTAGGTTCGATTGGCAATACAACACATATTTTATTTATAGTAGCATATCTTTATATTAATTTAATTTTTAAATAACAATGGATATCATCACCAGACATATTGAATCCAAAACCTTAATACCAATCATGAATTGTGTTTAATATTGAACTATTTATTACAAGATATCTTTCATTGATTTTTTATGACATTTATTTGTTAACTATCATAGTACATTTTTTAGTATTTCAATAAATATGTATTTATCAACTAAACGTGAGAAACCTTCCTTTTAAAATATCTAAACATTTACATGAATTTACATGATTAAAACAAATGAGTGACTTCTCCAAATTGAGAACATTTACATAAAATATATGAAGGGCACACGGGAAAAGGGGGCTCATCAACATTTTGTGAATTTTTTAGGAACAACGATTTTTTGTCTAAATCTTGTATAATATCTTTATTTTGACATATAGAAATGAGTAGATTACTTATTGAATATCTTGTTTGTAATATCATGTATTAAAGTGTTAAAAAATTTATAAATACATTGTGTTTAATTAAAATTTTAATTAAATTTTGTTTAAACTACACAAATTTCAGGGGAAGAAAGGGCTCATTTTAACAATGACCCCCTTTTTCCGCATTTTTAGGAAAATACAGGTAAATAACATGCACTCAATAATTATGACATGATAAGAAACACATCTGTTTTATTTATGTAAAACTACTTAAGCTAAACAATAAAAAGAAGAATAAACATGTATTCTTTAAGAACAAAACTCATGTGCTCAAATCACATGTGGTAGTTTATCGAAGTATTCAGCTGCAGATCGGCTAAGAAACTTTTTAAATCTTGCAGGTCTTTATATTTTTCTGCAGCAAACAACCTGAAAAGATCCAAAATATTGTAGTCGATGTAAAAATGTAATGGTTCTTTAGAATAAGTTATTTTATACTAGGTCAAATTAGGTTAGGTAACGTTAAATTTAATAAGTTAGGTAAGCTTAGGTTAGGCTAGATTAGGGTAGGCCTTTCTTAAAATAAGGGATTGTTATAATATGATGATTGGTTTTTTCCTCCTAGGCCTTCTTTTAGGGACAGGTTTATACAAAGAAGCATTTTCCCATGCTCCGAAATAACTTGTCTGGAATCGGAGATGATGACCTCGAGCAATATGAAGCTCTCGAACTGGACGGGATTGAAATGGGCACTTTGTAGCATAGTTTGTGTCCAAAAACCGTCCTGGGTATGACGTTAAACTGCCTCTTCCCACCTAACCATTCCCTAATTCCTACCAAATCCCCCTCCAGGGTCTATAAGTACCCGTCCTCTGACCGTTCCAGTGCATGGCTCGCTGGGAGTGCTTAAGCCGGCACTAGATGCCCTATCTGGTGTCGGTGAGAGCTGATGTGAGCTTGTCTCTGCCGAGGCGTAGGTCATGTACTGGTTCAGAAGCCAGCCACTTCGGTCCTTGGTCAGGAAGTGTTCAGTAGGCAGGGGTGTCGGAGCCCCTGTTGCCACGTGCGAGTCCAAGTTGTGCGCGTATTCCCGACTTGGTAATCAATGGAAACCGGGCCTCGGGGAACTGAGGTAGGGTTGTCCCCCAAGCTACGGTTTGTGGGACACCCGAGGGCATGCCCGCTCCCGGTGAATCGGCCCGCACTACTAAACACGATGCGCTGGTGACCTTATATATGGATACTCAAACCACCCCACCCTTAGGGCAAGAATTCGGAGTAAGAGATAACGATCCAGAGAAAAAGAGACAGTTGTCGGATTCTGAAAATGAATCATACATAAAACAAAGGAAAGTGGAAGAAAAAGTAAACGCAGAAAATATGAACGTTCCAACTCCACTATACCTAATCGTTAGCCATAAGGATGAGGGCAAAACTCTAACGAAGGTTAGTCCTTTCTTAATAAACAAAGCTTTAGTTTCCTCAGGCGGTCAGCCTAAATCTGTAAGCAAACTGAGAAATGGAACTATCTTGGTGGAGGCTGCAAACTACATCCAAGCCAGGAAGTTCCTTCAGATGACAAGCTTTTTTGATCAGGTGGAAGTCGTCGTTCAACCGCACTCCTCACTGAACACCTCCAAGGGGATCGTCTTCTGCCGTGACCTGATGGAGTGTAGTGAGGAAGAACTCAAGGACGAGCTGCAATGCGAAATGGTAACCGATGTGGTCAGGATGCTTCGGACGGAGAATGGGAAAAAGGTTCCTACTCCTGGTCTAATTCTGACCTTTGCTTTTCCCCAACCTCCAAAAACTATTAAGGCTGGGTACTTGTCCCTGACTGTACGGCCATACTTTAAAAATCCGCAGCGGTGTTTCCGTTGTCAGAGATTCGGGCACTCTACTAAGACGTGCACGGGCCCTGAGACTTGTTCCCGTGGCGGCGATGAAGGCCACCAAGAGGAAGGTTGCAAGAACGACGTCAGATGCGTGAACTGTAAGGGCAAACACGCGGCCACTTCGAAGGAGTGTAGAGTTTACTTAGAGGAAAAGGAAGTATTGAAGATCGTTACTCTTAACAAACTCTCCTTTAACGAAGCCCGCCAAGAGTACAGGAGAAGAATCGCTCCAACCCCTAAAAAGGGAGTCTCATACTCCGAAGCTGCTTCAGCCCCAGTCCAATCCGCACAGTGCCCGTCATGTACCGCCTTGGAGGGTATGGTGCTCAATTTAACAGAGCAGGTTGCTGCTTTGGTTAAGCAGCTTGCAGCCGGTACCGGACAACATCCGTTGGCATCCACCAGTAATCCTTCCCAAGCAGTCCACACGCCCCATACAAAGTCCAGCACACAGATTCAAGCTCGCTCAACAGTTACCCCTACTTTCAGAGATAAGGTGCAACAAAATACGAAACCCGCCTTATCTTTGGAAGAGAGGAAAAAACTCGCCGACAAACTAAAAAAGAACATACAAGCAAAATCAGAACATAGATCTAAATTCTTAGTGAAAAAGACTAATCCATCCTCGTCTAGATCCTCCCAATTATCACTTGATGATGATATGGTTGAGGACCCTTTGGAGATACAGACAGAGTTCCAAACTGTTCAAGGTAACTTCCGTCCTGTATCTAAACAAAGAAAAAAAATTACGATGAACTAGCACAAAATAAAATATATAATATAATATAAAATGCTGTTACAATGGAATATTAATGGTTTGAGAAGCCACTTTGAAGACTTCAAATTACTTCTAAAGACAAAAAAACCTAAAGTTATTTGCCTACAAGAGACAAAATTGTCTCCTCATACTCGTTTCAAACAAAATGGTTATGACATCTTTCGCCTAGATCATCACCAACAAATTGCCTGTGGATGTGTGGCTATTCTAGCAGATTCTTCTGTTAATGCTAGAGCCTTGAACATTGTCACAAACCTCCAGGCAGTAGCAGTATCAATCGATGTTCCGTTTAAATTAACCATCTGCTCCATATATATTCCACCTTCCCCTTTTGATTTATCTCTTGATGATCTACGTGATCTGTACAGCCAACTCCCTTCTCCTTTCTTGATGGTTGGTGATTTCAATGCACACCATCGCTCTTGGGGTTCCAGCCATTCTGATCGGAGGGGTAACATGGTTGCGGGATTGTGGGATGAAGTGGCAGCGGTCATTCTCAA
This sequence comes from Homalodisca vitripennis, assembly GCF_021130785.1. NCBI lineage: Eukaryota > Metazoa > Arthropoda > Insecta > Hemiptera > Cicadellidae > Homalodisca > Homalodisca vitripennis. The sequence continues at coordinate 126,417 of NW_025776158.1, forward strand.
TGACGAGTCGGCCACTTACATGTGCCCTAGGACTGGCTTATGGTCGGCAATCGACCTGTCAGTCTGCAGTCCGGTCGTGGCAACTCGAGTGCATTGGTCCGTACTTCCCGACCTGTCAGGGAGTGACCATGCGCCCATTGCCGTGGCTTTTCAATCCTTTCCGTCTTTGACAGGCAAATGTCCCAGGTGGAAAATTAAGAGGGCTGACTGGAACGAGTACAAAAAGAACATAGTTTCTCAAACTACTAATATCGAATTAAACGACATAAATACAGCCACTGAATTATTTACATCTAATATTATAACATCCGCAGAGCGAAGAATTCCAAAATCCTCGGGTTCACCAAACAAACGCCAGGTTTCTTGGTGGTCTGAAGAATGTTCGGCGGCTCTAAAGGAACGTCGAAAATGTTTAAGACAATTCAACAGATCACCGAGTGAAGAAAATTTAAGTAGGTACAGAAGAGCACGGGCAAAAGCAAGACAGGTTTTTAGACAAAGACGGCGGCAGTCCTGGCTGGACTACACAAATAAAAAAACGTACTACTCCTGCATCTGATGTTTGGAGGAAGCTTCGATCTGTTTGCTGTAAGACCTCCCCACCTGCTCTTATTGCTCTGAAAAATGGTACCGATGTGGTAACTGATCCCTTGACAGTTTCTAATTTACTCGGCTCACATTTTGCGGAAATTTCAAAAACGTCATCTTACAATAGGGAGTTTCAAAATTTCAAAACAAATACAGAAAGACATGCTCTAAATTTATATATTAATAACAACTCTCCTTTAAACCTTCCCTTTACCATTGATGAACTCGATTCATCACTAAAGGCGACATCAAATTCTGCTCCAGGTCCCGATAACATACATTATGCCATGTTGCGGAACCTGACGGAGGATGGAAAACAAGATCTTCTAAAATTATATAATAGAATATATTTAGAACACACATTCCCTAATTCTTGGCGTCGCTCACACATTATCGCTCTCCAAAAACCGGGCCAAGATAGAACTTCTCCAGGAAGCTATAGACCAATTTCGCTTACTAGCAGTCTCTGCAAAGTACTGGAAAGGATGGTCAACAGACGTCTTGTTTGGTTTCTGGAGAAAAATAATCTTCTTTCACCTTCCCAGTGCGGATTCCGACAAGGCCGGTCTACAAGTGACCATCTACTTGCCTTGGAATCGGCAATCTATTGAAAGAAAACAGTTGATCGCGGTATTCTTCGACATTTCCAAGGCTTATGACAAAGCTTGGAGAAGGGGGATATTAAATGCTTTAATATCTTGGGGTGTAGGGGGCCACATGGTTTCTTTCATACAGGGCTTCTTGTCGGAAAGAACCATACTGGTCAAACTTGGGACAACCATTTCCGATTCATTCACGCTGGAAAATGGTATTCCACAAGGTAGCGTTCTAAGCTGTACCCTTTTTGCCATTGCAATCAATAACATCTCATCCTGCGTTACCCCTCCTGTGCGCTGTTCTTTGTTTGTAGATGATTTCTCTATTTACATCTCTACAAAGAGGCTAGCGGTGGGGGAGAGAGCTTTACAGCTTACCATCAACAGGCTTGAGCAGTGGTGCGGAGTTACGGGGTTTTCTTTTTCGCCACCTAAAACAAAAGCCATCGTTTTCTCCAGAATGCGTACCGTTGAGCAGCCAACGCTCTCTTTGCTGGGTCAGAGAATCTCTACTTGTGAAAATATCAGATTCCTGGGTCTTACATTTGATACCCGGCTAACTTGGGTGCTTCACCTGAAAGACCTAAAAGATCGATGCGTGAAGCGCTTGAACATACTGAGAGCTTTAAGCGGAACAAAATGGGGGGCTGACAGGACATGCATGCTCAGGTTCTACAAAGCCACCATCCGTTCCTGTCTAGATTATGGATGTCAAGCATATGGGTCCGCAAGACCCAGTGCTCTCAAAATGCTTGACCCAGTCCATAATTCTGCTTTAAGACTGGCCACTGGAGCTTTTCGATCTTCTCCTTTAACAGTCTTCTCGCAGAAACGGGAGAACTCCCTCTTTCGCATAGACGACAACAACTGTCCCTAAACTATGTTCACGCTCTTTCAGGGAAGCCAGAAAACCCTGCGTTTGAACCGGTCCTGCGAAATCCACTCTATAATTCTTTCCTAGCGAGACCAAATCTTCCTTCACCCTTAGGTGTTAGGGCCAAATCCTACGCTTATGAAATAGGCCTAAACGATTACCAATTTAAAATCGTTCATCAATGTGATATCCCACCTTGGAGCGTTTCAATGCCAAAAATTATTTTAAATCTCTCTAGGTTTAAAAAAGTGTCCACTCCAGAAACAGTCTACCAACAAGAATTTCGTCAAATACTAGGCAGCCTCGCACCTTGCGATGTTGTCTATACTGACGGGTCAAAGGAACGTTGTAGAACTGGATGTGCTTTCGTCACTGGGGTAAGACGATACGGATTTCGTCTCCCCAACGACTCTTCCATTTTCACGGCCGAATTAACAGCCATCCAAAAGGCCCTAAATATAACGTTTCCTATGACTAAAAAATTGGTTATCTGCAGCGACTCCCTTAGTGGTATACACGCCATCAGCGACATGTTTTCAAAACACATCATCATCCGCGAAATATGGCACTCTTTGTCTTCCCTTCAGTCCGAAGGTGTTGCTGTCTTTCTTGTCTGGGTACCTGGACACATTGGAATATCCGGAAACGAGCTGGCAGATAGAGGAGCCAAAGAAGCATTGGAACTCCAGCCTTACACCGCACGGATGGTTTCTTCCGATATTATCCCGGTGGTGAAGGACAAACTGAAAGCCAAATGGAATACCGAGTGGCAGGCAGTCGTTAACAACAAGTTACGACGTATTAAAGACTGCGTTGGACTCTGGGAGACAGCGAACCGCCCGAGCCGTCGTGAGGAGGTTGTGCTGTGTCGCCTGCGGTTAGGCCACACGCTTCTCACACATGGCTTCCTCATGGGTAGAGATGATCCTCCGGTTTGCGACACATGTGAGACTGTCATCACAGTTGAACATGTGCTTGTTGACTGCCCTCGCTACTTGGTACATAGGCGCAACTCGAATCTGCCGGCTTCGTTGAACGGTATTCTCTGTGATGACGAGACGGCAACTCAAAGACTGTTGTGTTTTCTGAATGCAACGTCGCTGATGAATAAAATATAGTATTATGTTAAACTTATTTATTCCGATTATTGACTGCTGTTTATATTTATAAGTTTTATTATTTATGTGTATTTATCTTTATAATGACAGCTGCCAAATTAGCCCCTTTACAGCTTTCTTGGTGGCAGTAAAATTTGTTGTTTGCACAGTTTATTTAATTAATGTTATGTACCTTGTCCTTATTTATGTTCTATTTATCTTTTAGTCCTTATATAGGTTAAGACCTCTCTACAGTCTTTCCCTTGTTATATTTATTGTTACCTAGTTTTAAGTATAAATTATTTACTCACCTATTTGTCGTAATTTCTATTTTTGTTATATACAATGTAATCTTTATGTACCTAATTGACACTACCAAATACGAGTAGGTGTCAATTCTTTCTTGAGGGCAATGATAACCTCAGCGTTTTTTGCCCCTTATAAAAAAAAAAAAAAAAAAAAAAAATGTGTCCAAAAAAGAGGTCCACCCTCTAAGGGCTGTATGATTTACAACTTCTACTTCAAAACTTGATGGGTTTCTTCGAGATTCCTTAACTATGTTGACCCAATCTTCAGGAACTTCAGCTCGAGATTTGGTGTTGATTAATCCCATATTCTTTTGGTTTTCCATGTAGGAATGACCGCGAATAGGGAATGTCACTGTTACTGATTCGAACCGTTTTTCATAATTAACCAGATTAAACAAAAATCTGAAGAAAGTGAAATTCTGTTACTGTCCGGTACAAGATTCAGCAAATATGTATAGATGTTTAACATTTTCACTTAAATAGTTGTAAATGAAGTGGTGTACAAATGTACACATCTCGTCACTACCTTTTCATCCTTCTGTTTGGGGATACATGTAGAATATGCTTTTAGCATTGGACAAAACATGCACATTAAAAGCATAGATGGACAATTGCCTTTTATAGTATATGTCGTTTGTACGGATATTAGGAACTTGCAAGTTTTTCCCATAATAAATACAGATGGCCTCTTGAGTGTCATCTCTCTTGCTATGTCTCTTAGCTTGCGTTTTCCTAGCATAGAACTGTTCGGCTTTACGCTTATGAACATCATTCTCAATTTTCAACCTGTTAATATATTTTGTAATATTTGCTTTTTTAGATTCAGGGGCATTTTAACTCTAATTCTAATGATTTGGCTGTCACAATAAACTGGTCACAAATGCTACAGGTATCCGTACGAGGATATCTAAAAGAAATATTAAAGCTTTCACAAAATATTTTTCTATAGGATTCATATGATACACTGTATGTAGAAAATTTTTCAGGAACATCATGTGCATTTTTGCAACGTTTAACTCCTTAGATAAGTATACTTTAGATGAGTTATGTAATCCATAATGACTGCTTCGTCCTTTAAAAGATGATATATGAGTTTTTACACGGTCTACTTCTTCATCCGTTAGTTTATTAGGCCTATTATTATGCCGGATGATGCCATGGGCTATCTTTATACTCTTATAAATGTGACAAAAACAAATTTCCCAACTCCACCATAATAGTAAATAGCATCATGAAAGATGTGAAAATTTCTCCTAAACTTCTAAATAACGCAAATTCAAATATCAAGTGGTTGTGTAAAGAAAAACAAGTGGTTTTCTGTAATACACAGAAAAGACTGACAACTAAATGCCTAACTGTCCATGGAAAGCTTACCACCAAAGGTTATAAAACCTTTGCAAATATAATAACCTGCTTACATAAACTATGCTCTAGAATGAAGACCACACCACAGCCAAACAGTGAATATACTATAACTACTTTGACTACACCCAAATCAAAAGAAAAGCATACAAGACAAATAACTTCATCGAGCAATGAAACTACACAGATTTGCAATGTAATTGCAGGATCTGCAGAACAGATAGTCAGGGAAAATGAACAAACAGAGAGGCTTCCTAGTCTAAGGAATAATCAACAGTCAATACTCATCGAGGGTATAAATATAGACTCTCCTGCCTATCTCAGTGATGAAGATGAAAATGTTACAGCAGAGACCAGACCTGTGATGAAAAGAGTAATACGCAGTGTTGCTGTTAATTCAAATACCGGTAAATTGTCATCACTACACTCACTTGATAAAAATTCTCTGGAAAATCTAAAAATATGTTCCTTTCATCCGGAAAAAACACCACTTGTGACAACACAACTTGACATGGATGACAATTGGAGAGACAGCTGTGGTCTGTGTTTTTATGACAAAGATACAGGAGAATGCTCAATTTCACTTACCCCAGAGTCCTTAAAAGCACTGCAAAGAAGACTTGAGCTAAATCAACTCTCGTACAACATTTTTGCCACTACCTCGACCTCTGGTAAACCATACATAATCATTTGTCAATCCATGAAAACAGGAAACTGGAAGCGACGTCTTTATAAATTTATGGAACTAGCAAATTACTGTTTTAAATTCCCTGTACTGTTTTCTATTGACCTAGAAAGAACTTGTTGGATTTCTAGAACAACATTTCTTAAATGAAAGAGACCTTCTACAAGTGTTGTTGCAATTCTCAAGCAATGCCTACTTGCATCGTATGAGACTTTACTCAAGTGACAAAACTTGAAAAAATCAGTTGATAAAATCCTGGACAAACAGCAGCTAAATCAACGAAAAATTTCTCAAATGACACGCAGCAGCAACAACTCAGGAAGCTACAACACTTGGAGAACTAAGATCCCACATGCACCGACTACAGACAACACTCCTCTGGCTCAAAATGACTCTAAATCAAACTTTGTCAGAACTGCTATGGTGGAACAAAGGGACCTATGGAGGATAAAGCAAATTCGACCCTACTCCCAATCACTAGAGGTGTCCCTCAGGGATCGATATTGGGACCAGTGCTTTTTATTCTAATGACAAATGATCTTCCAAGCTATCTTCTTGACTGGGCCCAAGCAATGCTTTATGCAGATGACACAGCCCTTCTTATTGCAAAAAAAGACTCAATATCCCTCAAACTGGACTCTTTTATAGCTCTAAATATGACAAAAAAATATTGCCAACACAATAATCTTGTCCTTAATTAGAGCAAAACTCAGCAACTTATATGGAAAGGCCGAAGAACAAATGACTACTATGGTCTACCAGAAATAACTCAAGATAATGAAGCAAAGTATCTTGGTATTACAATAGATGACAAGCTATCTTGGAATCCACATATTGACAATCTCTGTAGTAAGCTTAACTCTAGTATTTATGCTCTTAAAAGAGTAAAAAGTTCTTGTAACCATGAAACTACAAGAACAGCTTACTTCTCTCTAGTTGAGTCCCATCTGAGGTATGGATTACTAGCATGAGGCAACTCCTCAGCAAGAAACAGAGACCGTGTTCTAGTTCTACAAAAAAAGCTATCCGAATACTAGCAGGACTGACTTCTCTCGAGTCATGCCGTCAAGCTTTTGGAGAACTTAAAATCTTGACAGTGGTCTCACTCTACATCTGCGAGGCCATCTGCTACACAATAAATCAGAAACCTGAACACCTAGGTAACAATCACAACTATAACACTAGAAACGCCTATGACTATGCCCTACCTACACATTGATTTTTAACCTTGCATTTTCCCCTTTACCAATTAGAAATTACTTCATAATAATTGATTAGATATGTTTGGTTGCTATGGATACATTCAATAGTGTAGTGCTCAATATTTAGAAAATGCAATGAAACTTTTTCCCCGTGTACCCTTCATAGTAATTGGAAAATATGAATTTCAATATCAAACTATTAATTTGATTTCTACACATGATAATCTTGTTCTTTTAATTACTTTAGATACAGATACCTTGGAATTTTAAATGAAACATATTAAAATGATTAATGAAACTCTGATATTTATTACTACGTTCCTAAAATTAATACAAGATTTTATTAACTTACATTTTGTTTGCACTTGATACTATTTCGCCTAAAAGATTTTTGCAGCACACAAATACTCGCACTCGCACTCCCGATCGTCGCCTTCCGAACCCACTCCTAGACTTTCTTCCATCTACCTCGTTGTTCCTGATTTTTTATTTTGCCCCCGCCAGCTCTCCTGACCACGCCTCTGCCAAATCTCTCCATCGTAATTGGTGAGTACCAATATTTTGATATCAGTATGGCTGTCTCTTACATAGTCACATGATATTTAGAATTAAGCATTTCCAGTTTGTTCATCATCGGTGTCTGGGCGGATGTGCGTATCCACTTACATCCGAAGGATGTTTGTTTCGAATTGTAATACAAGACTTCCTTTCCAGCAACTATCTGTACATTGAATCTACGAATTTTGTTATACTAATAATTACTTATGTCTTACAGAAGACACTGGCAGTTGCAAACCTATCTCATTAATCCCAACCTTCTCAAACATTTTTTAAATATCGTCCTCAAAAGACTTTTTACCCACCTGGGATATAACAACCTACTCATTCGTCAACGCCATGGAGTCCTCAACGGTTGATCAACAGCTACAGCCCTAATCCAACTCACAGAACACATAACGGACCAATTGAAAGAAGTGTGCTAGATAACCAGTTATTGCTAGATTTTAGTAAAACTTTCAACTGTCTCAACAATGACCGGCTACACTAAAAACTAAGAGCCCTAGGAATGAGAGGAACGGAACTGAAATGGTTTGGAGCTATTTAAACGACATAATGCAGCGAATAAAAAAACTCACTCCAAACCTTAGACGTAAACTCGGACCGGCTCTGTTCTTACTTCTCATGACATGCCTTTACTTTACTATGTCAGATCAACATCGAGGCACTTGCAACACAGTCATCTATGCCGACGATACCGTTCTCACCATACCAGGCAAGGCAATAGAAATGCTATATATATATATATATATATATATATATATATATATATATATATATATATATATACATGACTTTTAACATATATATGTAAGATAAATCCAAGAATTAGGTGCAGGTTGGCGCAGTTTTCATACTGATTTGTTATATCCTAAGAGGATATAACGGGACACGGTAAAATCAACCAAGTTCATTCCAAGCGTTGGTGTTCGTCTGCCTATTATTGCCTCATTAATAAATGTTTGATCAATTTGTGAGGTAGTTTCATCCTCAATCCTTAATGTTTAAAACCGAGCATGACATTTTCAACTTTCTGAAAGAGCCAACTTGCAGTGATAATAAGAAACTAATCATTGATTAAGTAGCTAGTCAATTGCGACAATATTTGTCTAGTAAGTTGATGAAAAGATTGAGCCACACCCCGCTTCCGCTCGCCCGTACCAAGCTAGCTTAACAAAGAACGTGCTCCCATTGGAGCGGAGCGGGGCCCGACTCACGGAGAGAGAGCAAGGAAAGGCAAAGAAAGAACGTGGATGGCCAGCCATAGTGAAAATATATATATATATATATATATATATATATATATATATATATTTGAGAAGAAAAAAAAACAAGGGGACAAACGCAGACAAAACTACCCAGAAAGGTTGCCTACTCAGGTGCACCTGGAGAACAAAACTATAAGTGGTCAACCCAGACTTATGGATAAAATTAAAAATCTTTATAAATTTAAGTTAGATAGAATTTAGAGCGCCAAATTTCAAACAGGAAAAGCCAAAATCACCCGGAGTCCTGTGGCACAGGGCGGGTTCCTGAAAGGATAGAATTAACCTAAACTTAACTACTTAAAACTAGATAACAAACTGGATAACAATACTTAAATAACAGGCACACTGAGACAATATCACAGCAGGGTATCACAGAGAAATAATGTCCTCAGGTAGGAAAACCTTAGTAGCCCGCCATGGCACCGGTGTAATGACCCGGCCCAAGAATCATGGGAGAGGCGGACATTGGAGCTGGAGCTCGTGAACCTCGTCAGTTGACACAGCCGTGTTTAGCCAGACATTTGGGGCAGAACAAAACCCAAAACAAAACCCAAAACTAAATAAAAGGGTAAAAACAAAATAAACTTCACTAGTAACGGTCTGAACAGAAGTGAAAGTCGCTACTCTCTCGATCCAGTCGCAGACGACACCAAAGCCTCGAAGAGTCAACGAGAGCAAACACCAACAACAAAATAAAACACTATAACAAAAAAGAGTCGGGAAAACCGAAAGGGGCACGAGAATTTGACCCGGCTCAGACACCCCCCCCCCCAAAAAGGGAGACTCCCCTCTCCAACAAGGAAACTCAAGAAGCTCTCCCCAGTTAAGGAATTCCCCGGCAAGGCTTTAGATGAGAAATATGTGCCTTTCGATAAACCTTGCCGGTTTGGGGATCTCCCAACAGAGCCGTCACCGGAGTCAGAAACCTAAAGATACGGTGGGGGCCTGTCCACCGATAAGACAACTTTGCAGCCCTTTTGTCCACGGCCGAACTGGTCGGATGAGCTCTACAATATACAAGTTCCCCCTCTCGGAAAGGGTTAGCCACACGCCCCTTGTTATACTTCCTCCTCAGCAATTCCCTAGCCCTGAAAAGATTTCGCCGGGCAGCTGCCCAAGTGCTAGCAACATCAGGAGTACCAGGCGGTGGCAGAAGGTATCCAATCCTCCAAATATTAGCCAAAGGGTTGTTGGGTGGAAACCCAAACAACAACTCGAAGGGCACCGCCTTGTGACTTTCATGAACAGCTGTGTTAAAAGCAAATTGAATCCAAGGGAGTTCTTGGTCCCACGTCTCGTGATTTTTAGCATGGAAAGCGATGAGGGCTGATCGCAGATTACGGTTAAAACGCTCTGCGTGGGAGGGCTGTGGGTAGTAAGGCGAAGTCGTCACATGGCGGATACCGTGCCCAAAGCACATTCTCTTGAATTCATTGGACAAAAACTGAGTTCCATTATCGGATACTATAGTGGCGGGAATTCCGAAATGTTGGAAAAGATTGGTACGGAGCACCTTAGTCGTGAGCTGAGCTGTGGCGCTTCGTAACGGAAACAACCAGACGAACTTGGAGAAAGCATCTACACAGACAAGCAGGAACTTATTACCTGACTTGCTACGAGGGAAAGCCCCAACGTAGTCGATGAAAAGCTTCTCCAGAGGTCTCTCCGCCACTTCAGATGACAACAGACCCAGCTTAGCGTTCTGGGCGGGCTTGCTTAACGAGCACAGTTGACATGACCGTACTCGAGCCGCAATGTCCCGATCCATGCCCTTCCAAATGAAGAGGTCCCTAATCTTCGCGATGGTTTTATGTATACCTAAATGACCGCCCACGGGAGAAGTATGGAAATAATGAAAAACCATCGGTACAAGAAGACTTGGCAGCACTAATTTGGGCTTTCCCCGCTGCCTAGCTCGACAGCAAAGGATACCTTGGGACAGAAAGTACGGGGGGTGAGCATTTCCCCCTTGAAGCTCACAGATAATATTGGCCAGCTCGGGATCATTTAGTTGGTGAGGGAGGATATCCGAAAAGGCCAGAGGACAGTCAAGCAGCACAGTCCCACATACCGGCTCCAAATCCTGAAGTTGGTCGCCGGGAGTATGGTACATCCTAGAAAGCGTATCGGCAATGATATTTTGCGTGCCACGCACATGTTGCACAGTAAATTTAAGGGAAGATATTTGAACGACCCAACGACCAATTTTCCCAAGCTGACGAGGATGAGCGAGGAGCCAAGATAGTGCCTGGTTGTCGGTTTCAAGGAGAAATTCTTTATGTTCTAAAAACCTTCGAAATTTATTTATCCCGAACACAACAGCCAAACACTCCAGCTCATAAACAGATGAACTCTTTTTTTCACAGGGTGTCAATGTGCGTGAAGCATAAGCAATTGGCTGCCGGACGCCATCCACCTCCTGAGACAACACCGCCGCAATAGCCAAGGAGGACGCATCAGTTTGTAAGACGAATTTTCGACCAAAATCCGGCATAGCCAACACAGGAGGCTGCATAACAGCTTCTTTCAACAATTGAAAGGACGTCTGCTGTGTTTCACCCCATTCAAACTTAGCATCCTTCTTGCGAAGCAGATTAAGAGGAGCGGCCAACTCTGCAATATTGGGTATGAAACGCCTGTAAAAATTTATCATTCCCACGAAACGTGCAACTCCCTTTGCATCTTTGGGAGGAGGAAAATCCCTGATCGCCTGGGTCCGAGCTGGATCTATGCAGACGCCCCGGGTGGAAATAAGGTGACCCAGAAAAGAAATCTCACTTTGGGCGAAACTCACCTTTTCCGGGTTGACGGTAAGGCCAGCACCACGCAACCTAAATAAAACTTCCTCCAGATGGGTCAAATGTTCTTCAAAGCTCTCACTGTATACAAGAAGATCATCCAAATAGTTAAATACAAATTTAAACTTGACGTCATGGAAAATAGAGTCTAATAGTCGGGTAAGAGTTTGAGCTCCCACAGCTAAGCCCATTGGAACACGGGTAAACTGATATAAATTCCAGGGAACACAGAACGCAGTGAGAGGACGAGATTCAGGCTTCAAAGGTATCTGGTGGTAAGCCTGGTTAAGGTCAAATATGGAGAAAAATTGCCAATCAAATGCCGAATGAAGATCGGGGAGAGGTACCGAGTCAATCTCAATCTGGGAATTAAGCTTTCTATAGTCCAGGACCATTCTGGACTTACCATTTGGCTTAGGGACCAGGAAAGCGGGACTGGCATAACCTGAGCAAGAAGGTTCGATAACTCCATTCTCTAGAAGTTCATTAATGATGCTCCTCAGCGTTTCCATTTTAGGTGGAGCAAGTTTGTAGGGGTGAGAACGAACCGGGCGGGTATCAGTGAGGCGAATCTCGTACTCAAGAAGCTTCGTAACACCCAGTTTTGGTGTGAGTACTTCTGGGAAGCGGCAACAAATGCCCCTTATAGCCTCAGCCCGCTCCACGGTCAGATGCCCCAACGAATCAGGAATGGAAACCCTATCTCCCTCCGCTTCGACTGCGGCAGCCCCATGAGAATATTCATCCAAAAAAGGTATTGACACCCGCCGAGAAAAGCGAAAGAAACACCGGCCATTGCCCAAGTCCAAAATCATGCCAGTCCTCCGAATAAAATCAGCCCCCAAGATAAAAGGAAAACACAACTCCCCTGCCACCAAAAACCGCCACACCCAAGAAAAATGGTGGATTTTGATTTTAAACTGGACTTCATGAGTGATGGGCAAAGGAGAGCGAGACGCCGTCCAGCAAATTAAAGAACTAGGTTCAACCTGTCGGATGAGACCAGAGGCTGACAACTCCTGAAAAAAACGCAAGGATATCAGGCTGCGTGCTGAACCAGAATCCACAAGGGCCTTCCGGTTCACATCTCCGACAAGGACATCTACACGTGGGCAAACCGAGCAACCCGCTCTCACACCCAATGCAGCCAAGGAAGCAATGGTCTCCTTATTGGTGGATACCTTACAAGATTTGACTTTATTACCCCTGTTCTTCACCCTAGCAGACATCACTCCACCAGACATATTTAGTCCGGCAACTATATTATTACTAACAATATTAGGTTTTCTTGCCGAAGTGACGGAGTTAACAAGGAGTCCAGTTCCAGGTCCCGGAAGATTAACTAGTCAGGAGGAACCAAAACTCCCACGTGCCCGAGGACAATCCCGCCTCAAGTGACCCCTCTGGTTACAACCAAATCAAGTTGGGGGTTGCCCACGCGGGAGTTGCACCCCCTGCCCTGACCCTGCTGAAACCCGAACCTTTCCAGGAGGTTCACTGGGCAGATGTCCCATCAATCTCTCCCTTAGGAAATCCGCATCCTGGACTCCTCTGGATGCAATGCAGAGACGGTCTAGATCCGCCCAAGACGTGGGTCTTGTGCAGAAAACCAAACGACAACGGTCCTCCAGGTTGATTCCCTCCAGAATAATGTCCACCAGTTGCCTTTCGCTTAAGTCAAGACGTAGTATTTGGGCCACTCCTCGTATCTCGCCGACAAATTGACTAAGCGTCTCTCCGGGTGCCTGTGGGCGATAAATACGTTCAACTCGCAAACGCTCCATGACACGACCAGGTATAAAATATTCAATAACTTGAGCATGAAACTCATCAAAAGATGCTCTTCGCTTGAGACAGTCAAGTAGGCGGTCACTTAGTGGTCTCAAGCAAAAGGGGGCTAAAATTTCCATAAGTACCAAATCGGTCATTCCAGGAAACTCCTGAATTTTGAAAGCTTCCTGAAGAAAAGCAAGGAGGTGATTTAACTCCAATCCATCGGCCTTGGGCATGCTCTGAAGTATAGGTGAGAGTGGGTGGGACAACTTGGCAAAGGCTGAACTAAATAGACCTGAGACATCATGGCCATCAGCAACCGTCCCACAACCTACATGATCCATGAACACAGGATGTACCGAAGACTTTGAACCTCCAATTGCAGCAGAAATGGCAGAGGATACCAATTCCGAATCTCGGCACCCTGGAGCAACACCCTGAGGACCTGCAGCTCCTCCAAGCTCAGCAATACGAGAATCCGAAATTGACAGAGTAGGAGGCTCCTGAAAGGAGGCCCCTCTCTCTCTGACGGACCTAACCTCACCTAGACTCTCCAGGGCTGACTGTAGTTTTTCAGAAGTAGTAATGGCCCATGCACCAATATCAGCGGTGAGTCCAGGAGCCTTATTAAGCAGTTGCACCCTGGCGCACCAATGAATAATCTGGGAGCCCAAACGAGCCTTGGCCGACCCAGTTAAAGGCAGTGACCCACTATCAATGTCATCCTCTAATTCTTCCATCCTAGTCTTGCAGCTAGCTAATTCATCTTCCAAACAAAATGATTCCTGCCATGTCCTCTCTAAGTTCAAACAGGCCCTGAGCTGAGCTCTCAACCCCTTTACGTCCTCCCGAGCCTGCTGCCCCCTAGACACGACCTCAAAAACCAGCTCCGGCTTCCGGAGATACTCAGGCACCAAAGAGACGGCCATATCAACTTCAAGACAAACAAAATCTAACTTACTAAACTTAAGTAGTCTCAACTCAAAAGGCAACCAACTGACGAGGCTCAATAAGAGTACCCAGCTCCTACTTCCCTGAGGCAAAAAAAAACCCAGTAAAACCCCGCACAAATACAATACTATAAAACACGGAATAACTAACACACGAAACTCAACATAACATGCTCCCAGCCCGGGAAACCGCTTGGCAAGCCATAACCACGCTCTGCTACCATCTGAGCCACACCCCGCTTCCGCTTGCCCGTACCAAGCTAGCTTAACAAAGAACGTGCTCCCATTGGAGCGGAGCGGGGCCCGACTCACGGAGAGAGAGCAAGGAAAGGCAAAGAAAGAACGTGGATGGCCAGCCATAGTGAAAATATATATAATATATATTTGAGAAGAAAAAAAACAAGGGGACAAACGCAGACAAAACTACCCAGAAAGGTTGCCTACTCAGGTGCACCTGGAGAACAAAACTATAAGTGGTCAACCCAGACTTATGGATAAAATTAAAAATCTTTATAAATTTAAGTTAGATAGAATTTAGAGCGCCAAATTTCAAACAGGAAAAGCCAAAATCACCCGGAGTCCTGTGGCACAGGGCGGGTTCCTGAAAGGATAGAATTAACCTAAACTTAACTACTTAAAACTAGATAACAAACTGGATAACAATACTTAAATAACAGGCACACTGAGACAATATCACAGCAGGGTATCACAGAGAAATAATGTCCTCAGGTAGGAAAACCTTAGTAGCCCGCCATGGCACCGGTGTAATGACCCGGCCCAAGAATCATGGGAGAGGCGGACATTGGAGCTGGAGCTCGTGAACCTCGTCAGTTGACACAGCCGTGTTTAGCCAGACATTTGGGGCAGAACAAAACCCAAAACAAAACCCAAAACTAAATAAAAGGGTAAAAACAAAATAAACTTCACTAGTAACGGTCTGAACAGAAGTGAAAGTCGCTACTCTCTCGATCCAGTCGCAGACGACACCAAAGCCTCGAAGAGTCAACGAGAGCAAACACCAACAACAAAATAAAACACTATAACAAAAAAGAGTCGGGAAAACCGAAAGGGGCACGAGAATTTGACCCGGCTCAAGATTAAGTACTAAAGTAAATTCATTTTGTTGCTTTTTAATAAAAAAAATGTATGATTGTAATAGACATAGACCTACATTTAGTCCTAAAAACGTTAATTCGCTAGATATGGAATTTGTATACCCTGGAAGGTTAATGGGGAAATCTGAAGGTAACAATGACCATAAACTTAAACCATTCAGTATATGTAGCAATTTGCACAAACTTAGGTGAGTGGAGGATACTTGAAACAATTGTTCGGGGCAAGAATTGTTTTTATGGTAATTATGCAACGTTTTACAAAGAAAGTTAATCGAAAGAAAAATTAAAGGCACAGAAGATCAAATTAGCTGTCCGACTCCAACTCGAGTACAGTCAGTACGGATAATCCACAAACTACACATGACAATGAACGATTGAAAGATATCGTCGGTGTTATGTAAAAAGGGCGAATTCACCAAAAGTGTGTTTTTCATGTTTTTGCCGATTTGGCTTCCTGGTATTAAGATCTATCGATATGTAAAAAACGGCATATCTGTAGAATAGTTCGTTCCCTTGGAAACAGCAAATGACAAAAGAAGCGAATAATAATATTGGTTGTGTTAAAAAGACGAATAGTTCTATTCGCCCTTTTTACTTACCGTAAACAGCCAACTGTCACGTCAAAAGGGCGAATAATAAGTGTTAAAAGGGAGAATGAACCAAGTAGTCTTCTGTACACCTTATTACAATATTATTAATTAATTACTATTGTATTAATACGATATAATGCCATAACGTTAATAAATAGTATAATACATGATATATATTAATTAGTTTTTGTTCTACTCTATTAAATAACACAATTTGTGTAGTGTACTTGTAGTAAGATTTGGCACCACTGAAACTGAAACAGATGTTGCTAATAAAAAATTGTTTCCTGAGCGGACACCTGCAGTCTGAAACTGTACAGTGGTTTAATACTGAAAAGATTTTAATTGTGTTTCAATTATATTTACTTGTGAATTGTAGTGATGCAACTTAAGACTATTTAGGTGAGTACACTTAAAGTTGTGTTAGCTTATTATTAAGTAGAAATGATCAAGTTATTAAAAGAAGCCTAGGTTTGTTAGTTTTTAGGTTAAGACCTATTGTATTTTCCTCTGATCTTATATAATAACTAAAAATACAATCACAGGCTATTTCTAGTATTTCTTGCCAGAATATCTTGCAATTCTTGTGTATTGATCATCAATAATATGTCTTGCACTGATACAAGAGTGGTTTGTTTTTATTTCTTGTTGATTTAACGACGTGTGAAATCTTTCTCGTGAACAAACAGTATTCACATTACTGATGCTTGTATTAGCCAAGGAGGATATTTGCCTTTGATATGTAATAAATGGTCGCAGCACATTAACCAGGTTTTTTTTTATTTCAGGCCCAGAATGTTTTACTCACGAGCACAAAGATTTTGGCGCGGTTTTAAAGAACATAATGCAGATAATTTTGTTCAAGGAGTAAACCATGCAATTGAGCAAAATGAACAATTGGCTTTGGAAGTTAAACAATCCAGAAATAATACTTGAAGCGGATACAAATATTGTAAATAGTGAAAGTACTAAAGAATTTTACAATTTGCAGCCTGTACAGCCCTCGCCATCAACTTCGTTTAATAATATGGAAGAGTTGTCAAACCATCGAACAGATACTAATGAAACAGGCATACTTAACCTCTCTGCATCAACATTAAACTTCATTGATGAATGTTTAAGCAGTGATTCATTAACAATAAATGAAATTGATTTGGGCCATTATTTATCATCACCAGGCAATGCTGAGAATTTTGTTGAAAATAACAGCGTTGACAAAAGCCTGCATGAAGAGACTCTGATTAGAAAGGGTTTCATGTGCTATCATTGTTCAATAGTTTTTGAAAAAAAAAAGTATTTTAAGACAACACATAACCAAACGACATATGGTTTTAGAAGAATCTGAATCAGAAGATGAAATAAACTTGATTCAAAATGATGAAATAGGGACTTCAGCATAAGAAACAGAGAAAAATTAACAATCAAAACAAGGTGACTACTATGAAAAAGCGTCAAGAAAGAAAATGTTTAAGGGTTGCAGGAAAATCGTACGTAAGTGTGAAGGGAAACGTGATAAAAAAGAAAGAAAAACCAATTTTTTCATGCACCAACTGACCTCTAAAAATGTAGTACCAAATTTTCTGAAAACGAAAAGGATGAATTTTTTCTTAGCATTTTGGAAAATGGGCGAAGATGACAAGAATCAAGACAGACAACGACAGTATGTAGCAAGCCATGTAGTCGAAGCAGAGCCTGAAAGACGTCGAGTAAATATTATTTCTCGAAAAAACGCAGCCTCCACTACTACTTAGAAAAGGATACCGAGCGTGTACGTGTTTGTCGTAAATTCTTTTTCTCAGTTTTTTCAATAACTGAAAAGTTTGTAAGAGTCAGTCTAGAAAAAAAGAATGATGTTGGGATTGTGTCAGTAGATGGGAGGGGTAAACAATCATCTGCCAACAAAAATTCCTGCATGGATTGAAGAACATGCTCGTAAGCACATCCTCTCATTTCCTACAGTGGAATCACACTACTGTAGGAAAATCGAGCAATAAGCTTTATTTATCATCTCAATTAAATATTTAAAAATTGTATACTCTTTATGAGGAAAAATTTAAAGAGGATAACTTAGCAATAACGGTTGAAAAATGAAAAACTCTAACTCAGAAACTATGAAGTCACTGATAAAGCCTGTGTCACAATCACAGTACAAAGTTTACTTTTACTCGTATGGTAATCTTAGGTTTCATAAACCTAAAAAAAAAGACAGTGCAACATCTGCAATCGTTACGAATCATTGTCTGTTGAAGAGAAAGAAACTGAGAAAGACCAACATAATAAACATTTAAAAAACAAAGAGAGAGTTCGTGAAATAAAAAAAGAAAAAAATCAATGAGTGTAAAGATAGTAATGGGAGAAAAACTGTTGCTAATTTTGATCTTCAGGCAGTTCTTGAGTGTCCTAAAGGCCAAGTGTCTTCTATTTTTTATAAAAGACAAAACTGACCGTGTATAATTTAACAGTATTTGATCTTACATCCAAAGAAGGAACATGCAACTTGTGGGATGAGACTGAAGGAAACAGAGGCTCAACAGAGATAGGAACCTGTATCTTCAATTATATTAAAGACCACCCAAACATAGAAGAATTCTTTTTTCTTAAGTGATAGTTGTGGTGGTCCAAAACCTAAACCAGTATTTTTCTACTGCACTTTTGCATGCTGTGCGACTAACAAGTTGTCAAGTTATAGATCATGTTTTTTATGAACCAGACACCGGAACCTTACAAAGTTGTGTATTTTAATCATGAGGCTTTTATTGACTGAACTGAATTTGGCAAGCACAAACAAAGATACCCAAAGATATAAAACTGTATCTGGTAAGTTGTACAGTGGAGGAAAATAAAAATGGTTCAGGTATTTGAAAAGTAAACCAGGTTTCAATTTCTTTTAAGTACGAATACAATGATGAGCTTTTTCATGAAATTAATAATGAAAAGTGTTGGTAGGCCTCACCTTTTGAAATTAGAAAACCTTCTTAAGGCCTACAAAACCCGTCTACCAATATCGGAGCTAAAATATAAAGACCTAATGGATCTGTGTAAATCAAGAGTAGTTCCTGTACACCACAACAAGTTTTTTGAAGAACTTCCTAAAGAAGTGAAAACCACCAGCGGAGGGACAAAAAAAAAAAGAAAAAAATAAGTGCTTCCTGAACATTTTCCTTTTAGTCCCTATGTTGTAAAATGTTAAGACACTAAAATATTTTTTCATAATGGTGTAATTGTATGGCTCAAATAAATTTGTACTTTTTTAAAAATCTAATAAAAGGTTTTACTTGTTCTCATTTTAAACTATTTTCACCTTGTACTACTACGTAATATTAATTCCATTCATAGTCTCAATAAAAACTATATTAATTGTATTATATTATAAAAAGGCAAATACCCAACTTGGTTTTATTCAGATTTAAGTATGTAAGAAGAGCGAATAAGCCTACATGATGCTAAAAAAATATTTTTTATAAATTTAAAAATGTAGCTTATTTTAATTAAAACTTTGCAAATACTAAGAAAATATATTGTTTATTTGAATTTAATATTACACTAGTGTAGAATGCTATTAAATAATTTTTTTATAGGTTCAAATGTTTAAAAACGCTCTCCTGAAAAAATGTCTTTTTGGTTGATTCGCCCTTTTTACATAACACCGACGATATGTAATATTGTCACACGGTATACTTCATCAATGCGATGTTATACCTGTAACGCCTTATCAAAAGAAATAAATAAATTGGAAACAATTGGAAAAAACTACCCAACGAAGAATACTACAAATACTGCACGGTATATCCTCACTGCATGCGAAGATCCGCTTTTTAGTGTCTTCTGCACGATTCATACTACATGGATTTCAAAAAGTGGTCTGTAATTACGCAGAAACAGACAGCTGAGAAAAGAAAGATTTCTAACTGTGTTAGGACTTCATGTTGATCATGTGACACAAGGAGTCGGTAATTTCAATGATGGAAGGTTTTTTGTAATTCTAAATTAAGTGCAGAACTGATTGGAATTGATGACAATTTAATAATCAGATTCGCAGTTATACTGCAAACAATGTCTTGTGGACAGTAGGTGAGCACCCAACCATTTGCGCAATATGCGATATAAACAGCTAATTCGTTTGTTCAAATGGTTGGTTGGTACTACAGGACTCTAACCGTCTAAAAATTATAAGATACATGGGGCAAAAATTGAAGAAAATGCCACAGTTTCCTCTGGTATTTTTTTGTGGAAGCACAAGAAGCTTTAAGCAAGAACATCAAACATGCGAGGGCAAACAGGTCTCGGAGGATTAATCGGATAATTTCAAACGAAGACATATTACACAATCTTCTCATTTTATCGGACCCCTAAATCACCCACATTAGACCAGGGCATATCCACAAAGTGAGGTAACTTTCCGTGTTTCATGGACTATTGGATACAATCTGTAATGAGCCAGAAAAAAACGAACCCGATGAAGCAGACAACCTAGTTAAATTGATGGAAGTAGAATAGAAAATATATTTTACGAGTTATATGTTGTGTTTGTTTAATCTAGTTTTTCTACTGTAAATATAAATTACAAATTAGCACTCTAATCTATAAATATTAATTTTTCATCTTGGTCTGTGTTGGATTTGGTATGTCTTTATAGCTTATCTAAAGTTGCATTCTGCACTATAAATTCCAAACTTAAAAGATGCATAAACATGTCTTTCAACAGTTGTTCCAATATTCTATAGTAAAAGTGATCTGAAAAATATGTTTTTCCTGTCAGTCATACGTACAAACAGACAGCATAGTCATTAAATATGAACCCTTGACCTGATTTTTGGCTAGTAATATTTCAATGTTGAAATCTTATCAGTGTGATTGAGGTAGAGATAATGATGAAACGTTTACAAAGTGTAGTTTATTATATACCCATACCCTCCGAGCGGAACCAATTGTACTCTTTCTCTTGCTGATAACTTGTGGAAATTCAATATGTTAATATTTCTAAGTAATTTTTCCCCGCCTAAGCCTTCCCTAACAAAAGATGAAATTCTAATTTTCATATCACTTCAAATCTGTCATGTGCTACTTCAAATACTTATATAAACAAATTCCAAATGAAAGTACATTGATGTAATATTTTTATTAAAATAGATATATTCTGAACAAGTATTCGTTTTTTTAGTTTCATTCATAAATATGTGATGAGTAGATACATCCTGAAGTTTATGACCCCAAACCAAGTTTACTTTTCAACCACCTTCCTCTTGTTGTTGCTAGGCCTAACATACCATGGTTCAAGTCATTTGAAGCATCTCTTCCCTAAACTTTCTTTTGCAAGATTATGTCCACTTCCCACCTGACTTATGTTTTTTTATTATCTCATATCATATCATATGTCATGCTTCTTTCAACCCCTATCGAGGGGATTTATACCAGTGTCTCCCTGATAAGTCTCTTTTCAAGCAAAGTCCCGGGTCCACAGTAGTTTTAAGTATCGACTAAAAAATTTACTAAAACACCTCTTCTTCTAGTTCTATCTCTGCTGTTTCATGAACTTCCTCAATGATACAAAGTATACAATGGAGAATTTGTTTTAATGTTCGTTATTTTTTATGCTCCCACTTTTTATACCTGGTAAAATGTTTACCCAAACCACCTCTGTCCAAATGTTCGATAATTTTAATATTACACATTTCTCTTAGAACTAATCGTAGTACTGCACACGATAATCAAAATACTGAGGAACACGAAAGAGTCAACATATCAAATTATCCTTCAGCGGACTGAAGAAGCACTGGTCGAACAGTTCCGACAACCACCAAAAACCCCGAAAATACGGCTAATCAGCGACTTCTGAGATAAAGCGTGGGGACACAACCGAGCAGTTCCGGCTACCACAAACAAACCCCGAATATATGCGTTTCGATATGGGATATCGGACCGGTTCTGATTACTATTACCTATTACAAACTAATGAGTACTAAGCTTTTATTATAAGAAAATGAAATTACAATTGGTTTTAAATTAATTTTATTGTAGGTTTGTAGGCAAACACCCAGGGCCGAGCCCCGCTATGGAGAAGGAGGGTATGTTCTGAAATACCTTATATGTAAGGGTGGATTGTTTTAAGGATTTCTTTATAAGGATGTACTGTTGTGTGATAGTGAAGGTAGTGATTTTTAAAGTATAGTATAAAGATAATTTGATAATAGGAATAGCTAGGGTTAGGTTTCGTGGTTGTGTGAGGATGGTTAAGTTTTTTAGATCACTAGTGAGGTTACTTTTGGGTATTAGGTATTCTGGTAAGGTGTTAGCAAGGCAACTTCTGCGAATGTTCCTCATATTGTCGTGATAATAGTTGTAATATATATAGCTCCATGTTTGCTGTGCTAAGGCGTAGGTTTGTTTGAGATTTTTGGGCGTGAATTTTTTTAAAATATTAGTTCCATCTGTTCTTCCATGATTTTTAGCTGCTATGCAACTTGTCTGCTAGGATTGATACTCCGTCACTGAAATTCTTTATATTGTTTGTAATAAGTAGAAGGTCTTGATGGTCGGTGTCCATTGTTTCTATAAGTTCATTTGTGTGCTGTGCAATCTCTTTCTCGTTGTCTACCAAGTCATGTATTTTATATTCTGTCACAATGTCACAACACCATTCGAAGAAATCTCCGACGAACCCGAGCGATCTTCTGTTTCTATATGGTTGTTGTCTTTAGGTAAATGGGAGGTGTTCTGCTATCATTTGTTGATGTATGAGGATTTTTAATGGTTGTTCTGTATCTTGCAATAGGGTTGGGAGTTGTTCAGGTGTTTAGGGCAGAAATTTAGAGAGGGTTCGTTTTTAGGTAAATTTTGCTGTTTGTTGAAAGGAATTTTGAATATGATACGGAAGGAACTGATATAAGGTAGTGTCTGGGGCATTGGAGTAAAGTATGCTCCTGTGAAGATTTGTACTGGAGGCTTCTTGGGTTCCCCTGTATTCTGGGTTGATATGCGGGCAAAGGTGGTCAAAACAGGCATACCAAGTACTGTCAGTTGTAATAGGAAGTGCTGTAAAGATTCCATCTGTCTCGTGGGTGGTCAGGATCGGTTAGAGTGCTGTAGACTGGTGTCTTGTAGACTGGTGTTTTGTAGACTGGTGTCTTGTAGGCTGGTGTCTTGTAGACTGGTATCTTGAAGACTGGTGTCTCAGGTTGTAGTTGGCTTTTAAGTGTCATAATTCTAAAACTCAGTATATCAAGTTCTGTCAGTAGTAGTTGGAAGTGCTGTAAAGACTCCATCTGTGTCGGAATCGGTTATAGTGCTGTAGACTGGTGTCTTGTAGACTAGTGTCTCAGGTTGTAGTTGGCTTTTAAAGTGTCAAATTTCTAAAACTCAGTATCTACAGGTTACATATTCATTTTAGGTTAATATTTTATAATTAATACATATTTATGCCTAAGGTTTTTATTTACAGAAATCTTTAAATGTCCTCTCGATGGTGTGTCGTATTTCCCAAGCTCTGTGTAATAATATTTACAAAGCATCTTAATCTCTAGTATTCTTAAGTAAAGGTTCGAAATTATGTCAATTTATTAAATTACAAAACGATAACGCACCTTTGTTACTGAGGAATATGTAATATCCCGTCTTTGTGCTTATTGTCTATAGTCATCATTATGATTATGATAGATGTTGCCAAATTAAGGCTGCATAGTCTGTTAGTGAGTAATTTTGTCGTGCTAATTCATGCTATGTTAGATATATGTTACTTTTCTTCAATTTTAGATTAGCTATGTAATATTTAAACATGTCATATAAGTCGTTTACATGTCATATATTGAAGTATTATTTTATCCTAGGATTATATAATGTAGAGTATTTATGACTCTTTCTTTGAGATGCATCTCATGAATATTGAGTCCTTGTAGGGTATATTAATTTATTATTGTTATCTACTAACTTAAACAAATATGATGTAGGACAATTTATCATGTTGTATGTTCCTTATCACTATGCGATATATACATATATCTCTCAGGGAAGTATAATATGTACGTTGTGTCAAGTTAGAGTACGTTTTGTTTATTCTAGTATACGAGTACGTGGGGAACATTACTTGCATTCGAAGCCGTCCAAACCACCAGGGCCCTTGGCGATCCAGACCGCTGGTACAAGTCAATGCCCCCTATCATAGCTTCACAACACAGTCAGTGTAGTATAGCGTGGGAACTTAGTTGAGTAAGCAGGAAATTTATCTGTCTGGGAGACACACCAGGGTCAAGTCTTACTCTAGTCAGTACGGTTGCCGTGGGCTACAGACAGAGCCTCGTGTCGTGTCATCTCTATTGCGAAGTGTGAGTGTGTGTGCTGTGTTAGTGTCCTTTGTTTTGGGATAATCTATACCAATATCTTTGGTACGTGTAACCTATCACCTAATGAATAAATTACATTCAGAGAATCTAAATGATAATACTTGTATTCTAGAACCCTTACAAGCAAAACATTTTTAGAACTGCGCCAACAAAAAGAAGCCAAGACAAAAGGGCATTCACCACAAGAATTATTCTAAACAGCAAATTTTGGCAGAAGTAAATATACTCTCAAACAACCCAGCCAGACAGGAGCCCCTCCAAAATAATCTGCAACTCTTCGTACTTCATCAAAACATGCAAGAAATAAGTAATAAAATTGATAGACGTAATCACTTTGTAGAAGAAACAAAACCAGATATTATCATTCTAAGTGAGCATGGACTAAAAGCACAACTAGAAAATAGCAGACTCAGCAACTACCATCTAAAAACATATTTCTGCCGTGAAAGCCATAAAAAGGGAGGTGTTGCCATTTTTGTCAAAGAAGAACTTGAATCTTGTACTAAAGAGGTCCCCCTAACAGCAATAAAAAACTAACACGAAATGGGCACGATTAAACTAGTCTCAAAGAAAAAACAGTTGTAGATTCTGGGAGTATACAGAACACCTGCAGGTCAATTAGAGGAGGCCCTGAATCTCTTATCGGCAGCCATTGAAGAAACAAAGGCAGAAAATCGCTCAATTCTCATGATGGGAGCTATAAATGTCGATGGCCTGAAAACAGACAGGAACAGTCAAATGCTGAACAACAGTACATAAATAAATAAATACATGACTGTATTTATAAATCTCCAACGCTACATGAAAGGGAATTCAAGTCTTTAGAGGAGACCTTAAAGCCAACAAATACGATAGAGGTGAATAAAACAATATAATCCCTGAAATCAAAGCCATCTTCTGGAATAGATTAAATGTCATCAGTTGTACTTAAAAATGAAGTACTAGCTCCAATAGTAAATGTGATTAACAAGTCCTTCCAGCAAGGCATTTTTCCCTCCCTGCTTAAAAAGTCATTGATTTATCCAAAATACAAAAAAGGACCCACCTACGTAGCTAACAACTACAGACTTATATCGCTTATCTGCACACTATCAAAAGTGTTTGAAAAAATAGTACTCTCAAGGCTGCTTACACACCTAGAAAATAATAATCTCCTAACCAGCCGTCAACACGGCTTTAGAAAAGGCAAGTCCACCACCACAGCCATAACTGACCTGGTAGAAACTATCATTGATGCATTTGAAGAAGGGGCCACAACAACTGGTATTTTCTTGGACTTTAATAAAGCCTTTGACAGTCTGAGTCATAAACATCAATAAATTACAAACTCTAGGAATAAGAGGAGTGGCGCATCAGTGGTTTGAAATCTATATCAGCGGAAGAACCCAAATTACGGAGATAGTTCTCATTATCATCAAGACATCTCAGAAAATCAGTCCACAGAAGCACAAACAACAAGATGAGTCCCTCGGGGATCTGTTTGCTGGGCCCTGTACTATTTGTCTTGTACACTAATGACATTGTCTCAGTACTACAGGACAATAGTGAAGTATTCCTATACGCTGATGACACTGCCCTCATTATCTCCCACAAGAACATTAAGGACCTAGAAATCAATGCCTACATCGCAGCCAGCATGGCAAAACAATATATTCAGGAGAATGACAGTACTAAATGAAGACAAAACACAGCAGCTTCATTTTGGTCCACAAAGAAGGAATGCTCTCGAACTACCCAATGCCTCAAATTCTCAAGAGGCAAAATACCTTGGGATAACCCTAGACAGCGACCTGAATTGGAAACTTCATGTAGACCAACTGTGCATAGAGCTTAGCACTGCATTATTTGTAATTAAGCGACTCAAACAAATCAGCAACATAGAAACCTCAAGAAAAGCTTACTTCGCACTGTTTGAGTCGCAAATTCGCTATGGGCTGTCTGTATGGGGGTACTCACCTAAAGTAAACCTCCACAGGGTACTGCTTCTTCAGAAGAGGGCAATCAGGGTATTGGCCAAACTGGGTTTTTGAGATTCCTGCAGGGGGGTTTCCAAAAGACTGAAGCTACAGACAATAGCCAACCTTTACATTAGTGAAGTAATCATCTGTGCAATTGAGAAAGAACCCCTGCAATTCTCAGAGACTTATTATACTACCAGATACAGAGGAAACTGTATACTTCCTGCACATCACTTGATTGGTTTTGAGAAAAAAAAATCCTTCTACATCGGGGCTAAGCTCTACAACATCCTTCCAACAAGACTGAAAGAACAGAGAGGCAAGAGGAACTTTAAAGAAACTCTTCTTGCCTGGCTGCTGGAGAGAGTTCTATTCTATTGAAGAATTTCTGGATAGAGCAAGATCACCACAATAATTTATATGAACCCAAGAAAAAACTCTGACGCCATGACTGTACTCTACAGTCCTGTATGTTTATGTCAAAAAACACCCTAAGCAACCACAACATTTTAAGACTTCCTCTTCCTCCAACTCGAATCTCACCCACATCCTCTTCATCCATTGACTTTATTTGCACAAACCTGGACAAAGACCATATTAAGACAAATGTTATTCGTGCTGGAATCTGTGAAATTAAACACACAATAAATCAACCAAAACAAAATATTGCAAAGTTTAGAAAATTTAGTAAAGAAAACTTAAACCTACTGAGGGACCACCTGGAAAGAGAAGAATGGACCGAGGTGCACAATGCTGACTCTGCAGAAATAGCCTACAAACACTTTCTGTCAACCATAATAATTACTATGAACCATACATGTCTCTAGAAAACGGTTGCCTGAAAAAGAATAAGAAGGACCATCCACTCTACAGGGACGAAGAGTTAAGACATCTAAAAGAGACCTATCTACAATGCCTTCGTAGATACGAAGTGACTGGAGCAGAGATGATTATCTCTGGCGAGAGACATCCAACTTGGCGGACACCCATCATTCTACATGAAAGTGGTCCAGTTTTAAAGTGTGATTTAAGTGGGAAATTCAACAAAATGCCTACGTTTCTTCTCAACAAACACAATCTTTAAACTGTAAGTACATTTATTTACAAAAAAAACTACACTTAGAAGAACTCGAGAATACTTTTTTCAAGGGACAAAAATTTCAAGCTACTTAAATTAATCAATCTTAAGCATAAACGTTCACTACAAAACAATTGTTTATCATTATTAATGATATTTGCAAAATATTTAATTTATACCATTATTTATAGGCACAAGCCTATAAAAATTAGACATACCATATGGAACAGTACACACGTCATACGGTGACCTACTTTGAAACTGTGTGGTGATATATCAATGTATGACAAGTAGTCGTGAGGTGCTAACAACAACATCGCTGACTGTGCAAACATCAGCAAACTCCTCACTTGACCTACCATACTGCTGCTGGAGCACTGACCTTGAGCTGCTGACTGTGCAACTGACAACGGCACCAACACTCGGCTGTTATTTATCTACATCTCACTTCCATCACCTATCTAGTTTAGGCTGTCTGGATCTTTCTACTTGACAAGGAACTAGATTACTCCTCAAAATCAAACAAAATTGTACACTTTTTTTTACTAATTAAGTATTAATACAACATTTTATTCATCACGACAACAGCAATCAGTCAAAGCTAGAATACAAAATTGTTTACCATTTTATTCATCAGGACAACAGCAATCAGCCAAATCTAGAATAAAAAACTGTTTACCATTTTATCACAACTGAGAAGCACTAGTGTACTACCAGAAAAGTGAAGGCATTATGTCATCTTTTCCTTGTGGAATCTGCTATATCGGAGTGAGATATACAGGTAATTGTAAAAGCTGGTTCCACTCTAAATGTCTGAATTGGTCAGATAGCAAAATCAAAAAAACTTATCTGATGAAACTAGACTTATGAATGATCAAATATTGTACAACTCTGTTAAAGAAATTGATATTGACCAGCTACTTCCTGAGTTTGAGGTCAACCTGGTTCAAGGAGGACCCGGCTGCGGAAAAAAACTTTCATATTGGGCAATTTTGAATCAGATGACCTAGTCCTGTTTCCCACACGAGAAAGCGCCACCGACTTCCGCTCAAGGCTAAAGGAAAAACATCCTGAAAAATGTGTAAGATTAAAAGATTCCTGCCGCACCATCCATTCCTTTATAATTCACTCCACACAACATCTCAAAGCAAGTGGAACTTACAGGAGGCTGATTGTTGATGAGGCACTCTTTGAATCAGATGACCTAGTCCTGTTTCCCACACGAGAAAGCGCCACCGACTTCCGCTCAAGGCTAAAGGAAAAACATCCTGAAAAATGTGTATGATTAAAAGATTCCTGCAACGCATTCCATTATAATTCACTCCACACAACATCTCAAAGGCAAGTGGAACTTACAGGAGGCTGATTGTTGATTCATGCCATTTGCCGGAGAAATATTCTTTGCAGCAGCCTTGGCAAAGGTAAGAGAGATAATCTTGATTGGAGACCAGCACCAAATTCCGTTTGTAAATATAAATCGAAAGTGCAATGCAATGTATTATGACATTCTGAACATTGCAAAAACCACAAAAACCCTTAATCACACTTACAGATGTCCTGTCACTGTAGCAAAGCTGCATTGGATAAAGAAAAACATCAAATCTTGGTTTTCAAACAATCAGAAAAGCACGAGCTGAAAAAGTGGGGATATAATTGCTCTACCATCCATGAATTCCAAGGAAAACAAGCCGCCCACATAGCAGTGGTAAGAATGTCAAAAGATTAAGAGGAAATTTACAGTTCAAACACCCACTGTGTTGTGGCCGTAACAAGACACACACAGTCTTTTACATATATATCGACATCAAAAGAAAATGTGTTGACCAAGTGGATCTAATGTACTGCGCAATATACAAAAGAAGATCTCAGTAAACACTTCTCACCAAATTTCAACAATCAGCCTTTTTTTAGAGATTGGCTCAATAAAGAAAGAAAGGGACAAGGCAACAAATTGACAAGTCTTAAACAAAATGTGAAAAAAATATGAACAACTCACAATACTTCACCAAAATATGGACAGGCTTTCAAATAAAATTGAAAGATTAACTCACCTGTTGGAGGACCTTAAACCAGACCTCCTTGTAATGACTGAACATGGCTTAAAGCAGGCAGAAATTCAGAATACCCATATTATAGGATACACACTTATTGCAGAATATAGTAGAACCAGCTACCAAAAAGGTGGTGTATGTCTCTTCAGTTAACAAATGAGCAGGAACTGACTCAAGTGATCGACAGCCTAAACAATAAAACATCTGCTGGAGTAGA
Source organism: Homalodisca vitripennis (assembly GCF_021130785.1). Taxonomy (NCBI): domain Eukaryota; kingdom Metazoa; phylum Arthropoda; class Insecta; order Hemiptera; family Cicadellidae; genus Homalodisca; species Homalodisca vitripennis. Next base: position 155,821 of record NW_025776158.1, read on the forward strand.
TGATATATCCGCCAGTCTACTACAAAAGTGCAAAGAAGAACTTGCTGGGCCGTTAACATACATCATCAACCGCTCTTTCCAGGAAGGGGTTTTCCAAGTGAGCTTAAAATTGCAAAGGTTTACCCAAAATTCAAGAAAGGAAACCACCTGGACCCCAAGAACTACCGCCCAATCTCATTAATTCCCATATTCTCCAAAGTATTCGAAAAAAAAGTACTACACAGACTTCTTCAACACCTATCACTCAATCAACTGCTCACACCACATCAGCATGGATTTGTACAGGGAAAATCAACCACATCTGCCATAATAGCTCTAACTGAATATGTAATAGATAATTTAGAAGAAGGAAACCTACCAACCGCAAATCTACTTGATTTCAGCAAAGCATTTGACTGCTTAGATCATACACAATTGTGTAACAAGTTGAGAAAAATTGGGATTAGTGGGAAAACTACAGATTGGTTCAAGAGCTATTTAACTGGAAAAAGTCAGATGGTTGAACTTAAATACACTGAAAAGGGATCTACACAAACAGTAAGATCAAAGTCATTGCCTGTAGTGAGGGGAGTTCCACAGGGCTCTGTTCTGGGAAGGAAACCATCTGACCCAAAGAACTACCGCCCAGTCTCATTAATTCCCATATTCTCCAAAGTATTAGAAAAAATAGTACTAAACGGACTTCTTCAACACCTATCACTCAATGAACTGCTCACACCACATCAGCATGGATTTGTACAGGGAAAATCAACCACATCTGCCATAATAGCTCTAACTGAATATGTAATAGATAATTTAGAAGAAGGAAACCTACCAACCGCAAATCTACTTGATTTCAGCAAAGCATTTGACTGCTTAGATCATACACAATTGTGTAACAAGTTGAGAAAAATTGGGATTAGTGGGAAAACTACAGATTGGTTCAAGAGCTATTTAACTGGAAAAAGTCAGATGGTTGAACTTAAATACACTGAAAAGGGATCTACAGAAACAGTAAGATCAAAGTCATTGCCTGTAGTGAGGGGAGTTCCACAAGGCTCTGTGCTGGGCCCCATCCTTTTCATCTTGTTTACAAATGATCTCCCTCGCTATTTGGAAGACTACAGCAGGACTCTAATGTATGCGGATGACACCGTACTCCTCCTTGGAGAAAAAACCCCTGAAGCCCTTGAAATCAGCTCGTTTGTTTCCATTAACATGGCAATACAATACTGCCAAGACAACAGCCTAGTAGTTAATGAAGAAAAAACACAACAACTGGTCATTGGCAGGAAAAATGGTGGGGTAAGCAGGATCCCAGACATCGAAGGCCCAGAAGAAACCAAGTATTTGGGTTTAATAATAGACCAGAAACTGACATGGACCCCCCACATTGATAGCCTGTGTAGTAAGCTGAGTAGCAGCATCTACGAGATAAGGATGATAAAAACCATAAGTGACACCAGCATAGCCAAGATTGCGTACCACTCACTGTTTGAATCACATCTTCGATATGGCCTTGAAGTATGGGGGAACTCGTCAGTATCCAACATCAGACGTGTGCTTATCCACCAGAAAAAAGCAATAAGAATATTAGCAGATATTGGAAAGAGAGACAGTTGCAGACCAAAATTCCGTGAACTAAAAATCCTAACGATTACAAGTCTATACATCCTAGCTGTGGCTACTTACGCAAGCAGGCTACAGCTCCAACGAGGTATGGATAGGCACGGCCACAACACCCGACAGGCTATGAATTACACACTTCCAGTCCATCATCTAACTCTGTTTGAAGAAAAGCCTTCCTACATTGGAGCGAAGTTCCGGAACCTGCTACCAGAGACAATAAAAGGCCCCACAGCATCAACAGCACCAGACAACGCTTAACGGCTTGGCTTTTGGAGAGACCATTTTACACAGTTGAGGAGTTCATGAACTGGAGAACATCACCGGTATTCCAGTGAGAGCTACACAACCCTCGTAGTCGTAACCATCACCACCGACAGCGCCTTAACGCTCAACAACTATATATGCTTTTGTTTAACTCTGTAATGTTTTGACGCCTATTCTGTACTCTATGTTCATGAATAAAGTATTCTGATTCTGATTATGATGGAGAAAACTGCAATGAACAAAGCAAAGAAAGACTACGACTTAAAATTGAAAAACCTTAGGCGCAAATCATCTGGAGATCACATAGCAAATGCAGAAAATGAATCCAAAGCTCTATGGTAAATCATACACAGTGAGAGAAAGAGCCATAAACCAGGACTAACCCAGCCACAACTCAACATAAAAGGACATACAACACAAAACAAACCGTTTCACAGCTATCCCCCTCTAACCATGATTTGACCCACTTACCTCTCAACAATGAACAAGAAATTGAAGCCATAATAAAAAGCCTAAAACCTCAGCCAGGCTTGACGAAATGACTGTACGAAATCTCAGCAAAAATACTAAAACACTGTAGCAAAGCTTTAATTAACTGATAGTCAGAATAACAAATCTATCACTTACCCAAGGACACTTCCCTTCAGACCTAAAATAAAGCAAGGTATACCCCAAGCTGAAAGTCGGAGCCCCCACAGAAGCAAGCAACTATAGGCCCATATCACTAATTCCAACATTTTCCAAGGTGATTGAGAAAGTTGTATTGACAAGACTGATGGACCACTGCAAAACCCATAATCTCTTGACAAAAAGCCAACACGGCTTCTCCAAAGGGAGGTCAACAACATCAGCCATTATAAAACTAGCAGAGTTCATAATAAATTCCTTGGAGGAGAAGATTATATTACTGGGAATTATGTTAGATTTCAGTAAAGCATTCGACTGCCTGGGGCATGAACTGATCCTTAGTAAACTTTAGCAACTTGAGGTAAAGGGACCGGCAAAAGCATGGTTTAAAAGCTACCTTGAAGGAAGAAGCCAAGTAGTCGAGATTCGACACACAAAAGGGCATGACAAAAGAAACAAGATCATAGCCTCTTCCAATAAACAGAGGAGTACCTCAGGGCTCAGTACTGGGACCAATCCTATTCATTCTCCTGACAAACGACATGACAAAATACCTAGGAACACACTGCTTCCCACTGATGTATGCTAACGATATGACACTACTCGTGTCCGAATCTTCTTCCAACAATGTAGCTATCAACTCCTACGTAGCCTTTCACACGGCTTACCAGTACTGTCATGAAAACAATCTGTTAGTGAACACTGGTAAAACCAAACAACTGGCTTTTGGAAGAAGAAAAGATGAAGTCCCAGCATTGCCAGATGTAAAACTGGAAAGACACACCAAATTCCTTGGTATGTCAATTGACGACAGCTTACAGTGGAATGACCACATCGAATCTCTTACCATAAACTGAACTCTTGCCTGTATGTCTTAAAAAGAATTAAACACATCAGTGATAAAGCAACAACAAATATTTGCCTACCATGCACTGTTTAAATCTTACATGAGATACGGCTTCATAGTTTGGGGAGGTACAACAGCAGGAAACCTCAACCGGATCCTGTTGCTTCAGAAAAGAGCCGTCAGGATAATCTCAGATCTTGGTCCCAGGGAAACCTGCAGAGATTATTTTCGAAGCAAAAAATCCTAACAGTAATCTGCTTATATATTAAAGAAGTAATCATGCATGTTGACAAGGAACTTCTGAAACGAGGACAAGATATCCATGACTATAACACCCGTCACACATCAAACTTCCACCTGCCTTTACATCACACCACGCAATTTGAAAAGAAACCGTCTTACATGGGCAGAAAATTATTCAACCTTCTACCAGACGACATAAAGACACTTTAAGGAAAGAAGCTGAAGACATCCCTGACCATGTGGCTCATCGACAGACCACACTACTCCCTAGAAGAGTTCCTGAACTGGAGAAGAGAAGCCAACACAACTTGACTCACTAGACAATTATTGACGCATGTACATTTCTCCATGAAATTGTAAATAGAGACTATTGACGTTTACCTAAAAGACTTAGATTAAAATTCCAAATAACTCAAAGATCTTTTCAAACCCGCAATTAGAGTAACGCCAATGAAATTGAATAGGGACGTCAAAAGACATGTAGAAATAAATGGAAACCATACTACATGAAGCTTTAATATTATTAGACACATACAAGACTTCCAAAAGTGATATAGTAAAAATATTAAGTACAAATGGAATACAATCTAGAGATACAGACACTGTGGCGGACATCAGACCTATCCTAGCGGCACTTAAGAACTTAACACGCATAAGCCACCCTAATATTAAAACCATCTTTAATAATTTAACTACATCAAAAACTCACCTTGGCGAAGAGGACAGGGTAAACTATAAGGATCTATCTATAATCGAGGCTTTTCTAGCGCAGAGAACAAATTTATATGACACAGAACATAACCCTAAGGCCGATATCAAGACACAAGCACCCCCAACCTTAGTACAACTGTGACACCTCGGTGTTAACGCCCCAAAATTTTAACAAATAAATTAGTTTAACCTAATACTACGAAAATGTCTTATTGTTACTTTAGTGATTATTTTAACCACCTTTATACTGGTAAGACCTCCACAATATGTAACAATGCTGCCGTACACATCAAGTGCCATCCGGATTGATATAGGAAAATATAGGCGTTAAGGCCACTTCAGAAGAAAGGGATAGGAGTTCTGCCACACCCTGTATATGCATTAAATTGAAGCCCGCGATGATGCGACGACACCGGTGTTGTCGCAGCCACGTGTACGGAATGCGCTGAAATCAGCAATAGTTGTGTTGTACGCAGGCCTTGAGCAGTCTAAAAGCACCATGTACTTCGTTAATTACTAAATGAATCGCCTAGGCGGCAGCACCTCTCAGAGTACCATCCTAAGACGAAACGCCCTCTGATTGGTCCGGAGCCTTGGCAGCGGGAGGATCGGGCGATGTTGAGGTGATGCTCGGAGAGTCGGCTAACTTGTGCGGAACGCGACAGACGTTAACTTAGGCCCTCTCCCCCTCTCTCTCTCTCTATCCATATTTTAATTTTTCGGAAGCCAAATTCTAAATTCTTAATTATGTATTAATCAAACCTAATTATTTTATTAATCTAATCCAAAGAGTGTGCTAATTTTTATAAATCATATATTAGTTCGACTCCGTTGTTTTATTTTGAAAAGTTTATACAACCTTCCTCGCCACGAACCCAAGAGAAAATCTTTCGCCTCCCACTGGGCAAACGAAGTCAACCTACCACAACTGGTGTCAGGTGCGGGGTTGGTACTGACTGCAAGAACGTCACCAAGATGCGAGGTAAGTGATTGAATAAATTCAGCATTAATCTTCTTAATTAAATTTTTCCGAAATTCAAATCTAACACTTTTGAAGAAAATATTTCACTTTAATTAACTGCAATTTCATCTTACAAACATTTTTGTGTCCCGTAGAGAAAAGAGGTAGTTTTTCAATTTATTAGAGAGTTTTGAAGTAATTGAAATAATTGTAATAGAAATTACTGGCGGCCATTAACCACGCTAAGAGTTCCGACCCCCCCCTCTACAGTGTTATTGTAAGGTACCCGCCATAATGGCGTGTGACTGATGTTTTATGAATGAATATAACTGAAGAGATAAAGTGTTAATTAATTGATGTAAGAGTTTTGTTAGAGAGAGAGAAAGGGAAAACTATAATGGTATTATAATTATTTTTGTAGGTCGGGGGAAATATTAATTCGAAATCTACATTGTTTGAGGTGGCATATTAACTTGTATTAATTATTACCAGAGTTACGTTTCAAGATGTCCGTTGTTGTTGAATGAAAGTGACGCTTAGAGCTGCTGTGCTGCTACACACGAGATTGTTCGAATCTGTAAACATTGATGACCAGTGATGCCACTGGTGATAGATAACAATTACTGTTTAGGGGCTGCCAACCTAAAAGCTCTGCATTGTAATGGTGATTGTGGGACAGTTGTTTGAAAATATAAGTTTATTGAAAAATAAGTGTTTGTAGAATATGTTAACACATAAACCTAATAAATAAAAAGCTTTTAAATTAACCTAGTCTTAATTGCATGTGGAATTAACGATACACATAAATTAAGGAGGAGGTCTATGAGTGAGTTGGATTATGCCTGGGCGTTAGTGGAAATAAGCCATTAATTTCAATTTTATTGATTAACAAAAAAATTGATTAAATTGAAATAAATAAATACTGTAACACTCCTTTTAAAATAAAAGAGTCGGTTTCAATGGCTTATTCTTGCTATCAGGTCTAAGGGCCCAGATCACTCCGATCTTCTTAGGAATTAAGTACTATGATAAATAGTTTTTTTTGTTTTGACTTGTGAATTAAAAAAAGGGAAATTCTTTTATAACGACAAAAATTGATCTCACTTAAAATAACTCACCTAGGTAGTTAGCTGAATTTCGGGGAAGTGGGGATTTTCTTAAATATTTAATGAACACTGCAAACGACTTGTGATCTCTTGGAATTTAAAGATGTGGTTTTTAAATTAGATTTTTGTCACAATGGGACTTGATAATTTTGATTCTCACCTTTTCTTTTTGAAATCCGACAACGTCCAGATTTAGGTGTTTGAACTCCCAAGGAACGCAGTGATAATTATTTGGGAATTATAAATTCATATTTTAATTTGATTGGTGAAAATATAGAAAATATACCTAGTTTTGAAAATTTGAAAAAAATATTTCACATTGATTGGTCAGTTTAGTGGATGATTTGTTCTTTTTCGCTTTGGAATTTAGTATCGGCCATCAATATGAATCCCTACTTTCTGATCAAAGAGGAAAACCAATATGAATTAAAAATCCGCGGGCAACTTACGACCGGTAGCGCAGAGGACCTACGGAAATGGCTGACCAAATGTGTCAAGGCCAACGTGCCTGTAGACCCGGCTGTTTTGGCATCTTTGGACGTAGAAGGGGAATTAGAGGCCTGTGAGGATAAGCTAAATCGGTTATCGGCATCCATTGACGAATACGAGGGAGAATATACGGATACGGAAGGCCAGCGCTTCAGGCCCGGTTATGGCACAACTACCTCAGGATTCAACGTATCCCAGTAGTAACCGAAGCGGACGAGGGACGCCAGCGAAAGTTGTTGAGTGAGGCTAAACGCCTTTGTGATGCGGCTAGTGAACGAAGGGGCGCAGTAGAAATGGGGAGTGAGGATGGTAAGGAGATCGTAGATAGTGAGCCTATAACCAACAAAACGCAACCGCTCCGTGCAACCGCGCCCGTGGCGGCGAATCAAGCTAATGTAGGGGATTCGACACCAAGCCCGGCTGACCAACGCACACAGCTGGTCAGTTCAAGCGCCATACCACCGGCGCCACATGACTCGTACCATCGCACACGAGCCGTGCCCGTCTACAAATGGGGGTTGATGTTTGACGGAAGATCACAAAGCGTAGGGGCGTTCCTCCAACGCGTTGAAGAACTCCGAAGAGCTAGGGGCGTGACCCCTACCGAACTTTTTGAGTCTGCTGTAGACCTATTCTCGGGACCAGCCCTAGTGTGGTATCGATCCACAACAGGCCGGATAAATACCTGGGAACAGCTGTGTCAGGATCTGGAAGTAGTCTTCCAGCCACCCGACCATGACATCCGGTTACAGCAGGAGATTTTTAACAGAATGCAAGGAGAGACCGAGTCAATCGACCTCTTCATCGCGGCGATGGAGGGTTTGTACGGGCGACTAGCTACCAACGTGCCCGAAGAAGCTAGGCTGCGGCAAATGTATCATAATCTGAATCCCCAACTTCGAGATAGGCTAGCTCTATTTGATGTTACATCGATCGAACAGCTGCGGAAACTAGGTCGCAAGGCAGAAGCGGGACGATTCCGGTCAGTAGAACAGCGCAATGTGCATAGGGACCATGACGTGATGGAGCCGGACCTAGCTTATACACCCGTAAGACGTAGGCCAACGCGTGACGCTGCACACCCTCAACCGGATAGGAAAATATTCCAAACAGCTCGGCAGGCTGACGTAACGTGTTATAACTGCCATGAAAAAGGGCAGATGGTCTTCCTACACGTGCCTAGTGTAGGTCGGCACCGAGTTAAGAAGTTATCTAAATTGTGGAACGGGCCGTACAAAATAGTTAAAGTACTGTCCCCGTTGAACGTGGTATTGAAAATCCGTAAAAGAGAAGTGACTGTCCGTGTAAACAGGATCAAGCCCTGCATGAGGAGAGCTCCCGTGCCTCCCCAACAGGCAGTGTATCCACGTGGCCCTAGGCCTCAAGATGCGAGTGATATGGTGGAAGATGACAGTGATGAGGTAGAAGATCGAGCAGGTGTTCCGGTGAACCCAGTAGCAGTCGTCGGACCCTCCGATAGGTTGCAACGCCCAAAGAGAAATACGCGCGTACCCGGAAGGTGGGGAGATTTTGTTAGACTCATAAATCTATTTTGATAGATAAGCGGTAGTTTAGTCGCTACGTAGCCCGGGATTAGGCGAGATGTCAACTTTATTTTTGCTGTATAAAATACCATTGCCTCTGTTATAGGCCTAATTGGCATGTTATTTACGCTTGGAGTCGCCTGGGGTTTTCACCGAGGTGTCGTCTTCGAAAAGGAGGGAGATGTGCTCCTCACCGACAGCCATTGGACCATAGTGATGCAGTACAACTTGACGGAAGTAGAAGAGGAAAACCAGAACCTAAGTATATTGCTATTCAAGGTAAAAGGTCAGTACGATGAGTTCTTTCAGGACCTCTTAGCGAAGAATGTAAGCATGCACTCTCCGGTACGAGGATTTGAAGCAGGATTCAGGTACGAGTATGTAGGTTTGCAGCAGATGGTAGCAGACTATGTCGGCCAAACCAATGATTTGACTACCTTAGTATCTAGTACTCGGCAAAAACGAGGCTTAATCGATGTGGGAGGCCAGGTACTAAAATTTCTGTTTGGTACTGCAACGGATAGTGATCTGGAATTAACCAATAGTAGGATAAATGAAATAGAAAATCTAAGTGATGACCTTTCCCATAACACTAAAGACCAAATAACCGTTTTAGGCAATAAGCAATCGGAAATTTCCAACCATTCTAAAGCAATAAACAAAATTATTTCTACCATAAAAGAATATCACGAGGTGATGCACATAACTATGGCCCGTAATTATATCAGAGAACTTATATATGCCAACCAGTTGAGAACCCTTTTTCAATACTTGAAGTTGAACTCAGCCCTTTCGGAGGTTAAAGATGCTATTAATCTAGCTGTCCAGAGGATGGCCAGGCTTCACTTGGCCATTGAGGATCTAGCTGCCGGAAAAATGACCAGTAACCTGTTGCCTCCCCATCAGTTCTTGAAGGTCCTGACTTCCGTGGAAAACGTAATACCACCCCCCAGTAAAATTGTTTTTAGGTGTAAAATTAGAGAATTTGCATAATTTCTACAAATTTGCCACAATCCAATCATATGTAACGAATTCTCAATTGAGGGTATTAATTAAGCTACCCCTGAAAAATTATAATCAGTTATTTGAAACTTTCAATGTGATAGTTTATCCCGTTTACGACCCTTCACTCGCAAAGTGGGTGAAATGGGAAGTGGCAGATCAAAAACTTGTGATTAGTAAAGACAGGCAGACTTATTCGGTTTATTCACCAGAAATCTTGGCAAGGGAATGTAAATTTGGCAAACTCACGGTGTGTCCGTTGTCAGACGCCTTATTAAGCGTCTACAAACGACCCAACTGTGTAGTAGATTTATTAATGAAAGAGCACGTAACGTTATGTAGTAGAAAGTTGATATCTGGCTTACAGTCCCCCGTTCTAATTAGAACACCTACCCGCTGGCTCTACGCCACATCAAAAGAAACACGAGTTATATTAAATTGTTTTGGGCGTGATGCGAACCTGAATGTAAGTGCGATCACCCTGAAAGCTGAGGGTGAAATACCGAAGCAAGACAGATGTGATCTGATTGCTGATGGGTACAGGGTGCCTGCCCGATTTATCGGCAGCTCCTCGTATTCGAGTGAATTTGGAAAGATTGTTTTCCCAGAAGTTGATGGAATGTACAGTAGTGAAGAACACAGCTTACTGGTACATGATGTAAATGAAACTTTGAAAGTCTCGCAGGGACTAGATGATCAGCTGGGCACCCTAAGTGTTAAAGAATATTCCCTAGAGCGTACAGTTCAATTACTTAGGTCCCACTATCACAGACGGATGGTTATCAAGTATGCAACGTTTAGTGGTACGTCTCTTGTTGTGGTGTTAACTGTTGTTGTTCTGTTGCTAAGATGGAGGGTGCGAGTTGCCGACCTGCTCCGTGCCGCCCTGGGAGATAGCACACAGCATCCGCAGGCCGCCCAGACAGAGTCGCCTCTCCAGACCCTCGAGGAGGCTGTACGCACTGTTCCTAGACCAGATGCTGATCAAGGCGAAATTGATCGAGACCAGAGTGGGAGTATGTCAACCCCACGAACCGCAACTGACGTCAAACTGACCGTACGGTAATCTAACAAGGAGTGGAAAGTTGGGCCCTGGACACTTTAAGTAAGTGTGAAATTAGTTGCAAACTTACAACTTCATCGGGATGTGTGTATGTGTATTACTTACAAAAAAAAAAAAAAAAAAAAAAAAAAAAAAAAAAAAAAAAAAACCGGAGATCAACCTGTGTCGAGACTGAACGAGTGCTTCTGGATTCTTAGTCGTAGAGACATGGTGGAAGAGTGATTGGGGATCCCCTAATATGTTTGTTGATGCTCTCTGTACGTTGATCACTTGGTTTTGACTTGTGTATGTATGTTAACGCAGACTGGTAATGGCAGAGTTATTCTTTGAACATTCTATTAAAGTAAATAGCATATCCTAAGAGGATCAAGAATGCTCGAGTCAAACTGGTATCTATGGGAAGGTAAAGCCGGCACCCCCAAACCCAAATACCCTTTCCTTTCAACTCCCCAACCGGACTATAGATACACTGAAACAGCTCGAATAACTTTCCTAAATTTAAAATGAAGTGACATTCCAGTAATAACGCCGTTGAGAGTGTCTTGCTAAGGGATTTTCCGGACCCCATTAGCAAGACAGAAAAGATGTCTTTACCAGGTCTGCAGAAGTGTATTAAGATAGTAGGCAGGGTATCAACCCTTGTGTTTATTCATATTTTATGTATTCACTGAAAATGTAACTGTTATTTAAGGAATTTATGTGTCACATGTAAGTTGAAAGGGGGTCAATGGTTAGACGTAGTCAATCAGTATTTCTAGAGTTAGGGAGCTGACTTGCCGGTTACTGCGAGGTTGCTTGTACTGATGGCTACGGAAGGTCAATCCTGTGTCAGGAGAACTCCGCGGCTTCTATGTAAGCCTGATGAGCAGCTCCATTTAGTGTTAAGTTTACAATTACTGAATTTCCTATGTTACTGTATCTTTTACAAGGGACCAGTCCGGGTGACTTTCAAAATTAGGGGTGACCGAGGCAACAGGCCCCAAGTGAAATCTCATGAGGCTTATCCAAGAATGAGGGAGTAGCGTTCCAAATTATGATACATGTGCCTGGAACAATTACTTTGTTATAATTGGTTTTCTTTTAAGGGTACATAAAATGCACTAACCCAGAGTGGCAAAAAAAAAAAATGAATAAAAAAAAAATAATAATAATAACATTTTCGACAGTCACCCTGTTAGCTTAATTTTAATCACATATTGTATTGTCGCTATTGCGATGCCAATGTATTTGTTGTAGGGATGTCATAATGGTTGTGGACGTTTGAATGTCTAGTAATCTTAGATCTTAAGAATTCGTTAGCCTAAGGGAGACTGGTCCTTTGACCTTAGTAAGAACTAGGTAGTCTATAGTGTTAAGTTTCTTTCATTTTCTGTTATTCATGACATGTTTTTATTTCTTCTTGTAGAGATCCTAAGTTTTTCTTATGTAATTGTGTGTTTTGATATTTTAACTTGGGTGTGTTTTGGTTTTAAGCCATATATATGTATGTATGTAGTTCGGTAATAGTATAAAGAGAGAGACCGTTGTGATAGTGAGTAAGAGAATATTATGTAAATGTTGTAAAGAGAGAAGGCCTAAGTCGCGAATAGGTGTCCGAATTTAATTTTCGAGTCAAAATTCCGTCCCTGGTATTAATAGTAATGTTGAAGCTTTTTCAAATTTTCTTTTCCACTATCAATTCAATGCATCTACCTGTGGCATACCAATTAATTAAAAAAAAAGGGATCAGATGTAGACTGGGTGGCAGTTGTACGTTTGGCTAGGATGGGAGGCACAATAAGAACTCTTCGGTACTCCACATGTACTCAATGCTGAGGGCAGCATGATCTAAAGGTGGGGGGAGTGTGACACCTCGGTGTTAACGCCCCAAAATTTTAACAAATAAATTAGTTTAACCTAATACTACGAAAATGTCTTATTGTTACTTTAGTGATTATTTTAACCACCTTTATACTGGTAAGACCTCCACAATATGTAACAATGCTGCCGTACACATCAAGTGCCATCCGGATTGATATAGGAAAATATAGGCGTTAAGGCCACTTCAGAAGAAAGGGACAGGAGTTCTGCCACACCCTGTATATGCATTAAATTGAAGCCCGCGATGATGCGACGACACCGGTGTTGTCGCAGCCACGTGTACGGAATGCGCTGAAATCAGCAATAGTTGTGTTGTACGCAGGCCTTGAGCAGTCTAAAAGCACCATGTACTTCGTTAATTACTAAATGAATCGCCTAGGCGGCAGCACCTCTCAGAGTACCATCCTAAGACGAAACGCCCTCTGATTGGTCCGGAGCCTTGGCAGCGGGAGGATCGGGCGATGTTGAGGTGATGCTCGGAGAGTCGGCTAACTTGTGCGGAACGCGACAGACGTTAACTTAGGCCCTCTCCCCCCCCCCTCTCTCTCTATCCATATTTTAATTTTTCGGAAGCCAAATTCTAAATTCTTAATTATGTATTAATCAAACCTAATTATTTTATTAATCTAATCCAAAGAGTGTGCTAATTTTAATAAATCATATATTAGTTCGACTCCGTTGTTTTATTTTGAAAAGTTTATACATACAACCTTCCTCGCCACGAACCCAAGAGAAAATCTTTCGCCTCCCACTGGGCAAACGAAGTCAATCTACCACACAACATTACGAGCCACTCACACTACCTGACAGAACTAATACAGCAACCATGGGGGAAAACATACCGCTAATATCAGCTGGGACTTACACAGGTCTCCAGAGTGAAAATCCAGAAGATCTTTTAGACAAATTCCTTGTAGCAGCAACTTCAAACAGATGGACAGATAACACTACAGTTAATTTATTCCCAGCACATTTATCAGGCACAGCAATAACTTGGTTCAAACACTACAAGCAAAAACAACGAGGCGAAGCAATACAATGGGATCAACTTAATATGATAACACTTATACACCAATATTTTGGGACCTTAGGTATAACTCTAAGGTATAACAGGTACCTCAGTTTAGTTTACTTATATCCCAATCAATAAAATATATACAGTACAACCATGATAAGAAGCTACTTACCAGCACTAACCCTGTCGCCCTCAGTATCCAAAGGTGATTTTTCAATGGACTGTTGCAAGTTTATTGGGACATCTTCCTGACCGGTAAAATTCTTGCATATGAGATCCAACCCTGTAAAATAAGTTTTTGGTTTTTCATTCAATAATATGATAGCACTTACAAGAGTGTTATAAGGGGGGTTGGCTTAAGCTAGTTTTGTAGTTATTTGAACGATAGGGAACAGACTGTAAGAATAGAAATAGTTTAAGTGATGCCAAATTAGTAAAAAATGGCGTTCCTCAGAGTTCCGGGCTTTCGGCTACTTTGTTTATGGTCTATGTTAACGATTTATTACAAAAGAATTTTCACGGAGATGTAAAAGCGTTTGTGGACGATATAGCGTTCACATATAGCCATTCAAGCCAACAAGTGTTATGGGATTGTATAGTACGAGTATATGAAGAGCAAGAATGCAAAACGCGGTTATATCGATTTAGGTTACTTTTCAGGAATTAAAAAAAAAAAAACGTTTTAAGAGTAAATTAAAGAAGAGAATGTAAACCTTTAATTTCTTATCAATGTCCAGGTACTCCTGGCAACACCAATTTTGCTATATAATTTTTTTATTAAAAGAAAAAAAAAGATGGATATAAGTGATTTTGCACCAAACAAAGAGTTAGTTTTGCTGGATTTAACTGATTTTGAACCAACAACTGAGGAAAAATTGGATATAAGTGGTTTTTAAACAAACACTGGATATAACGTGTTTTGAAACAAATACTGGATATAGGCCTAAATTGGTTTAAATCAAACACAAAGTAGTATAGGTTGTGTGAAATTTTATTCACAATTTACACAAATTTGAGATAAACATGTTTGTAAAAAAGTCAAGAAGTTAAAAAACCAGTGAACAAAGTAAAAGCACAACTTGTAATTTTTTGTATTTGATATTTTAGTGTTATTTATATTTTAAATTAGTCCATCATGTTTATTTACACTTTACAAAGCATAAGAGTTCATGTAAAAAAGGCTCAAAGTATATCAGTGCTTTGTTCGATGTCCAAGCAGTCACACTTATCATTTGGCACCAAATCTGCTTCAACTCCACCGATAGGTAGATTGTGGTAGAACAGAAACCTTTCGTCATTTTCGTAATCATTCCCGAATATTTTTTTTCAAAAGCTAATTAATGTCCTTCAATTTAGCTTCAGGCATTAGCCGGTGTGGGGGCATTAATGGTGGCTTCTCTCTTGAGTATGTTTCGTAAACACACAGGCAGACAAGTATCTACTGAGTAGTGCTCCTCATTGGTTACCATGACCACTTGTTCATTGTCATTTAACAAATTGTTTTTCTTCTTCTTTTTAATGACAACTCTTTTTGCCTTTTGGATGTTTGGAAGATTCTTGAACTGGCGCTGGGTATTTTCTTTCTAATTGTTTATTGACCAGTTTGTAGGGTAAACAAACACGCCATCACAGTGTTTTCTATAGCCTATCGCAGGGCAAAAAGCTGCGACCTTTCACTGGGAATACTACGATGACAGTATTAATATTTTCAGGAGCAATTGTTAGAACCCAGTTTTGGAGCATACCTAGCACAATGTTATTTTTGTTTTGCCCCCCCCCCCACATCCGTCACTTGTTAGAACTAGTTTTTTTATTTTATCAGAGTCCTTAGTTTTTGGAAAAACATTGCAAAGGTAATGGTAGAGGGCACTTGCAATTTGGTTTGATCCTCGTTCAGATTGGTTTTCAGTCCGGGTAAATAAATAGTTTTTACTGTTACTCACGTCACACAAGCATAAGTTGTACAGCCCAAGCTGGCGAGAATAAAAAGCATCTTGAATGGGAATTTTTGGAAGACATTGAACTTGTTGTAGGTCAAATGCTACAACATGATTTTCAGGTTGATTCTTAAAATCTTTAACCATAGTATAGTAAGCCTTGGATCGAGCTTTGTGTACTTTCAACTCCCTTTTGTGAACCTTACGCAATTCTTCATCCACTTCAGTTTTTAGTTTGCTTGATAGATACTTGCATGTCGTACAAACATCTACTCGAGGGTTAGAAAATCCCACATTAAACTCCTTTGAACAAATTTCGTAGAACATGGACTGGTTTACCTTAAAGTTTTTACCTTAAAGTTTTCTTCAACCGTTGAATTGTAAACACAGTGCAAATGTCTGCAGCTTTGCAACTCTGATGGCAAATAAAGGCGAACACTTTTGTTTCGACCGTAATGGCTTTCCCTTGCTTTTAAGTTTGAAATAAATTTCCTAACCTCCTGCTTTTTAGCAACATTTTTGTCAAGCACTCGATCTCCTCCTCTCTTCTCCGCAGGCAATAAGCCTGTTTTAAAATAGCGGTTCACAACACCTGATATTCTGCTGGAGCCAATGAGCTTGACTACATTTTGAAAAGTTACCCTACATACACGTATACGTTTTCCTTGGACAAGTTTTACAAAAACCTCAGGAGCTACTTCACGCCGTTTTTTTAGGTCTTTCTGACTAACACGGCTTCTGCTGGCAGGGTTTGTAACTATATTTAACATTAAAAATTTATCTTGGTCAACTTTTGACTCGTTTTAAAATAAATTTCTCCGAAACAGTTTCACATCTTCATTTTTTAGGAGTGAACATCTACATACTCCACCAGTAGTACTGCCATCATCGTTTTCAAGTACTAAGTGGTTACATACCTTCCGCCATTCAGGGAAGGTTCACAAATGGATCACTGTAGCGTATTTTCTTCTTGACTTTTCTCACAATCACTTTGTTTTTCTTTCTTTTACTACCAACATTACCTACACTGACACTAACACACCCTTCAACATCATCATCACCTCTCATTTCCATTAAAATTCAATACCAAAACTTACTTCTTACGTAAAAACACAAACTACAACCATCAACACTAGCTCAAACATTACCTCAAAATGAATACCTATCACACATCAACAACAACTGCACAATGGAATTGTGGGTCGGTGCACACCATCTGTCTAGAGGCAACTGATGGATATAACTCAATCTGGACCAAACACGCTTGGATATAACTTGATTTGAACCAAAATTGGATATAATGTGGTTTGACTAAAACACTAATATTGAAAAAGCTTTTATTAACTGGATATATTTTGTTTTGAACCAAAACCAGCAGTAACTTGTGTAACATAACTTAAGCAATGTATTTCTGTACTTAGTTCAAAATCCACCAAAATGGATATAACGCGTTTTGCATTCTTGCTCTTCATATGATTTAGATATACTTAGAAATTGGTGCTCTCGAAATCAAATGATAGTTAATGTGTCAAAAACAAAATATATGAATTTTGATTTAAAAGGTTTTGAGTTTGAAAATAAAATTATTTTCCATGACCAAAGTTGTGGCCCGAAGTTATAATTGTCAATGTCAGTATTTGGAACTCTTGAGAGCTCTTTATCACGCTTTAGTCCATTCAAGAATAATGTACGGATTGCTTTGCTGGGGAAATGGGTTTAAAGATTTAATAAATAAACTAAGAGCCGCTCAAAATCAATTCATTAGAGTTTTATATATATAAACATATATATATATATATATATATATATATATATATACATATATACATATATATATATATATATAATATATATATTAGAGAAGAAACCCTACTTGATCCAGGCTCCCTAACTTCACGAGGTCTTTCTTTTGGAGAGATTAGAGTATACAAAATTATGTATGCAAAATTTTGGAGCTCACGGTTAACTGTAGGTTGGTATGATAAATGGAAAATAACCTCTTTCTGCAAAGCGTTTCTGAATGATCAAATAAATGTAGATTTCCAAATAAAACCCCCAAAGGCTTAATCACTTGATAGGCTCCGGTGGATTCCTTTATTGGCACAAGGTTAGTGAATTGGGACAATATCCAGGCCTGTTGTGATTAACCATTTTTCCAAATTGTAGATTGCACGGTGGAGGTTGGATCTGAAAAAATGCGTGTCATTACGCCTTTTCACCTCCCTAATCAGGGGAGTCTATTCCTTTCAGTTCATTGAAATACTTGGGAACTGTGGTCCCTTCTTTCCCCTGGCCGAAACTGATGGTCCTTTCTAAGTGAATCCTTCTTCAATATAGGAGAGGAACAACAAGATGGCGGACACACAACATTCATAGTGAAAGTGCTCCCCAATTTTAGTGAAGTTTTAGTGGGTAAAACAACAAATTCCAACTAAACTCTTTCACAGAAACAACCCGTAAGTAATAATGTACTAACTAAACAAGAATTACATACCAGAGAAGAAAGCCAGACTATTAAAGCAACATAATACTACTCAAGTCTTGACTGCTCAAAAAACACATTTTTATGTACTGTTACAATATTAAAACAAACACTATACCAAGTTTTATTTTCTTATAAAAGGCAGTCAGAACAACATCTTAATTTCACTCAGTAATTCTTCATAGAAGACTGATTACACCTTGAATCTATAACAGCTCAGTTCAGTTACCCGATGACTCTGCAAACACAGCACATTCCACTGCTGTCGACTGCCAGCGGACTAGCTGTTGTGCAATATTGACTAATACTACCTTGGTATTAGATTCCTAAGTGTGACAATCCTATTTATTTATTTATGCATTGCAGCTGTAAAATGGAAAATAAATAAAGTGAAAAACTACATCAGACCACTTTTATTGACCAACAATAGGAATCAGACAAACCTGGCTCAAAAACTGTATTCACTATATATTTAATTACAACAATAGGAATCAGACAAACCTGGCTTTAAAAACTGTATTTACCATTTTATTAATTACAACAATAGGAATCAGACAAACCTAGCTTAAAAAACTGTATTCACCATTTATTTATTGTAACAATAGGAATCAGACAAACCTGGCTCAAAAAACTGTATTCAACATTTTATTTAACTAACGACTGGAGTCTGGCAAATCGTAGCAGTCATGTCCAGCTTTCCCTGTGGAATCTGCGGCTCGGGTGTGAGATATTCTGCCATACTCAGCACTGGGCCGTGTCTACACTGGTTCCATGCAAATGTGTAGGAGTATCGCCAAGTGACTTAAAAAGACTAAAGAAAGCAGGAAAAGAGTCATGGCAATGCAAGCGATGCCTAATACCTCATCACACTGTTGTACAGGATCCAAGTGCCGCGACGGAATACAGTGAAGTTGACGAACTCAGCTCGGATCAGAAAAAAACTCCCACTGAATCAGTCAATAATGCATGAGTGAGTGAAAGTACTTGAACTGAGCATAATTGAGAATAACCTAGAAGAAAGTAATGATAATGAAGAAAAGCTGAACATGGCAGCTAAGCTGGTGGCTGCTCTCCTGGAGGAAAACCAATTACTGATTCATAAAAACCAGAACCTATTAGCAAAAATGACTACTCTGGAGGCATTAATTGAAGAAGCTGCGTCCAAGGAAATTACGTATCTTGCAAAAATTAAAGTATTAGAGGAAAATTACCATGAAATTCGCCTTCAAGCTGAAAAAAGTAAATCAGACTGCCTAGAAATTCAGAGCATGTTCGAAGAACATGACAAGGAACAAACACAACTCATGACGGGGTACATTAAGGAAATGGACAACCTTAAATGCTACAGGCAGTGGCAGAGAAAAGGGAGCGGGCAGAAAAAGCGGAGTCCGAAAATCAAAGCATAGAATTTCAAACAGACCTAGGTCTAACTACTCCCACTATCATGCAGTCAAGTTTTATCCCCAGAATTTTGAGTGATCAACAGAACTCGAAAACAGTCTGAATAGTATAAAAAACAGAGTCGAATCTTTAGAAACTCAAATCCAGTACCACTGCTTCAAAACTGAAAATAAACAGCAATCTAAGAAAACCAAAACATCGAAACAAAGTACTTTCAATAAATCTATACCCTGCAAGAAAGGAAGAAATTGCTTTTCTGTATCTCAAAAGCGCATTGAAGCAAATACGGCAACACAGAAAGAGCCCATATTGGAACACTTGTCGGATTCTAAATCCGGCCATGCGATCAAACTGGATGGTGTAACACGCAGGAATGTAGGGAAACATGAACTAAGCGATGATGAAGATACTGATACACACCAGACTAGATCACTCTGTAGAAGAATTATTAGGAAAACCGCAGTCAGCACAAGCACAGGCCGCTTGTCCTTTCTAAACCCCCAGGATGAAGGTAACATAACGAGCCTAAAAATGTTTACATTTGTTCCTGACGAAACTCCTCTGATCTCCTCACAATTGAACCTTGACTGTGACTGGGAAAAAGCATGCGGTATGGCATTGTATGATAAAGTCACTAACACATGCCAACCATCACTGCCCCTAGAACTACTGACACAAATATCATACAGAGTCAAAGCAAATGAGACCTCTTATAACAGTTTTATATCAATTACAGTTAAAGGGAAAACTATCCTCATTGTCTGCTACTCGTCATGCCTAAACAATTGGAAGACAAAATTATTTAAGTTTCTGGAGGTATTAAATGATTGTATTAAATACCCCCTCCTGCTCTCAATTGACATAGCCCGTAGGGGGACGTCCTACTCTGACGTTTAAAGGTTGGCGACCTTTCGTACCCCGAGGTAATGCCAGACACATCTCCAATCCTGGCACTTTCCCCTGTCTCATCCATAAATCCTACCTATTCCTAATTCCTCCCTTTTCCTGACTGGATCGTGCTATTGTTTGTGGAGAGTGTTTGAACTGCTACACTCTGAGAAGGTGTAGCAGAAGAGAGCTGATGTGAGCTTGCTCTGCCGAAGCAAACGGTAGTATGAATCCTGGTGCCAGCCACTTTGGTCCCTGGTCAGGAAGTGATTATTGGACAGAAATGTCGGAGATTTCTGTTGCCACGTGCGAGCCCGAGTCGTGCGTGAATTCCCGACTCGGTTAAACGAGATAACATCGGGCCCCGGGGAACTGGGGTAGGGTGCCCTGCCAAGCTTTGGCTGACAGGTTCCCGAGGGTATACCCGTTCCCGATGTCTCGGCCTGCACCTTTAATCACGATGCGCTGGTTCATATATCGAATGGCTACCCTAAACACTTCTCAAGCACAAAAAAATGATAGAGTTGTAGAAAGAGATTCTACTATGGATCTAGAAAAGAAACGTGCCCTCTCTTCAGAATCTGAAGAGGAAACAACCAAACAAAGAAAAACTACAGATAAGAAAATTAATGTTCAAAATCTTCCCACCCCACTTTTTCTAGTTTTAAGCACAAAGACGAAACTCAGAACTTGGCAAAGGTGAGCCCCTTCCTTGTTAACAAGGCTCTAGTTGGAGTGGGCGGCTCGCCGTCTTCTGTTAGGAAGCTTCGTAATGGGAGCATCTTGGTAGAGGCCGCGAACGCTCCACAGGCTCAAAAATTCCTCTCCATGAGATCCTTTTACGACAAAGTAGAAGTCGTTGTCCATCCTCATGAGACACTAAACTTCTGCAAAGGAATTGTATTCTGTCGCGATATGCTATGCTGCTCAATTGAAGAATTGAAAGAAGAACTGAAAGATTGTCTTGTGACTGATGTGGTGAGAATAATGAAGGTTGAACACGGTGTACCGACACCTACACCAGGTCACATTTTGACTTTTGCCCTTCCTCACCCACCAGCCACAATTAGAGCAGGATATCTTTCTCTACAAGTTCGCCCATACTTTAGAAATCCTCAGAGGTCTTATAGATGTCAACGTTTTGGGCATTCGAGCAAAACTTGCAATAACCCTGAAACATGTAGTCTTTGTGGAAAAAGTGGTCACAGTGACAAGGACTGTGCCGGTGGTGAAGAACAGTGCGTCAACTGCAAGGGCAAGCATCCTTCAAGCTCTCGCAGCTGTAAAGTATACTTAGAAGAAAAGGAAGTGCTGAAAATAGTTACTAGCGAGAAATTGTCTTTCGTCGATGCTCGTAAAGAGTATAGGAAACGACTTGGACAAACCCCGAAGAAGGACGTATCCTATTCTCAGGCTGCCTCTGTCCCTGTGCAACCGAAACCGTGTGCTTCCTGCTCAGCTCTGGAAGGCATGGTTAGAGAACTAACGCAACAGGTTGCTGCCTTGGTACAACAAATCAGTGCCAAGACCTTCCCACGTAGTGGAGGCGCTGATATATCAGATCTTGCACCTTCTGTGTCTGTAAGACCGGCTACACCTACTCAAACCAAGGGACGGAACACTTTTAACAAGCAACAGTCTACTGAAGGCCTGGTTGCTGCTCAATTTTTAAAAACCCCTAATGCTGGAGGTTCCAGCGTGACGGGGAAAAAAGTATATCTCCGGAAGTACGCCAAAGACTTGTTTCTGGGAAAAATCAAAAAATTGCCTCTAAATTGGTCGAACGGTCAAAGGGTGCCAACAGAACCCCTCCCTCATACCAGTCCTCCAAATCCAGCCTAATGGAGGAGGATTTGTTTGATGACGACCTTAGGCCACATTCAGAAATTGAAAAAACTACTGTAAATTTTAAACAAAATCAAGGAAAAACAAAAAACAAAATTACTTTTAAAACCTAATTTTATATGAATATTATACAATGGAATATTAACGGACTGCGAAGCCATCTGGAAGACCTGAACCTACTAGCATCACAAATAAAACCAAATGTCATATGTATTCAGGAGACCAAGCTTCACCGTGCACGCCAATTTTCCATCAGGGGATGGGATATCTTCCGCCATGACAACCCTAATGACGGACATGCATGTGGAGGAGTTATGGTTCTCGCGAATCCTTCTCTGAATACAGTGGAGGTACCTTTGAACACACCTCTACAAGTAATATGCATAAAGATTGTGACATACCGTTTAAATTACATATCTGTTGTGTTTATATCCCCCCGCCACCAAAATGTCTTCCAAGAGAAGATCTATTGGACCTTATTAATCAATTGCCTCATCCTTTCGTACTTGTGGGAGATTTGAACGCCCACCATCGTGTTTGGGGCTCTACTACTTGCTCTCCAAGGGGCAACATGGTTTCCAAGGTCCTTGATGATCTGAATCTTGTTTTGTTGAACGATGGCTCGCCAACTTATCTTTGCCCGAGAACAGGTTCCTGGTCAGTATTAGACCTAACCGTGTGCACACCACAAATTGCTTACCGCTTCGATTGGTCAGTTTCCTCTGACCTTTACGGTAGCGACCATGCACCGGTCATAACTAAAGTTCTCGATATTCCAGGTAATGTGCCCCAAAGACCTAAATGGGTGCTTGATAAGGCAGATTGGGACAAATTTAAACAAATTTTACAGGCACCAGATGTTTCAACATCAGTAGCTATAGACTCCGCCGTCAACAATATAACAGTTGCTATTTCAAGCGCCGCTCTAGAAAGTATTCCAAAAACAACAGGAATCATCAAAAGAAGAAACTTACCTTGGTGGACAGAAGAGTGTAGGATATCGCTTCGGGAGCGCAGGAAAGCCTTGCGGATATTTAATAGATCTCCGACCGAGGAAAACCTCGCACGATTTCGTCTTGCCAGAGCTAAAGCTCGACTCATATTTAAAAGATGTCGACGAAATTCGTGGAAGGAATTTACTTCTTCGATTAACCGTACCACCCCTTTATCTCTGGTGTGGAGGAGACTAAAGGCAGTTTGCGGAAGACAGCCACCTCTGCCTATTCTTGGCTTAAGGGTGAACGACACCATATTAACCGAGCCGAAAGATGTGGCAAACGCTCTGGCCTCGTCCATTTCTAACGTGTCGAGGACTACGTCCTACAGTCCTTTGTTCCAGCGATATAAAGTACAACATGAAGCACAGCCCATAAATGAAAATAACTATATAAGTCCCTTAAATTTATTGTTTTCCCTTGACGAACTAGAATCTGCTATTTCTCCCATTATAAACTCAGCTCCCGGTGCTGACGACATCCACTACGCCATGTTGAGAAACCTTCCTGTAGAGGTTAAAGCGTGCCTCTTGTCCCTTTTCAATAGACTTTTTCAAGAACGCAACTTTCCAAGTTCATGGCGTAACTCTTACGTTGTACCATTATACAAACCTGGCCAAGACAAGTTCTCCCCTACTAGCTACAGGCCTATCTCGCTTACCAGTTGTCTTTGTAAGATACTGGAGCGAATGGTAAATCGTAGACTGGTATGGTTCCTGGAACACAATAATCTCCTGTCTCCACAGCAATGTGGTTTCCGTCAAGGCCGTTCAACTCTAGACCACCTAGTGTGTCTAGAGTCGTCAATCCTGAATGCTTTCCTTGAACGGAGGCAACTTGTTGCTGTGTTTTTCGATATTACAAAAGCGTATGATACAGCTTGGCGTAGGGGAGTTATAAATACCCTTTCAAATTGGGGCGTCGGCGGTAATATGTTATATTTTATTAAAGGTTTTATGGATGAGCGTTCTTTTAATGTAAGACTAGGAACTCATTTGTCCGACACCAAAATTCTTGAGAACGGTATACCTCAAGGGAGTGTCCTTAGTTGTACTCTCTTTGCTGTGGCCATAAACAGCATCACTTCCTGCGTCAGAGCTCCTGTCAGATGCTCTCTATTCGTAGATGACTTTGCTGTATTTGTCCCTGCCAGGAGGCTGGCTACTGCAGAGAGGTACCTTCAGCTCACCATCCACCGTCTTGAAGATTGGAGCAACCAAACCGGGTTTTCTTTCTCTCCTTCAAAGACTAAATGTATTACTTTTTCTCGACTGAGGAGTGTCGCTGATCCAACTCTTAGGATAAATAGAATAATAATCCCAGCGAGTCGCTGTGTGAAATTCCTGGGGTTGTGGTTTGATTACAGACTGACGTGGGTTCCGCACATTAAAGAACTTAAGGCGAAATGTCTAAAGAGACTTAACGTGATGAGAGCTCTAAGCGGAACGAAATGGGGTGCAGATAGAAAATGCTGCTTCAGTTTTACAAAGCATATATTCGACCTTGTATTGATTATGGATCACAGGTTTATTCTTCTGCCAAGCCAACAGCCCTTAAAATGTTGGACTCAATCCATCATTCTGCTGTCAGACTGGCTACTGGGGCTTTTCGTTCAAGCCCCGTTGTCAGTCTTTTAGCTGAGAGTGGTGAGCCATCCCTATCTTTCAGACGTGTTCAATTGGCTATGAACTATTTTTTTAGTTTAAAATCAAGGCCAGAAAATCCGGCCTTTGAGGTTGCCCTAGACACATCACTTGCCCCCTTGTACCACAATAAGCCTAATGCCCCCGCACCCTTTGGCATTAGAATCCTGTTACATCTCGCAGAAGTGGACATGAGAGCGATTGATGTTGAGGTATGTCACGAGATGGATAGGCCACCATGGACAGTCAGAACTCCAAATGTAATACTGTCGTTATTACAGTTGGACAAGCAAGACGCATCACTGTTGTCCACAAGCGCCTGTAGAGAAATATTGTCATCCTGTTCACCCTGCGATGTCATCTACACAGATGGCTCAAAGAGTGAGGCAGGAACGGGTTGTGCCTTTGTCACTTCCAATAGAGAGTACAAATTCTGCCTCACTCCTGAATCTTCAATATACACAGCAGAACTAACAGCTATCTTGAAATCGTTAAATATTGTATGTCCAAGAACAAATACGGTGGTAGTGTGCTTTGACTCGCTAAGCGGTCTGCTGGCTATCAAGGACATGTACTCCAAACATGTCCTTGTTCGAAAGATCCGCTACGCTTTGAGCGAGATGATGTCTCGGGGTATCGCAATTACGTTACTATGGGTACCTGGACATACTGGAATACCTGGTAACGAGATCGCAGATAGGGCAGCAAAGGAGGCAATCTCTCTGACTCCATGTACTAGGCGATCAATCGCGTCCGATCTAAAGCCGATTGTAAAGTCACGACTACAACATCAGTGGAATGTATCGTGGGATCAAGTGACCAATAACAAACTTCGGCAGATTAAATACACAGTAAAGCCTTGGTCGACTGCTTACCGCACTAACCGTAGAGAGGAAGTTGTACTGTGTCGACTCCGTATCGGACACACTCGCCTCTCTCACAGTTTCCTAATGAGTCGTGGTGATCCACCGCAGTGTGCGGAGTGTAATATGGAGTTAAACGTCAGCCACGTGTTGATAGACTGCCGCCTCTACGCCGGGCAGAGGAGAGCACATCGTTTGCCAGGCCGGTTAGATGAGTTGCTTGGTGACAAAGAAGATGTTTTAACAAAGCTCTTTAGTTTTCTGGAGAGCACTAAATTAATGTCCAGAATATGAGTGATATAGTACCTGATTAGTTTTAGTAAACATTTTAACCGCTAGTTTTAGGTAAGGGTGAGCCCTTTTACAGTTCACCCCTGAGTTGTTATTTAGTTTTAAGGCTCTTAACTAGCACCGCCTAAGTGCAATCTTTTAAATTTCGTTAGGAAACTTTCTGTGTTTTATTCAAGGGTAAACCCCTTTACAGTTAAAAATTTCTGTGAGGTGAGAGACACCACTATCTTAATATGTAGGTGTCACGTAAGGAGACGGGCACTTTTGGCCTTCTATTTATTTGTTATTTGTTATTGGTGAGGGTGGGTCCCTTTACAACCTACCCTCACTAACTTACCTGGTTTTAGCATTAGATGTTGTTATATTTATTAACGTTATTATTTATCTGACATATTTTAACTATCGGGCCCCTTTACAGCCCCTGGTTAATTTTCTTATTTAGTTTTAGTCCTCCGTTCACTGCTGTTGTTTTTCTTATTGTCTTAATGTGATAATAATGTTATTTGACACAGAGATCTGCTATTTATTCCTTGCACTGATAACGTGACACCACATTTTAAAGTGTAGGTGTCCGTTAACCCTACGGGCATTGATAACCTGCGTGTTTTATGCCCTTATTAAAAAAAAAAATCAATTGACATAGACAACACCTGGCTACAAATACGTCCAGAGCTGACCACCACAAGAGATCTACTACAAGTTCTGCTGCAATTTGAATGTAACGCTTAATTGCACAGGTTCAGACTTAACACTAAAGATATAACCGTTAAAAGAAACATAGACACTGTCCTAAACAAACTTTTTAAGCATCAGAAAGAGGTATCCAGAATATTAACAAACAGTATCCCAAATTTATACAGAAATTGGAGGAAACCAGTGACTTCAATCTGCTTGGGGGAGGTACAAAGCATGACAAACGACTGCACTCCGACCAAAAGTACAACTGACACAAGCAACGTGAAACAGGCATTTGCTGAGCATGCTATGACAGAGCAGAGGGAATTGTGGCAGAAAGCTGAAATTCTTCTGCTGCAACAATTCTCTCAATTTTATAGATCTCACAGCTTAAACGAAAAACATCTATCCAGTCAAGAAGCAAGTAATAACTTTTCCATCCAAAATCAACTATGACATAATCGATCTAAAGTCTGGAAATATCTTACTGGGAAGAAACCCTGGCAAGCAATATAGCCATGGCTTTGATGGATCACGATTTGTTAAACTTGCATGTAAAAACTCAAAATATGTAGTTGACGCTAACATCAAACCAGCAAATGATATCTTGCTCGTCTCAGAGGAAACAGAGGTAATGAATCATCTTCGACTCTACAACAGCGTTAAGGGTATTGGTATCAGAGAAACAGTGGGAACAAGGCTTAAGTTGGTCCAAGGAGTCCCCGGCTGCGGGAAAACTACCTTTATTATCAACAACCATAGGGAGGGTGACCTTGTACTGTTCCCAACACGAGATGCAGCAGTTGACTTCCGCAAGCGGCTAAAATTAAAACGAGAAGAAACATCTGCTAAAGAGATAAAGGACTCCTGTCGAACAGTACATTCCTTCATCATAAACTCCACAGACCACCTGAAAAATGGAGGAAAATATAAGAGGGTAATTGTGGATGAAGCATTAATGCTACACGCAGGGGAAATTCTGTTTGCATGCGCTCTTGCTGGAGTTTCAGAGGCTCTGCTGATTCGGGACAAAAACCAAATACCTTACATAAACAGAACCCCCCATGATCTAAAGTACTTTAACATCCTGGAAACAGCAGAATTGACTCAAGTGCTCAGTCACTCATACCGATGTAGTGTTGCAGATCTTCTCTCAACTTTCTACGAACAAGGCATGACAACCAGCAACCCAGAAAGCAATGAGTCAATGCTGATCTGCCCTAACGGTATTACCAACCTGCAGGTAAATTCTGGGGAATACAAAATCCTGGTCTTCAAACAATCTGAAAAGCTTGAATTAAGCAAGATGGGGTATAACATCTCAACCATCCATGAATACCAAGGGAGACAGGCGAAGAACATCATAGTAATACGAACAGCCAAGTATAAAGATGAAATATATGAGTAACTGCCCCACTGCTTAGTCGCCATAACCAGACATACAGGATCTTTTAAATACATTACACCAACAGCAGATGATCTCTTGAGCAAGTGGATAAGAAAAATAAATGGAAGGAACCAAGAAGTTCAGCAGTCTACTCCCGAAACTCACCAAATCTCTGCAATAGTTCACCCTA
This sequence comes from Homalodisca vitripennis, assembly GCF_021130785.1. Lineage (NCBI taxonomy): Eukaryota > Metazoa > Arthropoda > Insecta > Hemiptera > Cicadellidae > Homalodisca > Homalodisca vitripennis. Next base: position 183,758 of record NW_025776158.1, read on the forward strand.
AGGAAATCTCACCACCAACAGGTTCAAATTTCAGCAGCAACCTTCAGTCTACTGTGTTCCCAGACATTCATCGCTATGAGGATGCTCATATGTAGAACTACCTGCCTACCTCACGAGATCAAGACCTACAATCTCAACCAAAAAACCTTATTCTGTTGAAGAAGAGAACGAGATAATAAGTATTGGTGAAACTTTAAGTACCTTAAACACAGACATTCTATCAATTGGAACCAAGATCAATGCTGAAAATCAGGGCAACAATACAGACCAGAAGAACAAAGTTGATCAGAGAGTAGATCTTGTACAAAAGGCACCAAAATCTTCACATTTTTTAGCACAGGCAAAAAGGAAAAAAGTGAAGCTCAAACAGACTCAGCTTTTCCCGACCAGAACATTCATAAACTCAAAATTAACAAAACGCAATCCAGACAAGGTACATTTATAAGTCCCACACTCCACAAACAACCAACAGACTTTTCGGCCCAAATTAGAAAAGCAGATGGAAAAAACTCACCTGAGAAAACCAAAATTCAGGCGAAAGGCTAATGAAAAGTTGATAACTAACTCTGAAAATAAAAGTAGAATGATTTGGAGCATGATTAATTGTGAGAGGGCTACGAGAATTAGTGCTGAACGAGAAAAATGGAAGCTAAGCATCGCAGGAGAGCAAACTGAGGAACCCTTAAAGATAGCAGAACATTTTAACAAGTTCTTTACAACAGTGGCAGAAAAGACTTTAAAAGCCAATAACCCCCCAAGAACTGTTGGTACAGGTGTTTTTCAGCACAACTCGAGGAGCAAACTTGTTGCTTTCAAACCTACAACGAGTGAAGAAGTCAGGATTATCATCCAAGGAATGAAATCTTCAATGTCAGCTGGTGTTGATGATATCTCCTCAAGACTTCTGAAGCTCTGCAAAGAAGAGTTGTGTGCTCCCTTAAAGGACATCATAAACAAATCGCGTTTACAAGGAGTCTTTCCAAATAAACTAAAAACTGCCAAAGTAATTTCTCTGCATAAACAAGGTCAAAGAGATGAAATAACCAATTTTAGACCCATATCACTTATCCCAACGGTATCTAAAGTCATCGAAAAAGTTGTGCTAATAAGACTAATTGAACATCTTGAGTTTAACAAGCTCCTACCAGAGAGACAACACGGCTTCATCTCTGGAAAATCCACTACAACTGGGCTTGTTGACCTGATTGAGTTTGTTATCGATAGCTTTGAGTCTGGAAACTCTGTTGTTAGTACCTTTCTAGACTTAAGCAAGGCTTTCGATTGTCTTGACCACAGCCTAATACTGAAGAAGCTTGATTCTCTGGGAATATGGGGAACACCTCTCAAATGGTTCACAAGCTATTTGTGTAACAGAAGACAGATTGTTGAAATCAAACATGTTATTGAAGGGTCAGTGAAGAGAGTGGCTTAAGAACCTAGGGGTGTATCACGAGGCGTGCCCCAGGGATCCGTCCTGGGACCCGTTATATTCATCTTATTTGTTTCAGACTTGCCAAAGTACTTAGAAGCTTACTGCTATCCCATCATGTATGCTGATGACATGGCCTTACTCACTACCAGCAGGTCTGCAGAAGAACTGGAAATAAATGCATACATATCTCTAAGTATGGCACAAGACTACTGTGAAAAGAACGACCTTGTGTTCAATGAAACAAAAACAAAACAGATGAACCTGGGACGACTAAAAGATAGGGTATCAGGACCTCCTAATATAATAATGACTGACTCGCTAAAACACTTGGGAATGATTCTGGATAGCTGTCTTTCATGGACTCTGCATGTTGAATACTTGTGCCAAAAACTAAGCACGGCAACATTTGTTCTGAAAAGGGTAAAGGCCACCAGTACAGATGAAGCTATGTCCACCGCTCTGTTTGAGAGTCACCTACGATATGGTGTGGTACTGTGGGGCAGTACATCTAGTACAAATATTCAAAAAGTTCTTGTCCTGCAAAAGCGTGCCCTAAGGACTATGGTGGGTCTATTGCCGCATGAAAGCTGCAGACAGGTGTTCAAGGATCGCGAAATCCTGACAGTAACGGCTATCTATATTCTGGAGGTAATTCTTCACGCCACAAAGAAAAACTTGAAGAAGCTTGGAGACTTTCGAGGGCATGCAACTAGAAACGCACAGGATTACATCCTCCCACTACACAGGATGGAACTCTTTACGAAGAAACCATCATATGCCGGCGCAAAGCTCTTCAACTTGCTTCCTTTTGAAATCAAGAGAGGAGACAACAACACTCTGAAAAGAAGACTGCGAAACTGGCTGCTTGAAGAAACCATTTATACCCTCAATGAATTCATTGACCGCTGCAGGAACTACAGGACCACCTAGGAAGAACTGTACACAATTAATAAATATACCAATTTTTTACTTATTGTCAAATCCTTTAACTTTATTTGTAAACATGATTGTAAATTCTGTGACTCTATTCCATTTCTTGAAGAAATTGTTAATAAAGATTTTTGACTTTGACTTCAATAAAAAGGAACGTGTAGATCTTACCTTGTTCTCTGGATGTTTTTAAGCAGACTAGGGCAAGCGGTACAGATTTTCCCTCGGCACTTCTACTCAAGACATTCCACTCCCACCATAAGGTCCTTGTTTTGTAGATTCAAGACCTTTATGATCTATTAATTGGAAGGGTTTGGGCTGTCTGGGAAGTCAGCTTATCAATCCTTGCTAGAAGAATCTTTCCCTCTGTCATATATTTATTAATTTACTGTTGTTGTTCGTAGCTTTATAGCGGCTTGATGGCCGATTCCCTGGCTACTTCTTGAGAGCTCCCGTGACGCAGAAGCCATGCCAATCTTTTTCTGGTCAGTGAATTTAGTCATTGGGGTAATGAGGAGAAACTTAGTCAATGAGATTGACTGGAAACCGTATTACAGCAACGAAGGAGAGAAACTATTAAAGCTTTTGCCGATCGAGTTACACGTTTAATGATAAAACAGTGCAAGTTACTGCGAATCCGGACGTGAACTCTGCGCTTAGAGAAGAACCTGATCGTACGATTTTGGGCACCTTTATCAGTGGTTTTATTGGGCTTGTCGCGAGCGGACGAAATTAAAATGTCCTACTAACATCAGGAAAACCTTTGCTAGAACTGTAGCGATTAAAAACATTATATAACAGACAAAAGATCAGTCTTGCGCTCAGAGATGAGCGCAAGGCCTTCCAACCGGACATTGTATTTTATAGGTACCATAAACCGGTGCACGTGTCTCGTGACTGCCATAGAAATAAGAGACCCAATGATGACTTGATCTCTAATCACCTCATCCACTATGGGTTTCTGATCAAATGGAACCCGATAAGTTTTCTTTTAAATAAGCGTAGTGTAATTATAGCTGATGTTTACTGCAGAGGATGGGCCGCACTAAGTTCAAATACGTCTCTAATTAATTTAAAATACTCCTCTAATACTGTCTAGACAGCTAGTTGCTCGGGTAATCCCTGATGGCTTTTTTAATCTAAACATTACTCAAACGACTAATCTCCCTTGCTAGGTAGTATTACACGGCTCATTGATATCTTTGCATCACTCAAGATGGTTTTCCGCATTAGCTTTACGAGATTCAGCTTTCCCTCCTCATTGTGGTGTAACCCATGCTTGGTATACAACCGCCTAGCAAACTTTCTACGCATCTCACAAAAGGACATCCTGCCCCTTCCCTTTCAATTCGTCATTTTCACCAAAGATTTAAGTACATCTTCATTCGCTTTCTTAAAATCTTCTACGACATTATTATCGTACCTATCAGGGAACCCCATAACGCAATGCGAGCATCTCACTTGTAAAGTAACGATTGATAGGCTTGTTGCATGGTAGGTGAGTATGGAGCATTTCTATCAACTTAATTGCTATCAGCCATCAACGGTATTGTATCACTTTCAGTTAGTTGTGTAATCTAACCTTTCAAATTCCCTGACGCATGTTTTAGCTCTCCGTTGGGCACAAAACACAAACCGACGTCAAATTCAATGATATTGCAGCTGTAACAACTTGTATTTACTGATAACACAAAATGGTGTAACACAAGCAATATACAGATTGTTTATTAGGTGTAACTCAAATAGATTTTTATAAAAATCACTATTATCTAAAAAGAAAAGATCATGGACTAAAGCCAGATTATGTGCACATCAGAAATTCTTTATTTTCAATAGGTGAAATAAATGTTTAATTTCTTTAGAAATTTCTAGTTTACATTAAAACTAGAAATGTAAACTAAATGTAATGTAAATGTTTGTTGGTTATGTTGGTACATTAACCAACATAATAAAGTTGGAGTTAATAAAGAGGTCTGTTTTAACATATTGTACAACATAAATAGTCACTTAAACATTATTTATATAACAAATTAAAATTTAAACCTTTCAATAGGTGAAATAAATGTTTAATTTCTTTAGAAATTTCTAGTTTACATTAAAACTAGAAATGTAAACTAAATGTAATGTAAATGTTTGTTGGTTATGTTGGTACATTAACCAACATAATAAAGTTGGAGTTAATAAAGAGGTCTGTTTTACCATATTGTACAACATAAATAGTCACTTAAACATTATTTATATAACAAATTAAAATTTAAACCTCTTAATAAAACAAATCAATTATAACTATCTTAAATAGTTCAAAATTAAACATGTCTACAGTTTAAACATTGGAAGAAACAAATGGTATGTAAAAGATGATGCAAAACATGATCTAAGTAGACGGTACGTATGGTTCATAAACTTCTAAAATAACTATACAAAACTACAACACGTTAAGTTGTTTTTTAATCACATGACAGATTTTTTTTCTCTTGTTAGATTATCTTATTAAACTGTATGATTATGCTATCGAAACATTACATAAATACCACTAAATTGACCGATTATACAGAAAAACTGCGATCAAACATTTTGCTAATATTATTTACATGAACAAATAAATCAATTGCAATTAAGATTAAAAACACGTTTTCAATACTAAAGCAATATAACATATAATTTACTATTTCTGGGTACATATTTGTTTAACTATTTATCTTAGAAATTATTACTACTAGCTTAAAAATATTATGCAGTTTGTCTGACTTACCTTACCCTTAAATATGGTACATTAATCTGTTATGAGTTTCCTGTAAAACCATTTTTTGCATTTATATATTGGTATGAAAGTATTTAACAAAATTAATAATATGGCTTCATCATCCACTGACATACATATTCCTGTTTCTGTTGATGAAGGTATTAAAATGAGAATTTCAGGTAGGATCGGATATCGAAACATGGAGTTTAAAATCGAAAAAGAACAGATGATGTAAACTAGAGTTTTTATATTATGAATATTTAACATTCAATCAAGACATCAGGTTTGTTGTGGTAACCCTACAACTTGGTTTTACCTTCATGTGCCACGTTTTGTAGTATACGGCCCCGGAAAAGATATCGGTCCGGGCTCGTCATGTTCAACCTCTTTGTTCCCGTTACCCTGGAGACGAGTGGCGGGGCTCGGCCCTGGCTGTTCGCCTATAAACCTACAATAAAATCAATTGTATTTTTATTTCCTTATATTATAAGCTTAGTACTCATATCGACACGCATATGTTCGGGGTTTGTTTGTGGTAGTCGGAACTGCTCGGTTGCGTCCCCACGCTTTCTCTCCGAGGTCGCTGATTAGCCGTATTTTCGGGGTTTTCGGTGATTGTCGGAACTGCTCGGTTGCGTCCCCACGCTTTCTCTCCGAGGTCGCTGATTAGCCGTATTTTCGGGGTTTTCGGTGATTGTCGGAACTGTTCGGTTGTGTCCCCACGCTTTCTCTCCGAGGTCGCTGATTAGCCGTATTTTTGGGGTTTTCGGTGATTGTCGGAACTGTTCGGTCAGTGCTTCTTCAGTCAGAATACAGAAATTTTTATTCGTATACATAGAGTACAGAATTGTGTCAATATAATTTAGTTGTACAATCAGGTATTTAAAAATTCTTCTAGGGTGTAATATGGTTTCTGCAGCAGCCAGGTCTTGAGTGCTGTCTTGAAGTACTTCTCATCTCTGCGTCTCTTGAGCTCCTCTGGAAGATGATTGAAAAGTTTTCTCCCCATGTATGTGGTTTCTTTTCAAATAGGGTCAGGTGGTGTGTGGGGAGGGCATAGTCACAGGTGTTTCTGGTGTCATAGCTGTGTGTGCCACCTAGCTGGTCAGGTTTCTGAGCTATTGTGAAGCAGATGGTCTCGCAGATGTAGAGTGAGACAGCTGTCAAGATCGCTAGTTCTCCAAATGCCTGACGGCATGAGTCTTGAGGAGTCAGTCCCGCAAGAATTCGAATTGCTTTCTTTTGTAGAACCAGAACCCGCTCCCTGTTTCTTACTGTGGAGTTGCCCCACACGAGTAGTCCGTACCTCAGATGAGATTCAAAAAGAGAGAAGTATGCTGTCCTGGTAGTATCATTGTTACAAGTACTTTTTTTATTCTTTTAAGGGCATAGATACTAGAGTTGAGCTTGCTGTAAAGACCATCAATGTGTGAGTTCCAAGAGAGATTGTCATCTATTGTTATGCCGAGATACTTGGCTTCATTATCTTGGATTATTTCAGGTAAGCCATAGTAATCATTGGTTCTTCGGCTTTTCTATATTAATTGTTGTGTTTTGCTCTCATTAAGAACTAGGTCATTATGTTGGCAGTATTGCTTTGTCATATTCAGGGCTATAAATGAATTTATTTCAAGAGATTCTGTGTCTTTTTTTGCAATAAGAAGAGCGGTGTCATCTGCATATAACATAGCTTGGGTCCAGTCAAGAAGATAGCTTGGTAGGTCATTTGTCAGCAATATGAAGAGCATTGGTCCAAGTATAGATCCCTGAGGTACACCTCTAGTGATTGGGAGTAAGGTTGATCTTGCTTTATGGTATGTGTTGTTTCTGGTATAATTTACTTCCACTAGTTGCTGTCGATCTTTCAGGTAGCTAGCAAGCCAGTCATGTGATGCTCCCCTAATGCCCATATTCCCTACTTTTTGGAGCAGTAGAGAGTGGTTTAGGCAATCAAAAGCCTTGCTGAAGTCTAGTAGCATGGCGGTTACTGTTGTACCTTCTTGAAGTTTGTCGATAATAAACTCTGTCAGTTGAACTATAGCCGTGGTGGTGGATCTTCCTCGTAAGAAGCCATGCTGTTGAGGCGTCAAGATGTTTTGAGTAGTCAGATGTGCTGTCAATTGATTCAGAAAGATTTTTTCAATTACTTTTGATATCGTTGGAAGAATCGATATAGGTCTATAGTTTTCCACTGATGTTGTATTGCCTTGCTTGTGTTTAGGAAATACTTTTGCAAGTTTCAGTTTCATAGGAAAGACACCTTGTGAAAACGACAGGTTAATTATGTGACATAAGGGATTTGCTATTTCATCCTTACAGTGTTTTAGGAGTGTGGAAGAGACTTCATCGACACCTGCGGCTGGTTTCGATTTAAGGGATGTGAGTATATGAAGGACTTCTTCCGGTGTGGTTGAGAGTGGGATGAAGTCAGGTACATCGCCATAGTCTTTCCATGTTGTTAGCTGATTATTTATGGCCTGGTTAGCGTTACAGAGAGTGATGTCAGCTATTTTTGTAAAGTAATGGTTGAAGTGTTCAGTTATTTCCAAAGGGTCCTGGATCAGTTTTTCATTGATTATAAGTTTAAGTGGTTAGTCCTTTTTACTGTTATTGCATTTTCGTAGTTAATAACCTCCCAAACAGCCCTTTGTTTGTTATGTGAGTTATTAATGAAGTCTGAGGTTGACTGTTTCCTCAGTTTTTTCAAGTAGAGGTCATAGTTCTTTTTTCTGATAGCTGTTTCTATTTTATCACCCTCACTGCCAGTTGTTAATTCCATTTCCAGGAATCTTAGAAAATTGTTTTCTCAACCTTTCAGATTCTTCATTGGTTGCTTTGAATTTTGATTTTATTTTCGGGCGGGATTTTTTTGTGTGGACATGTTGCATTAAGAGTTTGAATGAGTATTTCATGAAAATATTCATAGAATTCATCCACAGAAGGGGAGTTATATACATTTTGCCATGTCTCTAAATGAAGCAGGTTTTTGAAGTAATCTAGGTTTTTCTGTGAGAAATGTCTATTGGTTAAAATGGGCAAAGGTAATTTTTTGTTCGGAATACTAGCTGAGCAGAGCTGAGCTTTGTGGTCTGATAGGCCAGTGATAATTAAATCAGCGTCAATTTTACCTATGTCAAGGTTAGAGCAAACAAAGTCAATTGCTGATTTAGAGTTCAGAGTTACTCTAGTGGGTGGGAGATCTATCCTGGTGATGTTATGACTGGCCAACATGTCTTTAGGTTTTTGGTTTTTATAGTCATGATTCAGCCCATCTACATTAATGTCACCCATGATTATAGTAGAACATTTCCATGTTGGAATAAGGTCCAGAGTACTAGATAAAATGTCAAGGGCATTGTCAAGGCATCCACTTGGTGGTCTGTAGGCTCCAATTACATAGATTGTGGTTTTGCCAATAGTCACATGTACTACGTGAGTTTCACACGTAAGTTCACAAGCAAGCTCAGTTGTTAAATTGTGTACTTGGTTTTCTAGTGTTTCACTGGAAAAAATTGCTACACCTCCTTTTCTGCAGGTATGCCGAGAGAAGCCTCCTATTAAGTTGTAGTCTGGCAGTCTAGTACTTGAGAGCTGGTACTCTTTAAGACCATGCTCTGACAAGATTATCAGGTCAGGTAAATGAAGTTCTAGAATGTGTGTCAATCTGTTAATTTTCCCACCTAAGCAGTCTGTTTTGATGAAATATCCTTAGTTGATTTCCTGGGTCAATAAGGTTGTGATTAGTTTTTCTCTGCTTTTTTTGGGAGTGAGGGTTTCTAAAAAATTATTTTCAAGAGTGTTTGCAGGATCAGCTTCTGAGTGGGAGGAGAAGATTTGTACAGGAGCGGGGTGTGGTCTGGTGAGAGTATAGAAGTAGTTGTTATTTATGTTTTTGTAAATCTCTATGTGTCTATTAAAAATGCTTCTATGTCTTCACCATTGGGACGGATCTTTGCAGTTGATGGTGGGTATTGCATCTGTGTTAAATGAAGAGTGCAGTTCAGTTTTTTCTGCGTGGTTTGTCTGGCTCCAACTATGTCAATTTCCGTAGAACAGTTAGGTTGTTCTGGAAGGGGTGTTATATCAATCAGTTTTTTATAAGTGGTTTGTCTGGCTCCAACTATGTCAATTTCCGTAGAACAGTTAGGTTGTTCTGGAAGGGGTGTTATATCATTCGGTTTTTTATAAGTGGTTTGTCTGGCTCCAACTATGTCAATTTCTGTAGAACAGTCAGGTAGTTCTGGAAGGGGTGTTGTATAATTCAGTTTTTTATGAGTGCTTTTTCTGGCTCCAACTGTGTCAATTTTAGTGTTGTATTTGGCTGCCTGAAGCGAGATACTAAAAGCAGTCTTTTTCCTATCAGAAAAAACTTGTTTTGGCACAAAATGTCTTTTTTGACGTTCTTGGACCAGATATATGTATGTTAATTCCTGGTGCAGTCAATTCACTTGCGCTGGGGAGTTTAGATAAATTTAGAGTCTTAAGCTGTTCTTGTAGTTCTTTAACAACGTCCTCCATTCGATTTTGTCTCGTCTTCACTTCAGCTAATTCTGTCAGAGCGAGGCTGCTGGAGCTTATGACAGGTGTTTCTTCATGGACTGTTTGAGTTCCTATGTCTTTGAGCATTTTAGTATCTTGAAATTGATCTGACTTTTTAATCTTTTTAAAACTTAGTTTTAAATCTGTATAATTATTCTGTTCTATCACGTTTAGTTCTTTTGTCAGATGTTGATTTAATTTTTCAAGATCCAGTATTTTTTTTCTTTTGTTCATCTAGTGAAAAGGTTTGCATTCTGTCATTCTCTTCAAATAAGTTTTGTAATTCTAATCTGTGCTGTTTTTCCTTTTCCAGTTGAGCCAATGTTTCATGCAATTTTTCCTGCAATCTTTCCTGCAGGGTTTCTATTTTGTGCAAAAATGTGTTTTCTTGTTCAGTCATTTCTTCCAGCTTCAACTCCAACCCTGCAAAAGTATCTTCTAATGAGGATTTTTGTTTTGACAATATCTGAATGTCTCTTTTGAGATTATTGTTCTCCTTCAGTAGGAATTTTCCAGCTTCATCCGCTATGGTCAAAGAGGTTTCCATGTCTGTTTCTTCTAGATCTTCATATTTTTGGACACTTTGTCTGAGCATTTCTAACTCCTCTGCCAAGCTGGAGGTTGTTGAGATTTTCTCCTGATGTTGATGACCATGTTCAGCAATTTTGGGTGCAGGCCCTGGTGACTGACCATTTGTTTTGATGTGATCCTGTTTAGTGGGTAGAATCAGGGATACTGATGTTGTATTACAGTTTTTACATGTCCAGTGGTCGATTTCCTCTTTATTCATTTTTTTCAAATGTTTTTCAGCAATGTTTACACATCCAGCACACATGGCACACATGGTACCATAGGTTGCAGGGACCAGTACAATAGATACCAGAGAATTTTACACCTATACTACAAATACCACAGGGATATTTAGGTCCGGATGTAGTCTTGTTTTTGGACATTTTTGAGAATTATTTTCTTATGTCAGGAAAATAATTGAAAATAAAAATTGTTAATATTTTAGAAAGGGGAAGTCAGTTGTCGGATTGAGTGAGATATCAAGTTGGCAGTGGCAGTGCCTGAGGCAGAGTAGTTGTGTGCACTGTCAGCAACTGCTGGGTCACTGCTCCCGCCTGTGACCTTCTCACTCTGTACTTTCTGCTGTATAGCAGGTGTGAGCTGGAGTCTATCACACAGTCTAATACGTCACTACTTTTTTTTAGTTGGCTATTCTAGTGACGTCATTAAGATATGTGGGAGACAGCTACTTGTCCGTAGGCTTTCCAATTGTGGTTTAATTGTCAGAGTATAAATGAATGAATTACTGTATATTATTTGATTTAGATGTGCTAATCAACTGCTTTGTCAGATAGTGAAAAAAACACATAGACCTAAAAACTCTTGATTAAATGGCAATCAAGTGCTGTGTCAATAGTATGAGTACAGCAGCTGGCTGTATTGCTGTAGGTCAGCGCTGACAATGCTGACACGGTGTCTGGGTCACTGGTCTAGTTACAGGTGGCCAAGCAGCTGTGTGCCAACGCTGTATGATGTGGAATATCACTGTTAGTTTGTGACTTGGCAGTGACGTCACTGTTATTTAGTTATTTCATAGATGAGTAATACATGAATTATATTTCATATTATTTTAAATCTTAAAAGGCTTATAAGTTTGGAGTGAATAATATAGTTGTGTGAAGTGTTATGCTTGATTATTGAAAGTCTTTAACTTGGCTTAATCTTGATAGTTTACTTGCTTGTTAGTATTCAGTATTTAATTCAAGTTTCTTGATAAAGTTCTGAAGCTTCCATAAAAGAAAATATTTGTTTTTTTTAACTTACATGAAATCCAAGGTAAGTATTGTGCACAAGTAAATAATATTTCGTCTGCTGTAGGATGAATTAATATGTTTTTCGTGTTCCTTAGTATTTTGTTTATCGTGTGCAATAATACTAGTGTAATCATCGTGTAGTGTTATTGTTGGCCGATAAAATTAAAATTATCGAACAGTTGGACAAAGATGGTATGGTGTTTTAGTAAACGTTTTAGTCGATACTTAAAAATACTGTGGACCCAAGACATTGCTTGGCCAGAGACTTACCAGGGAGACAAGGTATAAATCTCCTCGATGGTGGTTGTAAGAAGCATGACATTTGATCTAGAGATAATAAAAACACAGAAGACAGGTGGGAAGTGGACAAAATCTTGCTAAAGAAAGTTTAGGGAAGAGATACTTCAGATGACTTGAACGAGAGTATGTTAGGCCTAGCAACAACAAGATGAAGGTGGTTGAAAAGTATACTTGGTTTGGGGTCAGAAACTTCAGGATGTATCTACACATTACAACTATAGATGTAACTAAAAAAAACAACGAGTACTAGCAAATACTTATTGCTTTGTAATAGGTCGCCCCTTATAAGTAGAAGAAGAAGAGGTGAAATGCTCCATAGACTTGGACATCTGCATCAATTTCGTACGATTACTTCAATTTGTCGTGGATCGAATTCAAATCTGAGACGTCGCTCTTATCTTTCAAAACGAAACGACGAGCGATTAACCAGAATATATGTGTTAGGACAAACTGTCGCCTGTAACGGACGATTACAATTTACATTTTGTCCGTCAGTTTGATCTTGCATTATAGGTGGAGGTGAATAGAAGTGCGTGTAGGATCTGTGCGAACATATCGAAAAGGCATAAGCGGATATTGCCAAAATATATGTAACTGATTATGATATTGGCATAGGACTGATGTCGTTTAATCGTGAAAACGTCCTGCATGATGTTTCTAATCAGCTTATGTAAAAAGTTCAAAATATATCTATTTTAATAAAAATATTGCATCAATGTACTTTCATTTGGGGTTTGTTTAGTATAAGTATTTGAAGTAGCACATGACAGATTTGAAGTGTGATATGAAAATTAGAATTTCATCTTTTGTTAGGGAAGGCTTAGGCGGGGAACGATTACGTATAAATATTAACATATTGAATTTCCACAAGTTATCAGAAAGAGAAAAATTACAGTTCGTTCCGCTCGTAGGATGTGGGTCATGTGATGAACTTCACTTTCATCATTTTCTCTACCTCAATCACATTGACCAGATTTTAACATTGAACTATTACTAGCGAGAAATCACGTCCAGGGTTCATATTTAATACATGTGCTATGTGTGTACGTTTTACTGACAGGAAGAACATATTTTTCAGGTCTCTCTTATTATGGAATATTGGAAGAATTGTTGAAAGACATTTTTATGCTTTTTTTAATTTTGCAATTTATAGTGAAGAATAAAGCTTTAGATAAACTATAAAGACATGCCATTTTTCCTCTTATAACTTATTAAATCCAACACAGACTAAGATGAAAAATTAATATTTATAAATGAGAGTACCAATTTGTAATTTAGATTTACAGTATAAAAACTAGATTAAACAAATACAACATATAACTAGTAAAATATATTTTCTATTCTACTTCCATCAATTTAACTGGGCTGTTTCACTCATCGGGTTCGTTTTCTTCTGTCTAATCTAGATTGACTTCAATAGTCCACGGGATTCAGGAAATAGGGAAGTTTCCTCACTTTTTGGCTGTACCGTGGTCTAATATGACTGATGTAGGGGTCCGATAAAAAATCAGAAGTTTGTGTAATACGTCTTCATTTGAAATTACTCAGTTAATCTTGCGAGAACTGCAATTCAAAAGAGACTAAAGAATAAAAACATCTCATTCAACAACTTCACTACAACTCATGACAACAATGGAAACACAAAGATAATCACCTGTTTTTACGCCAAACGTAACAACTGGAAGAAAAAACTGTTTCGCTTTCTAGAACTGGCCAATGAATGCATCAAATTTCCAGTGCTCTTCTCCATCAATTCAGAGGAAAACATGAAGGAAGTGAACCTGAGCCCCTCAAGCATTAGAGAGCTCCTTCAGATATTTCTGCAGTTCTCCAGAAATGCCTACCTACATCGCTTCCGCCTGTATACACAAGAAAAGAAGACGAAGAAAAAAATTCACCGGATTCTTGATGACACAGTGTACAAAAATCAAATAAAAATATCAAGAGTAGCAACAAGAGACTCGGCTATATACAGCACTTGGAGAACAACTCAAGAGTCCCTCCCAAGCCCAAACACCTACCACCCTACTCGTCCAACTGGGAACGACAGGCTCACCTACATACAAGGGACAAAAAGAGCTTTGGAAATCAAAGAAAACATATATCCTTAAAGAGCATAGTAAAATATACAAGGAGTACAATGTAAGCCACCTGACAAAAGCCTCCCTGAAAAGAATGAATTTTGGCTATGAGAACCGTGGATAATATTTTAGAGGCTCGATTAAGAAGGACCACTTCACACTAGGCAGTGAAGACGCCGAACACACTGATTTTAACAAGAGTTCACCAGGTTACACATAATGAGTTTATGAACAGTGCATATTCAAATAAAGTGCAGAAAATAAACAGTTACCTTTGTTTTCATGAGAGGTACCTAACAGTAGTCTGCTGTTGTTGAGGGCCAGGTTGTGATCAGTAAGTGTGGAAGTAGGCTGCTGTCTTGTCGGCAGGCGTGAAGACAGAAGATGTCCTTCACGGATTCACTCACGCACAATACGACCGCAAACGAATAGTTCATAACACTGTGGCCAGTCCTGTAGAGCACGGTAGACGCGGGTGTCCGGGAGCAGAGACATTCTGGTAGAGATTGCCAATCCAGAGCACTGACTTTAATGTTAATGTAAATGTACAACAAATAGATATAAACTAATAATTAAATAAGAGAGTAACACATGGGGGAGAGAGTAAGTATGGTAAGCAATGGCTAGAGAGTACATAAGTGCCCCAGGCGGGACCGAGAGTATAACCAGCAAGCGTGCCGTCGCTTGCAAGGTGGGCAATTGATAAGTCAACCGTTGTGATTGGTTGGTGAGTGTACAGTAAACAGCTGATTCGGGAAACAATGGTTCATTGGTCTGTTACTGTACGTGAATATTTTAATCCAGTAAGGAATGGTATTGTAGGCACTAGGCCGCAGAAAGAGATATAGAATTAATGTAGTATATACAGTTTAGTAAATGAAGGCAAATATAGAGTATAAATTGCCCAAAAAATATATACATAATTATTATTCAATAAAAGTAGCCTTTTCATATTAGGCAATAAAAAACAAGTTATTTAATGCAATAAATACTTAACATACCGGCCGCCTTGAATCACCTTGGGATTCAATGAGAGAAAGAGCAACATAGGCTCAAATTAAAAAGGTTATAGGCGGTGGTAGAGAGACAGTTAATTAATTGTAGAGGTGAGGTAAGAGAAACACCTTCACTGCTGGACGAGTGAGAGTTCCACTTGAGGTCTTGAGATATACCACTCGAACTGTACCATCTTGTCCTGGAGTGACATCAGTGACCCGTGCAAGGGGCCAAGAGAGAGCGGGAGTATCCTGATGCACCAGGACGAGGTCTCCAGGTTGGAGGTTGCGGGAAGGAGTGCTCCACTTGAGGCGCTGCTGAAGAGTCTGGAGATATTTGACATGGACATGGTCAATGAGGAGGTCCACGACAGGGTGCTTCTTGGGCAGGATGCACGGGTGAGACATGTTCGGCGGGAGGTCAGCGTGGCGCAGTCTGCCGCCGACGCGGAGAATTCCATCCGGACCCTGGAATGGGGCGAGGCGTTGAAGTCTGGTAGAACACGTCTTTCGGTCCCGCAGTAGAGCCAGATCTTCAGTGAAAGCTTCCTCTTGCGCGGTCTTGAAAATTCGCAGCTGGGCGGAGTCCCGTTCTGTCTTGGAGAGAGGTCCGAAGTGGCGGTTTGGTGAACGACAGTTGTGGATAAAACGCAAGACGTAGGCCATCACGTGCAACAATTTCCTCCAGGAAGAGTACTGGATGAGGAGGTACCACGTAGGCGGTGCTGTGGCCAAGGCAATGACAGGAGTGGAATGCTTCAGCTCCCCTAGCTCCTCCAGAGAGACCGAGTCCAGGCTGGAATCAGTATCTGGCCAGGTCGAGGAGGGGAGACGCAACCAGTCGGGTCCATGCCACCGAAGGGGATGATCCACCAATTGAGAGGGAAGGATTCCACGGGAGGCGCAGTCAGCAGGATTGGAAGCACTGGGTATGTAGCGCCAGCAATTTAAGTTATTTAATGCAATAAATACTTAACACTCCCAAATAGATCTTTTCTATCAAAAGACTAAGAAAAGTATGCCATCATAAATATACGCACAGGAAAAGTGCTTACAACAGAAAAAACACAAACACAATACCAATTCGAGTATGACGGTGCACGCCTAATGGAACTGCAAAGAAACGAAAACAAAAATTACAAATTATCCCCTAACAATTTTGCTATTAATGATAACATCCGTTTCAGATAACACACAGCTCCTAAATGACCTGAGGCTATATAATAGCACAAAACACCTCAATATTACTCTTACTCCGGATATTCCGTTTAACCTAGTACAAGGAATACCAGGATGTGGCAAAACCACCTACGTACAGAAGAACTTTAAACCTGGAGATCTAATCCTATTCCCTACTAGAGACGTAGCAGTTAACTTCAGAAACAGGTTCAAGGACACACACCCTAACTACTGTAAAACTAACATTAATGACACCTTCCGAACCCTAAACTCATTTCTGATCAACACCTCACAGCATATCGAGAAAGGAAACCAGTATGATAGGCTCATCATAGACGAAGCACTTATGATGCACGCTGGGGAGATTATATTTGCAGCGACCCTCTCCGGAGCAAAAGTAGTCCTACTCATAGGTGATACCAATCAAATCCCCTACATAAATATAATATCCGAGCTGGAGGTAAAATACTACAAAATCTCTGAAATAGCACAACGGTCAAAGTGCTAAGCACATCCTACAGATGCACTAAATCTACGACAGCTGTCCTCTCAAAATTCTACCCACAAGGAATGGAAACAACAAACGACATGGTAGGTGAACTAGATATACAAACCTTTGAGGACCTAGAAAATCTAAACCTACACCCAGATGAGTACACTGTTCTGGCTTTCAAACAGGCAGAAAAGAACGAATTTAGCAAAAGAGGATGCAAAGCATCCACCATCCATGAGTTTCAGGGCAAACATAGCTGTAATACGCACTTCCAGTAGCCCAGGGGAAATACAATTAACTCCCCCACTGCCTAGTAGCACTATCTAGACACACCAAATCCTTTCTTTACGTGATATTATGCAGGAATGACACAATAAGCAAATGGATCCAGCAGACAAACGCCCTTGACAATAAGGAACTCTTAGTATTCACAGCAAATAACCTCACTACTGACCAGCTGAATTGAAAAAGCATAACAATCAACACAGGCCAAAGTACTAACAGGCAAGAAACAAACCCACATAAGCAGCAACCAACCACAGACCACGATTTTTTAGACAAAATCCAGCACAGCAAGGAAAGAGACAAGACCAAAGTGAAACACAAACCACGAACACTCTGGAACTCCAGCTTCAAAACAATAAAACACCTCCTAAACAACACAAGGTCACGAACTACGCCAAAACATTGTAATAGCCCACCAAAATATAGACGGAATCAAAAATAAAATAGAACGACTGACACACTTCCTTCACTCCCACAACCCCGACAGACACAACATAAGAAAGGCGGCGTGGCAATATTTAACAACAAGTACTTAAAAAGCAAGGTCAGCATAGTATCCATCTCAGACTCAACAACTGAAATGATCTGTGAATCCATAACACTGAAGATAAATCTCAAAAACTGCTTTCTATACCTAGTGGTAGTCTATAGACCTCCACATTCTAACCTTGAGAACGCTATTGATATACTCTCAACAAACAACTAGACAAAATCCCGAATCCAAAAAATCCGATAGTCATAATGGAAGCTCTAGAAGGATTCAATATTAAGAGATTAAAACTAACTCCTACTAGAATCACCAACCACAGCCAGACCTCTATTGATGCCATCTGCACGAACATAAGTGTGGATCAAGTATCCCACAGTGTGATCACCACAGGGCTTTCAGACCACACTGCTCAACTGTGTCGTGTAACCGTAAACATTGACAATCATACTCCAATAAAGTCTAAACAACGGGTTATAAATATGCACAAAATGGAGGAAATACGGACAATCTTAGCAACCCAAAACTGGGCAGATGTAATATCTAAAGAAAATACAGAGGCTGCCTTCACTGCTCTGGATAGTGTCTTGCGGTTTACTCTGGACGCGGTATGCCCACATAAAACAGTACAAATAAAGAAAACACGAGTAAAAAGAGTATGGGATACCGAATGTGAAAAACTCAAAAGATCATATTTAAAGGGATTAAACCGAGAAACCCTCACTAGTAATATAGAAGACAAAAATAACACAACTTTCAGAAAGAAAAACTATGTCCTCAAACTGAAAGATCCGAGGAAAAAGCACAATGTAGACCTTATAGAGCAAGCAGAGAACAAATCAAAAGCCTTATGGAAAGTAATAAATTCAGAGAGGAAGAAAAAGAGTGAGACTTCAATTTTAGAAAACCTGAATATAGAAGGAGGCATACTCAGCTCACCCGAGAGAATAGCAAACTACTTAAACAGTTTTTTTGTGACAATTGCAGATAGAACACTGAAACAAAACAAAAGGGAAGAACATGGCACAATAGAAGACCCTGTTGAAAATATATTGGCTCAAAACCTCCAACTTTACAAGGGAACTGAAGAAGAGATAAGAAAACCTATAGATTCAATGAAACCCAAAACTTCGGCTGGAGAAGACGAGATCTCATCTAAATTAATTAAATACTGTAAGAATGAGCTAGCAGCCCCTCTAACAAACCTAATAAATAAATTTCTTGACGAAGGAGTTTTTCCTAGCACTTTAAAAACGTCTAAAATATATCCAAAATACAAACGTGAAAAAACCACTGAAGCAACCAGCTACCGCCAAATCTCCCTAATACCAAACTTCTCAAAAATTCTTGAGTAGTTCTCAACAGACTCACAGAGCATCTTCATCAGCATAACCTTTTTACCTCTAAACAGCACGGCTTCATCAAGAACAGGTCAACAATAGCCATTACGCAACTCATAGAAGGCCTCATAGAAAAGCTAGAACAAGGCTACATTGCCTCTAGAATCTTGCTGGACTTCAGCAAAGCATTTGATTGCCTGGACCACAAACTGATAATAAAGAAACTAAGGGTTCTCGGTATTTCTGGAAAAGAAGCACAATGGTTTCAAAGCTATATAAGTGACAGGAAACAGTTGGTAGAGACCCATGAAGAGAATCATGTCTTACAAAAGATGAAATCACAAGTACTACCAATAACTAGAGGAGTGCCACAAGGATCAGTGCTTGGCCCTGTCCTGTACATTCTTCTAGCAAACGATTTTCCAAAATACCTAGAAAACTTTTGCGAGGCGGTCATGTTTGCGGATGACACAGCATTGATTGTTGCTGACAAAAATAAAGAACAATTGGAAATAAATTCCTATGTGGCTTATAACATGGCAAAGCAATACTGCTACCAAAATGAGAAAGCAAAACCTGCCAACTCATCTTCACAACAACCCCAAACAGCCATCAGGGGCCCCCAGACATCACAACTGTCAGTTCAAATAAATACATAGGCACAACTTTAGACAATACCCTAACATGGACACCTCACATAAACCAGTTATGCAATAAATTGAACTCCCAGTCTCTTTGTCATTAGAAGAATGAAACAGATCAGCGACCATAAAACAGCACTAACTGCCTACTACTCACTCTTGAGTCCCAGCTTCGATACGGACTGGTAGCCTGGGGAGGTACAAGTGACACAAATCTGCAAAGAGCAATAAGAACACAAAAAAGAGCAATAAGAACTCTGAATGGACTGGGCCCCATAGACTCTTGCAGAGAGGATTTTAAGGAGCTCAAAGTACTGACAGTGGCCTCACTCTACATCCTTGAAACCGTGCTCTTTACAGTAAAATCGGGCCAAACTAGAATGGAAGAACAGCATTCTTACAACACCAGGTACAGATACAACTTTCTGCTTGACGCTTATCACCTTAGTCTATATGAGAGCAAGCCTTCCTATAAAATGGAGCCATCTTCTACAATCGCCTGCCTGAGAATTTCAAGAGGCTGCCTGAGACAAAACTGAAAACCGCACTGACAAACTGGCTACTGCACCGATCCATCTACACAGTACGAGAGTTCCTGAACTGAAGAACCCATTGACAAAACAAGAAACTATAGCAACTGTTATGATGTAATATCTTAATGTAATATCTAATCTTTAACAATTTTTTACCTATGTACAGTAAAATTTTTGTATGTATGTATGTATATGTAAACCTGTGTTTTTTCTTACAATCTAATGTTTTTGACGCAATACTATTCTCTATGTATATATAAATAAAGATTGATTGATATATAACCTATTCTTACAGTTTTTAAGATATTTAAAAATTAAATTGTTACCGTATGTGTGCCGTTGACCTAATATCGGTCCACTGTGACCGTTAGGCTGATTGGCCCTGGAAGAACACTGATGTTTTTGTCATATCGTCCACGTGATGATGTAGATTCCACACCATCTAGAGAGATAGCTGCTTTTGTGTATCTTGCTGGGAGTATTATGTCATTGGTGATTGGCTGCGACGCTAACTCGCATGGGCGTGGGGTAGCACCAACGCAAACAGCAGAGGTACGTCTCTTCTGGAGTATTGATGTCCTGATGTCTAGTGATTGTAAACGTGGGTAATGCTCCTACATTTTGCAAGCGGTCGCGTAGGGGGGTATGATGACTGAGGGTATGGTTAATCGCATACACGGTTAGAAAGAGTCTTTCCATTTATGCTCACATCTGCTTTAAAATTAAAGACCTGAACTTGAAAAAGTTCTGTATAGGAATCCGAGGAATACAGACTCGGTGTCATACAAGGAAAACCCAAGGGTACACCTAGAATCCGATGGTAGTAACAGGAAACGGATTCACAACACAGTACAGCTGGACGATTCTACAATTATTGTGGGTTCATGTGATCTCAGTTGGCCTGTCTAACAGGAGGAGGTCCAAATTAGCCTAGTGGTGTTTTGAATTGGTCACTTTGAGGAAGAGAGTCGCGTTTTTATGCAGGAGAGCAAAACATTGGGGTAGTTTTATAACCTACCACGAAGGTCTTGCACTGTAAAACCGCAAGGTTCGTACGGCTACCGGAGGAAGTTATTAAAGGTAAAGGTAGGAACACACTTTTTGAACTGTATCATTTATGAAAGGATGAACTACTCAACTGTGGATGGAGACCTAAGGCACGCGACTCACTCAAAATGGAGTTTGGTGCGTTGTGTAAAAACCTTCAGAAGGATTGAGTGAGTAATTTACTCGTTTAGTTCATGTAAAGCTATTGGAGGAAACGGAGTGAGACTGGTTTGTTTGTAGCGGGAGTTCAATATTCTCCTTCCCATGCTGTCTAGGCTGGTTATGACCTCTGTGCCCTCAGGTACATTCCTCTGTCCTGGAGAGTATCTAGAGTAGTGTTTATACCGAAGCAGGGGAGCTCTAGACTGGATCAGCCTGTCCTTTATGTCTGTCCTCCTTTCTTCTCAAAACCATGGGGAAAATGATTTCTAGGTTTGTCTCTTTTGGAGCGCTCTCTATATGCAAATCAATATGTTTATACTTCAAAAAGATCGTGGGACTCAGCCCTGCATCAGTTGATGTGCAGACAGCGAAATAATGCGGTCTCTAATAGCTGGTATTGATGGTCAAATATTTCACTGGATAAGATCCTTACCCGCGGATAGGGTTGTTACCACTCTTATGGGGACGAGTATCAGTGCAAGGACTACGAGGGGCTTTTTTTAATTAAATCTATATCTTAAGAATATACTTGTCTGCAAGACATCATATTCTAAACTATCCTAAACTATACTATTGCAAATCCTGAACTTGTTACTTGAAGGTCCCTAATCTATCCTAATCTCTTAACCTAAGTTTAACAATGTTAGTAAGACATGCAGGATAGAAGGGAGCTTTGGGAAGGGGAAGTTTTGTTGGAGTCAGGCATGCAGGAGTAAGTAAAGGATTCTACAGGGGAGGGAAGTTGGGTAGTTGGTTAGTGGTGCTATGTCCTCGGAACGGGTTTGTTAATCTCGCTTGTGCTTCGCACTTCTGGGCCCCTCCACGGATTGGACGAGTCCCGGTGTCGGTGGAAGGGGCCGCCATCTGCAAGGGCCGCGAGCAGAGTCGTTGCAGCCGGCTGGTGTCTCTTTCTTGGGTCCAGGGGCGGAGACTTGCAGAAGTCGATGTCCTCCCGTTGTCATTTCCAGATTCGGTATGAGTTGTATCCGGTATCTCTGGTCCTGTGGTAGTCGTGCTGTGCTGGTGTTGGATCATCTTCTTCTGCCGCTACGACGCTCCTGGAGAGGGGAGGGTTCCCAGGACGGGTTCGACGTCGCGGGCCACGGTGCTCCTCAGCCTTACTGCGGGTGTGCAGCCGCAGTCCCAGTGCCGCCGAAAAGGGGGAAGTCTAGTTCGGGTTTGTCTTATCCGGTGGGAGATGTCTCAGCTAGTGATGATGCCTTGCGTTGTCAAAGTTCTGTTTTCCTTGGAAGTTTGCCAGCCTCTTCAAGTCAGAGTTGTTCAGTTTGACATCGAAGTTTGCCTGGCTCTTCCCGTCATTGTCACTCCTCAGTGTGTCGTCTAGCAGCCTTGTCCTCAAGGATAGCCCCGCAGAGGTGTCTCGTCAAGGATGCCGACTCTGGTGTTGTCATTAGAGTCCGGAAGGCACACGGCCACTGCTCATTCAGGGTTCCCTCCACGAAAGTCCGAAGATCATGCCGAAGTTCGTCGTAGGAGCTGCAATGGAAGATGCTGTAGTGCGGGGTGTCGAGTTCTCCGCAGTGACAGAGGTCGTCCTCCGAGTGCCTGAAGCGGTGATGGTACTCACCGAACTGGCCATGCCCCGTCAGAAACTGAGTGAGTACATGGTCAATCCGGATCCACCTAAGCTGTAGCCTTTCTCGGACATCCGGAAAGATGGAGTGGGTAAGACGTCCAGTGTCCGCCTCATCCCACTCTCTCTGCCACTGGTCTGGGATCTGCTCCCTAAGTTGTTGTCTTGTGCCATCTCGTAGTCCCTTCTTCCGTTCCCACAGCATCTTGTCCAGTTTGATCTTCAGGTCGATCGGAAGTTCTCCGGCGATAACCACCACGGCCTGGAAGGAGATGGTCCGGTATGCCCCTGTAATGCATCTGAGTGCGTGCCGTTGCGCCATCCGGAGTTGTCTTCTCACGTGTACATTCTCGACCCGGTGAGCCCAAACACGCGAAGCATAGTTCACCATCGGGGTGTATACTGCTCGATAGATAGTTTGCAGCGTGGCTGGTCTTATGCCCTAGTTTAGTCGTGCTAGTCTTCCCCATGAGTGCCTTGGCTCGCTCGCCGCTGGCCTTCACATGGGGAAGGAACGTCATCTTCTTATCGAGCAGAACCCCGAGGTGCTCCTGCTGCCCCACGTATCCGACCCGTTGTCCGGAGAGTCTGATCTGGGGTGGTCGTCCTCTGTGTAAATTGCCGGCTAATATCATGGCCTTTGTCTTGTTTGCTGAAAATTGCAGTTTAACTCTTCTTGACCAGGCGTCCAGTCTAGTACAGATATCCGCCATCTTTTCCTCCAGGTCTGGTCTGGATCTTCCTTGTACGAGGAAGACCGCGTCATCCGCAAAAGCTATGACTGACGAACCGTGTGGTAGAGGAATCCTCAGAAGGTCGTCAAACACGCAGTTCCACAGGATGGGTCCCAGGACTGACCCTTGCGGGCAACCCCTCTCGACGGGTATCTGCGCGCGACAGCCCCCGTGCTCCATAAATGCGGTCCTGTTGGACAGGTAGTCTTCAATAATCCGATAGATGTTCATGGATACTCGCATTTGTCGAAGTTTATGGAACACGGCTGGCCACCACACCCCGTAGAAAGCTCCCTTGATGTCCAAGAAGAGTCCTACTGCGTGCTTTGAGTCCACTGCTGTCGTCCAGTCCAGGAGTCGTTGTATTGCATCCACCGTGCTCCGCCCAGCCCGGAAACCGTACTGAGAGTCGTACAGGTGTCCTTGTCCTTCAATATGGTTCGTCAGTCTCTCGCAAATTAGCCTTTCGAAAGTCTTTCCGAGAACAGATAATAGACTAATAGGTCGGAAGGATGTTGGGTCCGACCAGTCTCTGTCCCCTGATTTGCGGATAATCCGTACTAGTGCCGATTTCCAGACGGATGGGTAATGTCCACTTTGCCAACATCCATTTAGGTGTTCCAGAAAGATCTCCCCCACCCCGACGGACCAGTTTTTCAGAACGTCAGCTGGGATGCCATCCGGCCCTGGAGCCTTCCCCTTCTTCATCTTGATGATTGCGTTGGCGAGTTCCGCTCGTGTGAAGTCCTGATCCACTGGCCCATCGTACGGCGTAAGAAGCTCCTCCCTGATCCTTTGGTGCTCTTCGTCTTCTTCATCCATCGCGCCTGGTGTCATTAATGTCCCTAGGATGTGCCGCAGCGTCCCCTCCATGTCCTCCGTAAATTCCTGATCAGTTATTCTCAACGTTGTCATGACATCTTTGAGTCTCAGCTTGTCAGCCCCTAGCTTGTAGATGAACCCAAACGGGTCATTTACGGTCTCTCCCACAAACCGCTGCCAGATATCCGCCTTGCTCTTCCTGATCATAGCTTTATACTTCAGCTGCTCCCTCCTGTGGATGCCCGAATACACGAGTCTCATCCTCCGGGCTTACTCCCGCTTGTTGAAGTCTTGCTTGTACTGTTTCGTTTAGCCTCTCGAAGTTCGTCTTGTTCACTCTCATCACCGTACCGGATCGTTCATTCATTGCTGGCGCAGAGTCAATCGTCCACGATATGAGTCGGTGGTCGCTCATGCTCTGGTTCTCCAGCTCTCTCCAAGATGTTATGTATCGAGCAATGCCTGGCGTCGCCCGATGTTCGTGCCCGAACTGTGCGTGCTGGGTCCCTCATTATTGAGAACCACCAGATTTCTTCTTATAATCAATGCCTCCAATTCAGCCCCGCGGTCGTTCGTCTCGTAGAACGTAGAATTGGCATTAGCGTCCAATCCCACGGCGACATGTTCTCCTCGCAGACTCCGCAAGATGTTGTCCAATTGAACAATATAATTGTCTATTGGGTGGCTGAATTGGAAGTAGCCGGATACGAAAGTCACTGGTCCTACGCTTGTCCTGATCTTCATCACCGCGAAGTGTGTCGTCCTAAACTGCAGTAATTCCAGTGGCTCTAGTTCCGGCTTGCAGACTATCGCTGCCATCGGTCTAGCTTCTTGTGGCTGGTTCCCAATAATGAGGTTCGTGGACGCTAAGCCGAAGCACCTGACCTTGCCTGACACGCTGTAGGGTTCCTGCGCAAGGAGAATGTCCATATTTAAATCCGCCATCGTGTGTCTGGCTTCGTCTCCGGCAGCTTTGGAGTTTCGGAGGTTAAGCTGCCCGACCCTCAGGATCTCTCGTCGATGGGGTCTAGTCATAATCTATGTGTGTCGAGATCCTGGAACACTCCGCAAGATACCTGGGGTAGGTGTTCGAGGTTAGAGCGTGCTTATGGTCTCTTCCAGCTCTCTTGCAGTTCGTGCAAGTTGGTGGCTTACACCTATCCTTGCAGTCCTTGATCGAATGTCCGTCCTTTGCGCAATGTCCACACGTGTCCCCAACAGCGTTACAGACCTTAGCCAGGTGGCCGTACCGTTGGCACCTGTAGCACCTGGTTGTCGCAATGTAATCCACTACCTTGCATGATCTCCATCCAAGGCAGATTCGTCCAGTTCGCATAAGGGTCTGTCTTATCACTGGGCTTACTTCGCAAACCCAGTGAGACGTCTCCGGATCTCTTGGGCCCGTCCTGAAGAGGGGGGTGAAGCCTCCCACGAAGGTTGTCGGCTCCATCCCTGTTGAGCGGATGTTTTGCTCGAAAACATCCCTCGCCATTTCGCTTGATTCCAGGACCCTTGGGACATAGTAAATCATGATCTTCGGTAATCTTCGCTTGGGTTCCCTCGTGTTCACGACGGGCTGCAGCGTTTTGGCTAATCTCTGTGCTTGATCTTTCCGTTCTAGCTCGATTTCCACCCCACCGTTCCGGATCACCCTGTGCACCCTTAGGCCCAAGGCTTTGGGGTCCACAGTTCGGCGCACCAAGTCCTTTACCTCCTCAGACGTTGCTCCTTCCATCTTCGGGTTGACGAGGATCGTCTGAGTAGGTTTCGAAGGCCTGGGTGGGATGGTTCTGGTCGTAGCTTGCCTAGCTGCAGCCTGAGCGTACGAGGGTCCTGGTTGCGGTGCTGTGTGATGCTGGGTCGGAGGGATGGCTTCCTTGAAGATCTTGACGATGGTATTCCTTTCTTCAAGCCCTTAGCGTCAGGTTTTCCTCGTGTAACATTCGTGCACGTCGGAGGATGGGATGAAGTTCCCTCTCGATATCCCTGACTTTGTCCGCGGTGTGATGTTCGTGGCCGGTGGTAATAAAACTTGGTAATAAAGTTACACCAATTAAGGAAAACTATTGAACTACATCTTGGTCGGGAGGACGCGGGTTTCACGGACCGTGGGTAAAACTGGACTGAGAGAGAGCACTCGCTGCTGGAACGGTAAGGAACGTTGGCGGGGAGAAGTGGCGTGACCTCAGTAGCCAATAGGATTTATTTCAAAAGGTATGGTCTCATATGACGTCACATACATGTAACCGCCAACGGCCAGATTGACAATCAACATTCCTATCTTAACAAATATATTTTAGATAGCTGACTATTTATATTGGATTCAGATATGTACACCACACGCGGATCCCGTCTTTTTCTGTAGCAGTCTCAGCTTCCTTAGTACCAGGTTAGTTGAGTTATCTACCGCGTCGTAATTTGTTAATCCTGTCGTCGTAGTATCTTCCTTGTCGGAGTCGTCGCTGTCTTCTTCGGTACTCAATCCCAACCTAACCCCGGGGGCCTCGACTTTGTCTTTCTTACTTATTCTAACGTCGTGGGTCGGACTCGAGCGATTCTTCCTCTTCTTGGTGACTAATGCGTAACCTTCCGAGTCTTCGTCAGTAGTTCCCGTCACTATCCTCTCGGTTGTTTTCCGAGGAGGGGTGAGGTCGTCCGTCATATCCTTGTTAACAGCTCTCCCTCCGGATTCGGAACGAATTCTGGAGGGAAAACCTACCGTCAATGTCATTGCCATGTCTAGGTCTCTGTTGGTGAATGTCATATCCGGTATAAATGACGCCTCCCAGTTTTTACAAGGTCTTTGTTGGGGGGGTGGCTTGTTGTCTGTGCCGTGGTAGACCCAGGGGGTGTCTTGACCCCCTTCTTCTTTGGGTCCACCGGCTTGGTTGGTCTAGATCCCGGGGGGTCCTTGTGACCTTCCCCCTACGCTTGAAGGGATCTGGATCCATTGATGTCCGGTCCGGTAATTTGTTCACACCTCTCTCGGAGGTGGTAATGCCCCTTTTAGCCGGGCTCCAGGAAATTGCACGGGTCCGTGTCGTGCGGCTCCTCTTATTGCCCCCCTACTGGGTAGCAGGGGGGTTGCCTGGAGTCCGTTGCCCGGTCGCAACCACGTGGAGGTAGGGGCACCGAGAGAGATAGAAAATTGTCAAGATCGTGGTTATTGGGATGCCAGCAGGTCACCGAGTTCGGGAATTTCGGCCTTTCGGCCGAACACTTCTATTGTTGCAGTTGTGTTGTTGTGAGTTTTCGAGTACAGTTACCTGTGAAGAGAAACAAACTCACAGAGATGGTCCAAGTTACTTTTGTTGTGTTTTTCACTTTTCACGTTCTCTTTTATTTTAACTTTATAATTCTCTCTCGGCCTGCGGCCGACTACGAGGGGCTGTACCTAGAGTGGCATCCATTCTCCCCTTCTGTGGGAACTAGTTGCAGACGACCTGCTTCTATTTGAACAGTAGTAGTGTCTCCGCACAGGGGTTTGCTGATGACATTGTGATTCTTGTGAGTGGGCAGCCACAGAACTGACTAATGCTGCCCTCAACATAGTGGGAAACTGGTGTGATGGGATGGGTCTTAGTGTTAACCCCACCCATGCTGCCTTTACTAGAAGGGGTCAGATGGAGGGAAACTTCCATCGAGTTAACGTCCGAGATCAAGTATGTTGGCGTCATCCTTGATAGGGTGCCGAACTTAGGACACCATCTGGAAAGGTTTTTCACCAGAAGGAAATGGTCTTTGATACAATGCAGACGATAGATCATGGGGAGTTAAGCCGAGACTTGAGATTGGCTTTATGCCTCCTTAGTTAGACTTGAACTAATGTTTGGGGCTGTTGTCTGGTGGCCAGACTGGGGCTTTTCCAAGTACTTTGGGGTTGGCTCTAGACTCCTCGCCCCCTTAACATTGTCATTCTGGCTATGGCCAGAACATAGTAGCGTTTATAAAACATGGACTCAAGAGTTATCACTCTTATAATATTCTATAAGAGTGCTATCTCGTTATAGTATCCTATAATGTGTGCACAAGTTGCTAATTACTCATTGGTCATTGCATTCAGCAGGGAAAGACATATTAAAGGAGTAGTTGCTAACCTACAAACGAAGTGAATAACCCATTGAGATACTAAGGAGTCTCTGCAGTTAAAATAATACTTGACAAAAAAGAAACTTTTATTTGTTAGGCATTTATGGCCACCAACCGCTGCTATTGATTAGGCAATAAGCACAATAACTACATGTTAGATAAGATTAACTCTAAAAAGTCTGACATATTAATAACGGGAGACATTAACATAAACAACCTGGTTGACTGAAGAGATAGGAGAGCCTTCTCAGAAATTCTGGCAACCTATGATGTTTCAAGAATTGAACCGCCACCAACCAGAATGTAGTGCTAATAGTGCAATGTCAATATTGATATTGTTTGTACAAACATTGAAACAGCTGAAATTTCAGTGGAGATTCTCAAAACAGGACTATCAGATCATTCAGGCCAGTATTGTACCTTGCGCCTGAATGATACATACAACTCATCAGGAAAATAATATGTAGCTTATTCAACTCGTCAAAACTTGCGGCGAGTGCCGCTACAGATTTGAATTTGGCGCGCGTAATCCTTCTGTAGCCGCGAACGCGATAGCCAGCTGCGCCGACCTCTAGCCCTTAGCTTAAACAATAGGAGCCTCCTACCATCCGGAATTCTTCTGGTAGGATGGTTCCTGCTAGGTTAGCAGGTTTAGACCGAAGGTTGTGCGGGAGTCGTTGTGCAGCGATCGGGTGGAGTGGATGGTAGAAGTGAGTGTACGTGGCCTGGGACTTGATAAATTGTTAGGGAACCTTTCGGAACTATATCCAAATTATTAGTTAATCTTTAATCATCAAAGCTGGTTAGGTTTTGGATAGAGGGAATCTAGTGGCGGATCCACGGTTATTATTCCTCTGGAAGGTGCCCTCTTCCGGTCGCGACGACACGAGGTTGCAAACTTCAATCACAAGAACATAGAAAGAATAAGGCAAAACTTGACAGATCAAAACTGGGAGAAAGTGCTGCAATCTGGAAATGCAGAGGAAGCATACAATAACTTTGCTGACATCCTAACTATGATGATGAATCACGTATGCCCATTAAAAAAGACCTGAAATAATTTCAACCACAAGACAAAACCTTCCTATGAAAAAGAAGCTAGAGATTAAAGAATGAATTTCCTTAAAGCTCATGAGGCAAAGATGAAGACAAGCAGAAAGCTTTTTCATTTAAAAACCAATATGATCAGAAGTTAGAAGTTAAAAACAGTTATTTGTGAAGTAAATGCAGATCTATATATATATAAAAATGAAACTGTTCGTGTGTAACAGCATCACTCACAAACGGCTGGACGGATTCGCCTAATTTTTTTTTTAATTTGTTCGTCTTGATCTGTAGAAGGTTATAGGATACTTTTTATCCCTTTCCCGATTCAGGATTCCGCCCCACTGGTTACAGAAATACCCGTAAGAAATGCATTGCAGCAAACATATGTTATTAAGTGAAAGAGTCTTTTCAAATTTTTAATCAGCTGTTCTTTGTAAACATATATAATGCGACCAAAAATTGTTGTTATTTTTGACAGTAACTAAGTAAACATAAATATTTTTGACGTTTCTATGTAAACAAACATTTTTTGACATTTACAACGTGTCACAAATGTCAAATTTTTGATAAACGTGATTTGATATCTTTTTTACAATTTCCAAGAACAGTGTTATTTTCCATCAGTAAAAGGTTTAAAAAAATAGGCAAGACGATTAATAAGGCACAAGGACAATCACTTAACGTCGCAGGAATCCATCTGGAACCCTCATGTTTCTCGCACGGTCAATTATACGTCGCTTGCTCAAGAGTCGGAAACCCGAAGAACCTTTATATTTATGCTCCAAATAATACAACTAATAACGTTGTTTACCAAAACGCATTAAAATAAACAAAAAACTTTTATAATAGATTTTATGATATGCTACGATGTATTAGTAGAGCAATAAATTAATTGGAAAAACGTATAATAAAATTAGTATTTCTTTTCGATGCTTGATTGATGTAGCCCTCTCTACTGCCACGCGAGCGGAGCCGCGGGTTTTGGCTAGTCATGTAAATAAGTCTGACAACCAAACCAAAGCAATATGGGATGTGATAAATGAAGAAAGAAAATCAACCAACAAACATTGTACACATATACCTTCTATTAAAATAAGAGAAAAAGAGATAAAGGATCCTATCAAATTGCTACATTATTTAAGAACTATTTTTCAACAATGGCTGAAGTAACTTCAAAAAAACACTTAGACTTTCACACAAGTGAGGAACATTTACCCATCAAATATCATGATGGTTCTCGATTCTTTTCCTTGGTCTACAACAAAAGATATAAAAAAATAATAGGTTCTATTAAAGCCAAAGCCTCAACTGGTCTAGATGGGATTCCTTCTAAATTGATAAAACATTGTAAAAATGAAATTGTTATCCCCCTTCTGCATATTGCGAATACTTCACTCCAAAAATGCCAATTCCCATCAAAAATGAAAATTGCCAAAGTCATTCCTCTTTATAAAAAGGGTAAAAAAGACGACCTAAACAATTACAGGACAATTTCTTTGTTGTCATCCATGTCTAAAATCATCAAGAAACTAGTACTAGTATCGCTCTTGAAACATCTAAAAGTAAATAATCAATTAACAGAAAGCCAGCATGGTTGTAGAAAGGGAAATCAAACACTAGAGCAATTGTTGAATGAATGTAATATCCTAGACAACTTGGAGGGCAATATCACTATAAGCATCTTCATAGACATTAGTAAGTCCTTCGATTGTCTCAGCCATGACCTTATATCAGCCAGACTGGAGTCACTTGGTATTAAGGCACAGTATTAAAATGAATTAATAGTTACTTTGTCGGACGAAGTCAACTGATTGAAATAAAACAATCTTATAGAGGGATGACAAGTACACGATTTCTGACCTCCTACCAGTGACAAGGGTTGTACCTCAGGGGTCTGTTATGGGGCCGGTTTTATTTGCATTATTTACAAATGACCTTCCAGCTTTCATCAATTCAGTCATGCAATAATGTATGCTGATGACACAGTAGTTCTATCTGCAAATACGAGTTAGAACTGTTAGAAGAAGCATTGGTATCAATGTAGCATGTGAGTACTGCAACAACAACAACCTTGTTTTCAATGAACAGAAAAACCAAACAGATGTCATTTGGTAGGAAAAAGGGGATATATCTGACATTCCTGGAACACAGTCTGTGACATAATTTAAGTACTGGGAGTTGTTATTGATGAAGATCTTTCTTGGCAAAGTCACATTAATGCACTTTGCCACAAGTTAAGCAGTGCTTTGTTTGCAATTAGAAGAACAAAAACAGTCAGTACTGTAGAGGAAATTAGAACAGCATATTATGCCCTTTTTGAAAGCCATATTAGGTATGGATTAACTGTTCCCCAACTCACTCAAAGAAGCTGTTTGAGAAGAAACCTTCTTATGCCGGTGTCTAGTTTTTCAGTCGACTGCCAGAAAACATCAAGAGTATCGACTCGAAGGTGTTGAAACATAAACTGCTGAACTGGTTCCTAGACAGACCATTTTACGCCATCAATGATTTCCTCAACTGGGAAACACTGGAATGGAATGATTAATTTAATTAATTTAACTTTTTGTATTCATGATTGTATCTTTTATTGATTGTTATAACGCCATTTCAAATCTTAACTATTTTGAAATAAAGATTCTCTCTCTCTCTCTCTCTCTCTCTCTCTCACACACACACACACACACACACACACACTGACCAAGCAGAAAACAAATCAAAGGCACTATGACAAATAATAAATGGTGAAAGGAAAACTACGCTAGATGCAGAAAACCAAATACATCTTCAAACAAATGTTGAAGAGATAAGTATCCGACAAGAAGTAGCAATCATTTTTAATAAATTATTCACTACAGCAGCAGAAAGGATACTGCAAACAAACAATATCAATAAAATACTTGATGTTCCGGACCTGTTTTCTACCACAAAATCAAAATCTATAGTTTTGTCCAACAACACATTGAGAAGTATTGAAAACAATTGAAACTTTAAAACCAAAAACATCATCTGGCCTTGCTTGATGAGATATCTGCAAATAAAAAAAAAAAAAACATTAAAGAAGAACACTCCCACTCACAGGAACAATAAATAAATCATTAAAACAAGGAATTTTCCCATACCAACTAAAAACTGCCAAAGTATAAAAACGGACCAAGAGTAGACACTGGCAGTTACAGACCAGTCTCATCAATCCCAACCTTCTAAAACTTTTTTTAAATATCACCCTCGAAAGACTTTTTACCCACCTGGAACATAACAACCTTCTCATTTGTCAACAACACAGAGTCCTCAAAGGTCGATCAACAGCTACAGCACTATTCCAACTCACAGAACACATAATAGACCAATTGAAAGAAGGTTGCTAATTAACCAGTGTATTCCTAGATTTTAGCAAAACTTTCGACTGCCTCTACTATGGCAGGTTACACCAAAAACTAAGAGCCCTAGGAATGAGAGGAACGGAACTGAAATGGTTTGGAGCTATTTAAATGACAGCCAAACAAATAAAAAACTCACTCCAGAACCTTAGAAGTAAAGAGGGTGTACCACAAGAGTCAGTGCTCAGACAAGCTCTGTTCTTACTTCTCACCTGACATGCCTTTACTTTACTATGCCAGATCAACTTCGAGGCACTTGCAACACAGTCATATATGCCGACGATACTGTTCTCACCATATCAGAAAAGGCAATAGAAATACTAGAAAGAAACAATAAAACACGCCTCAATTTAACCAAACAGTACTGCTAAAAAAATGAACTAGTCCCTAATGAGAAAAAACTGTATAAATTGCCTTTACCACCACAAATAAACACACACAACAAAACACACTTCCAAAACTGAGCATAAAAGAAACAATAAAGTAACTTGGAATCATAACTGGCTCAAAACTGACATGGAAACCGCATATTGACCAGCTGTACATGAAACGCTCCTCAGGATCTTATGTCATTCAAAGAATATTACAGGTAGGTGGCTTGGACATAATCAAAGTCGCTTATTTTACTTATTTGAATCCTACCTATGATATCGCACAGTGGCATGGGTAGGCACTTCCAACACCAAACTAAAGCGGCCCTATTGCAACAAATAAGAGCAATTAGATGCCTAGCAGGACTACGCCACTGAGAAAGTTGCAGAGAATTTTTTAAGCAACTCAAAATCTACATCTGTGAAACCATCCTGCATGCCATAACCACACAAGAGCTAAGTCATCAGGATATACACTTGTGTAACACCAGACATAATTCAAATTATGCCCTTCCACCCCACCACATGAGTCTTATAGAGAAGAAGCCCTCGTACAAAGGCGCAAAGTACTTCAACCACCTGCCTGAGTTTCTGAAAAATGAAACACCTCAACATTTCAAGAACAAACTGACGATGTAGCTTCAAGAACAACCCTACTACACAGAAACCAAATTTTTAAATAATTGTACTGTAGAACCTTAACAACCTGTAATTATGTTTTTTCTGTCACTTGTACTATTCTCCATAAATATTTAATAAAGAATGCATATTGTCTATTGATTACGAACCCCTGAGAGAAGATATCTACTGTTGCAGTGCTTGATTCACTTTGATGATAACATCAATTCTAATTCTAGAAATAAGCTATATAAGAATGGATAAGTGATAGAAACATTGCAGAGAAAATGCATATCACTAATTCAGCGATACCAAAATTTGGTTGTAGATGAAAGCCTCATGCTCTGGAAGAGAAGACTAGCTTTTCACCAATTATATAGGTACCCAACAAATGGAAACGATTTATAGTCAAACATACATCCTGTGTGACTATGGAACCAATGTAGTTTTATACTTTATAGTTTATAATGGTAGAAGTACAAATATGGACGAAGACAGTTGTAAAAATTGAAATTTCATCAAAAGTATTCTAAGACCATATCTGAATAAGAACCACACAGTTCATATTGACAACTGGTATCAAATTCAGATCTGTTTTCAAAGCTATATGATAAAAAATATGTTCCCGTATGGCATGTTAAATTCTAAACCTAAAAATGTGCCATGTCTTCTAAAAGAAATGAAAAAGGATAATATTGAGGTGTTACACAATAATAATATGATTATAGTACGATGGTGTGCTAATGTAATCATGAGTACTATTATGGACAAATTTGAAATGCTAAGTGTGAATAAAAGAACATTAAAAATCAAGTGAAGCCTCTATGTGTTATAAATTACAACAAATATGTGAATCGTTGACCAAGCAGATACAATGGTATCATTCAACAAGAAAAACTGTCAAGTGTACGAGAAGCTGTTGTTGCATTTATTATCAGTTTTGAATGCCTCCTATCTACAGAGAAAAAAGGAAAGGAATTAATGCTAGTGTAAAGATTCACATCATGGACTACTACCTTAACCTCATTCGAAAATTGTTAGAAGCTGACATTTCCTCTAAAAATTAAGCAGCTGTTACTGTCTCGTGGCCTGATTCTCCGGCCTCTATTGCACTCACCCACTCAACCCACAAGATCCCCACTTTTTTGATGAGTTCAAGCCACAAGAGGAAACTCCAAAGACCTTACTACATATGTACACACACAAGGGCAAGGCCACATCACAGCGAAAGGATACATCATCAGAGTGTTCTTCACGTGGAGTACCGCAAAGCATTTTTCCTTGTTTTGAAAACTTTAACACACTAAAATATTTCATAGAACAATATTTATATAAGTACCTATCAGGGTTTTTATAAGTACCCTAATAGTTTTCTGTAAAAATTTTAAATTTTTCTTCCTCCGTTGAGATAATTTTTGGTAAAATGCTTACTCTTTACAACCACCACACATCGTAACATCATATGACACCGCACTAATCAACACCAACTGAGGAAGCAAAGGTTTTTATTGCAATCTGAAAGTTGAATTATGTTTATGACTAATATGTTATTCCCTATGAAAATGAAATGTTTTAGCACAAACATAAGTTATCATTGCTTTCTTAGGAGAATTGACACCTACTCCTAAAGGGTTGTGTCAATTTACAACAATAACAATTTTTTAACACCAGTTACCTAAATACTAAACGAGTTGTCAGAAGAAAATGAAGAGGTGGTATTAGGTGATGATAACTTCAATGATGAAAGTGATAATGATTTACTTAATATGTTTCAAGATGATAGTGATCTAAGACCCAAAATTATTCCCTCTGGAAATTAAATTCTTTAGTAAAAACACTAAGGCTATCAATGTTTTCTCAGAGGAATTGACACATACTCCTAGAGGGTTGTGTCAATTTACAGTAATAAAAATTTAATTTTCAAAAACACCAGTTACCTAAAGAGTAATTAACTAACACTATGTAACCAATATATAAATAATAATTATAAATTAAAGCTACAATTGAGAGGGCTTGTATAATGAAACAACCAGATAAATTAATCTAGAATTAAAATAGGAGGAGGTACTTTGATAACAAGCATTGACAAAATAACACACAGAATATATGAATGAACACTAAATAGGACATAACAGTTCATAAGTAATAATTGTAACAATTCAAATTTTCCTTATCAGCGACCTTTTATGAAGGAAGCATGAGCCTTCAAATCAAGAAGAGAATGCAGAACTAGATGACACTCTTCACAAGACAACAACTTGTTACAAGTTTCCATCTGTAAAACCCAGTGAGGCTTCCCCTAAATGTTTAGTTTGCTCTGACCATACCTGTCCTGGATGAAACAAAAAGATTTGCTTGTCATAAACCACTAAAGAACTTTTTAAAACATCAATTTTTACATTTGGTGTATATCAAACATTTTCATTTGTATTTTTTGTTTCAATATTTTAGTACATAATCACTACTACCGCAATACAATATTTTGTATTTAAGTAAACAAAAAGGGTCCCATAGACTGGGAGTGTTCATGTTAATACCTTAATCGAAACATTGATCTCAGGTACCAGTTGGGAAATTTCTGTCTACTAGTTGGCAATAATGTATACTACATTTACTCGTCATTCCTAGAAGCCTCCTCCCTCCTACCACTCATCACAAAATTACTTTATTTATTCGTACAACCCTTCGAGTTACTAGCATGTTAGCCAATGAAATAAATTACGATGGCCTTTTAAAGTGAGTGACTTTGTTAATGATTTGAACACGGATCCAGATTGGAGAGAGCCTGAAGGTGAAGCCAGAAATACTATCTGTTCCAGATATGACAGCTTGACATCAGAGGATCATCGGTTTGAGGATGAGTCTGATGGTACTGCAGATAACTTAATAGACACAAATATGCCAGAATATGTATTTGGCCACTTTACATGAACATGAACTTGAACCGGTATATCTTTGGTGTACGTTAGAGCCAGAGGCAAAACTAAGAGTATGGACACCATATTGTAATATAATTACTGATGGTTCACCTGGTTTGATACTTATAGTTATAAGATTGGGTAATAATCCAGATAAGTTGACCATATGGAACTCGTTGATTGATGAAACTATAGTCAAAGCTACTTACTGTTCAACATACAAACACCAAGTAAAGGACTGTAAGATCTTACTTCAGTTAAACAACAAATAAGTATAATTATTAGGATACAATGCTATTGAAATCAGAGCTTTGATTGAATTACTGCTTTTGTCTTCAGTTTTCAAATGATATAACTACACATCTTCATGTGTTTAAAAAAGACTCTGCTAACAGACTGTATTTCAACGATACAATGTCTGTAAAGGAATACAAAATCTGCATTGCGATTTGACGATAATAGAACCATCAAAGAAAAGCATCTGCTAATAGAGAGGGTTTCAATAAATTTATTGGGTTTCGAATGTATATGCCACTGAAACTCCACAAAAATTTAAATAGTGTAAAAACTGTAATATTTTATTATTTCTCTAATGCTTTTGTACTATATACAATTTTGTTTCATGAATATTATTTATCTCATAGTTATCTGTTTTTAAACTTTACTAAATTCTGTATAACATCTGTATTTTAACCCTATTTCCAAATTATTATAACAAAGTTGCTAGTGATACTTTTATAATGCACCCCCAACAGGGAATATTGAAAAATTTTAGATACC
The DNA here is from genome assembly GCF_021130785.1 of Homalodisca vitripennis. NCBI lineage: Eukaryota > Metazoa > Arthropoda > Insecta > Hemiptera > Cicadellidae > Homalodisca > Homalodisca vitripennis. The sequence goes on from NW_025776158.1 coordinate 221,118, forward strand.
ATTGCCACCAACGGATGATTCTATAACTTTCTTTTCAACAGCAAAGTTTAAACTTCAAAAAACAATCTATTCAATTATTTGGTTTAGAAAACGTTTCAATTTCAAGCATTTAATATAAGAGAACACTTGTGATTGAAAGATGATATTTAACTACATAGTTTAAAGAATATGGAAAATTATTATAATAGAGCTACAGAGAATCACATGTTACACATGATGACATAGGGAGTCATTCAAACGAAAGAAGCTTCTTGAATGATCTCTGCTAATGGAGTCCCTTCCTTTGCTCTGGCTGTTAGCTAGCTCTGGTCTGGGCCGCTTGTGCTCTAAGCATGTCTTTGATGCCGGTTGGTTGTGCAAAGGCGTTTGACTCTCATATGACATATCAAACTGAAAACAGTATACAAGTCAGGCTTAAAACTACATACATTCATTGCAATGAAATGATCATTCTTATTAACACTAAAAATGACAGATTTATTTATATCTGTACTTTTGCAATAATGAATTTATGCCTATCTCGACATGGTCATCAACTAAATTCTTTTGAAATCTTTTAGAGGTTTAAAAGTTAAATTACTGTTAAATAAGGTAAGGCTGTATTATTGGGTTGCAATATGTTCATTTTTTGTATGTATAGATAAGTGATATGCCTTTTATAAATAATATTTCCTCGGATCCTTGAAAATATTTGACCACTTTTACCAAAAATATCACAGCTGTTTTATGATTCTTAAGGTGTTAACATCAATTTATAAATAATATTTTTCAATGTCTGTTTTAAATACCGAGGTATCATCCTCAATGTTTCTGAGGCAACTTAATATAATTTTGTAAGGTTCTGCACCACTTTAGTTCCTGTAATTTCCATTTTGTAACCAAAAGTTTTTGATAAAAGTATTCGTTTTAAGTTTATGTATGCATTATTTTTATCAGGACAACAACACAAACTTGACTGTGGAACCTCAGTTAAATTAGACAGGGAGTGAATTAAATGGCTGCAATAGACACTATGACCGCAGTAACTTTTCAGTCGGACATAATTATATATTTTTTCATCATTTTCATCATAGGTCAACTGAATTATGGTGCTTAAAATATATTAGATGAAATTTAAACAATGGAATAGATACTTATAGACAATTTATCGATAAAAAAACTATATACGAAGGACTTCTCAGTTCTAACCTAAGGTAATGAAGATACCTTGTAATATCTTCAAGTAGATTACTAGGCCGGTAGCAGATGCTTTTTGACTGGAATATATTTTGAAACCCAATATTAAATGTATTTTCTATATCAGAGCAAGGCAATTCTACTGTAGCACCGTAAATATATTAACTGAATTTCAATGCTCGAAATAGAAACTTTTAAACCGTTTGTTGATAAAAAGGCCGTAGACGTAGTGTTTCTTAGTCATATGTGTGTACATCCTATTTTCTTCGTCTGACAATAAAGCAAACTCTACTTATGGCATTGGAAATACTGTATCTTAAACCGGAAGTAAATTACAAGATCTGAACTATTTTACTGAAGTAGGTTTCCGAGACATTTATATTGTATATATTTTCATTAGTGCAGATAAACTCAAACGTGACATCAGAAATGTAATAGGTTCGAACCAGAAATGTAAGCTGCAGCATGTGCCAATCCTGAAATATAAACCAGTACAAATTGTATTTAACTATTAAATCTCTTAGCCATGGACACTAAAGCAATAAATAATTACCAGATATATTCATACTTCTCTTTAAATATTATCATAAATCTCCATCATAAAAGCTTTCACTAAAAACCCTTTGATTTTGAATATAGTTTGTAAAGCTGCGAGTAACTGCTTGTGATCAAAATAAACATAATATATAATCAATCTATAGATTTTTCATCAATATCAACCAATATGTATAACTGGGTAGATATGTAGTTATTATTTTGTAAGTAGATGACTTAAACTGATTTCTATATTCAACAATATATATCTTTTACACTAGAAGGTATTTGTATACTAATGTAAAGTAACTATTTTAAATGGCATCTGCTAATGGTACTTCAAATTAAGTTTAAAAGTTTTTCAAAAGTTTAATAATTAATCTTTATCTGGAAACATTGGCATATCATACTAAGTATTAATTAGTTAATGTTCTTATCCCAATTTAAAAATGGAGAAAAAGGTGCCCTAGAAGTGACAATTTGACATTGAAGTATAAATTTTTACTCCATGTTCAATCAATACCCAAAATCGACCAATAGTTGTGTTATCATTGAATGCTGCATTCACTATTTCATCACAGCACCTTTTTTCTCTCATTTCTGTTTTAATTATTACCAATTATTCTATGTTTAGTTTTTAAATTTGCAGCCAATGTTTCTTCTTTCTATTTCTTTAATTTCTGAATGTGAACAAAGGCTCACCAAATATCACGGCCATTGTGACTACCATGAATGCCAGAGGCTGTGGACAGTTGAAGGTTGTAGTCAGATTCACTATGCTCTGTCCAAAGCTTGTCACTCTGCGAAGTTGGCTGCTCTGCTTCCGTCCCTTACCAGGCTGGTGATGTGTAATAGAAGACGAAGATGACAAAATGGCATCATCCCTTGACATCCTTTCTTGGCTTGGTGTCTTCACATGTAGATTTCTTCATCCAATTTAATCCTCTTCTTCTGGCAACTTATCTTCCAAATTTTCACAAAATCCAACTTAAAAACACCGTTTCTTGCTGTTAAAAACTGTTTCACATGGTAATTTCACTTTTCACATGGTCACTGGAAATTCAGCATGATATAATTAATCAACCATTTAGTTACATTATCCCAAAGTTGACAATCCCATCGTCAACAAAATTTGTAACGCAACAAAATAGTAAGTGATTATATAAAGGAAATACTTTGATAATGATTAAATACTACTGTCACCACTGGATGATTTCAGAAAAGAAATTAATTTTTAACTCCAAAGTTTAAACTTCAAAAACACTATTTATTCTACTACTGCTTTGTTTATAAAAGGTTACAATTCTGAATGGTTTAACATAGGAGAACATTTCTGATTGAAATATGACATTTAAGTACATAGTTTAAAGACTGTGCAAAATTGTTATAGTTGAGCAACAAAGTATCACATGTTACAGAGTCCAAGGCCTGATCTAGACTGCTTCCCAGCACACGCAGGTGCTGACTCTGCATTGTCAGCAGTCTTGCTGCTGTCCTACTCACTTACTTTCAACACTGCTTTACACTTGATAATTATTAAATCTTTTATCAAATATTAAGAGTGTTTTTGAAAGAGTATAAAATATGTATAAAACCAATGTAGCATAATTTCTGTGTAAACTATTATAAGTAAGTTTAAAATATTGACCAATATTATTTGCAATACAATTCATATTAGAAATACTACACTAAGTCTTTATTTTTATTTTGCAATGCTATTGTATCTTACAAAAAGTTAGATTAATATTTTTTACCAAATAATGTGTACATTAATATTTTAAAACCATTTTCATGCCTTTATTGTATAAATATGTAATTGAATCAAAAACAAAAATGTCTTCATTTAATAATTTGTACATTGAGTAGTTTACCAAAAGTTTAGCCAAATTCACATAAGAGAAGTATTCAAATCATAATACACACTTATAACTATAATACAAAGTTTATAATTTATTTTTAATGTATCTCTAACCAGTATAAACCAATATTCACTTACTGCTACAAAAATAATGGAAAGATCTTAAGAAAAGTTACTAAAATTTTTCTGAAGAATATAAAGCTAACTCTACCACAAACTCTTTTAACTTTCTTAATCAAAATAAATGTAGCTTCACGTTTTATAAAATCAGGATTTTTTTACAATCAGGACCATTTATTTCATATGTATATTGTATATTTTATATGGTTCCAAATGACGACGAGCAATTACAAATTAAATTTTATATCTAGTGCCATGGTGATGCACCACATTACTGCTACTACAGGATATTTAATATTTAACATACATGATAGCTTCAAAAATATAAAATCCTTATATATTAAATTACTGGAAACATTCTTTGACAGATTCAAAAAAATTTTAATTTGCATGCATTTTTAATTGCATGAAGAATTTTTTTTAATGGTAGGCTTATAGTACATACATAGTTCATATGTAATGTGAGAAAAATAAATAAGTTTTGAGTATTGCATAAATCAGGCATTCTCCTCATTGCATACAAACCAGAATTAACCTTATTCATAATTGTTTTGGTGTGGTCATCCCACAATAAGTTACTGTTATGTATTAGTCCCAAAATTTTAACTCCCTTAACAAATGCTATTTTCCCTTCAATTTTAATGAATTGAGTAATTGCTTACAAAATTATTAAAATAGAACTTACCAGTCTCTTAACACTGTTGCATAGCTAACAAACGGTTAAGCTGTAAAGTAGGTATGAATAATAAAAGGTTCAGGTCTCAGAGACTGGATGTTTAAACATAAATGAAAGTCTTGTTTAGTAAAGGTGTTACAAAAGTCAGGGGTGTTAAGTCTAAAATACCTTCTAGTGTGAAAAACTTTACATTTACTAAACAAACCTTGCACTGGATTTAATTTGGTTCTAATAAGTGTTGAGCAGTTATTTATAATTATTATTATATTATAATAATTATTATAATTAGACTTGAGAATAGTCAATATTTATATGTAAATAATCTCAATGCAATTATTTTTAAACAAGGAGCTTAGTTTATATGTGACTCTCTAACCTGTGTTTAAATATCTGTATAGACTATGGAGTACTCTTTAGCATTTTGAATCAGTACAAGTTATACCTGTTTTAAGAAGGTTGCCAATGATGCTAACTATGGACTATTAGTATTGTTAGAGTAATATTGAGAGTCTTTGAAATTGTGCTCAACTGACAACTGGTTAGTTATAAAGCCAACCACTGTAGTATTGATGCTGTGATGTTCTTTGTTAAAATGTGTTCTACTCAGTGGCGTAGCAAAGGGGGGGGGGTGGCTGGGCGGGCCGCACCGGGTATCACCTTTTTGGGGTGTTAATTTATAAATAAATCGCTAGCACAAAAATTTCTTTTTCGGGGATTCCTCCACTAGCACTAGCTCAGCTCTATGTATAATTCGGCGATTCCCGCAAAAGAGCCTGACACTGTCGTGGGGGATTCCCCGTCCCATACTTGCGATCTTTGACGTTTCAGTTGCAACATTTCTCATTTGTTTCGTTAAGTGTATTGCGTTTGGTTGGCGTGAATTAAAACTCTAGTAATAAAGATTCATTTACTCAATCTTTTGCGATGAAAGTCACATGAGTTTCCCAATCTAAAGCAGTTTCAAGATGAACACCAAGGAATGTCACTGATTCATCTTGAGGAGCTTTACGACAGCTAGAAGTAAAAGATTTTCAAGTGTTTTTGCCGTTAGATACAGATTATGACAAGCTCAATGTGTACAACTTTGTTGGTGAGAAGGTTGAATATTACTGTTCCATTTGATTTATAACCAATTAAATTTTAAATTTAATTTTCTATTTGAAAATTCTAACAAGTAAAACACTTAGGTAATTTCAGTCAAAATATTGAAATATTTGAATTTAAAATAACAGAGTGGCTATATGCCCGGTCACCGGTTTTGGTTTCAGAGAACGGGAACGACTATGACGTCACAGACTGTGACGTTAAAGGTTTTGAAGTAGCTATAGCACTGTGCATTGTTATTAATGGCGGGTTGTAGAAAGTTTAGTTCTTTTGACCAGTTGAAAACTTTTATCAATAATAAAGAAAATACGGACCATATTCAATTAAGAATAAGTGATTCGAGAACAATTACGTGCGCTCGTAAACGTGGTATTATAAGATTTATTAATGAACAATTAAATATTATGAAATTACGTACAGATGTAACAAAATATACTCAATATTGTGCACCAAACTTCACAGTTGTGATTAGACTCCATAAGTGTGAATACAAACAAAAATTAGATTACAAGTACGTATAAAATTTTAAATCTTTAGAAATATACAGTGATCTTATCTTTTGATCATAAAGTGCACAGTATTGATCCGTGTAAACATTATCATGCAAACTTTATAACTAACTATTTAATTTGGATGTTTACAAAGAGCTATTTGTCACATTTTAGTAACAGCATTATACCGCATTGGTAACTTACGTCCAATCCCTCTTACAACTCTATTAAGTGAATTACTTATTTTTACTAATTTTTTTTAAGTTAATAAATATTGTAAGTTCTCAGTTAATTAATTCCATTTTAATAATTTTCTTATAATGCATTTTACGGCTTTATTTTAGTTTGCCTCTCCTAATTATAATTAATAATTCAAGTTTCATATTTAGAGTCAATTTTAGGAATTTTCATGATCGATTTTTGTTAAATAAGAATTTTGAGCTTGCGGAAACATCAGTCCCCGAGATTTATTGTACAGTAATGGGAAAGCGTAAGGGATTGTGGTAATGAAAAGAACTGTCTGTATCATCCACGTTAAATGTATTAGATCTACGACAGTTGTGCTGGGTGTGAGATGCCATCAGCTGTTTCGTTGAGATGTCGTATACAACTCTTATAAATTTCTCTAGGATGTTATTGCTTTAAACGCAATTTTCCGTTTTTGGCCAGTCACATCTTAACGAAATTATTCAGGCTTCTTTTTATGGTAAGTTAACAGCTCAAAATTCTTTCGTGTAAAATGCCAACTTTTCTAGATAATCCTATCTGTTATCGTAATGACACATCCCTGTGTTTTATAACAATGAATGAGAATTATACATTGATGTATAACATTTCAAGTTCCAGTTTCAGTGTTACTTTACATCTGTCTGACTCATCCAGACGTTTGTATAACTGACAGTATTTTGCCGAAAACAATAGAAAAGTTAGGTAGTGATGTAGACTGTATGCTATATACTTTAAACTGTACCAAGATCCCTTCTATAAGAACTTAAAGTCCTGCTAAAGTCCGATAGTACATAAGTGATTAATAATAAAACTATTTTTAATCGGTAAATGGAAGAATTAATTTTCAAATATCTCAAAACGAGAGACTAATTTCCCTCTTACCACTTACATACAATATACAATGAAATCATAACCATTTGAGTGTTATTAGTAAATAAAACAAATTAATGTTCTAGTTATTTTATGCTATTAAATGACATACATATTTAATACGACAAATATTATTTATAATTAATTATGATTTCTCTTAATGACTATTAATTGAAACATTCCAGAAAAACTGTGAGAAACAAAACTATATCTTAATAAACTACGAAGTGTAGATTCTGATACATGGTTAATTTTTAGTTGTATATTGTTATTCTTTTTAATTTATTTAAGCGTACACTTTTATTACATTAACGTTCAATAAATTACCAATGCACAATATGCAATTAATAAAATAGTCTACAAATTGTGTTTTTTATATTTCTAAGGCACTGGTGTAAAGGTGACAGTTATGGCTGCCCTTTCGTTACGTCACGGTTGACGTTACCACTCAACGCCCGTCTGCATAATCTACAGACGGTAGCCGGCCATATAGCCACAGCGTTAAAATAAACAAGATCCGACCAAACAAGTTGACAAGTAAGGTTATGGCGTCGATGATGAAAAACGTTACAATGTGAACGATTTTGTCAAAAGTGGCATCATGCATCTTGTGTAGACATTGGAGACAAGGAATATTTCCAAATCGGTGAGCTTAAGTGTGTTCACTGGTTTTGTGTTCTCTGCTATGATAAGTTGGATGAATTATTTCGTAACGTTAATCAAGCTGATGATCAAATCAATGTACACAGTTTAATTAGTAAGTTGTTCAGTATTGTAGGAGGACTTGCCAAAGAGAATATTGATATAAATAATAAACTTGACCATGTCATTAGTCAAAATGAGAGGTTAGGTGACCAAATCGTTAACCTAAAACAAAAACAATCGCTTGTCAAAGCTGTGACTATCGATTTAGAGCAACCCACAGATAGACTGGTGACTGTGAATGAGGATATAAATCCAAACGTAACAAATGGATCTAACGAAAGCTACCAAGACATAGATATCAGTAGGCCTAGACCTTCATCTACATCCAAATCTCTGGACAAGGTGTGTGAAGCTAAAAGCTCAACTTATTCTTCTGTTGTGGCATCAAAATTTAGTGCAATAAAGACAAACACTTTTAAGCCTACTAAGAAACAAGTAAGCCAAACTGCTGCACCTCTTATTGGTACCAAGGTTAGGGCTAGTGAAGGTGATAACAACCTGAAAACTGTAGTTAGGTATCCAACTGAAAGGAAGTCTTGAGTGTTCGTGTCAAGATTACCCCAGAAGTTACAACTGAACATTTGAAACGGCATTTGAGTGACAACGGCGTTGATGACGCTATTTGTGAACTGCTTAAGACCAAGTATGATAAGACCAAGTCTTTCAAAATGGGTCTCCGTGATTGTGATCTGGAGTTGGTTTTGAATGAAGAGTTCTGGCCTGAAGGAACCCTAATCAAAGAGTTTCACCATCGTAGAGTTAATAATTATGTTAAGACCCGAGTTTTTAGTCCCTTCGAATGTACTGAAAGGCCACAGTTAGGACTTAGCCTTTTGACTAACTTAACCGAATCTGGGGAAGTGGACGATGTAGGCCTACCTAGTCGTGTTTCTTTAAACAGCCTGAAGATGTTATATGGTAATGTACAATGCATTACAAAAAATTGACTGATTTTGAAGTTATTACCAGTTTGGAAAATATAAATGTTTTGTGTGTTAATGAACACTGGCTATCCCAGGGCAATTGTTACTTGTACCCTCTAGCTGGTTTCAAGCTGACCTCAATCTATTGTAGGCCGCAGAGAATGCATGGTGGTGCTACTATCTACGAGCAAGATACCTTGGAGTATTATGAACTCGATGTTAGCACTTTTTGCATAGATATGAATTTTGAGGTATGTGCCATTAGACTTTTTACTACTAAGGTTATTGTAATATCGTTGTATATATCCAGTGGTAGTAATGTTAGAATATTCCTAGACCAACTTGATTTATTTTTGGAATATTTGCACAAATTTAAGAGTAGTATTGTTCTGTGTGGAGATTTTAACATTGAAGCTTGTGGAAATGAACAGAATATTCTTAGACTCCACTATGTGTTAAGAACAACTGGGCTTTATTGCACAAATTTCAAACCAACAAGAGACCTAGCCTGTATTGACTATATTGTCACTAACATTGTAAACTCTGATTATATGGCGAAAGTACATGATTGCCAAATATCGGGCCATTATTTTTTTAGTCTATTTTGTGTAAAATAAAACCAGACACTAAGGCTAATGAGGGTCTTGATGAAATTAGCTTTCGACCTCTTCCACCTTTGAAGGTCATGGATTTTAAACAGTGCTTGAACGGCTTCGATTGGGCTTTTTTGTTGGGTGGCCTTAGCTGTTAAGATATGTTTAATAAATTTAATGACGTATTCATTTACTGGTTAAATATCTTTTTGCCTGTAAAACATAAGAAAGTACCATTAACATCCCAAAAAATAAATGTCAGCGATGGTATACAGCAGAATTGGCCGCATTGAGATGAGGTTATGAGCTCTTTTAGACGGTTTTGTACTACTGGTCTACTATCTGACAGAAAGATCCACCTATAAAAGCCAAAAAGCTTTATAGAGCTGAAATAATTGAAGCTAAGTAAAGTAGTTATGTAAACTTTATCCTCAACTCAGACAACACATGTAGAGCTGCTTGGCAGGTTGTGAAGAGCGAGCTGGGCTCAAACAGTGTCTATCACGATATTCCAGCTACCGATGTTTTCGCCAACTTTTTTTAGGAGGCCGTAAATAATGTGAAGCAGAGTATCCTTCGAGTGGATACTGCGGGAGCCGATCTCGTGCAAGTCGCAACCCGTCAGATTTCCTTCAAATGGAGTACTGTCTCTTCTATGGACATATGTAATATAGTAGCCAAAATGAAACAAAAGAGAAGCTGTGATATATGGTATATCTTCTTTAGTACTTAAGAATGTAATTGATGTACTTTCTTTTCCTTTAGCCGTATGCATTAATGCCAGTCTACTTGAAGGTATTTTCCCATCCAAGCTTAAAGTTTCTAAAGTAGTGCCAATCTTTATAACAGGTGAAAAGGATGACCAGGTCAGTAACTATAGACCGATCTCTCTGATACCTATTTTTGCTAAAGTCTACGAATCAGTAATGAAATTGCAGTTAAGCACTTTTTTTAGCACAATAAGTTGTTTACCAATAGTCAATATGGTTTTAGATCTGGACTGTCCACGGTGGAAGCGGTCGAGGATTTAGTGTCCCATGTGCTCTACAGTCTTGAGAGTGGATATGACACCAGTGCGGTGCTTTGCGACCTTTCTAAGGCCTTCGACTGCGTTGACCGGGATATTCTGCTGAAAAAGCTTGAACAATATGGTATAATTGGCTGTGAAAATTCACTGTTTAATTCTTACCTCAGCAATCGGCTTCAAAAAGTTTATTCAAAAGGCGGTTTCTCAGATCATGCTGAGGTACCCTTTAGTGTACCATAGGTGTCGGTATTGGGTCCACTATTGTTTCTTGTTATGATAAATGATCTTGAGAAAAACATTAACTTGTAAAACTATAATGTTTACGGATGATGTCACTCTTTTGACTTCTAGAACTGATGTAGCTGTTCCTAATTTAATTGAGCTACCCGAAGAGGTACCTCCGTTCACTGAACTAGAGCTGAAAAGCGCCATCGCTTCGATGTGCTGTAGAAAGGCTCCCGGGCCCGATGGAATCCCAGTGGAAGTGCTTAGAGTAGTGGCTAGTGGTTCACCGCAGCTGCTGCTTAATATGTATAACCGCTGCCTGCTGGAAGGCGTGTTCCCTCCTCGTTGGAAGATCCAGCGCCTAGTGTTGGTCAGCAAGGGAAAAGGAGACCCCACAAGCCCGTCCGCGTACAGACCCCTCTGCATGCTGGACACAGCGGGAAAACTCCTCGAGCGTTTGATCAAGCCTAGACTGATCCAGGCTGTTGAAGCGGCTGGAGGACTTTCTGACCGCCAGTTCGGTTTCCGCGCGGGTCGTTCTACGATTGGTGCTGTCGGTGAGGTTGTCAGAGCGTTCGAGTCAGTACAGCAGGGAGACCATCGGTACCGCAAACTGGTAATGCTGGTAACACTGGACGTAAGGAACGCCTTTAACTCGGCCAGTTGGGCTGACATGCTCGGTGCCCTACAGTCCACGTTTTTCATTCCACCGTATCTCTTGAGGCTGCTAAATAAGAGCCTTAGGGATCCTTAGATCCGATCCTTAGGGATCGGAAACTGGTCTTTGGAACGTTGGACGGACCTCGTAGTAGGGAAGTGACGGCAGGTGCTGCCCAAGGCTCGATTCTTGGCCCAGACCTGTGGAACATCATGTACGACGGGGTTCTTCGTATGGAGATGCCGCACGACACCTTCCTCGTAGGTTATGCAGATGACATTGCCGTAGTCATAACCGCGAGAGAGTTGGATGAGGCCCAGAGATTGCTAAGTCTAGCTCTGAGGCGAATACTCTGTTGGATGGGTGAGCATGGACTGTCTTTGGCCACCGAGAAGACAGAGATCGTGCTTCTCACCAGGAGGAGGATAGATCCCGTCGTGCAGCTAAACGTCAACACGGAACTCATCGATACCAAACGCTGCGTCAAGTATCTAGGAGTGAGAATGGATTCCCGTATGACATTCTGGGACCACATCGCCTGTGCGGCCGAGAAAGCTGAAAAGATTGTGGCCAATCTGAGTAGGCTCATGACCAACGTCGGTGGACCCGCTGAGACTAAGCGCCGAGTCCTCATGTCCGTGACGAACTCGGTTATCCTCTACGGTTGCGAGATATGGGCGGATGCCTTGCAGCAGAAGCGTTACAGGAAAACGGTCGTGGCGGTGCAAAGGAGAGGAGCTCTCCGGATTTCATCTGCCTATCGTACCGTTTCGGAGCCGGCCGTCCTTGTGATTGCGGGGGTAATTCCCATCGATCTTCTTGCTCATGAGCGGAAGCGTGTATACGATGGGAATGGCACTGTCAGCCGTGCTACTGCCCGTTCGCACACAATGGATGAGTGGCAAACTCGATGGGAGACGGAGAGTCGAGGACGTTGGTCTTTTAGGCTCATAGGTGATCTGAGGGGATGGACCGAAAGAGAGCATGGAGAGGTAGACTTCTACCTTACCCAGCTTCTCACTGGGCACGGTTGTTTCGGCTTCTACCTTAACAGAATGGGGAAGATCCCGAGTCCGGAATGCCAGTACGGGGATTCGGATGCGGACGATGCCCTGCACACCTTCTTCAAATGTAGAAGATGGGAAACGGAGAGAAGGGAGCTGGAGGCAGCTATCGGGCATGTTTCGCCGGAGACTCTTATAGAAGAGATGTTGTCCAGTCCCGAATCGTGGAACGCTGTCGCTGCGTTCTGCAAGAGGGTGCTAAGGCAAAAAAGAAGAGAGCAGCTATAAAGCACCAGAATAGCTCATGCTGGTGGATTTTAGAATGAAGTAATGCCCATTGGGCGAACGATGGCACCCTCTTGAAGTAGTTGTTGCAGAGATGCGTTCCCGAGAGGGTTTCCAATGCCTGGACCGGTAGGTTTTTAGTGGGTAAGAGTCCCACACACCAGGGCGAACACCTGTCCCTGACGGTGCATAATGCATTTTCCTATCGTAAAAAAAAAAAAAAAAAAAAAAAAAAAAAAAAAAAAAAAAAAAAAAAAAAAAAAAAATTGAGCAGGCTGATGCTTGGTATAGATCAAATTTGTTTCATTTAAACCAAGACCAAGCGTATTTTATTTACTCTAAAGGAAAATTATAGGAAATGTGATTTTACTCAGAGTGTGAAGCTGCTTGGGATTTTTTGGATCCCAAGTTATCCTGGCATGTGCATGTCGAGCATGTTTTAAAAAGATTAAGTAGAGTTGTATTTTTGTTATGACATTTAAGACCATTAGTTTCTAAAGACTATTTAAAAATGGTATATCTCGCTTTATTTCAAAGTATCTTCTCATATGGTTTACTTTTGTGGGGAAATTCTTGTAGAGTAAACAGTATATTGTTAGTACAAAAGAAAGCTATCAGAATTATTACAAAGGCTGATTTCAGCTCTCACTGCAGACCACTTTTTATCCAAGAGGGTATTCTCACTAAGCTTTTTAACTGTTTGTCTCAGAGCGCTCAGCATGTTAGTTTTATAAGATTTAAGAAAATGATGTATGCCTGGTTAATTGCAAATCCGTTCTATAGGGTGTGTGAGTTTTATGAATCAAATGTTGCTGATGTAGACTGCGTAAATATCCTCTTTTTAGATACGTTTTAATGCTTCTACAGTTTGATTTGTTTTGCATAAACATTATTGTTATTTTAAATATTATTTGCTTGTATTTTTTGACTTGCTTTGCATGCTATGAAAAGCACTATTGTTTTATGTTGTTTTATCTTTAGTATAGTTGTTTTATCTGTAGTATGACTGACAAGATCGGATGCATGTTTATGTCCTTGAGATCAATAAAGTTATTCTATTCTATTCTATACTACCGCATTTTAAGATTACAGCTATTTATTTACAGCCATTATTAATTCGTCTATTTAAGCATTTCTGTTCTGATAGTTCATTGGGTCTTTGGGACTTTCTTCCCTTCTGAACACAATTTTTTCTTTCGTTTTTACTTTTTCTTACTTTTTACATTCTACTTTCTACTACAAAAGACAATATTATATACTTAGAAAAAGTAAAAACTATTAAATATTTGGGAATTTTGCTCGATGAAAAATTGACTTTTGAACCTCATATATTAGATTTACACGCAAAACTAAGATCACAAATTAGAAAATTTTATTTCTTGAGAAATTTTTGTAACTTGACACTCTTGAGATCACTATATTTTGCCCTCATCAACTCAAGACTGCAATACGCTTTACCATGCTGGGGAGGAACATACAAAACATTAATAGATAAGTTAAGAACCACTCAAAATTACTTTTTACGTATAATTCTTAAAAAAACCAAAAGAACAACTTCTTTTCCATTATTTCAACAATTAAAAATTTTACCCTTTCAGCATCTTTTCGTTTTTAAAGTTCTGAGATTGTTTTATATCAGAAGTGGGAATAGAGAAAACACAACGACAAACCATTTTCACAATACAAGAAGTCTTGTAAATAACTGTTTTAAATTACCCAAAGTCAACAAAGTTATTTTTCGTCACTCCTTTCAATATCTAGGTCCTAAATATTTCAATCAGTTGCCACTTCAAATCAAAATTATTAATAATTTCAAACACTTTTGCAAAGAAACAGTCACTTGGCTTTCTTCACAACAAGATGTGGAATATCTTAATTATGTCTTAGTATAATTAAGTAGTATAAATAATTGTTATTTTCTTGCTGGTAGTTTTCTAATATAAGATATAACTTTAACCCATTTATTAGGCATATTTATTACCTACTTAACTAATATATAGGATAACTATTTTCATATTCATTACAATTGATTCCATCTGTTTGCTTAACTTACATCATATTACTTATACATCCACTAATATTATTTTCTTCTTTCAAAATTATTGTAGTTGAACTCACAGATGTTACAGTTGGCGATTTTCTTTTATAAATATTCTAAATGCTAGACTATGATTTACTATGTTAATGTATTGTATATAGTTTCAACTGGTCACGCTACTGGATAAAGTGGCCGGATTAATTTCTCGCTTTTTTCCAATACTGTATTACTGTCTTGTACTTATGGGAAATAAATTCATTTATTCATATCTTAACAAAGGGAACGCAGACCGACAGGCGACAAACAAAACCAACGCGTTTGCGCTTCTTATCTTCTTCATTCTGTAAGCGGAGCAAACAGGAAAAATATTTAACTTATAGTTCAATTTCAATAGTCTTAATAAGAGCTACTGAGCTGTGTTCTATTTGTGATTGTATTGACCAAAGTACTGAAATATAAAATAGTAATACGTCTAAGAATATAATCAATTTATGTTTTAAAGACGAAAAAGAAAGTACTTTTTCGGTACCATAGAAATTGTTTTCGATATCATATATAATATCGATCCTTTCGTATCGAAAGGAAACTATCGATACATACTCATATAAAATACGTATATATTTACAGGTGCAAGATCTATTCTTTACTAAATGAAAGGCATGACCGTTCAAGTGAATATTACGAGAATATTTACTATCAAGAAAGGATGTATAAATAAGCGACGTGAATTTATCCTCCAGGAGAAGGTTATTTCCTTTTGGCTCCATTGTAATAGAATTTACATTAATTTATCTATTTCTCGCAATACGAGATAGAAGTGTCTAAAATGCTGGTTGACTGACTGACCAATGACGTACTTTCATATGCAACAAAATGACTCAACAAAATTTTTTTGTTTATGAAAAGTATAATGTTTTGCAACGAGTTGTAATGAAAGTATTGGATCTAACCAGTAAACGTGTCTCCAAAAAAAAGAACATACAATCATTTTTACTGTGTCCGCTGTATTTGTACAATATATTTTAGGAAACCACAACTCGGCGTCATGGACCCGTGACGTCATAAATTTGGTCCTGATGTCTCCTTTACCGTTCTCAGTCCATAGGATTAGTAGTGATTGTTGTTACTATCTCAAGGCAACCACAATAAATGAAAGGAGTAAGAAGGCAAAGAGGTTTTTTTGGTTTCGCGCCAAGCCTGTGCCAAATGGCACCAACAAGGTACAAAAAAAGTTCCTTGTTCCGCGTCTCACCAGTCACCTCCATCTCACTTCCGTTCTTGTGGTGGTTGGGATTGCTGGTACTACTAGGTTGTGTACGTGTATAGTTAATATAATATTTTATTTTTACTTGACTATTTTCTAATTCTAATGTAATACAGATGGAAGCTATGGGCATTTTATCACTACTGTTGTATTGTTTTCTTAGCGGAAAAGCAAACGAGAGAGTTAAAATGTTGACTAACTGAATTGTGTGTTATAGTTCCACTTGAAACTAAAAGTTACAAACTCTACTAATGGCTATCTCAAGATACTACAAAAGTTAGTCAAGAGGTATCTAGGTTATGTTAAAGTTACCTTGTATCATAGTTGATTTTATATAGCCTAGAAATCATATTAGTCCTTAAACCTTTTAGTGTGTGCTAAATTGAATGATGGAAGGCACAGTCAGTGCCAAGCATTTGGGCATTATTAAGTGTGCAGTGCAGTATAAGTGTCCAATGATTGATAATATATGGAATTACATTCATAAAATTTAGTTTGCACTTTACTTTAGCACAAGAGCTATAGCAATCTCAAACCACTTTTATCAATTTCTTAAGATAGTAGGTTATGTTTTCATTCTCATGTTTAGGGGGTCGCGATCCATAATTGCACATTAAATGGTAATATGCTTGAAATTTTAGTTTACAACTCAAAAAGTTTCAATAATCGAGGGGAATCAGGGGTTTCTTTATAGAGGGGAATTACAAGCTAAATAGGGGTAAGAAAGAGGTGGATGGGATAGTAAACAACACGGGCAAAAAAATAGAAGAAATTGGTTTTGATTGGGTTTTCCTTGTGTGATGAAGGAGCAGTTGCTAAGTAATACCTTATCTTCCTTTTCATTAAATGTTTTGTAAGTTTCTATAACTTAATTGTTATTTCTTTTATTTTAATTTTAATCATGTCTGAAATTTTACTACTTTAACTTTGGTATTGGCTGGCTGGCCACCAAGGTAGGCCACTTTTCAAACATGAGATCATGATTAAGGGATTGTTGTGTAGGACAGTAACAGGCATTCTGCATTCTTATTTTAAGTTGAAATTTTGAGAAATAGTGTGAAGTGGCTAAAGTAAGTAATTATCTAATTGGGTAGGGTACAGTAAGCTTACCCCGTTTTTTATATCGAAGAATATAATCATTGATACCTAATATTTACATCTCAAATAGGCTACTACTTAGACTATCAATTGATATAAAAGTATCTATAAGTCCTAAATAACAATGTTTTAAATTAAAATATGAGTATATATAGGAAAACTCATAAATAATTAAGAAATTACATTAATAATAAGTGAACCAGAACGAGATCAATCAAACAGGAAAACTCATATATAATTATTAGCCATAATTTGTATGGTTTATGTCATAATTATTGAACTGTTTATAATTATTCATAATTAATTATATATTATACGTGTGTATAATAATAATTTGTTATAATCGTATGTATAATAATAATACGAATATGTGTATTATTTGAAAGTGTTTAGAGCGGTTCATATTGATTAAGGACTAATTGTTCAAAATAATTAATCAGTATCGATTGGTCATATCGTTGGTTATGATTAAGTAATATCTTTGCCATTTTCGATATAAAAAACCGGGTCCGCTTATGGTACCCTACCCATCCAATCTTAAAAGTCTAAGTTAATTCAGTTTGAAATTATTGTTCCAAATTAATTAAAACAAAATTACATTGTGTATATATGGTATTTAAGTAATGGCCTCTAGAGACTGAAAATACTGTTGTTTGTCAATACCCTATTACAAAATATTAAAATAAGCCTAGTAATTGGTGTTGATGTATCATGTTAGTATACAATAATTTAACTAACAAAGTCAAAGTCTTTATTGCAACAAAAACAAGTAGGTAAGCTTAACTCATACAGTTGAGGTCAAGTTTCCACAAGGCATTCAAAACAAATAATTTAGTTAGTACTACTTATGTCTATACAGGTACATCTTTACTTAAAGTTAAAATAGATTTCAAGTAATAAAATCAAGTTTTCACAGAAAATTAAAACTAACAATTAACAAATGGTAAAACAAGGTAATGCACAATAATAGTAAAAAGTAAAAACATACATGTAAAAGATCCCTTATATACACAAAATTCAAAATAGTTAAACATTAATATCACAAATAAGGCAAGGTCATCAATTAATAAAAGTAAAAATTCTACCAACTCATTATGATGTAACATTTACTGAGCCTACAGTATAATAAGTGGCCACCAACACAATCAGATTATGAACATGTTACTAAATATTAAAATTAGCCTAGTACTTGGTGTTGATATATCGTGTTAGTCAATGGTCAATAGTCAAGTGTGCTTTATTCATAAACATTAAGAACAGAATTTGCGTCAAAATTGAATTAAAAAAACAATAATTATTAACAACATAAAAATTGTGTTGTCTTCTACGAAATATGCATATCTTTTAGTAGTCTCCATTCAAAAACTTCATTTAAAGAGTAAAAGGGATGATCTAGAAGCCAGTTCTTAACAAGATTGCGAAACTGTTGTTTCTTGGACATTTTCAGGTTGGGGAAATACAATTATATTACAATAATTATTATTATAATTAGTACAATAATTTAACTAACTCACTATGATGTAACATAGACTGAGCCTACAGTATAATACGTGGCCACCAACACAATCAGATTATGATTATCGGTGTTAAATATCGATACTATCGAATACGACATTTGACCTATAGATAATCACTGCTAGCTTTCTTTATTGAGACTAATGACGTCATTACCAGCTATTGCTAGTGGTGTCATACCAGCTGATGTTATTTCATTTATGTAGGAGAAGAGAAGGCCAGTACGACAGGTAAAATGGCGATGAATAAGCAGTTATTGGCTCAAAATAATTTTTGTAATCACTGATCAATGTTTTAAATGGTTACTAGATAATGACCTTGTATCTTTAAATCCTAATTGTCATTTTGTATTGCTAGAATGAAAGGTGAAAAGCACAAGAAAAGTAAGAACAAACATGATGTTGGCTATCTAAAAACCATCTTGAAAAGACTTGAACATTCAAAATTTGGTATTATGAATTAAATGAAAAATTGTGTACTATTTTAGTTGAAATCAAACAAACTATGACTTTTTAATTATTAATGAATGTACTTTTTATGGCATCAGTACCAGCAGAAATGCAGATTGCCTAAAGTAATTGTAAGTACTAGGCTGCTCACATATTGTTTAAATATAGTTAATTATTTTATGCAATGTGAAATAAATACATGTATTTTACATGTAAAAGTATAGCTTCACCATAATACGATTTTAAAAGCATAGAACTTAATTCAGTTCACCCAAAATTAATTCAAAGTAAAATCGTGTTTGGAAATATGTTTAAAATTAAAATCATGTTTCGTTATTGACTAATAGCAACAAGAACAGTGACATACGTCTTCTTTGTTTCACAAGCAGTCACATTTATCCTTGAAAATACGTAAGGTCATTAAATGTTATTGTTTTGTTCTAATTATATTAATTTATATACTTTATTTTAATTGTAAATTATATTAATATTTATACATTAATTTCTAAGATTGAAAACAAGCAAAACCATATTGTTCTTTGAAATAGGTATCTATTACGTTATTTAGTCCGACATTTTGCTTTCAGTTGGTTGTACGGTCATGAATATCAATGATTTGAATCATTATCTGATTGTGTTGGTAGCCTCTTATTATACTGCATCCTAGACTGATAAACTAATAAAATTATAAATGAGTAAAATCAAATCGATTTTGTGATCTTTGTGTCCATTACGGTTGTTTATTCGGCTCTTCATGTAAAGTGCAATATAGGCTTTCACTTGGTCTATGTTCACGTCTTTCCATTTGTTGGCAGATATCAATTTTTCCTTGCAGACGTATCAGTCATTTGTTTCTTAGCGTAATCAGTAGTTTCTATACATAACAATTTAATCACCTAAAAATTTAATGAAAATGTTTGATTCAGTTGGGTTTTTGTCCTAGTCTTCTCAAACTGCGTGTATTTCTCCTGGCACTTCTGTGACAACTTAGTTTTGCCTAAACTTAGTTTTTGAAGACGTAGTAGGTCTAATAGAATCAATAGGCATAGTTATGCTACATCACAATCAAGATCAACTAATTTAGCCCTTTTAGTTACATTATTTTGAGTACTAATGTAATTGTAATCTTGGTATTTAATCGTAGACCAAGTTTAAAAACGAATTTAAAAAATCAACAAATGATATGCTTAGAACATGTATTCAAAATGGAAGAGTTTTCAAAAAGCTTAGAGCCCTTACACTCGTAGTAGTTCAGTAGATTAAAACAATATTAGGTTTAGTTATCTACATTTGGTTTTCAGTAATCTTTTTATTACTTAGTTAATTTTTAAAACTAAACAAGAGATTTTATCACAATTTTTTAGTTTAATGATTATAGTAAAAGTACCCGTACAGTTTGACATCCTATACTTTTAATTACCCTAAATGATTGTTCAGTTGCATACTTATTTCTTCTGACAGTTTTTGGTGGATAGGGTATGATCTTCCTGTTGCTTTATTTCAAGAACTTATATTTTTCTTACAGTATTTTTTATTAAGACTCTATTAAGATCACGTGTGTGCTTGTAAATGTTAACTTTAATTTTGGTAATGTTAGTAACCTATTTATGATAACTTAATCTAAACCTACTTATATCACATCTTAACAAAAAGTAGATAGGAACGAGTAGCCTAATTCTCACTGACATCGCTTTCTTTTGAGACACAGAAAACAGAACCAATCGTCATAATGACATGTAATTTTCTAGTCAAACAAAGTCTGCTATTTCTAATGATATAGTGTTTTTAGGTCCCTGGTAAGAAAACTGTTCCAAAAATAGTGGCCTCCGGATAACACCAATGTTAGTTATGCCTTTAATATTTCCCTTGGAAAAGGCATACATGTGGTCAATATTTTCGATTTGATCTCATATAAATCTTTGTAAACTGTTTCTAGTGGCCTTATGTTTGGTCGTGCCCCTTCTCCATCACAGGCATTTCCCCCATGGTATGAAGCAAATAAGTGCCATTCAGCCTGTAGATTAAAATCTGTCTTGTGCTTTCAATAGTTAAATAATGCATTTATTCTGTACTGACTACCACTTCCTTCTGGAAAGTAAAAGATCTTATACGCTTTCTTAGTTATATTTTATATAATTTGTTACATGTCCTTGATGAAATGTGTGGACAACTGAGTATTACGATCTAAATAATCACTTAAAATGTGTAGTGAATGAGCTCTCATCTCAACAACTTCATTCTTACAATTTAAAGAATTTGATGCACGGTTGCTTGGTCATTGACCCTATGATCCTAACATTGAATTTTATCCTTGACAACGAAGGTGATCGTAAATTTACCGTGAATAAACCTATACCAGATTTGACTGGTTGTGAAACTTGATGTTTTAGTTAGCAATCTAGGCCTATAAATAGTATTTATTATGAAGAGAAACATTTTGTGATATATTAATCTTGTTGGATCCTTTAGTGTTTTGTGAAAAATTAATTCTTTATACACTCAGTAATATTGTTAACACTTAAACATTTATAACTTATAAAACTGTGAGAGAATCCTGCCCGCACATGTTTTTGTGTTACTATTCGTAACAGTGAATAACAGGGTAATTTATTTAACTTTTCAAGAAATTTATTTGTTTTATGACTACTAAATATAACCTTTATTTTCAATAGCAAACGAACCCAAAACTTAAAATGTGGTAATTTTTACTGCATATGGCAATATGTCAAAATGACTTGTCACAAATTGTTGTTAAGCAAAGTTACACTTTTTTTGCTAAAGTATGCAGAACATAAACATTTAAATGCAAACAATAGCATTAATACATTAAAAAAATTGTATAGCAAAAATTATTGGTTGTATGGAGCAATTAGTACAAAACCACAATTAATGAGTTGCCTGGTAGAGTACCAAAATTTTGTTAGAAAAAACCAAACTATCCAGTAGTCGTAGAATTCATCGTTCAGTAAGAAGATAGGAAATTATTATATGAAATATGAAAAGTGAATTTATTGTATACTAACTTTTACAAAAAATGCAATGGATTTTTTTATAGGTCATTATAACATTTTTGCTTTATACATGAGCCCAATAAATGTCATATCAGACTAATTGTAGATTTAAGTACTATTATATAAATGTAAATTTGAAAATTTTAGTAAAACAATGAAAAATAAAAGTTGTACTGTTAAATTGATTTTAATAATGGTTTGTTATATATTTTTGTTTTTGTTCTAGGGCAAGAAACTGAGAAATTGCACTTACTCATAAAGATACTTATACAAAAAACCACAAGAGAGTGCAGTTGAGGGAGGAGCCTATTTTGCCCGTGACCTTGGAGCGGCCAACGAGAACTTAGCGACGTTGCCAAACTTGTTCCCCGCTGTAACCACAAGCCGCGCGAGTCCAGCGTTCTTAAAATACTTAACCGTTACGCTCGAAAGAAATGTTAGAGCTGTCTTGAATTAATTAACTACGTATTATAAAATGTAATTTTAAGGTCATTTTAAAAAAAGTACATTTCTGTAGCTTATTTCCATGTTGAGTTAAATGGATTGAAATAAATTATTGTATTATATTACTCATATACGAAGATCGTAGGATTAAAATCTTTAGCCGAAATATAAATTAAAAAGAAAACATAAAAATACCGCAAAAACGTTAATTTCCCGTATTTAACAGTTAGATAATGCCATTATCACTGATATATAATAAGGCATTACATGTTTGCATAGTATAATCATGTTATGTTAAATGGATTTTCAATTTGGTAAGAAAGTTATCAAATACAACTGAAATATAATATATTTCATATTTATTTAAAATGTATAATATATTCATAAAGAACATATTATGTTCTTTTCCATAAATATACTTATTCAGTACATAACGGTGGGAATTGTTGCCGCAACGGTTTTGTTACGCACTTCGGTTCTCATAAATTTATAACCATTTGAAAGCATTTTTCCAACCTGGCTATTAATAGTCTTGAATCTGTGTTATGTAAAATTGTTTTCACACGTGGGTGATTTAAATATTTAAACTGGCCATAGTTGAAAAATCATTCAGCACAAGTATTTTTATAATATGAATGCACTTTCTTATAAAGTTCTAAAGTAAGTTTTAAAATAGTAGGCCCTAAAAGTTATTTAGTGGAAAATTTGATTATTTCATAATTTAAAAATATAATTGTTCGATAATTTTAAAATTGATTATATTGTTAAATTTTTTAAATTATTTTTAATCAAGCAACACGTCATGCAGTGTCCAATATAAGCAACATGTATACTAATTTTGTGTGTGTTTAGTAATCGTTTAAAATCACTGAAAAGATTGTTGTATCGTATGGAAATAAGCAAGTACTTTACTCTGACTAACTGACGGGACGATTTGTTTGTTTTAATCGATAGTTAGTTTGTAATAACATTAATAAACTATACAAGTAATTTAAATATAATATAGCAAACTGTCAACGCATTTTAAATATTGTTTTTCAATTATACTGATAAGTTTTAAATGTTCAGTATCAGTGTTAGTTGTGATAGCGCAGTAGTTTATCAGCCACAATGCGCCAGCCGTGCCGGGCGGCAGCGGCAGTTGTGTGGCAACGTCGCGCAGGCCAGTCCATTCTATTGGTCGCCGCCAACTGCACTCTCTGGTGGTTCCTTGTATAGTTTCCAGAGTGACAGGGTATTCTGGATGGGAGGGGCCGTTTCCTGTCAAGATCTATGAGGGAGGATTTCGGTCATTAATATCAGTTATGTTTCTGTAGAAGAAAGGAGAAGCCAGCTCTGTACCAGCCTCTCCAGTCAATACAGGCAGGGAGTGGCACACCCTTACACTGGGCTAGCAACAGCCCTTAACACCTAGGGAACCTCACTAGCTTCAACAGCCATCTCCCACAGTCGATTAGGACCTATCAATCTATCTTTGCACTCCAATATCTTGACATTTATGGTTAGCGATTTAGCGCTCCTAGACATCTATAATGTTACCCAGATTTTATTGACTCATCAGATTTGCTATACTCAGTGTAGTTTCAACTGGAAGGTATAAATAAAAAGCCCAAACTTTAAAAACTTATTTGTCATACCCCTCTGAACGTTTAAAAATTGCAAAAGACTTGTAAGTAATATGTTGTGCGTAGTATAATCAGAATCAAAATATTGCCATTACAAATTAATAACTTGAAGATTGATACCTTCATCAAAATTCTTAAATTTATTACCAATAGTCACATTATGCCACAACCTTCATAATATATTGTGAATAGTCATTCGTTTGTAGCAAATAACTGGTTTGCATAATAGACTCTACAAAATCATCAACACTATATATAGCTAGACTTATAGAAATATTTTTAAACTTTTCTTAAATTCAACTTTATCTTTAGAAGCAATTAATATGATTATTCAGGAGATATGGAATTTAATTTCTATCTTTAAAAACTATTTTGTGGACTGGTAGGATTACAGCTAACTCTAAGATCACGATACTTGTCTTGAAAAATGATTGTATATAGGACTATTTAAAATTATTTTATTAAGATTGTTTTTAACATGAAATAATATGGCAAGAATAAAGAATTAACTTACAGTTAATACTTTCAATTGTATAGAGAAGGACCTCAACATCACTTGGTCTAGAACTGGGAGGTTAGTGGTCTGTACAGACTCCCTCAGCAGTTTACAGGGTATCAGTGATATGTTCTCAAAGAACATAATAGTTTGGGATATATGGAAATCCATACGTTCACTACAATCTGAAGGCGTCAACATAGTTTTTGTTTGGGTACCGGGTCACATTGGTATTCCGGGAAACAAGCTGGCGGATGAAAGAGCGAAGGATGCACTGAAACTTCAGTCTTTTACTACACGGATGATGGAATCCGACATTACCCCAGTGGTGAAGGCTAAAATAAAAGAAAAATGGAGCTTTGAGTGGGGGGCAGTTAGGAATAACAAACTGCACCGTATTAAAGACTGTGAAACCATGGGGTACATACAGCCAGCCGCAGCAATCGTTGTGAGGAGGTGGTGTTGTGTCGCCTGCGTTTAGGTCACACACTGCTGACTCACGGCTTCCTCATGAAAAGAGAGAATCCTCCAGTCTGCGACACACGTGACACTGTTGTAACAGTGGAGCTTGTGCTTCTCGACTGCCCTCGTTTCACAAGATTCCATCGCGTTCTTAATCTGCCAGTTTTGTTAACTGGTCTCCTGGGCGACAACGAGGCTATAATTGTGAGGCTCTTCGCTTTCTTAAACAAATCCTCCCTTTTAGGCCGAATATAGTTCTGGTTATTAACTATTAATGTATATTTTGTTATTTGTTACGCTAATTTATCTTAGATTTACCCTAGTTATTTAGTTTTTAATCTTTGTTCTTCTGTTTGTTAGATTTACAATTATTACCAGTATGGCCCATTTACAGCCATGCTGGTAGTAATGTTTTCATTCCTATTGTTTTGTTATTTAGTATTTATTCCCTTGTTATTTAGTTTTTAATGATTGCCACAGTGGCCCATTTACAGTCACTTTGGCAATAACATTTTTGAGATTGGTAAATTGTTATTTATTTAATGTGATACCCCTGTAATTTAGATTTTAACTTTTGTCAGAGTGACCTATCTACAGTCACCTTGACAAACAATTTTTGAGTTGATATATTATTTTTATTATTATTCCCGTGTGGAGTTGCTAGTCTCCCATCGGGCGCCTCCCCGGGTGGTGGATAGGGGAATGCTCACCAGATATGGCGGGTACCGGGGAAATAAAATACCCGGGGCGAACCAAAACTAGCAAAGCTGCTGCCTTGTAGTTGAGGAAATGGACCCTAAAAGGTAGGGGAAGACAACCTTACAAAAGTCACCTGGTCCTCCAGGTTGGGGGTTTGAGTAAGGGGCTTGCTCCTCATTCTCTAGAAAATCTTTTAAACTGCAAAAAGAAGTCACAGTACGCCTCGGAATATTATTTTTATGGGTTAAATTATTTAATATCTAAAGGCACTGTTTAAGCTGTCTTTATTTGGCTATACTTTTTAGCACGAGTAAATGACAACGCTACAGAGGCCATTGATAACCCCTTGTGTTTTATGGCCCTATAAAAAATTGTTATAAATTTTATTTATCACTATCGGATTGGCCTCTTTACAACCATCTTGGTGGCAGGCAAACACTGTAATATATTTATAGTCTTTAACTTGTACTATTAAGTTCCTCCTGTTATTGCTATTTTTATTTGTGTTTTATCGTTTAGTGGGCTAGACCACTTTACAGTCTCTCCCAAGATGATTTAATTGTTACCTATTTATTCCTTCTATGATATATTTTATTTACCTACTTGTATGTTTTCGTTTAAAATGTCTATTATAAACTGACACCACCGATTATGAGTTGGTGTCATTTATGCAAGAGGGAGATGACGGCGTAAGTGTTTTTTCCCCACAAAAAAAATCCACATATGCAAATTTTTCGGGAACAGCTGTTTTAGCTTATAATCTATTATATGATTTACCATACATCTATGAATTTAGTTTTACCAATATTATAAGATTCTATAACATACAGCGTTGCCAGAAAGTTTAGGGGCAGGTAAATAAAAAGCGAAATTTACACTTTAAAAGTAAAGAATGAAAAGAAAATTAATGACATAGCTCACAAATCATGAAAAATGGTTGCATAATGTTGTTAATAGTCAATCGGGCCACCTTTTGCTTTCCTACATTTATTTACCCGGTCCGGCATGGTGTCAATGAGCTTGAGACATACGGCCTTGGTGATTTGGCGCCAGATGTTAGCAACCATGAAGCGCAGTTCCTCTTTGTTTCTTGGTTTCTGCTTTGCTAATCTTATCCCCATAGTATTCCAGACATTCTCAATAGGGTTGAGGTCCGGGCTTCTGGCTGGCTAGGGAAGAACCTCGACGTCATAGTTTTGAAACCAGTTCATTGTCTGCCTCGACTTGTGGCAGGGTGCG
The DNA here is from genome assembly GCF_021130785.1 of Homalodisca vitripennis. Classification (NCBI taxonomy): domain Eukaryota; kingdom Metazoa; phylum Arthropoda; class Insecta; order Hemiptera; family Cicadellidae; genus Homalodisca; species Homalodisca vitripennis. The sequence goes on from NW_025776158.1 coordinate 247,935, forward strand.
TTGTCTAGTTGGTAGATCAAATTCTCGCCCAACAACCTGTGAGCTGAAGGAAGCATTACTGTTTCCATAATCCTGCAGTAGGAGGTACTATTTACGGTACCATCAACAAAAAAAGCTCCCCTAGTCCTTCGGAAGTTATACACCCCCATACCATAACCGCATCTTACCCATCTGGACAGCTGGGGCAACACAGCTGGCAGGAACTTTTCAGTTTTCGTACGCTGAACTTCGGACCTTTCGTCGTGGAAAAAGTTCAAAACGGTACTCATCTGAGAAAATGACACGCCTCCAAGCTTCTTTTTGCCACCCATGGCGCTCACTGAACCACAATTGACGTCTATTTTGGGCAAGAGTGATTAACAAAGGTTTTCTTAGAGCAAAGAAAGAGTGCATACCTCTGTCACGTAGGCGTTGCGACACAGTAGACACACTAATGTCAACAGAAGCATCGTCTCTTTTCATTTTCGTTAAAATATAACTAGAACTTGCATTTCTGTCTTTCCTACTTATGTTTATAAGCTTACGATCTTGTCTGGGAGATGTCTTGCGTGGCCGGCCGCTCCTGGGTCGCTCCAAAACTATGACAAACTCATGGAATCGGTTAACAGTATTTTCTACATACGTTTTAGATATGTTTAACGCACGTCCCATGTCTCTGTAAGACTTTCCTAGCTTAACACTCCAGCGGTCGCGCGGGGTAATTTATTACCCCAAATAAAATTTGACATATAATGATAGTTATAACAATGGGTGAAGTGAATAAAACCTAGCATTTGCTAAGTCTAAGAGATTTTTAAGCTACTGCTTGGTTTGGTGTGAATAAAAAGCTAGCAGTTGCTAGGGGTAGGAGTTGCTAGGATTTCTTCCGGAAACCTAGCACTTGCTTACAATACCGAGTGAATAAAAACACAACTTCTCAATTTAAAAGCTAGCAACTGCTAGGCTTTTGTTAAGTCAGCACCGAGGCATGCTAGCTTTTTACTTAGTTGTTTGTTGGACATCAGCCATGGCGGAGTTTATGCAAGTTCGACAGCATAAACATTATGGTGCTCGACGAGAGATAAATAAGTGTAAGGAACTGTTAAGGTTTGAGTCCGAAAGTATTGATTTTTTAGCCGCGGAGTTTTTGAATGAAACTGACACTCGTGGCGGTGGACTTTCTCCAAGGAAACAAATGGAGGTTTTCTTACGTTTCGTAGCCGATCCTGGTTTTCAGTCTGGCATAGCCGAGGACGTTGGCGTTCACAGAACTACAGCATGCAAAACTGTAAGCTAATGTTATGGATAAGATTATTGATAGAGCTAATTTTTGGATACATTTTCCAGCAACAGTCGAAGAAATTAATGAAGCAAAAAATTCAATGGCAGAGAAATTTCCGTTTACCAACTGTGATCGGGGCGCTAGATTGCACTCACGTACAAATTAAAAAGCCTAATCTGCATGGGGACGAATATGTAAATAGAAAAGGGTGTATTACAATAAATGTACAGGGTTACATGTGACGCTCTTGAAAGATTTACTAGCATAAGTGCAGAGTGGCCAGGGAGTGTGCATGACGCACGAATTTGGCGCAGAAGTCCAGTTAGGGAGATCATGTCACGTTTTGATGGTAGAGTATGTCTTCTTGGCGATTCCGGGTACGGAATATCACCATGGTTAATAAACCCCTTTCAAACCACCAACAAATGAAGCAGAAAGGCGGTTTAATTTGTGTCATTCTAGGAAAGAGTTGTGATCGAAAGGTGTTTTTGGACAGATAAAAAGAAGATTTCCGATACTGGGTAACTGTGTTCGTGTGGCTTCGGAAAAAGTGCCTAAAGTAGTCGTCTGTTGTGCAGTCCTACATAATATTGCCAAATATTCTTGGTGATGTTTATGATGACAATTTTGAGATCAATGGTGACGATGAAATTGAAGAAATAGACGTACAACATGAGAATCCAGGAACTACTGGTCGAGGTGCTGACAAGCGAAGAGAAATGATGTTGTTTGTAAAATCAATAAAGTGAGTATTTACTCGAATTACCCATGTCTTGTGACCGTTTTACAAAAATTCACAAATGGGAAAAAGTTGGGCCAGTTAGCTGGTACTGTTTTAATTTTTTTGGTTTTTTTTTGTTTTTTTTTTGTTTTTTTTTTAGGGATTTAGGGATTAAGGTTGAGTGGTATATTTATTTATTATTTCGATAAACAATTTACTACTTAGCTAGGAAATATTAATTTATAAGATTTAGGTAAACATGAAAAATCTTCATTATCAGTTTGAGAAGCAACATCTTGAGAAGAACTTTTCTTCTCATTTTCAAGTTTATTTTTTTCTCTTTTCAGTTTCAATTTGTTCAACTGCATTTGCCTGCAGCAAAAACAATCCGTTGAAGTTGAGGTATAGAGAGGTCCCTTTGTTTCATCACTTTCATAGGCCATAACGGTTTTGGCACTTTTTCTCACTTTAGTCACAGTTTTTTTTTCCGCCACAAACATTCCTTCATTGCTAAGGTTCTCGTCGTCGGACTGCTCAACTTCAGCTAGGGTTTTCGTCGCTGATGTTGTAGGATTGCTTGATGTTCCAATAGAAATACTCCCTGGTACTTTAGAAAATACAGGTTGTTTCCTTGACTTTAAAAAAATCATGAAATTCGGTTTCCCATGATTTCATCTTTATTTGGCTTGTTCCCAGTTTTGTTTTTTGTCTGTTTTATATTTGATATTCGACTTCATATTACTCAAACAGCTTATTTAGTTGAACAAACTGTTACAACTTTCCCTGTAAGCTGATGAGTAATCCTCACTGACAATTTTCCAGGCATCTTTTTTGGCCTTAACAGCAGATGGAGTTTTGCATTTTTTCAATTATTACTGGGTGTTGAGTCACCAGTTTGACAAACAAAGCCCCTGTCTAAATATTTATCGTCACCAACATCTTCGTCGCTGGATGACATGACTGCTGTGATGGTAACTAATTTCCAATCAAACAGTCGAACAGTCGAAATAATTATCCTGAACACAAAGCGAACTACAAGCGAACTGACTAGTGAGTAGTGACAAGAGACAAGACTGCATCGAAAACGGAGCGGCGCGGCGCGGCGCTGCGGCGGAGGAGAGAGGAGGGGGGAACAAGTCACAACATGAAACCTAGTTGTTGCTAGGCTTAGCAAGTGCTATGCCTAGCAGTTGCTCAAGTTTTTTCCGGTTACTTCTTAAACTAGGGTAGATGTTTCTACCTAGACCTAGCATTTGTTTTATTCACTCCGATTTGAGGAAGAGCTAGGACTAGGGGCTAGGTGCTAACCAGTAGATTCTAGGTTTTATTCACTCCACCCAATGTTTTAGGTAGACCAAGATGATATATTTGTTTCATGTATATCGACAATTGCTGTTAACACCGAATTATAGCATTCAACTTGAGTGATTTTTTCGATATATTGATTTTACTTGCTGTTGTAGTAAGTTGTTCTTAGATAATGTTTATGTATCAAATTGACTGGAGCACACAAGTAACAAGTAATTTTGCTTAAGACTACTATGTTTATATTCATATATCTAATATATATACAACCGCATGTGTAACTGACTGACTGACTGACTCACTCACGTATACTAATTCTAACCTACTTCCAGATGAGTTGGAGACTTGAAATTTGGTACACAGATAGCTTTCCACGTGTAACCACCAGGAAAATCCCGAAAAGTGAGAATTTTTCATTTTCAACCCCTCAAAAAAATTCCCAAAAAATCGCGCATTCTTCACCCCTGCAGGCATTTTTTGTAAGCCCGATAGCGGGCGAACCGTTGGAGCTAGCTCGGATCTGACGGAAAATTCATGGTCAGGAATGAAGTGAACTACAAAAAAGGTCTAATGACTTTTTGCTCTATCTTCCATGGTTAAGCGACAAAAACGCTCGAACATTTGAAATTCCAGAGATTTTTTCGATAAAAATAATGTTTCAAGCCCGATAGCGGCCGAACCGTTGGTCGTAGCTCAAATCTGATTGACCCATCAAATTAGCAAATTGCGCGATCTACAGAAAAGGTCCAGTAATCTTTTGCCCTATCTCGATTGGTTTGGCCGAAAAACGTGATTATGTACAATTTTGTTGTAACCTTAACATTAATCACCCACCCAGGGAATTTCTCGCCTTGACTAGATAGTCTCCTGGTGATATTAAACCCCCAGTTCGACTTAAAATACTGCCTTGAGGTCGGTTTTTATTATGTTTATACTAAACAATTCAAGATAGCTGACCCGTGCAGACTTTTCTCCCGAGCTCATTTCTGGCTAAACCATAGGTCGTAGATCAGATCTGAGGGCACAATCGAAAGACAAAATTAAATTTCCAACAAGAAAGGTCCAGTCACTTTTTGTCGTATCTCTAACGGTTTAACCGCAAAATGCCCTCAAAGTCAAAAGTTTTTACGAATCCGGAAAAAAATATATGAAAAAGGTCAATTTTTAAATCTCTTGTCATTTACTTAATGTCCGGACTTAACCAGTCACCGAATTCCGCTTATCCCCGAATTTGCAAGCGTTTACTTTGGGGGCCTGGGGGCGTAGCCCCCAGCGAGCCGAAGGCGAGTATATATATATATATATATATATACTGGGTTTTCATAAATGAATGGTACAATATAAACATAAAATAAAAAGAGAACCGTACAAAGTACATTAAAAATATTTATTTCATTAGAATCCTCGTTAAAAACAATTTTATACTGATACATTTAGTACATTTCAATGTGTCCACCACCGATAGCTCTGCAGACATCTAATCTATGGTCGATCTCGGCCCATACACTGTGCAGCATGTCTCTTGTAACCGATGATACTGCCTCATAAATCCTTTCCTTTAAATGAGCTAAGTCACGGATCTTCTGAGAATAAACAATGTTTTTCACGTATCCCCACAAAAAAAAATCGCATGGAGTCAAATCCGGGCTTCTAGGAGGCCATGCTATTGGGCCACCTCGACCTATCCATCTTTGTCCAAACTTGTCATTCAAAGCATCTTGAACAAAGTCCTTATAATGGGGTGGCGCACCATCTTGTTGAAAATACACCATATTGACATTATAAAACTCATCAATTTGAGGAAAACAAAAATTCTCTAGCATGTCCAGATACACATTACCATTAAGACTTTTCTCGGCAAAGAAAAAAGGTGCAATTACTTTGTTTTTAGTCACTCCACACCAGATGTTTACTTTTGGTGTGTCTCGGATTATTTCTATGGTCTCATGAGGATGTTCAGAACTCCAAATTCGAACGTTGTGTCTATTAACACACCCGTTAACATGAAAAGTTGCCTCATCTGTAAACATAACATCATTTAAAAATGATTCATTTTCTTCAATCTGATTTAAGATGTAAGTTGCATACTCCACACGTTTATTTTTATCATTCGGTTTGATCCCATGCAACAGTTGAACTTTATAGGCATGAAAATGCAGCCTTTTATGCAAAATTTTATGCAGAGTTGTCACTGGGATTTCAAGCTCCAGACTCCGACGTGGAAGAGATTTTTGTGGACATCTAAGACAAGATTTTCTAACATTTTGAATTGTTACCTCTGATACAGTCGGTCTCCCAGAAGACTTCTGTTTTTGTACCGATCCAGTTTCTTCGAATTGTTTACTTCAACGCGTAATGTTGTTTCTATGAGGTGGATCTTTGTTAAATAATCTTCTAAAAGCCCTTTGCACTAAAACAGAAGACCTTAATTCACTAAACAATAGCACACACTTGGCTTTTTCTTGATCAGAAAACATCTTTCTAAATCAGAATCAAATGTTTGAAGTTATTGCACAATTTAACCAACAACAATGAAACAGCTGTTTTCTAACACAGAGCAATAAAACTAATTGAGCTGAAGAATTCAGAGGTGCGAACCATATTTTTCTACCTTGCATAGGAAATTGTTTATAAGCATTCAAAATTGCACCATTCATTTATGAAAACCCTGTATATATAGCTTTCTAAAACTGCAACATATGACAAACTTTTAAATACACATATAGTGAAGTCAAGGTGACCGCATAAACCAATACATGTGCTAATTGAGTTTTTAGGCCGAAATAAAACTGCATAACACAATTTATTAACTTTATTAAACACTGTAAACGAATTTGCACTTTTTACATTATTTAGTGGTTGGTCTCAATAAAAATTTTGACATAGTGTCAAACTACAAACAGTTTTTAGAAAAAAAACTTAAAGAGCTCTTTTGGTATGGTTAAAATCTAATATCAATAAATTGAGTATTTTGAAATACAAACAAATAAATGCAATATTAACCCTTTGAACGCCAGCGCCCGAGACTGCGGCCTTACCCGTCGCCGCCAGGCGTCTCAGCCGCTGTACTAACCCAATACCGCCAAGGCATAATTGACGTTTTAATAACCTTTTACGTTCCGCTCTATGCTATCCTTATTTTTTATGCAAATGGAACGATTTTTTTTGTTTTCTAGCATATTGTAATACGCTATCGAATAGTGTTGATTAAATAACACTACATATAAAAAAAAAGTTTTCTATAATGTGATAACGCCTAAAGTAAAAATATTTTTATTTAAAAAATTAACTTTAGACTAAAAAATCAGTGGTAAAAAAAATATTTTTATACATCGCAAACATTGTATTTTGTGCAACTTGTTACATATCTAACTATTTACAAATTTTTAGAACTCTATCTAGAAAATTAGTGTGTTTTACAAAAGTAAATTTGAAATGTTAACATTTGAAAATAATCTAATATTTCAAGAGCTACTTATATTAAATAAGCTTAAAAAATACTTACGTGTTATAGTAATGGAAGTTTTATAGGTACTGATAATTGTCAATTTAAAAGTGTTTCTTCAAAGAACACAGGAAAATACACAAATAACATTATCAAATATTAGTAAAGAAGCATATTTACAAATATATACAATCAGTTCACATTCCTTTAGCATGTATGTTTTTCGGCAAGCACAAAGGTTGAACACCTTTTCTTGCAGTTTTTTTGCAAATGTACCTACTTTTCTTCCTTTTGCCCACCTTGGGCTGTGCTCAACCTACTACACACAGAGCAATTTCTTTCTTTTCCACCAGGTAATAGGTCAAGAGGTTCATTGCCAGCACGTTGTGCTTGAACTGGCGCTTGGTCACCGAGCACTCGGCAGCAAGTCCTTCGACTAGTGCCACAGTAAAATCTAGTCTCGATATCGGATTGTCTGTGTTATTTTTTGTATAGGACATATAGGTTGACAAATCATCCGTCCAAAAAATTTGGAATGTTACCTTTAGCCAATATTTAAGCGTACGTCGTTCGTCCAGGTAACAATACAACATTTGGTCTGACGTGTCTACGCCAACCCATATAGGAGTTTATACTGACGAATGACAGAAGGCTTGCTGGTAATAAATACTTTATTTCCCCGTTTTTTACTTTTCAACTCACTTTTTGCCCTCAGCATTAGTTTGACAAGAGAAGTACTTGCTTTTTTGCGATTTTTTCAATCGGGCAGCAACCAAAAGCATTTTTTCCTTTGCGACAATATTTAGTTTGCCCTACACAAATTTTTTGTGTAAGGGTAGGGGGTATTCCTTGCCTGTTTATTCGTAAAGTGCCTGTCAGATGAAGTAAGTTTTGCGTTACAAATCATTGGCCAACGGAAATGAGGTGAAAAAGTTGTCGACAAATACATGAAACCCTTTGTTCAAGTAGTTTCCCATTTCTAACAATTTCATTACAACAGTATACCCAAGTCCATGTTTGACACGTCCATTGCTTTGTTCTGTATCTCTTTTACCCTTGTAGCAAAAAAAAGATAAACAGTAGTGAGTAACACTGTCGCATAACAACCACAATTTTACTCCCCACTTAATGATGGTGCTTGTTGGGCAGGTACTGTAGCAGCTGTGTGTGATTTTTAGTGCCCACTAAACTTTCGTCAATAGACAGCTGTTTATTTGGTGCATAGTAATGCTTGAATACATTGTTAGCATGATCAACAATAGGAGCAAATCGAGCACATGGGTCATATCCAGGCTCCTTTGGTGAAGGCAAGTGTCGCGTATCTAGCATATGGAAAAAATTTCAGAATTGATTCGAATCTATTTCTAGAAAACATTTTCCCGAACCAAGGTGAATTCTGGGATGACTTTTGTACTCCAATATGACTCAATCGTAGGCTTTTTATTCAAACCCATATTTATTACAACAGCTAGGAAAGCTTTTATCTCAACAAAGCTGACAGGCCTCCAAGCTCGACTTCTGCTGTGATTTCCTAATTTATGGAGGTTTTGTTGAATAAAATTTCTAGCATACAAGTTAGTGTAGGTCACTAATATGTTCAAAAAAGTCATAGGGAAATAAAGATCAAAATAAGTTATGGGGGCTGAATTTCGAGGAGGAGGACAATGTTTACAGCCAGGAATTTCATTGAACTGAAAAGAATGGTTATACCCAGGTCATTGTTTTCCTCTATATTTTCCCACTGATCATCGTCGCTATTAGACTCACTGCTTGAGATGTTTTCAGGAAGGCGGGGCCGGCCACGTGGCCGCGGCGTAGTTGTAGTTGCTGCACTTCGATCTTCATCCTCAGATGACGAAATTACTGACCTATTTACAGGCCTATTGCTAGCTAAAGTTCCTTGAAAATTACAACATGTTACTAGGGTAGGAGTATAAACTAGGATCCAAGTCAGTATCATCAGCTTCACTTTCACTTACTTCAGATGACGAACTGTTTTGCAAATTGTTTATTTCACTATCACTAAGAAATTCGTCCTCAACAATAATATTGTGGATTGTGTTGTCACTCACCGGCGAACGACTCATCTTGCACAAATAATACAGATCACTAACTTCAGAGAAAAACTAAACAAAAAACCAAGTAGGCATCTATGAGAAAGGCGGGAACTTGGCAAAATAGGTTAGTCGTAAACACTAGCGCACGCTCGGCGAGTTAGAGAAGTAAACAAACAGCTGAGTCAAGGTCTCCAGGACTGCCAACATTAAAATTGTTCACATATCATCTTATTTAGTCAAAAGGAAGTCGAACAGTGTCGACACAAACTTTTAAAGTTCATATGTATATTTAAAAAATATTTTTTCCTGAACGTCCGATCGGTCGGACGTTGGCGGGTTTTGGAACGAACCTAGGCTGTCCGATCAGTCGGACGTTGGCGGTTTTGGCATAAACCTACACTGTCCGATCAATCGGACGTTGGCGGTCAAAGGGTTAAAAGGTGAGAACTTATTTTACTATCAATAAATCTGTAGGTACAATAGGAGTTATGTACATTGTTCATTGAAAAAATTGATCGCAAACATACATCACACATCTGCCACTAGTTGCTGGTCCTCTCTCTGCCTGTACTGGAGGTCCCTCTGAATCTTCTATTCCCAAAAAGAGTTTACATCTGGCCTTGAGTTGTTTCGGTATCGCGTCAAGATTCATTCGGCGATGAACAGCTGGTTTCATCAACTCCAACGCCAGAGTTGACAAATATTCTCTTCGGACTACATTTTGGTTGTTGTTATTTGCCCGGAAAATGTTTATTGCATTTACACCCCCGACATTCAGCAGATGAAAAAACAGAGTCAATGGGCATCTTCTAGAGTTTCGGCTAGTGTCATATTGGTGGCACATGTTATCAGGTACATCAACTCCAAATTTAGTATTGTTATAATCAGTTATTATCATAGGCTTCCTCTTCTCGTAGGTGTTAGGATCAATTTCACCGATTTGATGCACTGTGGACAAAGCAATGACAGCTTTACTTTTTTTGGCACATAAAAGACCAAAGTTGCCTTCTCATAGTAGCCAAACAAGCTACTATATACTTCCCTTATCAAGCAAGTCATCCATTAGTGTAAGTATGACATTTGCACCCTGACCATGATCATTTCTTCTCAAAAAGAATGTTTCTGCACCGACGTAAGTAATCAATTTCCATAGATATCCTGATTTCGCTTCAGAAAGAACAAATGTTTTTATGCCAAAACTTGCTCGTTTTACTCTTATATATTGCATGAAGATAAGTCTGCCTTTCCATAGCAGTAGACTTTCATCGATAGAAATGTCGCGGTGTGGAGTGTAAACGGAAGAAAACTTTTGAAATGTATCTATACACAGGGCACAATTTTTGCAATCTTTTGGGCCGTCCATCGGAAGTATTGTACTAAAATGTAAAAATCTGTTAGAAGCTTTAGAAAACAAAGGTTAGTTGTGAAGTAGCGGTCAAAAACTGGTTTCCAGATAAGTCCTAGCAAAATGTTAAATGTTAAGAGCAAATATATTTCATCCCTGTCCGGGGGTTTCCACGCATGGAATCTAGAGAACTGTCTAAGTGGTCCATAAGCTAAAAATTGTTCAGCGTAAATGTTTGTTTGATTTGCAATTAGATCGAGTAGTTCATCGGTTACAAACTATTTGAAAAGCTCATAAGGGTCGTCCTTGTTATTTATATGAACATTTACTCCGGGGGAACCACTAAATGAAAATTGGGAACATCGGGTATTAGTTTCCCCGTAGTTATCCCATTTAAATTTATCCAAACATTCCAGAACAGTCTGGGGGTCAGGTGGAACACTTTGCGGGTCAGGTGGATGAAGCTGAGGCTCCTCGTTATCAACAGCCTCGGCAAGTACTGTAAGTCTTCACATTCATCATCGTTGTCACTCTCAGATGACGCAAACAAACGTTCTTCAATACCCTCCTCTTCACACATGTAGGTCATGTCACTGTCTGTACACAAAACAAAAAGGAAACAACAAGGTCAATAACTGGGACGCGACTGGGCAACAAAGCAACGTGGACTACTGAGCAGGGATGCGCGGAGGACGGAATAGCCACTCAACACGTGGTTACATTGACCTACATTGCATTTATGAAAAAAGAGAGTTTCAATTTGATTTAAGCAATAAATAAATATAAAAATGTTATAATCCAATAATACATGTAAAGTAAAACACCTAACTGCATAAAGCCTCAAATAAATGCGTTGCATAGTAACAAAGGGGAGACGTTCAGTCAACGTAACAGCCACAGTCAAAGGAATGAACCAATGTAAAAATAGAACATCGCGCTCACTCTAGCGGCAATTCTAGGAACTACGGCGAGCTAGCGCGACAAACAACGAGAAAACATGAATCACTTATATCCGCGCGTACACGCGACAGTGGTACTTTTTCTGCACTTGGCTCTTGACGCGTACACGCGACAAAAACTCTTAAGGGGTTAAAAACAAAAGAGGGCCAAGACAACTTCCTTGAGGACTCCACTGGTGATTTTTTTCTAAATTTGAAATGTTGTTGCTATTTTTTGTGTTACAGAACCTGTTATCAAGATAACTAGCAAAAATGTCTACACATTTACCTCTAATTCCTAATTGTTCTAATTTGTATAGTAATATCTTAAAATCTACAGTATCAAAAGCTTTCTTAAGATCTAGAAGTGAAATTAATGTATCTTTGTCAATGCTGTTTACAACTAAATTTATTGCTTCATCAGTACTTTTGTTCATTCTAAAACCAAATTGTTTCCTTGATAACAGGTTGTATTTTCCCAAAAAACTATATAATCTCTCATATAAACATTTCTCAAATATCTTGCCAATTATTGGTAATACACTAATTGGACGAAAATTTGATGGATCTGATAAGATTCCTTCACTTTTGTAAATTGGACTGATTGTTGCTATTTTTAGTTAATCGGGAAAGAAGCCCGTTTCAATAGATAAATTAAAAATATATGCTGATGGTTCTCAGAACCAGTGTAAGCGTTCTTTACAAAAACAGCTGAACTTCTCTTTTTGTAGGCAAACACCCTTTGTTCACGCATTTTAAAAGGCAGAACTGCTTTAATGATAACATTTGCTCATTTTTTGTAGTTTGAAACTTTCCAATCAACCCCTAGTACTTTTAACTGACCATACTGCTCAAGAATTCTGTAGTATTCTTGAAGTGACAGAATTTCTTACTTTTTTGTGTAGATCTTTTCAACTCTGCCCAAGAGCCTATCTGGAGGCATAAAACTATGTCCCTTGATAGGAAAATAATGATAAACTTCTTTAAATATTTCACTTCGATGAACATAGTTCAATAAAAATGCCATCATTGTAGCATTTTTGTTTTGACTACATGTCGCATCAGAAAAAAGTCTAAGTTTAAATGGAACAGTCGTATTATTGTCTTGAGCTTGACTCTTAACTCTTTCTTCTAAGGATGTCAAAAAATTTCCAGGGGCTGAAATAACCTCATTAGATCCTCTGCCTGATTGGTCTTCCGTCCATACATACATAAAGCAGTTCTCATGACTTCGTGAATAATAAAAGTAAGATTATATACCCAAATCTGCCGAGCATAAAAAGTCTCAGAAATTCGTATCATAGGTAAGGGTTGGTTTTGTTGCATATCAAATGCTACTGTAACAGTATCAGGACTCTTCTCTTTAAGAAGTTCATAAAAACGCGGAGAACGTAATTTACGTATAAAGTCTGTAGCGGCCCATAATCTGTGATTTTTCACCTGGAGATTTAGATTGTTTCATCTCAATTTTACACTGTTCGCAGTAGCTACAGGTGTCAGATTTTGGGTTTCCGAACCCAATGTTAAATCTGAGTTGAAATATCCTAAAGAATTTACTGTAGGATGCAGCAGGCTTTCCACTCTCATTTCTTTTTGATCACCACATATTCCAAATTTTTTTGTACAGAAAGTGTTGGATCCATATATACACGAACACTTTTAGCTCGCCCATAATGACTTCCCTGCACTGTAAGGTGCTAATGAACTGGACAATAGAGTTTTCTATCTCGACATCTGTAGGTTTTAGTCTGCTACCACCCCTTTTTTCAATTCTGTCCTCACCAGTTTTGGAAAAACTCTTTGAAATACTGTTTATCCTGTATCTACTAATTCCAGTAATAGATTAAAAAATTTGTGCACAAACACACAAAAGCTGGCCATGGCATTTTATTATAAAGTACTCAGTTATTAACCTAGGACTAGGGTCTTCGGTCCTTGGCCTTCGCCTTTTCGGTTCTTTAGCAATCATATATTTTAATAAAAAGTTGTCGGTCTACTTTTGATTTATTACTGTTCAACTTATCGCGAAACTGATGTCATCTTCACTTAAATTTATTACTTTGCATATTTTGCTTTCTTGATGTTTATTACTACAAACCACAGCAGGCTCACTGTGGGCAGAAGAACTGATGCGAGTGTACTTACGCATATTTTAGTCCATTTTGTAGGGTCCCTTTTTCTCTTTCTGCTCCTTCCACTATCCACTACTGGATTAACTAATCCCTCAAGATCAAAATCACTCATTGTTTAATATCACTTATCTGTAAAACTTGACAAGTAAAATGTCAAACTGCAACACTCAGATAGAGAACAACTAAACAAAATAAACATTATAGGTTATAATCTATTTTGTTTGCTAAATACAGGCTGGATTGGAGTTTGTCCATGTAGCTTAAAAGTTCTTCATTGTGAATGTTTTGTTACTTTGTAGTATGTAAACATCTTTTTATTATAGATTTTTCACACAATCATGTTATGTAATATTTCACTAGAAGTAACTGCTGCAGTGTGACATTGCGCATGCGCAATGACTTAGCGGTGTTAGGAAAATCACGGAATTGGACTTAGCATAGGTATGGAAAAAAATCCAAATTTTAACAATGCTTTTATACTGGACTAAGTAGATTTTGGAAACTTGCTCTTCAATTCTGAACCAATATTTGCAAAACATTTATCCATTGTGTTTAATCACCAGTGTATCCACAAAGTTTTGTTATTTATTTAAAAATATGTTTAAAAAATTCCATTTTTATTTGGTATCCAATGATTTTCAATCAGTACTTTATAGTAATTTTCGGTATTTATTTACAATACCGTGACCATGGAAAAAGGACTTTTTTTCATGGGTAGCATAGGTTTTCATTTATAGCCTAGTATTATTATCGCAGGTGCATATAAACTGGGAGGAAAGAATATTATTGTATTATATTGATGCCTTTCGGGCATTATTGCGTTAAGGAGCAGGGGCATCACGTGATCTGGGATTCGACTTTTGCAAGCTCGTGTAAATTTTTTTTTCTAAAAGAGCAAGCAGTGCGCAGCACTGCGCAGCTGGCAGGCATCGTTGACAGGATTAACGTACTAGTCACTATCATTTAAGTAACTTATCACTTACCTTAATGTTCAGGTGGGTACAGTTTTGCAGCCGCAACCCAGAAATGGTGGATCCGCTCATTGAGGTTTGGGTATTTCGCCTTAAAAAGGTATTCACCCAAATACCCCACAAAATGAGTTTTTTTCCTGCCGTAACGCGGAATTTTATCTTTTACACTTCTCCACGTCCGCTCGATGATATTGTCACTATCATTTAAGTAACTTGTCACTTACCTTAATGTTCAGGTGGGTACAGTTTTGCAGCCGCAACCCAGAAATGGTGGATCCGCTCATTGAGGTTTGGGTATTTCGCCTTAAAAAGGTATTCACCCAAATACCCCACAAAATGAGTTTTTTCCTGCCGTAACGCGGAATTTTATCTTTTACACTTCTCCACGTCCGCTCGATGGTATTTGTGTGGGCGTGAGTGCGTGGGTTCACAAACTCCTTTGAGTGGTTGACTGTCTCATGCACAAACCCCTCGTCCTCTAAGCAGTCGTACGCACGCCAACAATCACTAATAATTGTACTTCCCGGTACAATTTTTTTCTTTTATTATCTTTAAGTGAGTTTCCTTGTCCCTTTTCTCTACCGGCACTAAAAATGTTTCATGTGTGGTACGGTCTATACCACCAAACACCCACTGCCCTTCAATAAGTCTTCCTCTATTATATTTCCGTTTACTAAATTTGGCCTCGTCAATTTCCACAATGTGGCCAACTCCACCTAAAGTTACATCATTATTGGCCACATGGTCAACAAATACTTCGCGACAAAACGAATACCAGTCAACAGCTGTTTTAGAACTAATATTAAAGTTCTTTTCCAGGTAATCTTGTCGCGGCGACACTGGAAACAATATTGACGCAACAACATAAAAAATGTCCGTCAATGGTAAATGGGCGTTTTCAAAGAAAGTCCCCTTTTTCGCATAGGCAGTAAACCGGCACTTAATTTTCTTTCGTTTCAGTGCAGGCGTGTAGTACTTTCCACACCGAAAAAAGAAGTCCCCAAATTCGTTAACAACGAGTTCGTTGCCACACTTCCTATTACCACAACGCCTAGTCCGGTTTTAAGCCCCGTGGTTTACATAAAATTGCAAAACTCCATAATCGTCTTTACGAATTGCTTCCACGTAAGATAACGAACATCCAACACAAAGGTGTGCCATTACCACTACTGAACTAGTTCACAATGGCGTCCCTTCTTCATTAGTGAGAGCCGCGGAGTAATACCAATCTGTCAAATAAGGAGGTTAAGAATAGACACGGAGGAACAAAATAGTTTCAAAATGCCTTCTTTATTTGAGACTGTCAAATATGGATAGTGTTGCCAGAGGTACTGTCAAAAACAGAGTTTTCAGAGAATTTCAAAAAATCGTAACTCCTTTGATTTTCGTTGCCGACGAATTTTTTTTCACTATAGTTTTCAGGAAAAAAATTTGAACATACCTTTCCATGGTCACGATATTGTAAATTGGTATCTAATTTTCTTTTTACCCTTTGAGGACCAACGCAAACATTTATATTTTATAAAAAGTTCACTTACATATATAGCATATGGTGCCAAAACTACACAATGTTATTTTTACTAGTTTTACAGACATTTAGGAAAAAATTCATAACTTGACTCATATAAGAGATATTGTTGTGAAATATGTGTCAAAATGTTTAGAAATATGTATGACACTTTAAAAAAAATACAATTATTGGATATGCATGTTGTATAAGTATTACTCTTACGTGTTCAAATCTCATATATAACAAAAAAATGTTAAAATCATTTAAAATTTTTTACAGAAAAAACTATCAACATTTTACCTGTGGCAAACGTATTATTTTTATTTCCATATGTTATTTAGAACATGGATAAAAAAATCATAATCCTAGATTTATAAATAAAAGAAATATATGATAATATATTTACCAATAACAGCTCAAAATATAGCGAATTCTAAAACATGTAAGGAACACATTAGTACATGGAACTGAAAACTACTTACATTGCATTCTAAGTCACTGCAGATCAGTACATGACATGATGGTCTTAGTCCTAATAATAAACAAAATAGTTGGAATATTTACACTATTTATACAATATTCACTCGGAACTTATTTACAGATGTTTTCCAAAGCACACAGAATGGCAGCCCCCTAGACACGAACTGCATACCAATCTGGATTTTTTTTCATAATTTTGCATAATCTTGGTACTGTTTTGTGCAGACCAATCAAGTCTTTACTTTGTTGTCAGGTAATCTTTCAAGGCCTCTCAGTCCCCTATTATCCCCACCACCAGGAGCAACTTGTTTTGCAGCAAACCATTCATCACTTATACTGTCAATAATGCTCACTATAAATTGAAGAGCCCTGGGAAAAAATGTACTTGTCTACTTTTTAAAATTTGACAGCACATTAATTTGAAGTTTGAAAACGCTATAAATTGCCGTGTAATTGGTAGAAATTTATATCAGTTTTCATATTGAGTTCGGTCAACTTATAGATCACAAAAATATAGTAAATAGCATCCTTTAAGTAACAATTATTGCTTAGTAACGTCCGATTTTTCAACACAAGTACCAATTTTACAAGGGAAAAATTTTCTTTGTCCATCAATCTAGGTTAACTTAAAACAAACCATATTGGTTATAAGTGAAACCACTAGAGACAAATGACACTTTATTTTATGCTTTATTGTGTATCAAATCTATGCAGTAAATTTGACAGTTAAATTGTTTAAAAACAAATAATATTAGCTGAGTTTGTCCATCATTTATTTTTGGTGGACCTTGTTTTCTTGCAAGTTTCTCCATGTGGTACATTACTGTAGTACTCTTTAGCTTTTCTTTCCATACAAAATTGTTTTAAGTGGTTCACATCCACATATTTTGCCTCAGATATTGGTAACAAACCTGAAACAAAAGAACCCTTTTATAAACTAATATTAAATTACATTGACTTAAAGAGGGTTTCTGCTATGACAAATTGAGTATTGATTTAATTATTGTAATTTTGTTGCCAAGTCTAATTAATTTACGTTGTAATATTAGTGATCAGTACTCCTGATTTCGGTAGACTATTCCTTGTGGAACTACTGGAGAAGAAATCCATGCACCATTGTATGAGTCACGATGCATGTTGTTAACATTTGATGGGTTTTTTACTGCAAGTGTAAATTCTTTAATTGGTCTAATGGGAAATGGGCATTTTTAAAGAATAAAATGTCTTAAGAATCCAAACAAGTTTCTAACGAGACTTTGGTCCACTTCAACTGTTTTAAAAGGTACAGGATGTTGACGTGACGACTGCACAACTGATATCCAATCTTCAGGAATTTCAGCTCTAGATTTTGTTTTTATAATAGCCATATTTCTGTCCGACTCCAATTAGACATAATTGCCACATCTAACCCTTTACCAGTGTCAAACGAGGTGTCACACTGACAAAACCGTTCAAGGATTTGTGGCCTCGTGTCTGCCACGACCTATCGAGACATACCGACAAATCAGTCTTAGTTTCTTCACAATTCTCAGCCACAGCCTCTTTGGTAGCCTTCACAATGCTCTCATTAGCACATTTTTTTTAACTGCTTTGAGCAACAACTTAGTGTAAGGTTCAAACTTTTGAGGTGGAGAAGGCAGGTTCATCAGCGAACAAAATATGTTGGCAGCGGCTAGGCCACGACCAATCGTGCGCATAGCGTACACAAACAATGTTTATATGATACTTTTCATTCTCTTTGTTGAATGTTGAGTTTCAGAAAGTTATTAATTCTTAACATAGACTACACTTTAGTTCCAAATTCACAGCTAGGCTATGCCTGAACAACTTACCGCTGTCAACAACACATAGTTCTACGCAGTCATCGCAATCACAAAACTTAAACCTAAAAAACTTTTTACTAAACTACTTTTTAAAGTAGGCCTACATTAAAAATGACTTTACCATAACCTGAGGATTGGTAAGTATCGTATTCAGTGAAAGATGAAGCAAGTTTCTTAGATGATAGACTAGTTCTAGGCTTAGGTTGTGATGAAGCATTTGTGGACTGATCATCTGGCTTTGGCCTAGGCCTACGATCTTTAGAATGGAATTGGTTCTCTTTGTAATTTGGTTTAGTTTTGTAGGAAGTTTTAGCCTTAGGCATTATGACTACACCACTTTAAATCACTAAACAAAATACTACGTACCCTAAAACGACACTAAAACTCAAAAATGTTCACTTTGTAAACAATAATGTTACAAGGTAACCACGGATTTGTAAAACACTATTCAGCTGCTAATATTTCATCAACAACAGCAGACAGTAGAAGACAGCCTATTAGAAAACAGTATTGCCAACATAATACTCAGCACTATTGCCCTGATGTTATGTACGCATATTGTGTATAAAAACCACGCGTCCCCACTGGGAAAATCGGGTGCGGGGAGGAGTTTATAATTTTTTTCTCTACATATTTGCGAATTATAATGGTATTATGTTATATATTTACCTAAAAAGGAGGCTTAGGGCTATAAAATAACATAAATTTTTCTTTTCCGGCTCCTCTTAACTGGATATTCTAAAATTCATAAAGACAACCTCTGTGTCTCGCAACAGTTTTGTTGGTAATGAATTGGAGGTAGTGAAACTTGTCAAAATTGTAACAACCGTACTAGGGTCTTTAGACAAGATCCAATCAATCAATTAATGGAATATGTAACCGAGGTAAGAAAATCGTTCAAAAACGTATGTGTCATTGCCCACAACGGCCAGGGATTCGATTTCCAGTTTTTGCTAAAGTACGTTCTTCAACAATCTAAATTCACTCCTGAACTGATCATGCAAGCTACAAAAATAATTTCAATGGAACTACACAATGTACTATTTATAGACTCCTTGACCTCCACACGGCCCTCTCGGCACTCCCTAAAGCTGTCGACTTTACCCTAGAGAAGAAGAGTTACTTCCCTCATCTTTTCAATACATTGGCAAACCAAAATTATATAGGGATCCCATCTAAAGAGTACTACAGCCCTGAAACCATGTTTGAAAAGTCCTACAAAGACTTTGAAAATTAGCACAACGAACAAGTCGCTAACAATGTAGTATTCCACTTTAAAAAAGAGAGATCAAGTACTGTATCTCAGATGTAGACATACTGACGCAAGCGTGCATTAAATTTAGAAACATTTTCTTGAAAAAGTACAATGTTGACCACTTCATGGAAGCAGTCACAATTTCCAGCGCATGCAATCTGGCTTTCAGACGGAACTTAAATCGAACACAATCGGCTTGATTCCTAAAAAGGAGTACCGCATGACGTCCTGGGTATGACGTTAAACTGCCTCTTCCCACCTAACCATTCCCTAATTCCTACCAAATCCCCCTCCAGGGTCTATAAGTACCCGTCCTCTGACCGTTCCAGTGCATGGCTCGCTGGGAGTGCTTAAGACCGGCACTAGGTGCCCTATCTGGTGTCGGTGAGAGCTGATGTGAGCTTGTCTCTGCCGAGGCGTAAGTCATGTACTGGTTCAGAAGCCAGCCCACTTCGGTCCTTGGTCAGGAAGTGTTCAGTAGGCAGGGGTGTCGGAGGCCCCTGTTTGCCACGTGCGAGTCCAAGTTGTGCGCGTATTCCCGACTTGGTAAACGATGGAAACCGGGCCTCGGGGAACTGAGGTAGGGGTTGTCCCCCTAAGCTACGGTTTGTGGGACACCCGAGGGCATGCCCGCTCCTGGTGAATCGGCCCGCACTGCTAAACACGATGCGCTGGTGACCTTATATATGGATACTCAAACCACCCCACCCTTAGGGCAAGAATTCGGAGTAAGAGATTACGATCCAGAGAAAAAGAGACAGTTGTCGGATTCTGAAAATGAATCATACATAAAACAAAGGAAAGTGGAAGAAAAAGTAAGAGCTGAAAATACGAGCATTCCAACTCCACTATATCTAATCGTGAGTCATAAGGATGAGGGCAAAACCCTAACGAAGGTTAGTCCTTTCCTTATCAACAAGGCTTTTGTTTCCTCAGGCGGTCAGCCTAAATCTGTGAACAAATTAAGGAATGGAACTATCTTGGTGGAGGCTGCGAACTACATCCAAGCCAAGAAATTCCTTCAGATGACGAGTTTTTTTGATCAGGTGGAAGTCGTCGTTCAACCGCACTCCTCACTGAACACATCCAAGGGAATCGTCTTCTGCCGTGACCTGATGGAGTGTAGTGAGGAAGAAATCAAGGACGAGCTGCAATGCGAAATGGTAACCGATGTGGTCAGGATGCTTCGGACGGAGAATGGGAGAAAGGTTCCTACTCCTGGGTCTAATACTGACCTTTGCAATTCCCCAACCCCCAAAAACTATCAAGGCTGGGTACTTATCCCTTACTGTACGGCCATACTTCAAAAATCCGCAGCGGTGTTTTCCGTTGTCAGAGAGATTCGGGCACTCTACTAAGACATGCTCGGGCCCTGAGACTTGTTCCCGTTGCGGCGATGAGGCCACCAAGAAGAAGGTTGCAAGAACGACGTCAGATGCGTAAACTGCAAGGGCAAACACGCGGCCACCCTCGAAGGAGTGTAGAGTTTACATAGAGGAAAAGGAAGTATTGAAGATTGCCACTCTTAACAAACTTTCCTTCAATGAAGCCCGCAAAGAGTATAGAAAGAAGAATCGCTCCAACCCCTAAAAAGGGAGTCTCGTACTCCGAAGCTGCTTCAGCCCCAGTCCAATCCGCACAGTGCCCGTCATGTACCGCCTTGGAGGTTATGGTACTTAATTTAACAGAGCAGGTTGCTGCTTTGGTTAAGCAGCTTGCAACCGGTACCGGACAACATCCGTTGGCATCCACCAGTAATCCTTCCCAAGCAGTCCACACGCCCCATACTAAGACCACCACACAGATTCAAGCTCGCACAACAGTTACTCCTACTTTCAGAGATAAGGTGCAACAAAATACGAAACCTGCCTTATCTTTGGAAGAGAGAAAAAAACTCACCGACAAACTAAAGAAGAACATTCAAACAAAATCAGACAATAGATCAAAATCCCTAGTAAAAAAGACTAACTCATCCTCGTCCAGATCCTCACAATTATCACTTGATGATGATATGATTGAGGACCCTTTGTGGAGATGCAGACGGAGTTCCAAACTGTTCATGGTAACTTCCGTCCTGTGTCTAAGCAAAGAAAAAAAAAATTACGAATGAATTAGCACAAAATAAAATATATAATATTAATATATGCTGTTACAATGGAATATTAATGGTTTGAGAAGAAGCCACTTTGAAGACTTTAAAAATACTTATAAATACAAGAAACCCTAAATTTATTTTGCCTACAAGAGACAAAATTGTCTCCTCATACTCGTTTCAAACAAAATGGTTATGACATCTTTCGCTTAGATCATCACCAACAAATTGCCTGTGGAGGTGTGGCTATTCTAGCAGATTCTTCTGTTAATGCTAGAGCCTTGAACATCGTCACAAACCTCCAGGCAGTAGCAGTTTCAATCGACGTTCCTTTTAAATTAACCATCTGCTCCATATATATTCCACCTTCCCCTTTTGATTTATCTCTTGATGATCTACGTGACCTGTACAGCCAACTCCCTTCCTTTCTTGATGGTTGGTGATTTCAATGCACACCATCGCTCTTGGGGTTCCAGCCATTCTGATCGGAGGGGTAACATGGTTGCGGGATTGTGGGATGAAGTGACAGCGGTCGTTATCAATGGACGAGTCCGCCACTAACATGTGCCCTAGGACTGGCATATGGTCGGCAATCGACCTGTCAATCTGCAGTCCGGTCGTGGCAACTCGAGTGCATTGGTCCGTACTTCCCGACCTGTCAGGGAGGAGTGACCATGCGCCCATTGCCGTGGCTTTTCAATCCTTTCCGTCTTCGACAGGCAGGTGTCCCAGGTGGAAAATTAGAGGGCTGACTGGAACGAGTATACAAAAAGAACATGGTTTCTCAAACTAGTAATATCGAACTAAACGACATAAATACAGCCACTGAATTATTTACATGTAATATTATAACATCCGCAGAGCGGAGCATTCCAAAAATCCTCAGGTTCACCAAACAAACGCCAGGTTTCTTGGTGGTCTGAAGAATGTATCGGCGGCTCTAAAGGAACGTCGAAAATGTTTAAGACAGTTCAACAGATCACCGAATGAAGAAAATTTAAGTAGGTACAGAAGAGCACGGGCAAAAAGCAAGACAGGTTTTTTAGACAGAGACGGCGGCAGTCCTGGTTGGACTACACAGATCTAATAAAACGAACAACTCCTGCAATCTGATGTTTGGAGGAAGCTTCGATCTGTTTGCTGCAAGACCCCCCCCACCTTCTCTTATTGCTCTGAAAAATGGTACCGATGTGGTAACTGATCCCTTGACAGTTCCAATTTTACTCGGCTCACATTTTTGCGGAAATTTCAAAAACGTCATCTTACAATAGGGAGTTTCAAAATTTCAAAACAAATACAGAAAGACATCCTCTAAATTTAAATATCAATAACAACTCTCCTTTAAACCTTCCCTTTACCATTGATGAACTTGATTCATCACTAAAGGCGACATCAAATTCTGCCCCAGGTCCGATAACATACATTATGCTATGTTGCGGAACCTGACGGAGGATGGAAAACAAGATCTTCTGAAATTATATAATAGAAATATATTTAGAAAAACACATTCCCTAATTCTTGGCGTCGCTCACACATTATCGCTCTCCAAAAAACCCGGCCAAGATAGAACTTCTCCAGGAGCCTATAGACCAATTTCGCTTACTAGCAGTCTCTGCAAAGTATTCGAAAGGATGGTCAACAGACGTCTTGTTTTGGTTTCTGGAGAAAAATAATCTTCTTTCACCCTCCCAGTGCGGATTCCGACAAGGCCGGTCTACTAGTGACCATCTACTTGCCTTGGAATCGGCAATCCTGAATTCCTTTATTGAAAGAAAACAATTGATCGCCGTATTCTTCGACATTTCCAAGGCTTATGACAAGGCTTGGAGAAGGGGGATATTAAATGCTTTAATATCTTGGGGGTGTAGGGGGCCACATGGCTTCTTTCATACAGGGCTTCTTGTCGGAAAAGAACCATACAGGTCAAACTTGGGAACACCATTTCCGATTCCTTCACGCTGGAAAATGGTATTCCACAAGGTAGCGTTCTAAGTTGTACTCTGTTTGCCATTGCAATCAATAACATATCGTCCTGCGTTACCCCTCCTGTGCGCTGTTCTTTTGTTTGTAGATGATTTCTCTATTTACATCTCTACAAAGAAGCTAGCGGTGGGGGAGAGAGCTTTACAGCTTTACCATCAACAGGCTTGAACAGTGGTGCGGAGTTACAGGTTTTTCTTTTTCGCCACCTAAAAACAAAAGCCATCGTTTTCTCCAGAATGCGTACCGTTGAGCAGCCAACGCTCTCTTTGCTGGGTCAGAGAAATTACTACTTGTGACAATATCAAATTCCTGGGTCTCACATTTGATACCCGGCTATACTTGGGTTGCCTCACCTGAAAGACCTAAAAAGATCGATGCGTGAAGCGCTTGAACATACTGAGAGCTTTAAGCGGAACAAAATGGGGGGCTGACAGGACATGCATGCTCAGGTTCTACAAAGCCACCATCCGTTCCTGTATAGATTATGGATGTCAAGCATATGGGTCCGCAAGACCCAGTGCTCTCAAAATGCTTGACCCAGTCCATAATTCTGCTTTAAGACTGGCCACTGGAGCTTTTCGATCTTCTCCTATTAATAGTCTTCTCGCAGAAACGGGAGAACCCCCTCTTTCGCATAGACGACAACAACTGTCCCTAAACTATGTTCACGCTCTTTCAGGGAAGCCAGAAAACCCTGCGTTTGAACCGGTCCTGCGAAATCCACTCTATATAATTCTTTCCTAGCGAGACCAAATCTTCCTTCACCCTTAGGCGTTAGGGCCAAATCCTACGCTTATGAAATAGGCCTAAATGATTACCAGTTTAAATTCGTTCATCAATGTGATATCCCACCCTGGAGCGTCTCAATGCCAAAAATTATTTTAAATCTCTCTAAGTTTAAAAAAGTCTCCACTTCCAGAAACAGTCTACCAACAAGAATTCCGTCAAATACTAGGCAGCCTCGCACCTTGCGATGTTGTCTATACTGACGGGTCAAAGGAACGTTGTAGAAACTGGATGTGCTTTCGTCACTGGGGTTAGACGATTACGGGTTTCGTCTCCCAACGACTCTTCCATTTTCACGGCCGAATTAACAGCCATCCAAAAGGCCCTAAATATAACGTTTCCTATGACTAAAAAATTGGTTATCTGCAGCGACTCCCTTAGTGGTATACAAGCCATCAGCGACATGTTTTCAAAAACACATCATCATCCGCGAAATATGGCACTCTTTGTCGTCCCTTCAGTCCAAAGGTGTTGCTGTCTTTCTTGTCTGGGTACCTGGCCACATTGGAATATACGGAAACGAGCTGGCAGATAGAGGAGCCAAAGAAGCATTGGAACTCCAGCCTTACACCGCACGGATAATTTCCTCCGACATTATTCCGGTAGTGAAGGGCAAACTGAAAGCCAAATGGAATACCGAGTGGCAGGCAGTCGTTAACAACAAGTTACGTCGTATTAAAGACTGTGTTGGACTCTGGGAGACAGCGAACCGCCTGAGTCGTCGTGAGGAGGTTGTGTTGTGTCGCCTGCGGCTAGGCCATACGCTTCTCACACATGGCTTCCTCATGAGTAGAGATGATCCTCCGGTCTGCGGACACATGTGACACTGTTATTACAGTTTGAAACATATGCTTGTTGACTGCCCCTCGCTTCTCGGTACATAGGCGCAACTCGAATCTGCCAGCTTCGTTGAACGATATTCTCTGCGACGACGAGGACGGCAACTCAAACACTTTTATGTTTTCTGAAAGCAACGTCGCTGATGAACAAAAATATAGTATTGTGTTAAGTTTATCTATTCCGATTATCGGTTGTTGTTAATATTTATTAATTTATTATTTAATTTTTATTTATTATTATTATGACAGCTGCCAAATTAGCCCCTTTACAGCTACCTTGGTGGCAGTAAAATTTGTTAAGTTTTTACAGTTTATTTAATTAATGTTATGTACCTTGTACTTATTTTGTTCTATTTATATTTTTAGCCCCTATATGGGTTAAGACCTCTTTACAGTCTTTCCCTTGTTACATGTATTGTTATCTAGTTCTAAGGTTATTTTAAATTATTTACTCAACTACTTGCTTTCATTCCTATTTATATTTTTTCTTATAGAATGTAATCTATGTTTGCCTAATTGACACCACCAAATACGAGTAGGTGCCAATTTTCTCTTGAGGGCGATGATAACCGCTGCGTTTTTCGCCCCTTATATAAAAAAAAAAAAAAAAAAAAAAAAAAAAAAAGGAGTACCGCATGACCGATTTTCAATCGGCTGTTGCCTTACGGTGGCTGAGCTGGGAGGAGGAACAGCGCGGTGTAAGAATTCAGCATGGGGGTTGGACAAAGAAATTTAAGGGGCTAAAAGTGTATGGGTTCGACGGAGAGCGAGTATACGAGTTTCAGGGCTGCTACTTTCATGGATGTCCTAAATGAATCCCATTCAAAAGAGAGGAACCCCTTGCAGATGACCCTTTCGACACTCTGCATTTAAGGTTCGAGAGAACTAAATCCAAAATGTCCCAACTTAAATCCGAAGCCTAGGAAGTAATTGAAATGTGGGAGTGTAAATTTGCAAAATTAAAGAAAGATAAAACATTGGTCTATCTTAATTCTCTACTGATTCTAAACACGCTCCCACTCAATCCAAGAGACACGTTCTTTGGGGAATGATGGGAAATACGAAAACTTACTAAAAACGCGAAGGGGAGGAGACAATCCAGTATGTTGACGTGTGCTCTCTATACCCGTACGTCTGCAAGAGGGTTATGTACTCTTTAGGCCACCCTACTATCTACGTAGAGGGGCCCATAGCTAGTTTCTATAGTTACCTCAACCCTAGCTTCCCTGAGAACGTTCTGTACATTTGTTGCCATCGAAGTACAAAGTGCTTTTCTGTGAGAGTTGTACGCCTTGAATGTAATTTACTCATGTTCATGTGCATGCTGAAAGTATTCAGAGACCTATCACCTTTGCCCATGGCAGAAAACATATAAAACATACTACGTTTTACATCAAAAGGTGGCCGCAACTTCTGTCAGTATTTGGTAACCGTGACGACGTTTGAAATGATGTAAAAAAAATCACATTTTGAACACATGAATATCAACGTATTTGCATACCCTAATGTAGTACAGTTGCTGAGTTTCATAGAACATTTAGATAAACATTCAGGGCATGGAAACAAAGTAACAAAGTTTGTAAGCTGGGTTTTATCAACCAGCTTATATGAGATGGTATTGTTATCAATTGGTATATATTAGGGTGGAGTGAAAAAAATCAATAATGTTTTTTCGGAAACGGGTACCTTTCAATGACTGTGTATGAGGCCCAATAACAATTCTGTAAAATGTTTAATTTTTATCATGCCATCTCAGTCTGCGCATTTGTTATAAAATTTTAAAATTATTAATTGCTTTCAATGCCATAAAATTATTTTCTCGTTTCTTTCGTAATCATTTTTATATTGTGCAACTCTTCGCTAGCTCATATGGAACTACCCAGGACTCACCACAAGGAGGTGGTTGCACTTCGAATCCCACCCGTGCCCTCCCTTCCACCCAACCATGAGGACACGTCTTTACATTCACAACATCAGTCTTTAACAGTTAAATTGTTTCTTTGTGTTAAAGATTGGCCTGATATTCCTATCAAACATTCTTGTCTTTATTAGGCTTTCTCTTTTCTTGTTATCATAGACCAATTTAGAAGTGGCAGTGACCTCTTTTACGGCTCTTTCAACCGCTTGAGTATGTGATGGAAGCTCAAAAAGAGTGCATTCGGAAATCATATTTACATTCTCGGTTTCCAGTAACCTTTGTAAATCCTGATTCATCAGATGGCGTGTAAGAGGTGGTTCTGTAACTTCTAGATCACTCCAAACAATAATGTCGATATATTGAGATGCTACAACAATTATTTTTGGAATCTCAAATCTCCTTATTTGCTTATTGGCTAGTTGTATAGATCGAGCGTTGATTATACGTCTTAAAGCTAGTTTCTTTATATACTCTCTGTCATCAGTCAACATTGATAAGAGCATGTTTTCAGGGTGAGCAAAGTACCCATTGTCTTGAATGCATTTGAATACAATCGTTTTATTTTCTTCAGAGAGATAAGAGCAATTATCTACGGTATGCCACGGTGCCGGTAAGTTTTTAGCTCCATTGATAACTTTTGGATTGCACTTGATCCGGAACCAGCTGGGAGCATACACTTTTACGATGAAAGTTGCGAGCTCAATTTAAGTTTGACTAGGATTAGTCGTAGCAACATACAACCTTAAGATCCTGTTTGCTGTAGTTAACCATCTCGCGTGGGAAAGCTTTCCTGGACTTTTGTTTTCTAGTTCTTGGGATATTTCCCCACTAGAAACTGCCTGGTATATATCGTAAAGATATTGTTGGTCGGTACTTAAATTGTTTTCCTTTCCACGATCGACTTTATCAGCTACAAACTCGATGGGTTCAAACTGAACTGATTTCAAAGAATGGCAAGTTGGTAGGCTTTGCCCAACAGGTCCAACAAATCCTTTCGGTCCACTAGTTGGACCATCTAGCTTTTTCCATTAAATGCCGTAAAGGAAGTTCATTTGAATGCAATTGGCAAATAACCCACTGCAGTGGTCTACCAAGTTTTTCTTCAAGGATTCGAATTACACCGTTGTATTTTCCTGTGTTTGTATTGCATCCATCACAACCAATGCAAACTATTTCGGACAATGTTGGATTGTTCTCAGGAAAGTACTCGAAGATAGAGTTCGCAATGTCTATGGCTTTCCCTGATGAAGGCACTGTAAATCCAATGAACTGCGATCGAGTCTCCTCTATAAGAGAAATGTGATCCTCTTTAACAGTTGTTCTGTGCATTTTGCCATCTTCTGTTTGGTGTATATGAAGAGTCTCATCGATTCTTCCGTCAAAATACAGGGCTTTTATGTTAAAGGAATCAATGCTTAGCTCTTTCTTGACAACATCATGACGTGCTTTGATTCTCTCGCGCCTCACTTTACTCCTATCAATAACGACCTCTTTTGTAACATTGTCCAAAGAATTAGTAGACTGAACGTCGTGTAAAAGAGCAGATGCCAGTGCTGCTGCTGCTCGATCAGGTACGCCATACCTATCACATACACGAGAAAACGATGGTATTTTCAGCCTTGTTTGGTTATTTACAGTTGTAGATGAGGAAGGGCCGGGAACTGGTTCTTCTAGAAGAACATCCAACTCTCCTGAAACGGAAACTACATCTTGAAGGAGGGTACTCATACTCAAGTCTAAGGAGTTCTCATTCTCGCCAGTTAAGCTATTGTCATTTCCGTCACAACGTTTTTTTACGCAATCTTTCTTCTTCTTCTGCCGTTTTTCTGGCAATTCTTTTTTTATTTGCCAATGTCACTTTGGTATCAACACATCCAATTGCCATTTTTCGTACACTTCTTTGATCTGTCAAAAATTCACGTTCAAGAATCGGGACCTTTTTATCAGGATTGCATGTACACAGTTAAAAATCTTTACATTTGCACGCACTCACGTCAAACAAACTATCACTGCGATTCTTGAAGGCTGCTATTTTTTTTTTTCAAAACTGTCTTTGCCTTTGTTGCGTCTGTAAGATTTGTTGAGGGTCTGAAGTAAATCTACTTCTTATCTTAGAAAGTCAGTCATAGTTTTAGCAGTTACACACGGAATAAAAGCCTTTTCCCACATAAAAACTAATTTGTCTACAACGATCTTGGATACTTCTAAAAAAGAAGGGGTTTTCCCATTTTGCTTTGCCTTTTCAGTTTCCCAAACATAAGTGTAAAATTTTTAAAACATCTAGACGGCTAGGAAGGAGAGACTCACCCATATCCTGCCCACTACCTATAATAGGATGCGGTATAGTCTTCTCACGAGTTCTTGGTGAAGCCATAGCAGAGTTATAAGGTATCACAGATAACACACAACACTGTCACACCACCAACAAATTAAACTGATTTGAATTACGGACTCAACAAACATAACGCACCACTTGCCAGTATCGATGCCGAAGCACGACTAAAGTGGAAAAGGAGAGGGGGGATTCAAGTCGCGACTAGTCTGTACCGTCAACGTCAAAACTACAGTCAGCGCTACCACCTCACTCGTTCCGCACAGCGGACATAAAAAATGTTGACACATGCTTCTTAAAACTTTTATTGAGCTTCATGAATGAGTTTTTAATATGAGGTTGCGAAGATATTCACAGTATACAATTAATTACAAAAGAAATAAGAAAAGTAATTGTTAAACGAAAAGCTTAAAAATCTGATATTTCGGGGATTGTTAATGCCTAATGCGCAGACTAACACCCTATCCATAAACCTTTGAAAAAAATTACGTGGATATTTTACCCTCTTTGGGATTAATTTGCAACTACCCAACTGCAATTTTTTTATTTTTTATACAAAATAAAAAATATTTAAAACTCGACAAAATTTGAAAAAATTGAAAACTTTATACCAAATGCGCAGACTGAAGATGATATGATAAAAATTAAATATTTCACAGAATTGCTATTCGGCCTCATACACAATCATTGAAAGGTACCCGTTTCCGAAAAAAAATTATTGATTTTTTTCACTGCACCCTAGTATATATTCGTTGTAGCTTTTGTACAGAGCAAACCCTGTATTCCTTTGTGGTGTTTTATTAGTAGGAATATCATCTAAATCTTCCACAAAGAGGAACTAGGCCTAGGTGAACCTATGCTTGTGCATACCTGTATTTGATTTTCACTCTGAGTTCCAATTGATTGGGCAGGCGCCTCAGGATTTCGGTTTTTTTATTACGCTTGGATAAAGACAACTTGGTTTTACTCAACCTTCCCATATTTTTTTTAAAAAACACGACCACAAATTCACAACAAACATCAATAATAAACCATATCAACTTTCACAGACATAACCTCTAACCAAACAACACAACACACAGCTGACTGAGACAGGTGAGGGGCAAAAATATTGAAGCAAAGAGTAACACTTGTACAGTATGCAATATAAATTTGTGTACACATTTTGTGTCCTTTAGAAGAGTGTTGTCTTCATTTTTATTATTTACTATCGTTACAATAACACAATATAAGCTGTAGCACAATAAAAATTACTAAAGAAAAACAAAGTGTGAAAAATTGTTTTTTTTTTCAATATGTAAGCTTGTATAAAAAACGTGTTTATATGCATAAAAAATCATCAGAACACACCCAAACACATTTTCTGGAGTCTAAAAGAAATATATATATAAAAAATTTAAAATAAAATTATTTTTGAAAAATTACAAAAATTTCTCCATTTTTCAGTAGTGTATCCCCTTAAACTCTTACAAA
Source organism: Homalodisca vitripennis (assembly GCF_021130785.1). Lineage (NCBI taxonomy): Eukaryota > Metazoa > Arthropoda > Insecta > Hemiptera > Cicadellidae > Homalodisca > Homalodisca vitripennis. Next base: position 278,601 of record NW_025776158.1, read on the forward strand.
TTATCACAAAACATAAACATAGCCTTAACAATCAACAGTGCACAGCTACAACTTCACTGACTGCAGCTGAGTGAAGCATAATAAAATAAAGACAGTGCTGCCAACTGACATTCCCCCTTTTTCCCGTGGACTGCGTATTTTCAAACGTCAATATCTTGCTGACTATTCCCGTTCTTTCCATGGAAACCAAATGTACAAATCGAGATTAATGAGAAGTTTCCAAAAATAAAAAAATAAATATTTTTTGACATTCCCCCTTTTTCCCGTGGACCCTTTATTTGGTTTTTTTGATTCCATGTACTGCCTATAAATACCAACACATATTGTAACACAAATAGGTCGGTACATAAAACGAAACAATCAGCATTACAAACAGTACAGATACAAATAGATAGGCTACAATATTTTATAAAATTGTTATTTTAAAGTTATTATTCATAGTTATTTGTACAGTTATTAGTTTATTACTTATTGTATATAAGCTAGTTAGTTGTTATTAGTTATTACCTATTATTAGAAAAAACCACAAAAAACTACTCTAATTGGAGAATTTTTTGTACTGTCATTATTTATAAGTTCTTAGTTAGTTATTAGTTATAATTATGCTACTGGTTACAGGTTATATCATGATAGTAATGATATTTATAGTTATTTTTATTTTTCCATAGTTAGTGTAATTTTTTTATATTTATAAGGAACATATACTGTATATATTTATATATAGATATGTTTTGAGATCAACTTACCTGTACAAATAGTATGCATTCAAAACACTTAGATCCAAGAGGTGGACGAACAGTTTGATATACCATTTTGTGCCCTTTCTAGTGGAGTCATTGTATGACACCATCATATCGCTTTTATCCACTGCACCCATATTTGAATTATAGTTCAGGACACATTTTGGTTTTAGCACTCCTTTGTGCGACCTTGTATCGACAGAAACCATGGAATGTTTGTCTACTGTCGATGATACTGTCACTGGCCTCTTATCACACCATTTTACAGTAATCATATTATCTTTGTTGCGTACTGCAACATCACAAATAAAACACTTTGTAAAAGGAAGAACATATTTTTAATGTTACATAGTCAATTTTAAATTTAAGTTGTAGAGTTTATTTACAGTTATGAGTCATAGAACAATTTGAACCACGGCACTGTGCATAAGGCTACATCACATCTTGTACAAACTATCTTGGATCGTTTGTTGTTAGTTTTTGTACTGCAAAGACGACACATTTGATACTTATATAACTCTTTTGGTAGATGTAAACCTACGTTTCCAAGTCTGGTTTCCGCAGGCACGCCATAATCTTTTTCTGACTTATTGTTTTTCGTTCCTCCCAAAAAACTGTTGGAGCTTGGTCGTTTCCTGCTACAAAAGTTTTCAATTAGAACTGAACCTGAGATGTTGTATGTATTTTCTGAACTTAACAGTAAAGAATAAATGAATTTAAAGCACAGCTCTTCACTAAAAAGTAGAATATTCTCAGCCACCACCTCCTTGATTTCCGCCCAATCTGATAAACTGGTCTTCTTTGATCGAATCGATCTACTCCTCCCATTCTTTTTGTATATTCTACAATTGGTTTAGGGCAATTTACTAATATGTTCTCAGCAGTCTTTTGAGTCCTCTTAGCTTGCACAATTTCATTTGGCATTAGCTTGCACAATTTCATTTGGCATAAAAGCTGTAGAGCACACTTGCACTTGCTTTGTATCATGCCACTTGACATAACTAACATGATCTTTGACTAACCAAACTGATGATGATTTCTCCTTAGCAACAGGTGGCAAACTAACAAGGTGTCCTCTTACAGTCCCGGTAGAAAATATGCCTTTTTCAAAAGGTTTTTCCATTAGATCAACAGAAGTATAGAAATTATCAAATGTTACATGACACTTCTGACCATGTAGCTGCTTACAAAGTTGCTGCACAACTGTACTAGCCAGTCCTTCCTCGGCAATTCCATCTTTCTTTCCAGTATAAACCTGAAACTGGTATAAATCGTCGTGCAATAAACATATGGGCGTAACTGCAAAATAACTTTTCAGGAGAGCAGTTTTAAGAAACTTATACCTATGTTAGAAGTTTTAAATCTAGATATAAGCGGCCTAAGTCAACCAAATTTTTGCACATAATACCTTAGAATATAGACATAAAAGTACGCTAGTTATTTTTTATTTTTACATCAATTTAAAATAGCATTTAAAGCAGATACGCCTATATGTCTCAAACAAACAAATTCAAAATATCAGTTCCGCTCATTCATTTTCAAGTTATAAACTGTTGTAAATGACAAATAAAGGGCAGAAAACTAGATTTGAGCTTGTTAAATTATATTTATTACATACAAATCATTAAAAAACAGAAAATAGGATTTAAGGGGAGATGTCACCGAAACGTCGCTCCATAAGAAACACATGTAAACTTAGGAACACTTTTCTCAGCTTCAGATTTCCTAGAAGCTTGAAATTTTTACCACACAACAATCATGTTGTTTTGCATGCTCCGTAGCAAAATTATTACTCTATTATAAGAATAATCAGTTTAAAAAAATTTTTTAAATGTTGTATTTTTTTAGTCTACGTTTTTTTCTAAATATAAATTTATAAATGCAAAATTTATGAGGGAAAAATTGTTTATTTTGCTACCCAGCCTAGGCACTAAGTCAACATATAAGCACAAAAAATTTCAGAGATCTATCTATTATAGGTTCTGAGAAAAGTGTTCCTAAAGTTAAAAAATACAACTTTCGAGAAATCAAGAAAAACTAAAAATTTTTTAATCTTACTTTTAAAATGCACCAGGTTCATAAGATTGAGTGTCTGCTGATTCCTTATCTTCACATTTTCTCTTCTGGGATCTTCTTTTTTGCCTAGCTTCTTTTGTCAGTTGAAGAACAGCAATTTCAGCTTTTTTAGTCGATCAGTGTCCGCTTTTGCGAATCCGTCAATCGCGTTGACACCTGGAGTAATTCCCATTTCTTTAAGAACTTTTGCACGAGCCATTGCTCCATCATTAAATGTAATTATTGCATCTAAGACTACTATTCTTAATGTGTTTAGACCAAACAAATGTTGACTTTGGAATCCTAGACCATATGATGTTGTTTAAACTTTCGTTTGGATTTTGCGTTTTTCCCATGCTTACATTTAGATAGTAAATCTTTATGGGACAAATCTCTAAATATAGGTTTTATAGTTTTTAAAACTTCTGGTGCAAGAGCATTTTTGTGGTCATAACTTTCATTTGCATTTGTTGCTGCCAATCTATTGTATTTGCACCAACTTTCTTTTCCCGTTGCGCAAAGGCCATGTTCTGGTTTGTCGTTTGTTGAGTTCTTGTGAAAATATATCGCCCACACTTCTCTTTGCATTTTTTCAACATCTCCAGCATTTCTCCTAATTGCCAGTCCATAATAGTTTTGTAATCTATCAATTTCTGCGTCAGTTAATCTCCCCTTACCCTTCCCACCTAATACTTTACCATCTGCTAATTTTACACCTTGCATTTTAGTTTTAAGTCGCCTCAACCTTGTGCCTAGCCGCTTCTGCACGTGTCCGATACATTCTAATTTGTCAACAGTAACTAAGTTTCCATAAGGTTTTTTTTCACAAACTAAATTATAACTGTTCGAGCCACCGTCTCCCAAGTATTTTAAATCGAACACCTCGAGTTTGTTCTGACCGTGAAAAAATTGTAAGCACACCTTTACCTTCCATGCCGCCACTTGAGCCACTATAATTTTTTATGCAGTCCTCTTCTTTACACACAGTTTTATTTAAAGTACACTTTTGGCAATATTTGGTCAAACACTCAACATCTATTACTTTTCCACTATCAAATGATGTTGTAGTCACTACACCATTTAGCGAAGTATGCCCCCTACGCTGCCAGGTGCCGTCACAGCATGCTGCAATATCCGTTAGCCCTTCATTTTCTTTTACTGCATCTAATGCAGCTTCACGCATTGAATTCTCACTAACAACAGTAATAGCATTGGCTATGTGCTTATTGTGTATTTTGAAGCGATTGTTTGGAGTTGGCAGATTCATAATAGCGCAAAGAGTCCTACCAGCTGCTTCACCTTTTCCGATAGCCCGTAATCCATAAACATACCTGGTATTAATTTCATAAAGTCTATGTTTGGTAAGTTTTAGAAGACATAGCTGTCTTGTTTTCCATGCACTGTATGCATTTCAGAACAAGGTTAGTGGTTAAACATTTTCTAAGTATTTTATTTTCTTCCAGAACAACAGAATTCTCCGCACCACAATATTTACATTTTACAAATCCCCTTATAAGCTCAGAAACAATGTCTAGGTTTATAATTATATTTTGGCCTACCTGAAGGTTCTCAGTTTGAGAATTGTCAATAAATTCTGGGATATAAGCCAATTTCTTTTTAGAACTTGAAATAGGTTTTGTAGTAGTTGGCAAATCAGTAGTCAGCCTAGGTGAAGCTTCATTAGAATCAGTATTTTGTTCACAGGTTATATCACTACACTGTCTGCCACTAAAAATTAGTATCTGTAACATATTGATTGCCTCTAAATTTCCTTTTCCAAGATGATTTAGCTCGTGGCATTGTAATGTATCACTTAGAACCACTCAACAATCAAAACTAAACACTTGAATTGAAATTAATCATCAAAACACAAGCAGAATGTAAACAAAACAGCAGGGAAAGTACAATCCAGTCAATTAGAAGAATACAGTACAGTCACGACAACTACAGCTGACTGCTTTATTAGTAAAACAGTACTATATAACATACATAAGAGGCATGCAAGCAGTTCTATGTCATGGAGCGCGCAAAACTTGGTGTGCATACAATCTTTATCATTTATTTTTCAATAATAAATAATATTTTACTATGCATGTATTATATATATTTTTACTCAGGAAAACTCAGAGAAAAATATAAAAAAATTAAAAAAATTTGAAAAAAATTACATTTTCAGTGACATCTCCCCTTAACAATGTGAAATTTAATGTGGGCTGTAAACTTAGTATATTAACTACAAAATACACAAAAATAAGGAATAAAACTTACACTATTCAAAAATTAAAGTAGCCTTAAACTAATTGTATTAAGGGGATTCCCTACTGAAACTAGTAATTTTCTTCAAATTATTTTTAATAATTATTTTATGTACATTTTTAGGTTAATTTGGTCCTAGAACAATGTTTACCACTGTTCAAGTAAAAAAAAATTATCCATCCATATAGTTTTGGATTGTTATCAGTTTTTTTTTCTTCATAATACATAAGTTTTATAATGTCTTATAACTTTTAAACTACTATACCATATTTAGTGCTTGATGTCTCATCTTAAAGTGTTTAAAAAGTACTAACTTTTTGTGCATACTCATGTTTATTTCTTGAATAGTTGTAAATGTTATGGCTTGACAAAAAAATTTTTATTTTCTTTTTTTGTCATAATTAAAAAATTTTATAAATAATTTTGTATTTAACTTACAGTATTGTCCATGCACGAAAAGTGGCAATATAGTATAAATAATATATGGTAAAATTTTCATTGCTATATCTATAATAGTTCAAAAAGTTATAAGAACATTTGTGTGAAATAAATCAAAATTTATAAGTTGCGGGAAACAGCGTTTGAAGTTTACACTAGTTATTTTGTAGCTGTAGAGGAAAATAACTTACCCCACAGGTACTTGTATTCAATGATCGGTATATTTATATATCGAAGACATATGTAGGTCTAGTAAACCACTAACAAACACTATGAAAGGCCATATTTTTATGTATTATTTAAAAAAAAAAATGTGTAATACATTATGAAAAAGTCACTATTAGGTTGTAATAGCAGTACAGTAGTGAACCCGTTGTTTCAGTTCAGAAACAGCCAGCACCATAAGTCATTCCTTCATTTTGTTGATGTATTTCCTCTTCTTCAGCTTGTGCTAACCTCAACTTTCTTCTGTAGGCTTCATATTTTTTAGTTCTCCGTGCACGCGAAAGCCGAAGTCTTTTACTGTCTAAATGTTTTGCTATTTTGGCCGCGTACCGCCCGGGGCTTATACCAGCAGCATTTTGGAAGCTAACACTAGTTTTCAAGTATCCAGTGTTGTAGATACTGATAGCTTCACAAACCCCAATATCAATCTTCACTTTTGAGGTAAAAATATTTTTCGGGCACTTGGTCCATATTATGTTATGTAACGCTTCGTTTGCGTTGTTAGTCTTACCAGCTAGGCATCTTTCCAACAAACTGTCTGATGACAATCTTTGGTAAAGTGGCAACATTTTCCTTACATTTTCTTCGGTCAAAGGTTGTCCTTTCACTGCAGTGTCATGTGATTCTGGTTCTGTGTTTTGGGCCTTAGCTCTTTGATAGAAAACACCAAGAATTCTCTCCGGTAGGACACTTGTTGTGTTGTGGATTTTGGTCTGTAGACATGCAATGTGAAAGTGTTGCAAAAATGGAATTTTTCATTTTGTTTACATCTCCCAGGTTCTTAGTAATGCCATTTCGGTAGTACCGTGTTAGTTTTTTGATCACAGGCTCTGTCAAATTTCCTCGCCCTTTCCCACCCATTTTTTCGTGTGAACCAACATACTTTTTGACCAAATTTCTGAGCCCAGTACCAAGCCTTTTTGCTACATGGTTGAGACATTCAACCTTCTCAATTTGCACACCTTGGTATGGATTAACAAACTCATTTAGGTGAGTTTGGGTTTTCGCATCGCCATCTGAGACCAATGTTGTATACCGGAAACCTAAAGATTCCGAGCGGGCCCAGAGCCTTTCAGCTGCGGTTATCTCCATGGCAGGGGAAGATCCAACATAGTTACATTGACACATAGGCTTATGAGCTTCAAACCATGCATCAAAAGCGTCCATGTTACCTTTAGTTTTAGCTTTCTGTAGCTGGCACCGCTTACAGTACTTGGACATAATTTCAAAGTCAATAACAAGCCCAGTTAGAACTTCAATGCAGCACCCAATTCCGTATTTAGAGGTAAACCCTCTCTTTTGCCAACTTCCGTCATAGCTTACTGTAATGTCAAGAATACTATTATCATCATTCAAGTCCCCATAGCATTTACGAACTTCGTTTCGAGCTTCAATGAGTGATTTATTTACTTCGTTTCTGTACACATCTCTAAGAGCTATTATATGTTTGTTGTACGACAAAAACTGCATAGGCTTCATGTTCATAGCAACGCAAAACATTTCTAAAGCTCTGTGCCCTTTACCAATAGAAGAAAACGCCTTTACAGCCCTACGATTTACATCAAACGCTGGCCGTTTTGATTCCTTGGTCGATAGTCGATCCGATGTCTGAAAGAGAGTTTTGTTCCCGCAAGCTGAGCAAACTAGACTAAAAGTGTGGGCAAAACCTTTAGTAACTACTAGTTTTAACCTCCACATTGTCGTGAAAACATTCTTTGCATGGAAATGAAGAAAGCAAATCCATAAGTTTTTTAGAATCTACAAGAATATATTCAACACTATTGTTTTTCAATATTTACTTCATGCTTGTAACTATTGTACAAAGCAAAACCTGTAGGTTTAGAAGGCATACCTTGGTCCTTACACTGTTCATCACCTGAATCACTTGTGCTAGGCCTAATCAAGTTTTCTGCATCACAACCCACATCACTTCTCTTGCTGGCTAAATCTAGGCCTAGGTTTATTTTCTCACTCCACCTTAGGTTAGCTTTCTCTTTATTTCTTTTTGATTGTAGTCTTTTATTTTTCTTTACTTTCACCATATTACACTCTACACTAGGTACACTACACTGAATAAACACTATAACCTCAAAACTAGTTCAACTGAAAACAATTGTAAACAAACAGGAATCAGCTGACAGATTACATAAACTGTTTGTAATAAGTTTTTTTTATTCTGCCAGTTACATAGATGAAAAAGAAAAAGTACTGTACTTAGATGATTAGCATAACTATATAAAAATAGATATAGTGAAAGTATTACTTTCTAAGATGAATAAGGAGCAAAATAAAATATTAGTAATGTTACATTAGAGGCACCCACAGCCTGGTTCTGGCTGAACGCTCCAAAAGTAGGTGTGCACACTCAGCTTCAAATATTTTTTGTACAGTGATAAAAAGCTATATTATGCCATATGTTTGTGTTTTTCTGATACCTTATAAGACATAGAACAAGAAAAAAAAATAAAATTTTTTAAAAATTTTTGGTCAATATTGGCCATTTTTCAGTAGGGAATCCCCTTAACTACAAAACAAACATTTTCAATTTGACATGTCAAAAAAATTAAAACCAACACACTATCAAAACCTGGTAATGAAAAAGTTCATCTTCACAACGCTGGTTATAATCACTTTTCCATTTAAGTTAATTATGGCGCAGGTTTTTGTAAAACAGCATGTTGTCTTCGCCCCGTACGATGGGTGTTGGATCACTGCAGAGCCCCATCAAATCATTGTATTTACTTTTCGTTAGTTTAGGTTCATTTTTCTTTTAGAGTCTTTTTGGCTTTGAACTGGGATCGATGTTACTTCTGGGCACTGTCAAACTACTGTACAAACTGTCTACATGGCTTGTTTTGAAAAAAGTTTACAAGGTTCTTTATTCAATACCATGTATTCGACCATATGTATTCGGTCAGTTCACAATATTTCCTCCCTCGCCGTCTTTTTGTACGGTAAGGATCCTTAGTTGTTTGGCTAAGGCCATGAAATCTAAGAAATCAGAATTTTCCATACTGTGTACGTCATATGGATGTTTCCTGCGTGCCAGGCGTATAATAGATTTGAGTTCGGAAGGTACAGTGACATTGCCAGCAGTACTGTACTTAGTGCTGAACTTATTGCACTATGGCCGGAATCGCCCTCATTTTGGCCATGGTACGGCTCAAAGAATTTTACCTATATAAATCTGATACTTTTAGAAGTACATACAACATTAAGTAACATTGTAGCAATGGCAGAGTTTTTGTTCTGACCACCGCATCCGTCAGAGAACAAAAATACCTCTTTGGCATTCTTGTTATCAAGATCACTTAAGTAGTCATACAGACATGACGCGATTTCACATGATCCTCTTCGGCCTAAGCCCTTATGCCAACATAACTACAATCTTTGTTGGCGATGTTATATAGGTGACCCCCTTCCCCCACGAGATTGACCATCATTACCCGCATGGTAAACAAATAATTTTCGATACATTTAGAAAAACCTACTCGCCCTAATTAACATTAAAACCCGCGCAAATGTTTAGAATAACATTTTCTACGTACCAGAATATGTAATCTAAGGAAACACAATGGTGTTATGGTACTTACAGGCTGCTAAGGTTCATTCAAAATAATAAGAAAAGTGCCCACAACAAACAATAATAACAAACATTCACAAAGGCCTCACTCGGCTAATGATGGCGACTGAACTGCTGGCTCTCTTAGGTTAGTTCCCGAAGCTGATGGCCAGAGCGCAGCACCATCCACACCTCTGCACGGCTGTTGCTCTTTGTAATACTGATGTGACCCTCATTACCTCACTCTGCCCTACTCCAGCTCCCTTCAGTCCTCTCAAAACACTGTCATTAACCTCGAGCGGACGTCAACCTGAATGGCATCCTTTTGAACTGCCATAACTAGTCTGGTAGCACAAAAGCAGTTTTAGGACGATCCTCCATCGACACATTTACCTGCATATAACTAGCAAATAAATCTAAAGTAGAAAATACGTTACATCCCCCTAACGAATCTAGAGTGGTTTGTATTAATGGTAAAGGATAACTATCCTTACGCGTCAGAGCATTTAGTACTGTAGTAGTATTTAGTCTGAATAGTATCAACCCTTAGGACTTCCTAGCCTCCACTAAAATCCAAAATTACACCTAATACCTTAAACGCATCAACTCCCAAAATTCCATCGTAAGGAATGTTCATTCCACAAATGAAGAAATTAACCTTAAAGTATTCCCCTTTAAAATTCACTAACACAGTTTGTTCTCCATAAATAATTATATTTTCCCCTGTCACTCCTACCGCCTTAACACAAGTCTATATTGGCACACACAAATATGCCCCCTTTCTCAACAATGAAATCTTAGCACCTGAACCTAATAAAAATGTAAAACGCTTTACCTTGAATTTCAGCTTGAATGGTTAAAATCCTTATTACCATCCACATAAACACTGGGTACAAAAGATTTCTTGTGCATTTCAGGTCCCTCAGCAGGGTGGTCTACACCGACGGACCTCTGGAGTTTAACGCCCCAGAATATTGCGTCTGAATTCTACAATCACTTGCATAGTGTCCCATTCGTCTACTATTAAAACACTCTACTTGGGCCAACTTAAATGAGTTAGGCGTAACATTAGTTTTTTGGGTACAATCAATTTTGCGTACTACCCCTCTCTGATAGTGTTGCGGCTACTGGACCACGCCCTCACTCTCTATTTCCGCCTGTATTTCCCTCAATCTTTGTCCACGGTCTTTATACGTATTCTGGGACTGACCTTCGCGACCTCTACCAAACTCCTGAGGTCTTCCATTTCCTCTACCTCGGCCAGGTAGATAACCCATATACGCGCCTCTTCCTCTCGGCCCAAAATTATTCCCCACGGGTTGCCTACACTCTGATTTTACATGTCCCGGCTTATTACAGTTCCAGCACTGTACCGCAAATACCATAGCATCCTCCACTACGGGCTTACTCATTTCCTCCGCTTCTACCATGGTCGCTATCTTTACTGCCTCCTCCCAGTTTTCCGGAAACCTAAACCTGGTTACCTCACCGGGTTTACCTAACAAACCATGAAAAAATGACGCTAACATCCGACGTTACGCTTCTTCATTTACTACTTTTTGTTCCTCCTCCGCATCCTTATGCCTGATCGTTAACGAACCCAGGTACCTAATTCTTTCCGCAAACTGTTCAACGCTTTCACCCCTCTTTTGAACAGCACTCTGTAGATTCGTATAATGATATTGATCAGTTCGCTTTCCCACAAACCTCTCAATGCAAGCTTTCCTGATATCCTCGTATTTCATTAACGAAAATCCATTTGAATCTACTTTTGAAAAGTCAAATTTTGTTGTAATAAATACCTTAGCGGAACCCTTCACTTTCAACCGAACAATAGCAACCTTATCTTTCGGTCCCCATCTTCCTAATAATGCATCCTGGTCAATTTGTGCGAAAAACTGACGTACCGAAGGACCTGTTCCATCCCCTTTAAATACATCAATCAACGCGGCTGGACCAGTATCCATAAACCTACCTGTCTCTAACATGCGTATGCGAGCGGCTAAGTCTTCTGTTTGTTGTGCAATCTGTTGCGTCTGTACATGCGGTGAAACTCCATCACCCCCTGCCTTACCTCCTGTTGCAACCCCAACCATGTTTATTTATGTTATGTTATGCTTATAGTAATCTGTAAAATCAACCCAACGTGCCGTTGTTTGCCAAAAATATTTGAACTGACTTCGCGTCGTGTCCCAACGAACCCAAAACAATCGCTACCAAAATAATCTAACCTATTAAACTAACAATACTACCCAATACAACCCCCTGTAAAAATGAGCATACATGAATATTACTTATTTAATTTAAATACTCTATTACAGTCCAATTTTTTTAACCCTCCGAGCGTCCCATCATATTTCCCTAAACGTCCACTTTTTTTTATAGGTTTTGCAGTCTTTTTTTGCATAATTCATAAAAAATCTTAAGAATGGTTTAAATATAGAGTATTATACATCATTTTTCTCGTAAAGACTTACAGAATATGATTATATAAAAATTAAAATTAAAAAAAAATTTTTTTTTGCAACAGCCTATGAAAGGGAAAAAATATTTTAGAAAATATTTTTATAATATAATAAAAGTATCCACATGTTATTGTTATATTACCTCTAGAACAATTTCATAATAGGCAAATTATACCAAATTTAGTCATGAACACATAAATATACAGGGTTATAGGGTTCTGTGAATATATTCATAATGTTATACAAACTTACATGGATATGCACAAATTTGAATTTTTGCCTATTTGGTGTTGCTAAGTAGCACAACAATAAAAATTATTTTCATGCAGTTAAATGCTTTTGTTATTTACCTTTTTTGAAGTAGTTTGTAGATTAGATGAAGAAACGAGTTTTTTACAACACAAAACTATAACACACACACACACACACACACACACACACACGAAAAAAACACTTATTATTTACATTATATACAAAAAAACTGTTCACAGTTTTATTCATTGTCGTCTTGTCCATCTGGGTGCTGCCTTTTTATCCCTGTAAGGGACCTTCTGAAGTGCTTCATTTTGCTGAAGCACTTGGGATGAACCCCACAATTGCATGCTTCACACCACCAATAGCTGCGTTTTTTACAAACAGGACATACCCTTTGATTGTTCCCTGGTAGGTGTGCCAGTGCATGTTCTACTGATGTTGGAGCAGGCTGAGGGGCTACTTCTTCTGGTGCTGTTCTTGTGAGTTCATCAATTAGAACCATCACAAATTTTCTTCTGGGCATAGGCTTGTCTGTATTTTTTGAATATAAGATGAAGGAGTCGAAAATTGCCATGTCAAGGAGATTATAAAAAATTTTTTTCCAATAGTGAGTGGTGGTCCGCGAGCATGATATGTGATAGATGGATTTATCTTTCATGTCCACTCCACCCATGTATAAATTATATTGCTGTATCATGTATGGCTTTACAGCCTCATGGTGACTTTTTTTGCTTTGAACTCGTAGATCTTGGGCATGACAAGCTGTTGACAAAAGGTATACTGGTTTTCGGGTTATTTTTTGTTTGTACCCTACTGCTAACACAGGCCCTCTTCTAAAATAAACACTCTGTTGTTCACCTAATTTAGTTGACAAGACACTCTTTGACAAATCTTTGGTCCTCTTATTCACAGTTCCAGTAAGGTAAGTGTCCTTCTCAAACAAGGATTCAGCGAGTGGAAGCTTTGTATAAAAATTGTCTGTGAAGAGGTGGTAAAATTTGTTTAGAAGCCTTGTTTGTGTCATTAATTCCATTATAACTTTCTGAGTAAATGGATCATTGCCGTCTTGGAGAAAGTCTTTACCACTATATAATGCCGTGTGCAAGATATATCCAGTCTCACTGTCAAATATTTCAAATTTTTTAATCCCAAATCTGGCGTGTCTTTTATTTGGCATGTACTGTATGAATACCGATCGATTTTTCATACCTATCATACTTTCATCTATCGATAGGTTTTGATAGGGAACAAAATATGTTTTGAAGGCATGATTAATTGAGTCCATGAACTCTCGAACCTTGACCCAGGGGTCGTACCCTGGTTCTCCCTTTTTTAGAGTGTTTGCCGAAGTCAGATGGAGAAATGACGAAATGAGACAAAAACGATTGTAAGACATTGTCTGTCCAAACCAGGGAATGTATTGGTTGCTAAGGGTTGCCCAATAATCTTTTACATTTTGTTTCCGGATCATTCCCATATTAATAACTATGGCAATGAACCGCTTCATCTCAGCTATTGAAACATCAACCCATCGCTTGCATCTAGATGTTGGTTTCATTTTACCTCCAGTTCTTTTTTCATCCAATTTTTTTGAAGCATACAAATTAGTTTCATTACATAGCAAAAAACCAGATTGCTTGGGTAAAAAATAAAGAGAAGTATGCCAAAGGTGAACTATTTCTTGGAGGACAGTTTTTGATCCCCGGATTCCTCACACGAAATTTTGATGGCAGATCGACTGGGTTTTCAGAACCTGGGTATACTCGAACCCACACTGGCCCAGGAGGTGCAGGATGAACTGGGATCTCAGGACGATAATCATTGTCGGATTCGTTCCCAGCTGGGCTAGAGCCGGACCTAGGCCTTTCGCTTTCCTCATTACTAGAATCCAAATCTGATGCATTTGGCTCATAATCGTCATCTGAGCCAGATGAATAGTCACATAGGTCATTATCTATATCTGAATTACCTTCCGATACATCTCCTAGGGATATTTGATCATCGTCTAGGTTATTTTCGTCTATGGATGTAGTAGGGACTGCCTCAACTTCAGAATTATCAAATTCACTTACATCGGTCAATGATAAGATTTCTCTAATGTCACTTGATCTGCACGGGTCACCCATTGTTTACAGTTAGTACACTAAACTCACACAAATAAAGAGAAAACTATTCACAACACAAAATACTATTCGCAAAATGCTCAATCACTCATCGGTGTGCAAAACAACAACACACTGAAGAATCACGCGAGCCGCGTCCCGCCCGAAATAACAGCTGGTATAACCACGTACACTAGCATCTGGTACAGACCAAGAGGTATACAAAGACCACTAAATGTAAAAAACAACTCACGGGCTTTCGTTATATGTAATTTAGAACAATATTACGCCAATAATAGCGCGGGTGCAATTAATTTGATCGGCAAGTGCCCGTCGACTTAAAATAAGACGGCGACGTTTAGAGAAAGGTGCCGTCGACTTAAAACAAGTCGGCCGACGCTCGGAGGGTTAACCGTAGACTTGGCCGCGGACTACTAACCTGCTTGAAAAAGTCAGTCTCGCTGTGTTAAAACTGTCCCGGCGGAGTATGAAAACGGACTGCAAAAATCAGTGACCTTTAACGCTTCCTCTCGCGATTTAAAAGTGAAGCCAATGTCGTACAATTCTGTAAGATGCGTCAAATTAAAGCTCTTAATATTGGCAATCTATTGGTTACATTTTTAAATATTAAAAAAATTTCGAAATAATTTTGATTATTGTTTACATTTTACATAGCGTTTACAATGACAAGAAAAAAAGTAGTAAGCGAGGATTTTTTTTATTTTTTGGTCAGACAAAATTTGTCAGCGAGAAAGTTGTGTGAAAATATATGTAAATTTTTTTTTTGTAATTTATCATTTTTTTATTGGAAGTTTAGTTTAGCCTGTAGCAGCATATGAAGTGATAAGTGAACGTTTCTGCCGGAACTGTAGTTGGCGCATTGGCTCACTGATACCGTATTAACTCAATAAATTAGTTTATTGTGCAATAAAAATACCTTTACGAAAGAACCAAGTTAATTTAACTAATTTATTAGTCTTAAAAATATTGTGGGTTTAATTGTTATTGCAATTGTATACTTTATCCGTAGCAATAACTGTATTATTTACAACGGTGTTAACTCACTTGTATTCTATGTTTAACTAACTATTAATATTGAGCAATTACAACAAGTATAATGATTGCATTGAACTTTTTTTCATTAAAATAATATTCTTTAATACTTACAGTACTTTTTTACAATGGAGCGGCGAGTTCCTCCACATCACTGGCGTCACTATCCTCTTCACTATCGCTGGTCTCAGAATCACCGATGTTTATTATAAAACTTTCGGTTGCGTCATCTATTACGTTTTCCTTCTCCAAATACTCATTTTCCACTTTTATTACCCTTATCACAAACTTATTTCCACTCTTCTACAGATATAGCATCCATTTTATTTTTACACAACTGAATTGTATCGGCTATTTTATTGGTAACATTTTTCTGGGCTACAAAGTTTTTAACTATTCCCCAAATCATCTCGATTGGATTAAGGTCCGGGTGGTATGGCGGTAATCGAAGAACTGAATGACCGAATTGATGGAGGAGGTTATCAAAAACAAAAATTTTGTATCTGTCCTTATGGAGTTTTATTAGTTCGTACAATTCAGGTTTTAGTAATGAACAGTCGTATTCAATTTCATGTTCATCCAACCATTTAGTCATATCAGCCTTTTTCGAGTTTGAATTTGGAGCTTTTATTTACTTGTACGTTGTGATAAGAAGCATTGTCAATGACAACGACCGAATTTTGTGGAAGGTTGGGAATTAACTGTGTTTTTGTCCAAGTCACAAAGTTTTCATGGTTCATTTGCATGTGATAGTCACCTTCGGTTGTTCCAGCCTTCCAGTCACCTTCGGTTGTTCCAGCCTTCCAAACTAGACATGCATTGCGAATGAAACCCATGTCCCCTCCTGCGTGGACTATAATCGCTCTATCGCCTTTACTTATATTACTTTTGTAACCCTCTAAGCTACCATCACACCAACCTTTTCGAGTAACGTTAGTAGACGAAACATAAGACTCGTCCATATATACGACTGGTTTGTTTTCTTTTCTGATTTCTTTTATTTTTTTTCAAACAATCAATCCTCTTAGCTCTTATTTCATTCCGTTCAATTAAGATTTTTCTGTTGTTTTCATTTTTTTTCCATTTGAATCCTAATTCTTTAATAATTGTTCGAAGACTTGATACACTACCTTTGAAATTTAAATCTTCTGCGAGTGTGTTTTTTAATAACTTTAGCGAAGGAAGTGAACGCTCGGATTTGTAAAAATTGTAAATTTTTCTTCTTATTACACTTTTGTCAAAGTCGTCAATATCTGTGACGATTTTACTTCTCTTCTTTCTCTTGGGTGTAGCAAATGAGCACGTTGTATCATCCGTGGTGTCAAGATCTTTCTTCTCTTTACGAATTTTCTTCACTACTCCAACCGAAACTCCGCAAGCTGCCGCTGTTCTTTCTATACCTTTCTTTAACGGTATGAGGTTTGGCTTAATAGTTTCGTTAAGCATGAACACGCTCACTCGCCAAATTATTTCTCTTGCCTGACTGTGAAGTTTTTTCCCTGAAGTTACCTTCGATACGAATGTTTCCATTATATAGAAGCCCGCACTAGCCTAAAACACACTCCAGTAAGCAAAACTTAAAATGTTAAAAATAAAATTCGCACTAAGTTATAGGCTAAGCAATTTTCACGAAGCGATCGTCAAGGTCGCGGCAAGTGAACTGACAGGCAGGCAGGCAGTCGATATAGGACAATAAATATACCATAGAGTTCTGTGTAACGGTATATAACTTTACTGACAGTCGATGAGAGGTCCGACCGTCTATTCGCATCTATCCCGCTAGTCACAAGCGCGTGACCTTGAGCGTACGTTTGCAGAAAGCCCTTTAAAATCCTCCCGCACCGCACCCCTTGCCTACCACCGCTTTCCCAGCTCGAGTCTACGGTTTAAAACAATTGGACTGTACTAGCTTAGATACCTTAACCCTCTTCACGCTTGGCTCAGTCGTATAATTAGAAAACCCATTTATCCGTTTCTCAATAATCCTAGTTACAAGCGACCGCAATAACGACTCACAACCTTCTATTAACAAATCCGGATCTACAATAGGTAAGTAATAAGCTGGACTACTTTGGCCTGACATTGCATTTTTTGCACGTCATAAATTACCTCATTCCCAACAACCTCTGTCGAAACTGTCGCAAATCTTACCTTCGGAACCGGTGGTGGTGCTCAAGTAGGTGCGGCAGATGAATTCCTGGCTTGCCCTGTTACTGTGTCTATAGGATCATAAAATGCTGTTACTACTGCCGATCGAGTACCCAATCTCGTAAATAATTGAGCTTCCAATTGTTTCGGCTGCACTGCCTTACCATCTACAACCTGATCTGCTACTTTCCTATCCATAAAGCTATCGCTCGATCTTTTTGAAAATTTACTACCCAGATTTGATCCTAATAGATCCTAAATAATTGTAATACAAATTAGTTTCTACTGGATCACTCAAAATATAGGCCACCAAATTATCAATAAAAATACCCCATTCATCAAACTTACACTTGAAAAACTGTGAACAAAACTGGATAAAATGCTAACGTTACATGAATCCTCAGTTTACGAGTAAATAAAGTATACTCCATCAACATACATGTGACCAATTAGCTTCTACGATATTGATCACGACCCATGAAACAATTAAAATACCATTCCCTGTTTTCCTGGGAAGACAAAATAAAATCAATAAACCGTACACGAAACGATTCCCAAGTATCTTCCGTACCTCCCCAAGCTAAATATAAATTCCGAATCCCACGCGATGACAATGTTCCTCGCAACCACACCTCAAAAACTTGTTCCAAATCCATCAACCAATTTAAATGCAGCAACGATTTAGCTAATTTCTATAAACCAAAATTGGTCCAAATTTATCCCGTAAATCTACACAACGCAAAGAATTGTGAGGGCTCCGGCAAATGTGATTTACAAATACCCTCAACCACACATTTGTATTAAAATTCCCAGATAAAACCTTTTGTGAAATTAATTCGAATTGATCTACAGAGCTCAGTACCTCTTCTAACCGAATGTCGTAAGTATCCTGACTCAACTCACAATAAGTGAACAACAATACTTTCTTAATAGATCCGTCTAAAAATTCAAATAAATGATCAAAGTATATCCTATTTTTAAAACATACATAATCACTACTAGATGTCATAAATAATTATAAGTTAAACATTTATTATATTTTTTTATTTAATTTTAATTTCAAACACTCAAGCTTTTACTTCTGACACCAATTGTTAAATATGGCTGGGGTGTACTCTATAGCCTACGTCAGGATAGCAAATAATGGGCAAACCTTAAGTGCTTGAGTGTAGAATATATATTTTTTAAACCAAAGCATTTACATGACAATTACACATTGAACCAAAGTTGTTCTTACGAGGGCGGCTGAATATTACTGGAGACTACCAGATACATTATAGAGCTGAGGGGCCAGTGGGTTTTTCGGGTCTACACGTGTGACCTCCAAACTATAATAACACCACTTTCTCTAGCCACATCTATTGTGTGGGAGTAGTGGCCATCCAATATGAGTACAACAGGATCTTCTGTAGTTTTCCTTACAAAGTTAATGAATTGCTTCATCCAGAGTGTAAAAATGGGAAGTTGTATCCATCCAGTAGGGTGAGTAGCTCCAATGGTCCTCGGAGGAGTTCCGTCCACTAAACCTTCAATAGTTTTTGTTGGGTGGTTAACATAGTTTTCTAGCGTAGATCGAGGAACATTAAACGTTTTCGAAGCCTTCAGATACCCCACAGCTTTGCTTTTGACAGCATTCATAACCTTCTGCATGTCTTTTTTCACTTCTTTCTTAGCGGCATATAAAACATACACACCACCACTGTGTTATACATATGCCTAATATCGGATATGGCTTCCATCTCCAGCAGGACCAGGAGCATGCAGAGGATCTTGGACTGCTGCCAAAGATTTCCACTACGCTAATTATGAAATCTCTGCGTTGCATGGGCTTGTCCGTGTTTAGTTTGTAAAGCACGGAGGCATTGTAGAGCGCAATGTCAATGGTGTTGAAAAAGATTTTTCCAATATTTTTTGTGTGACGGTTGCAGGAGTTATGGTACACTGCCTGGTCACTTGCATCCACACAACCCATATATTGATTATATTTGTGAATAACGATAGGCTTTACCCCTCTAATGTTGGTTTTCTTACTCTGTCCTACTTTATCTTCAGCATGGGCAGCCGTAGAAATGAGAATGACAGGTTTCCGGGTTGCTGTTTGTCTAAAGGTAACGACTAACATATCTCCTTGTCTGAAATACAAGCTTTCCCTAGCAGGTAACTTGCCTTTTTCACTGTCTCTGGTAAATATTTCTATTTTACCAGTTTTTTAGCTAGTGGTATTTTAGTGTAAAAGTTATCAGTAAATAAATTATGACCTTTGTCTAACAATGCGCTCTTTTCCATGACCTCAAATATAACTCTTTCTGTAAAAGGCTGATCATCCTCAGTTGCCAAATAATCTCTTCCACTATAAAGCTCAATATGATGTACGTAATTTGTTAGGCTGTCGCAACACTCAAATTTTATTCCATATTGCTTATGTTCCTTATTTGGTATGTACATAATAAATGGACATCTGTTCTTCATACCTATAAGACCTTCGTCAATACAAATATTTTGGCAAGGATGAAATAGTTTTTAAAACTGCCGTTGAAACGATCCAAGAAAAATCTTACTTTGATCCAAGGATCATAGCACGGTTCACCTTTGCCAACTCCTTCTCTAGATGTAAGGTGAAAATTAGATAAAATTAATTCAAATCTGTTAACATTCATTGTTTGGGGAAAAAAGGAATTGTGTTGAGAACGCCTGGTATCCCAAAAAGCCCTTCTATGCTTAGTACTATCACCATCCAATCCCATGTTTATCAACAAAGAAAAATACTTTTTCATTTCAGTAAGTGAAACATTAACCCATTTTTTGATTCTGCTAAATCGTTTCATCGTGCCACAGTTTCTTTTGGTTTCAATAATTTTATTAGCATACTTGTTAGTTTGTTCTACAATTTTGCTCCAAAAACTAGCCATAAAAAATAACAATGCATAGGAAATGGGTGAATTGTTGCTAGGTAAGCCATGCCTAGGACCTGGTTGTTTCACTCTAAAATTTGGGCCTATATCTAATTCTGGCTCAGGTGGATATGATCGGAACCATGGAGTCGAAGCAGGAATGTTTTGAGGGGTATCAGGTCTAGGCATCAAAGGGCTTGGAAGGTCATTACTCACATCTTCCCTGTCTGAAGTTTCCATGTCATCAAAATTCAGAGCATACTCCTCTCCACTTTCAGACGAAAAATCAAGTATATCAAAGTTTAATTTTTTAGATATCAAAGTTTTAGATTTTTTACACTCCTTTTGTTTGTTCAGAAATTTATTTTTTTCTCCTGGAATTGGTTTAAGGCCAATTCCCTGGCGTCTTCCTGAAAATAACCTCTTTTCCGAAGCCAGATAATGCGTTTCCTGGCGGCTCCACATAGTTTAGGCAGTTCTGGAAGCAGCCTTTCGGTTTTTGCTCCCTCTTCCTTTTGGTGTTCGCCCTCCAATATGGCGTCTTCTTCATCAGTGTTGACTCTAGCCGAGTAGGAGGTTTAAGGACTTCTACTAGGAAGTCCGCCGGTTTTTGAGTTTTTTTTTTCAGGATTGTTAGGGTCGGATCCCATCATCAATCTTTTGTGAATTTTCATCCACTTTTTGAGTGCTACAAGAGCTCTCTGGTTTATTTTCGTTTTTGTGTATTTCGGAGGTCTAAAGGCCACCCCAAGCATTGGTCCGGTCTACTTGGGGAAGGCTAAGTTTAAACTGGAGGTCGCATATTAACCCGGGATCACTCGCGTGTTTTAGACTAACACCGTTACTCGCGTGTTAGGTTGAATCTAACATTTGGAAATTAATATTTATTAAAAACTCATTTTCCATTAATTGTTTTATTTTATTGTACATAATTGCATCTGAAATAGTACTTTATACATTATTATGAAACATTTTAAATGGTTTGTTATTAAAAAAAATAGCCCGTAGGGGGACGTCTTACTCTGACGTTTAAAGGTTGGCGACCTTTCGTACCCCGAGCTAGTGCCAGACACATCTCCAATCCTGGCAATTTCCCCTGTCTCATCCATAAATCCTACCTATTCCTAATTCCTCCCTTTTCCTGACTGGATCGTGCTATTGTTTGTGGGGAGTGCTTGAACTGCTACACTCTGAGAAGGTGTAGCAGAAGAGAGCTGATGTGAGCTTGCTCTGCCGAAGCAAACGGTAGTATGAATCCTGGTGCCAGCCACTTCGGTCCCTGGTCAGGAAGTGATTATTGGACAGAAATGTCGGAGATTTCTGTTGCCCACGTGCGAGCCCGAGTCGTGCGTGAATTCCCGACTCGGTTTAAACGAGATAACATCGGGCCCCGGGGAACTGGGGTAGGGTGCCCTGCCAAGCTTTGGCTGACAGGTTCCCGAGGGTACACCCGTTCCCGATGTCTCGGCCTGCACCTTTAATCACGATGCGCTGGTTCAAATATTGAATGGCTACATTAAACCCTTCTCAAGCAAATGATAGAGTTGTAGAAAGAGATTCTATGGATCTGGAAAAGAAGCGTGCTCTCTCTTCAGAATCTGAAGAGGAAACAAACAAACAGAGAAAAACTGCAGACAAGAAAATTAATATTCAAAATCTTCCCACCCCACTTTTTCTAGTATTCAAACACAAAGACGATACTCAGAACTTGGCAAAGGTGAGCCCCTTCCTTGTTAATAAGGCTCTAGTCGGAGTGGGCGGCTCGCCGTCTTCTGTTAGGAAGCTCCGTAATGGAAGCATCTTGGTAGAGGCTGCGAACGCTCCACAGGCTCAGAAATTTCTCTCCATGAGATCCTTTTACGACAAAGTAGAAGTCGTTGTCCATCCTCATGAGACATTAAACTTCTGCAAAGGAATTGTATTCTGTCGCGATATGCTATGTTGCTTAATTGAAGAGTTGAAAGAAGAACTGAAAGATTGTCTTGTGACTGATGTGGTGAGAATAATGAAGGTTGAACACGGTGTACCGACACCTACACCAGGTCACATTTTGACTTTTGCCCTTCCTCACCCACCAGCCACAATTAGAGCAGGATATCTTTCTCTACAAGTTCGCCCATACTTTAGAAATCCCCAGAGGTGTTATAGATGTCAACGTTTTGGGCATTCGAGCAAAACTTGCAATAACCCTGAAACATGTAGTCTTTGTGGAAAAAGTGGTCACAGTGACAAGGACTGTGCCGGTGGCGAAGAACAGTGCGTCAACTGCAAGGGCAAGCATCCTTCAAGCTCTCGCAGCTGTAAAATATACTTAGAAGAAAAGGAAGTGCTGAAAATTGTTACTAGCGAGAAATTGTCTTTCGGCGATGCTCGTAAAGCGTATAGGAAACGACTTGGACAAACCCCGAAGAAGGACGTATCCTATTCTCAGGCTGCCTCTGTCCCTGTGCAACCGAAATCGTGTGCTTCCTGCTCAGCTCTGGAAGGCATGGTTAGAGAACTAACGCAACAGGTTGCTGCCTTGGTACAACAAATCAGTGCCAAGCCCTTCCCACGTAGTGGAGGCACTGATATACCAGAACTTGCACCTTCTGTGTCTGTAAGACCAGCTACACCTACTCAAACCAAGGGACGGAACACTTTTAACAAGCAACAGTCTACTGAAGGCCAGGTTGCTGCTCAATTTTTAAAAACCCCTAATGCTGGAAGTTCCAGCGTGACGGGAAAGAAAGATATATCTCCGGAAGTACGCCAAAAACTCATTTCTGGGATAAATAAAAAAATTGCCTCTAAAGTGGTCGAACGGTCAAAGGGTGCCAACAGAACCCCTCCCTCATACCAGTCCTCCAAATCCAGCCTAATGGAGGAGGATTTGTTTGATGACGACCTTAGGCCACATTCAGAAATTGAAAAAACTAATGTAAATTTTAAACAAAATCAAGGAAAAACAAAAAACAAAATTACTTTTAAAACCTAATTTTATATGAATATTATACAATGGAATATTAACGGACTGCGAAGCCATCTGGAAGACCTGAACCTACTAGCATCACAAATAAAACCAAATGTCATATGTATTCAGGAGACCAAGCTTCACCGTGCATGCCAATTTTCCATCAGGGGATGGGATATCTTCCGCCATGACAACCATAATGACGGACATGCATGTGGAGGAGTTATGGTTCTCGCGAATCCTTCTCTGAATACAGTGGAGGTACCTTTGAACACACCTCTACAAGTAATATGCATAAAGATTGACATACCGTTTAAATTACATATCTGTTGTGTTTATATCCCCCCGCCACCAGAATGTCTTCCAAGAGAAGATCTATTGGACCTTCTTAATCAATTGCCTCATCCTTTCGTACTTGTGGGCGATTTGAAACGCCCACCATCGTGTTTGGGGCTCTACTACTTTGCTCTCCAAGGGGCAACATGGTTTCCAAGGTCCTTGATGATCTGAATCTTGTTTTGTTGAACGATGGCTCGCCAACTTATCTTTGCCCGAGAACAGGTTCCTGGTCAGTATTAGACCTAACCGTGTGCACACCACAAATTGCTTACCGCTTCGATTGGTCAGTTTCCTCTGACCTTTACGGTAGCGACCATGCACCGGTCATAACTAAAGTTCTCGATATTCCAGGTAATGTGCCCCAAAGACCTAAATAGGTGCTTGATAAGGCAGATTGGGACAAATTTAAACAAATTTTACAGGCACCAGATGTTTCAACATCAGTAGCTATAGACTCCGCCGTCAACAATATAACAGTTGCTATTTCAAGCGCCGCTCTAGAAAGTATTCCAAAAACAACAGGAATCATCAAAAGAAGAAACTTACCTTGGTGGACAGAAGAGTGTAGGATATCGCTTCGGGAGCGCAGGAAAGCCTTGCGGATATTTAATAGATCTCCGACCGAGGAAAACCTCGCACGATTTCGTCTTGCCAGAGCTAAAGCTCGACTCATATTTAAAAGATGTCGACGAAATTCGTGGAAGGAATTTACTTCTTCGATTAACCGTACCACCACCCCTTTATCTCTGGTGTGGAGGAGACTAAAGGCAGTTTGCGGAAGACAGCCACCTCTGCCTATTCTTGGCTTAAGGGTGAACGACACCATATTAACCGAGCCGAAAGATGTGGCAAACGCTCTGGCCTCGTCCATCTCTAACGTGTCGAGGACTACGTCCTACAGTCCTTTGTTCCAGCGATATAAAGTACAACATGAAGCACAGCCCATAAATGAAAATAACTATATAAGTCCCTTAAATTTATTGTTTTCCCTTGACGAACTAGAATCTGCTATTTCTCCCATTATAAACTCAGCTCCCGGTGCTGACGACATCCACTACGCCATGTTGAGAAACCTTCCTGTAGAGCTTAAAGCGTGCCTCTTGTCCCTTTTCAATAGAATTTTTCAAGAACGCAGCTTTCCAAGTTCATGGCGTAACTCTTACGTTGTACCATTATACAAACCTGGCCAAGACAAGTTCTCCCCTACTAGCTACAGGCCTATCTCGCTTACCAGTTGTCTTTGTAAGATACTGGAGCGAATGGTAAATCGTAGACTGGTATGGTTCCTGGAACACAATAATCTCCTGTCTCCACAGCAATGTGGTTTCCGTCAAGGCCGTTCAACTCTAGACCACCTAGTGTGTCTAGAGTCGTCAATCCTGAATGCTTTCCTTGAACGGAGGCAACTTGTTGCTGTGTTTTTCGATATTACAAAAGCGTATGATACAGCTTGGCGTAGGGGAGTTATAAATACCCTTTCAAATTGGGGCGTCGGCGGTAATATGTTATATTTTATTAAAGGTTTTATGGATGAACGTTCTTTTAATGTAAGACTGGGAACTCATTTGTCCGACAACAAAATTCTTGAGAACGGTATACCTCAAGGGAGTGTCCTTAGTTGTACTCTCTTTGCTGTGGCCATAAACAGCATCACTTCCTGCGTCAGAGCTCCTGTCAGATGCTCTCTATTCGTAGATGACTTTGCTGTATTTGTCCCTGCCAGGAGGCTGGCTACTGCAGAGAGGTACCTTCAGCTCACCATCCACCGTCTTGAAGATTGGAGCAACCAAACCGGGTTTTCTTTCTCTCCTTCAAAGACTACATGTATAACTTTTTCTCGACTGAGGAACGTCGCTGATCCAACTCTTAGGATAAATAGAATAATAATCCCAGCGACTCGCTGTGTGAAATTCCTGGGGTTGTGGTTTGATTACAGACTGACGTGGGTTCCGCACATTAAAGAACTTAAGGCGAAATGTCTAAAGAGACTTAACGCGATGAGAGCTCTAAGCGGAACGAAATGGGGTGCAGATAGAAAATGCATGCTTCAGTTTTATAAAGCATATATTCGACCTTGTATTGATTATGGATCACAGGTTTATTCTTCTGCCAAGCCCAACAGCCCTTAAAATGTTGGACTCAATCCATCATTCTGCTGTCAGACTGGCTACTGGGCTTTTCGTTCAAGCCCCGTTGTCAGCCTTTTAGCTGAGAGTGGTGAGCCATCCCTATCTTTCAGACGTGTTCAATTGGCTATGAACTATTTTTTTAGTTTAAAATCAAGGCCAGAAAATCCGGCCTTCGAGGTAGTCTTAGACACATCGCTTGCTCCCTTGTACCACAATAAACCTAATGCCCCCGCACCTTTTGGCATTAGAATCCTGTTACATCTCGCAGAAGTGGACATGAGAGCGATTGATGTTGAAGTATGTCACGAGATGGATAGGCCACCATGGACAGTCAGAACTCCCAATGTAATACTGTCATTATTACAGTTGAACAAGCAAGACGCATCACTGTTGTCCACAAGCTCCTGTAGAGAAATATTGTCATCCTGTTCACCCTGCGATGTTATCTACACGGATGGCTCAAAGAGTGAGGCAGGAACGGGTTGTGCCTTTGTCACTTCCAATAGAGAGTACAAATTCTGCCTCACTCCTGAATCTTCAATATACACAGCAGAACTAACAGCTATCTTGAAATCGTTAAATATTGTATGTCCAAGATCAAATAGGGTGGTAGTGTGCTCTGACTCGCTAAGCGGTCTGCTGGCTATCAGGGACATGTACTCCAAACATGTCCTTGTTCGTAAGATCCGCTACGCTTTGAGCGAGATGATGTCTCGGGGTATCGCAATTACGTTTCTGTGGGTACCTGGACATACTGGAATACCTGGTAACGAGATCGCAGATAGGGCAGCAAAGGAGGCAATCTCTCTGACTCCATGTACTAGGCGATCAATCGCGTCCGATCTAAAGCCGATTGTAAAGTTACGACTACAACATCAGTGGAATATATCGTGGGATCAAGTAACCAATAACAAACTTCGGCAGATTAAATACACAGTAAAGCCTTGGTCGACTGCTTACCGCACTAACCGTAGAGAGGAGGTTGTACTGTGTCGACTCCGTATCGGACACACTCGCTTCTCTCACAGTTTCCTAATGAGTCGTGGTGATCCACCGCAGTGTGCGGAGTGTAATATGGCGTTAAACGTCAGCCACGTGTTGATAGACTGCCGCCTCTTCGCCGGGCAGAGGAGAGCACATCTTTTGCCAGGCCGGTTAGATGAGTTGCTTGGTGACAAAGAAGATGTTTTAACGAAGCTCTTTAGTTTTTCTGGAGAGCACTAAATTAATGTCCAGAATATGAGTGATATAGTACCTGATTAGTTTTAGTAAACATTTTAACCGCTAGTTTTAGGTAAGGGTGAGCCCTTTTACAGTTCACCCCTGAGTTGTTATTTAGTTTTAAGGCTCTTAACTAGCACCGCCTAAGTGCAATCTTTTAAATTTCGTTAGGAAAATTTCTGTGTTTTAATCAAGGGTAAACCCCTTTACAGTTAAAAATTTCTGTGAGGTGAGAGACACCACTATCTTAATATGTAGGTGTCACGTAAGGAGACGGGCACTTTTGTCCTTCTATTTATTTGTTATTTGTTATTGGTGAGGGTGGGTCCCTTTACAACCTACCCTCACTAACTTACCTGGTTTTAGCATTAGATGTTGTTATATTTATTAACGTTATTATTTATTCTGTTATTTAGTTTTAGTCCTTCCGTACACTGCTGTTGTTTTTCTTATTGTCTTAATGTGATAATAATGTTATTTGACACAGAGATCCGCTATTTATTCCTTGCACTGATAACGTGACACCATATTTTAAAGTGTAGGTGTCCGTTAACCCTACGGGCATTGATAACCTGCGTGTTTTATGCCCTTATAAAAAAAAAAAAAAATAAAAAAAAAAAAAAAAAAAAAAATAAAAAAAATATACATATTGATTATATAAGCAGTTTGGAAAAAATGCCCTCGAGTGCCAAAATAAAAATAAAAAAAAACATTGTAATATTATTTAAAATGTACATTTACATAAACATGTACAGTCCCAGATTACCACAAATGTGTTCTTGATCATTTAATTTAAAAATTACAAAATATTTGCATATAACTAGTGTTGTGGCCGAACCATTGTACCTGTATATACGGCAAAAAAGTTACTGGAGCTTTTTTGTATCTTACATAATTTGCTAATTTATTGCGAAACTTCTATGCTACCAGACCCTTCCTGTTTTCCGACCGCGGGTTTAGTTTAGAACACTGATTAGCATAATGTTCGCGATCATGACAATTGTAGTATTCAACATTTACATTGGTCCGCCTACCGTCTTCCCGATATCCTGTACCCCTACTTTGAAAGACTACTTCTATCTTGATTTCCTCTTCCCCGACCAAAACTACTATTATTTTGGGAATTCCCACGAACGTCTTGGCCTCTCCCAAAACTGTTACTATTGTAATTTGGTCCGCTTATTCCACGTCCGCGACTTTCACTATGACCGTGCCTCGGGCTCTGCACTCGCGTGCCATATGCCCCGGGCGGTTGCATTTAAAGCACGTTACCAAAGTTGAAAATACGAGTTTGGACTCCCTTGTAGGTTGGCTACGCTTTTCTGCCGATACCATTACTACGTATCATACTGCTTCGTCCCAACTTTCAGGAAATTTATGTCCCGTTACTCTACTCAATCCATGCAAAAACGCGTGTAACATTCTCATTTCGGCTTCTTCATGTACTATGCGCTGTTCAACCGGGTCCTGCCGGTGAGAAATTGTGAGAGCATCCAACCGCCTAACTCGATACGCAAACGCCTCCACACTTTCATTACGTTGTTGTTCTGTGTTTGAGAGATTCGAATAATAAATGGTATTGCTGTGAGTGCTTACCCATAAAGCGTTCCACTACCGACTTATTAATTTCGTCATAACTGGTCTCCTGTCCCGCATGATCCCATAATGTAGATAGAAATGTCGCAGCGGGTCCTTTCACTTTTAACTGTAGTACACGGACCATATTTTATCTTCCTTCGACCAACGTCCCGTACCTGCTGCATTTTCAAAGGGACGAAAGAAATCCTTAACTCATGGTCCAGTACCATCACCGTGAAATACCTCTTATCAGATTAGCAACGGGTAAATTGATCAACCGTGCCGAGACTGCCTGGTTTGCTGGTACAATTTGGGCGGCTCCTACGTTCGCGTTTGACGCCGGATTAGCAGGATTGGACACTTGCGGCGCTTGATTAGGCATTTTTCCCCTAAACAAATTAGTAAGTTTTCCTTCAATGTAACAGTGTAAGGTTAAAAAACAAAACTTCCTCAAACAGACTACTACACGACGGAGATCAGTAAGAACTAGGCTAGAGATGAGAAGATCAATTCCTGCGAATATTACACCACTTAGAAAGAAAACCAAATTAGCGCAAAGCCCCATAGAACGCTAAAAGTAATAGGTCTAATCTAGGAAGTCAATAACTAGCTGAGTTACTCGAAACCTAACCACGTTACTTACATTCGTATAGTTTGTATGTCCGTTTATGTATTTTTCGATGATTCTTTGTACTAGAGTTCTGAGCAGAGTCTCACAGCCGTCTAAGATAAATGTCAATAACACAAAAGAGGTTCTTCTCCACAAATCAAATGACTTTACTGTTTTCTTACTCAACCAGTACTGTGTTACTTGATTTAAATCCTTTTTCACAGGACAATGTATCTTTTTAGTAACTCTCCTCTCTGATATAGCCATTACTCCCGTTAAAACCTCTTCTTGGAACAAAAACCCTGACTTAGTAATAACTCCACACCACAGAGTAACTATTTTCTCACTACCCACATATCTATAAAACAACTCAAACTTGATTTTATTCTATTTAGGTTGAATCCTATCAGGAAGTTACTATCTCACTTATAAGTAACTAAGCATACCTTAAATACTCTAGCAACCACTAAACAGAGCATTAGAGTTTAAATCTTCCAGTACTTCTCTGAGTGTTCTAAGTGACTAAATTCCCTCGTACGAAAGATAGGAGAAGCCAATCCATCGATTTATTTGAGGGAATCCCACTTCTGACACCAAATATGTCGTGCCACAATAGCACACGACGTGGGTTTGGGGTTAAAATAATTAAAACAATCGAGTCAGGAGCAGACTATTTTATTACGCGCAAAATTCAAATGACTCAAAACAATAGCTTTACTAAAACCATTTTATTTAAATTACAACAAGCAATACAGAACACTAAAGTTATATGATTATTTTAGACTATTTACTAGGTAAATAACCATGAATACTCAAAAGTCAAAGAAAACCTGGAGCATTGGAAGACTTGATGTCGAAATACTTCCAGAAAAGGATTTAATTCATCGAGAATTTGGAAATTCAGACAAATTCGCAACGGTTCTTAGACTAATAGCGGGAGCGGCCCACTTACTTGGTGTGTTGTCATCAAGTCTCGGGAACGGAATGATCAACAGACTGAAAACTTAGGGCATACTGCAGGGGTCCCCCCCTGGTTGTTCTACTTAGTTGCTATTGGATTAAAGCTATCAAGAAAGTTCTTTTGTTACCATAAATGGTATGTTACAGTATTGGGTGGCTATGGTCCACTCATGATAGGGGTCATCGTTCTACATTTAGTTTTATCTCGTTCCCGCTTCCTTGAGGAAACTTTTCCAACGTTTTAGTTCTCTTGGGAAAATACATTTGTCCTATTTTTTATCACATGAATGAACCAATTTTAATTATATTAACAACGTTTTAGGGTTTTAATTTAATAATTTTATAGATAGTTTGAGACGAATTTTACTATATAGGGTGTTACAGCGCTACACTATGCCTCATAATAGATCATAATTATCGTCTAAACATATCTCGAAGTCCAGAAACATTTTGCCCAGTGTCATCTTCTTCTAATCCGTCAATGGATTCAGTATCAGAAGGGACCTCTTCGGTTTCAAGAAAGTTAGCGATATCTGCCGCGTCCATACGCTCTCTGGTCGCCATGATTTATCTGAAATTTCGTATTTCCTGATTAATTTTTGTTTCTTCATTTCATCTAGAAATGCTCTTGCCATTTCACTTAAATTTTCGTTAATTGTTGTTCCCTCTGGATTCCGTATCCATTCCACCATGTCTTCTTCATCTTCATAACTGTATTCAGATGATCGTCTGTTATCTTGATTCTAAAAATTAAAAAGGAATTTTAATAAATCATATATGTGACATTTTATGCTGGTTGACAGTTTATTCCGTTAGTCAGTAAGTAATAAATGCCTACTATACACATTACGCTATTATACTAAAATTTAATTCTTTTGGTAAGTTTAGTTTTGAATATTCATGATGTTTAAGTCAAGGTGGTAAGCAAATGTCAGTAAAACAAATATTCTTCTAGTATCAAACAAATTTTCAAAAGATATTTCATTATGCCAATCGTAAACTCCTAAAACTCCACTGAGCTTTCTTCTGGGCCCCACCATCCATATTACGTGTCTCCCAGCTTCGACTGAACAGACGAGACTTCAACACTCTCTTAACCTTCTTACAAATCTTAACTATACTACTCGTCTCTAGGAGACTCTGGCTGGCATTTTATAGACACCTATTAGAACCGCCTAGTCTCTGTGCAGATCATATAAACCCAATTATCCAAACTGGCTATAACCCAAACACACATCTTGGCTGGTTATACTTATCGACGATAAAGATGATTCGAATCTTCCTCTCCCAACTCAATTGCGAATTTATATGATATTAGAAAATTAACTTTCAATTACTCTGGGATCTTAGCATATTAAATTGTTAAACACAGTTTACTTAATTAATTATGTTCACAAATCAAATTAGAGCAATGTTTATCTATATAATATACAAGGGATTGTTTTCATCCTGAATCTATGTTGTAAAACAAACGGTATGATGCAATATTGCGGAGAAGTCGCCTACGCACTTATACCTCATTCATTGTTTAGCGTTTGACGCCATTACGAGTTCATCTAATAGTATGTAAATATAACTACTACAATTAGTTCTATTGTAAGATATTTTTATTTGACAGGGGGCGACATTGGTTTAGTAAGACATCCGGCAAGATAAAAAGTTGCATCTATGGACGCACACAAATACACCACTAAGAAACCACCCTACTCAAATCAAATAAATTCTTTATTGTTCATTGACATGAGACATGCATGGAACATGGTCAGATAGTATAGAACCGATTAATACTCCCCCAAGTAAAATTCCTTCAAAAACAAAAAATCATTTGCCTACCTAGATTCTGCCCTTTGGGATCAGAAAGGTGTTTTGCTTGTGGATCATAATAAATGCAGAAGGCTACTGTGAAACACGGTTGCTGACCACCATTCAGAACAAAAGAAAAAGAATGTACTCACTTCTGGAATTGTCTTTATCCATGACAATAACCATCCTTACATGAAAATGACCTTCCTCACATGACAATGACCGTCCTCACATCACAATGGCCGTCCTCAAAGTACAATAACCTTCCTCATATGACAATGAGCATCCTTACAGTGCCGCTCTAAACGAAACGGGTTCTTCATAGATTTGAATGGGAAATTTTGACTATCAATTTTATAGTTTTGACCTAGTAATAATTGTCTTTCACTTGTTTCCTTAATTGAAGAAGTGACTAGGAAGGCAGAAGATGCTTTCTGAAATCCTTAAAATTCCCATCTCATGTCGCTGGTGGCAACGTTGTATGAAAATTGCATCGGAAAACTTACATCCCGGTATGACAAACACCTCAATTTAAATGGCGATTATGTTGAAACGTAACTATATATGTAACTTTTGATAGTTATTTGTTTTATAAAATACATTGGATGTTGAAAATAATAGCCCTCTTAATTAGGAATTATAAGATAAAATTTATAAAAATATTGAAGTACTTAGATGTAAATCATAGAAAATAATGTTAATGTGGTATTTATATTAATTTAAAGTATAAATAATCAACTTAGTATAAATAATGCATTAATATTAAGTTAATGGCATAATGAAAATAAGTGTCCATTATATTTATTTGTGAAAATCCAAAAAATATTTGTACATAAGCAATTAATAATCTACAAAGTTGTTTATTTGAACACTATTCAAATCTGAATACTTAATTTTAAATTCCTTCTTCAAACTGATTTACCATCTGCTCTGACCGCCATTAGTTTACGGCCAATTTCATATCATTGTCAAATAAATACTTGGTAAAGCTGTATTATCGACGAGATGAAAAAAACATAGAAGTGATTCGAACCGTAAACGGGTGAACATTTTGTTGAACCAAAGTGTAATTTGAGATGATGTAGTAGACCAGTATGCCTTTATAGTCGGCTTCCTGACTAGGCCCATATTTAGAACAACAACAATGAAGGATTTGATTTCCACAAATGTTGTTGGAATCCACTGTCTAAAGCAACTGTAAGGCGAAGCTGTATCTCCTCTTGAGTTTACAGTTTGGTTAGCATATCTATTGGTTTCTAAAAACCATCAAATTCAAAAGGGATGTTGTAAAGAATAAATTAAAGTATTCTACAGGGCTTACATTTACTGGTGGGCAATGTTTAGGTCCAGGAATTGCCATAAAGGAAAAGTTATGGTTCAAATGAACATTATCATGAGCTGTCACTTTTTCCCGTATGGGACCTTCATAATTAGAGTCGTCATTACTATCATCTATATCCGAATTATCACTCAAGACTCGTCTACATTAATTTCTGGGTCATCACTATCACTGTCATCGGTTTCTAAATGAGACCTAGATGTACCCAAATGTTTATCTGGAATTAATCTAGCTCTCTTACCATTTGAAGTAGATGGTTGATCAGGTAAATAGCTCGGATCAGCATCGCTATTGTCAGCAAAGTTTTTCGTTCTATTCCTAAGCTTACGTACTATATGAAATACATGACGACATTTGCCATACGTTGTCTAGTAATTCTTAAATACGCAAAATACAAAGTGGCAGTAAACTGCCGCCCGGTCTTTTTCGCAGGTAACAGCAACCGTGAGAGGTTTTAAAGGGTGAAGCATCTATTGAAGATCACGTTAACCCATTAAACCCTCTCACGGTTTCTCCCAGGTCAGTAAGCTCACATAAATCTGGATGCACTATAAGCTGAGCTATTCTATCTCCTGTTGTACTCGTAATAACAAAGTCTTAAATATGCTTTGATTGTAATTTCCAGATAATATATGCTTACGCAATGAAAAAAAGCTTTGACAATTGTCTATGCACTAATAACATTAAATAGTGAAGACCTATATGTGTTCTAGCTTAATTTTTAGAGGTAGAATAGATTTTACTTTACCTATGTTCGTTTTATCCATTACGTATTTACATTAAGTATTTTAGTCAGTCAAGGAATACTCAGATCCTTGTAAACAAGTCACTAGACTCTGACAAAGGAAGGAGGTAAGATAACGGCTTGCCACTGCTGGCTAGACGCCTAGCTACCGCGAAGTAATCTATCAGTTGATATGATTGTAACCAAATCACACTTCTATTACATTCTCAGTAAATTTACAGTTGGAAAAAATCATTCCTCAGGTATGATTTTTCCCTTTTTGGTGGGTCGAATGTGATGCTGTAGCACCACGGTACCCTTATGCATGATCTCATTAAATTACATATATTTAAAGTAACTAAGGACCTATTTAATTTATCTTCATTAATTATTTTATTTAATTTCTGTAAACTATTTTCCCATGAGAAATAGGACATTGGAAGTTTCCTACAGGAAACCGATAATGCGTAATCACTGGCGATACACTAAAAGTAGCACAATTATGTAGATCATATAACGAGCCAATCCTGGTTATCCATTTCAGAGCAATACCATTTACGCTCTCCACATTTTACTTTTCAGTGTGCGGTTAAACCTTTCAACGATTGCCGCTTTTTTATCTGAGAACGTATGATATGATTTATATTGTACTTATGTAGTAACGATTTAACTCTAGAATTGAACCATTCAGTTCCCTGGTCAGTCTGAAAATGTTTCATAGGATATTTTAATAATATTGGTTTTAGAGCTTTCTCAATTTCAAGCCCACTTTTAGACTTCAACGGTATGGCAATTGCAAATTTACTGAAACAATTAATAATTGTCATTATATATTTAAAACCCTTATTTTCCTTTTGAAATGAAATCATTTCCACTAAATCAGCTTGATATAGATCATTAATACCCTTAAGTTAAACATGGCGAGTATGAAAATTCCTACGTGTTTGTTTATGCAATTCTCTTGCAATACCAGCTCTAACAGCTAATGTATTCATCATGAGTTATACTCTGGTAGTGAAAAATAAAAACAACAATATATCATGATATAGTATTTTATTTGACAAGTTCACAAAAAGGTGATGCTCTCTTGTGTTCTTCTTGCGGATTGTCTTCTGGACTCCACTGATCCAAAGTAACACCACAGCTAACGCAGGTAGTCTCATCACCAGTTCCAATGTAGAAAAAGCCGGTGCTTAACATTTCTTCTATTGCAGGATATGATTTAGGCCACATCATAACAGTCTTTCATAACCGTCTCAGTTTCAGCAACAGACCTTTTGTACTTGCAATAGTTTGTTATAATCCTCCTTTGTAAATTTACTCAGGTCACAATCTGGATTGTTGATTTTATGAACGAAGTTTAAATGTCTAATTGTTAGTCTGGTGCTGTCTGACTGCCATCTGTATCCGCAGCAAATAACATTTTCAAAATACTTTGTCCGATAAAATCTAGAGTTTGTTAAGTCCTTTTTACAACAGTTAAAAATGTTACAACACCCATCAATGGTATCTACTTACATTGTTGTTAGCACTCTGATGAACAGCGCACGTACTAAAGACTATTTCAAAAGAAAAATTATTAAAAATACATTTATTATCTATGAACTTTGAACAGATAATGATGTAATAACTTTATTTAAACAGTACATACAATGTCTTTTCTTAAGGTTATGCGGGTAGTGTTCTTTACATGTCATGCTTAAGACAATGTCTATATCACATTTCAAATTGCTGGGTAGTTTATCATATATATTTTCCACATCCTCAGATTGATTTGGGATAAATAATAAAATGTTTTGGGATAAACTTGACCATACCAGCCAACATATCTTTGTATCCTTTTTGAAAACAC
This sequence comes from Homalodisca vitripennis, assembly GCF_021130785.1. NCBI lineage: Eukaryota > Metazoa > Arthropoda > Insecta > Hemiptera > Cicadellidae > Homalodisca > Homalodisca vitripennis. The sequence continues at coordinate 314,299 of NW_025776158.1, forward strand.
TCGTTGAAGGCTAAATTGACATTTTCCATTTGTTTCTCTACAAGCTTTTGTGCTTTGAACCATTGCAACAATACGTGTACATTAATATAAGCACAATTGTGTGGATTGTGATTAAAACTGCATTCTTTCATCGAACTTGGTTGTACAAATTGAGATCTCAATATAGACAAATTAGGACAACCGAGATCTTCTATATTAATAACATTAACACAAAAATCTGACAGTAAACTAGTTATAAACTTCTGTTTTTTCATTTCCCTTCACATACACATTTCCGTTTATTTTAACATTTGAAAATATATCTTTCATTGAATTATATTCTGTAAAACCTGATCACCAATACAGTCCATGGTATATTGTCTCCCCAACCACAGCACCTGTTTTTGTATTTGTGGTGTGAGTTCATGAAAATTACATGGTGGCTGAAATAAATGGAGCTGTTGAACCCCCAACCATGATTATTTAAGTTATATAACTCGTAAAACTAACCCAGCGTACCGTTACTTGCTAAAAACACTTGAACCGACTTCGTATCGTGTCCCAACGAACCCAAAATAATCACTACCAAAACAATCAAACCTATTAAACTGACAATACTACCCAATACTACCCCTTGTACAAATGAACATACATGAATATCATTCATTTAATTTAAATATTCAATTACTAGTTTAGACACTTTAACTCTCTTCACGCTTGGCTCAGTCGTATAATTAGAAAACCTATTTAACCCTCCATCTGATGACTATTTCACTCTAAAATGATAGGGCGTTTTCAAGCCATTTACATGGTTTGCTAAAAAAATTATAAAAAAATATAAAACAGTGAGAAAATACCAAGTGTTATACATCAAATTGTTTTGTAATAATATGTTCTACAAGCTAGTAACAAAAACAAAAACTTACCTTATTTTTCAAAAAAGATTTTTTCTTTTCAGCTGGGCAGATTGATTAAAAAAAAAAAAACTTTCAACATTGAGGTGATATATATGTACACTAACTTGTTGCAATCTAAATTCCAAAATATACAAAATGTTCCTAATTTAATTCTGAGTTGAAAACACATCACATAACTTCTATAAAAGTAAAAACACTAACACTGAGAACTTGAAAATTGAAAAAATAGTACATGGGGAAATTTGGACTATTATTGTAATACTTCAAATTTTCATTGTTTTTTCTCAATAAACCACTCATAACTGTTATTATTTTGGTTGAAATAGAAGCATAAAAATATCTAATGTATAACAAAATTAAACCATGAGAAAAAAATATAACTCTTTATATACATATCTACATTACTCAAAATACATTTAGTCCGACTCAGATCCTGACTCCTCTGCTCTTCTCATCCTCTTCCTTCCACTTCTTGTAGGTCTTACACGGTGTTCTAAGCCGCTATAACATGTTGGGTGCACTCCACATTGACATCCTGGACACCAGTATCTACTTCTGGATGATTTTTGAGGAGTTGAACAGACAATACATTTCCTGAGTTTTACCCCAGTAAGTCTCACCAGATTGTGCCCTACATCACCAGCTGGACCAGGCAGTATATCAATTGGAAGAGGATTATTTTGTTGTTGTGGCAATTCCTCATCTACAAGTGATTCTATTATGTTCACCGTGAAGTTGTGTCGAGTCAAAGGTCTGTCAGTATTGTTCTTGTAAAGTATGTAAGCGTTCAAAAGTGCCATGTCAAGAAAATTATCAAACAACTTTTTCCAGTATTTTTTTGTAGTTCTTGAGCTAGATAAATGGTAGATAGACTTGTCCTTTGCATCAACTCCCCCCATATTCAAATTATATTCTCCTATGAGTTTTAGGTTTGATTGCTTCAATAGCACTTTTTTTGCTTTTGATCAATACATTCTCTGCGACAAGTGCAGTTGACAGCAAGTATACAGGCTTTCTTGTCTTTTTTTGTTTGTTTCCAACTAGTAGTGTTTTGTCCCGTCTGTAATAAATTGTTTCTGTAGGTGCTAATTTAGTTTGAATAAGGTTTTTGGATATGTCTTTGGATCTTTTATTTATGGTGCCAGTTATGTAAGTTTGTCTTTCCAAAAGTTTTTCAGCCAAAGGTATTTTAGTATAGTAGCTGTCGGTGTATAGGTGGTAGTATTTATCCAGTAGGTTACATTTGTTCATAATATGTAGTACTACTTTCTCAGAAAAGGCAGAATTAGAATCATCTTGCAAAAACTCTTTACCACTGTATAGCTCAGAGTGCAAGACATAGTTTGTACGGCTATCACAGAGTTCAAATTTCTTGATTCCAAATCTAGCGTGGCGTTTATTGGGAAGATATTGTATATATGAACAACGGTTCTTCATACCGACCATTGACTCATCCAAACATATGTTTTGAGAAGGTATAAAGTATCTTTTGAAGCTGTCATTCATCGCATTGTACAATGGCCTAATTTTATACCACGGATCGTGGCCTGGCTGTCCTTTAGGTATGGAAATTATAGAACTGACATGAAAACATGATCGGATGGATTCAAATCTATTGATAGGCATTACTTCTGAAAAAAAGGACATTTTTTGGGATTTTGAGGTTGACCAGTAATGTGCATAGTTATTTCTGAAAGACAGACCCATGTTTATAAGCAACGCGATGTATCGCTTCATTTCAATTTTTGTTACATCAATCCATTTTCTAAATCTACTTTGTGGGGTTAGGGTACCAGAATTTCTTTTGTTAGTCAGCTGTAACTGAGCATAATTGTTTGTTTCCTTTACAAGTAAATTCCAAATGGTATCTGTGAAAAATAAAAAAAAATAAGTGAGAGGTAAGCTATTTCTTTGTGGTAAATTTCTCGGTCCAGTATGTCTTTGTTGAAAATTAGATTCAATGTCCATTGGGGGTTCAGGTGGATAGATATGCAACCAATTTCTAGATTGCTGTGGTGGCTGTAATTGATCATTATTAGGTTCATCATCAGAATCATCAGACTGAGGATGAGTAGGCCTGGGCCTATGTTGAGCTGGAGATGAAACATTAGAACATGAAGGTCTTACCAGAATAGTGGTGTTGTCATCTGAATCTGTATAAACATTAGTGTCCAAATTAGGATTGTATTCCTCTCCACTTCCAGAAGAATAGTCATGAACAGAATTATCACTGGGACAGTCATCTAAGTCTGTTCCAATGTCACCTGATGCGTTACTTACATCACCATCACTCGCGTCACTAATCTCTTCATCTAAACAGTGCCTAATCGCACTAGAACGGCTAAGTTCACTCATAATAAAACACACACTAATATAACAAACGATAATAACAGCCAAGACAATAAACAAACATGTACCGACAACAATAACAACAAACCAAAACGACTACAGCTGAACGGCACAGTAACTGTGGCGGGCGGCGGCGCGGCGTAGTGCAGTAGCGGTGCGGCGCGGCGCAGTCCAGATCAGCTGATTGTTACATCCCCTCTACATTCCAAAGACTTCCAAACATCGATTCCAGATATGCTGGTAGGAAGGAAATTTCTTTCTCTTTCGTACTATATAAAGTACGACACTATCACATATCTCGTTATAGTTGTATTTTGACGATAACTAACGATCGCACAGTGCGACTCTATCAGTACAGGCGGGTCTAATTGAGTCGCACTATGCGATCTTATCAGATGGAGGGTTAACCTTTTCTCTATAATCCTAGTTACAAGTGACCGCAATAACGACTCACAACCTTCTATTAACAAATCCGGATCTACAATAGGTAAATAATAAGCTGGACTACTTTGGCCTGACTTTGCATTTTGGCACGTCATAAATTACCTCATTTCCAACAATCTCTGTCGAAACTGTCGCAAATCTTACCTTTGGAACCGGTGGTGGTGCGCAAGTAGGCGCGGCAGATAACTTCCTGACTTGCCCTGTTACTGTGTCCACAGGATCATAAAAAGCTGTTACTACTGCCGATCGAGTACCTAAATCTTGTAAATAATTGAGCTTCCAATAGTTTCGGCTGCACTGCCTTACCATCTACAACCTGATCTGCTACTTTCCTATCCATAAAGCTATCGCTCGTTCTTTTTGAAAATTTACTACCCAGTTTTACTCCTAATAGATCCTAAATAATGGTAATACAAATTAGTTTCTACTGGATCACTCAAAATATAGGCCACCAAATTATCAATAAAAATACCCCATTCATCAAACTTACACTTGAAAACTGTGAACAAAACTGGATAAAATGCTAACGTTACATGAATCCTCAGTTTACGAGTAAATAAAGTATACTCCATCAACATACATGTGACCAATTAGCTTCTACGATAATGATCATGACCCATGAAAAACTTAAAATACCATTCCCTGTTTTGCTGGGAAGACAAAACAAAATCAATAAACCGTACACGAAACGATTCCCAAGTATCTTCCGTACCTCCCCAAGCTAAATACAAATTCTGAATCATTTGCGATGACAAAGTTCCTCGTAACCACACCTCAAAGACTTGTTCCAAATCCATCAACCAATTTGCATGCAACAACAATTTAGCTAATTTCTATAAACCAAAATTGCTCCAAATTTATCCCTTAAATCTACACAACGCAAAGAATTGTGAGGGCTCCGGCAAATTTGATTTACAAATACCCTCAACCACACATTTTTATTAAAATTCCCAGATAAAACTTTTTGTGAAATTAGTTGGAATTGATCTACAGAGCTCAGTACCTCTTCTAACCGAATGTTGTAAGTATCCTGACTCAATTCACAATAAGTGAACAACAATACTTTCTTAATAGATCCGTCTAAAAACTCAAGTAAATGATCAAAGTATATCCTATTTTTAAACAAAATCACTACTAGTTGACATTAATAACTATAAGCTAAACTCTCCAGCATGATACATTTATTCTAAAAATATTTTTTTTCAAAATTTAATTTAATTTGATTTCAAACACTCAAACTTTTACTTCTGACACCAATTGTTAAGCATGGCTGGGGTGTACCTTAAATGTCAGGATAGCAAATAAAGGGCAACCTTAAGTGCTTGAGTATTTGAATATATGTTTATTGATCCAAAGCATCTAAATAATAATTATACATTGAACACAATTTGTTCTTACAAGGCTGATTAATACTGGAGACTACCAGACATACTAAAGAGCTGAGGGCTAGCGTGACTTACCCAGCACCATGATCAATAGGGCCAACAAAGACATGGCAGCACGGAGAATGACACCGGGCAGAACTCGTACAGGACTGGACCCCGACTCGACTGCGCAGATGCGAGGCTGAGACGACGAGATAAGAGATGAGCATATAAGAGCTACTAATTTTGACTAAGTTTGGGTTTATATACTGAGGTGGTGGTTCCCTCTCCAGAGGAGGCGGAGTCTCCCCTACCGTGCCGCACCCCAGGGGTTCTGAGCCCTGATTGGCCAGTGGATATTTTGGGTCTACACGTGTGACCTCCAAGAACGGAACTGGTTTCCCACAGCCGGGCCATTAGTGGTGAGCCGACATCCCTGACACTGGTTTTTCGAATGTTATTTTAAGCTGCGTGTGACCTTTCCACATGTGGTGTACTCCCTGGGAATCTTGGCTACATGGGTGTTCTAACTAAGTTGATGCCTAATCCAAGATATTCCTGTCTGCATTCCCAGACGCTCTTTAATACCCTGGGAAGAAATGTTAAGAAGGCCACTGCCCTAAAGCCTCCCAGATGTCTGTCTACTTTCCAAACTGACTTCCAATTTGGAGTAGAATGATTCATAACAGTCAGCTGATTTCGATGCGTGTTTGTCTGTTACGGTCATCTCGCGGCCGACGCTCTGTGACCGTGACGTTGTTGTTTTGCTTTGTTATTTTGATTTGTAAGTTACTTATATTATTGTTTACTGAGTAATTATTTGTGCTATGAGTGAACTTAGTAATTCAAGTGCCATTAGGCACTGTTTTGATGACGATTTGAGTGGAAATGATAGTGATGAAAGCAGCACCCCCACCAGAGAGTGACTCAGACTAATTTTTTTAGTCTAATGTAAATATGTATATAAGCCATTTTTCTGTATTTTTAATAATTTATCTGTCATTTTTCTTATTTTTGCTCATATCAGTAACTAAATATGTGTTTATTTTGAGACAATACTCGCTATTCAACTACTTACTGACACTTGTTGCCGTGGTAAACATTTTAGTAAAATTTGGGCAAAAAAACATTGTTTTGTTTTTTACCAATTAGTATTGTGATATGTTGTGCAAAAGGTTATGAAGTGATATTTTTCTTATTCAGCATTAAATTTGAAACATTTAGCATATTTTATAGAATTAGGACTACTACATTCTGTAAAAACTATACGTCAAGGATTTTGAAAAAATAAAAATATAAAAAAAACTACACAAACGGTTAGCAGGACCAGATTTTTTATGATAAAAGATAAGCATTTTTATTTTTACTCGATCTTTATAGAACACATGTTTGTTAAAAAATACCATATGTAATACATGCAATTTAAACATATATTTGTATATAAAAAGTTGTTTAAAAAAAGAAATGTCATATTATCGAAAATGGCCTAGCACTTTGCAGTGATTTAGTCATTCGAAATTCAAAAAACAAGATTTAGTCACAACCCTTGTAGTTGGCTGAGTGAGCCTCGCCGCAATTGCAGCACCTCGCTGGGGTAGAAGCCTCATTTGGGCAGGGGCTGGACGGGTGGGCATCACCGCAGCGAACGCAGAGGAGCTCCCGGTGGCAGTGGTTGGAGCCGTGGCCAAACTCCTAACAGCGGTGGCACTGTATCAGACCGCCGGGCCTTGGGAATTTCTTTACTTCCAGTCGGCAGTAGAAGAGCCGCTGGACGTTGTAGATGTTAGCGGCGGGCCTCCGTCCCTCGCTGTTCCTCAGGGCGATTTGCCATAGGCTGGTTGGTTGACCCCTCCTGGACTTCAGCTTCTTGGCATCGGCGATGTTGAAGCCCTCCTCCTGGAGCTCCACCATGATCTCTTCAGGCGACAGGGTAGAAGGCAGGCCCCTTATCACCACTTTCAGTAACTTCTCGCTGGCGAGCGATAAGGTGTGGGAAAGTATCCCCTCGCCGTGGAGATAACGCTGGAGTGAGCGGAAGTGGGCCACCGTCGACGTCTTCAGACGGAGTGTTCTGGCTACCACCTCCAGGTCGCCACTCAGGAGTTGCCGCTAGGTGACGGCATGGCTGGCCCACCCTTTGGGAATGTCCAGAATGACGGGTGGAATGCGAGGCTCCCTCTCAACCTCCATCTCAGCGCCCGTGGTTTTACGGCACTTGGAGGATAGGGCTGAGTCGGACGTCGCCTGCCACTTCCGCATGGAGTTTGCGGAGCAGGCGTCCGGCCGGCTCAGGGCTCCCTGGCCGCTATTGACCGCACCATTGCTGGTCTCCGGGGTATTCCGGACTACACCTGGGCCCTGTTTTCCTGTCCAGGCATGCATTGTGACTGTGGGGGGGTGGGTCTCCCACTTCTGGTAAGGCGTCTGCCGATTAGGCACTTGCCTTATGTCGGTGCGGGTCAGAGCCCGACATAAGGTACAGCTAGTGCTACCTGTCATTTCAGTAGAGTAGTAGTGTAGTCAGTAGCAAAGATTAGTCATCCATTGGAGGACGTAGACGGGGGACCTCCTGGGCCTGTAGTAGTCTGATATGCTCCCAGGGCGAGGACTCTACAGCTTCTTCGAAGGACGACGTTAGGCCATCCACAACGGTCCTTATTGTAGGGATGTTGGACGATGCTCTGACGACGGAGTTCCTGATGAGCCAGGACGACTCAGTCGCTGTCCGAAGACAGGTGCTCTGGACTGCGAGCAGCTGTCTTCTGGCAGTCTTGCAGGTGAGATGGTACCATGCAGGAGCCGCGTAGGTGATCACCGGTCGCACCAGGGCCGTGTAAAGCAGGACCTTTGTCTTGATGGGAAGCTTCTTGGAATAGAGCAGGGGGCCGATGCTGGCAAAGCCCTTCCTCGCTAGGCTGCACAATCTTGACACGTGGGGAGTCAGTGAGAGTCGTCTATCCAAGAGTACCCCCAGGTACTTGACACTTGTCCTCCAAGGGATGTTGTCACCGTTGAGAGACAGATGTCGGCCGTCCGCTTGCCTCGGACTTCTCGTGAAGTTGATGGCCTCACACTTGTCAGCGTTGACTTTTATCCTCCATCTCCGCAGCCAGGGCTCCAGTAGATTCAGCTGCCACTGCATGTAGACACCGGCCATCCTCAGGTTGACGGAGGTGGCCGTGAGGAGGGCGTCATCAGCGTAGAGCGACAGCTGGACTCTCGGAGCTACAGGAAAGTCGTTTGTGTACCACAGGTACAGGATCGGGCCGAGCACTGATCCCTGTGGCACACCGGAGGAGACTGGTCGTGAAGTGGACTTGGAGCTGGCAACGCTGACGGAGAAGGTCCGATTCTGGAGGTAGCTGCGGATCATCCTGAACATTCTGCCGGGCAGCGGGGAGTCAGTCAGTTTATAGAGTAGCCCCTTGTGCCACACTCTGTCGAAGGCCTTGCTGACATCTATCAGGACCGAAGTGGAGTGGTGCTTCTTCTCCGCCGTGCTGGTGAGGAGGTTGAGCACTCTGCGGAGTTGAAGAGTGGTGGAGTGTCCTCTCCTAAATCCATATTGTTCGGTCCTGATAGAGGTGAAGAAGTCCTCAGGAAACCTGGCCAGGATGATCCGCTCGAGGATCTTGGAGAGCACAGGCAGCAGTGAAATCGGCCTGTGGTTCTCTGGGAAGAGCGGATCCTTGCCAGGCTTGGGTATCATAATCACCTTTGCATCCTTCCAGGTGGTCGGGAAGTGCGCAAGTTGTAGGCAGGAGTTTAGGATTTAGGTGATCGTGACGACCACCCAAGCCGGCAGTTTCTGGAGTGCAGGAGTTCCCAAGGAGTCCGGGCCAGGAGCCTTCTTCGGGCAGAGGCGACGCTCTCGTACCTCGAGTGTTGTCACGGGGGGCAGTGGGTCGTCTTCGTCTGGTGAGTAGGCGTCCAGGAAGTTTTCAACCATCTCGCAGGTGTCCAGGTCGTAGACATCTGGGTGCGGGGAGAACTGATCTTCCATGGTGTCGGCGAAGGCCTCGGCTTTGTCGCCGGGGGAGTAGACGATGCCTCGTTGACCGTGGAGTGGTCTTATTGTCTTTTTCTCCCCTCGGAGAGCCTTGGAGACCTTCCAGATGCCGCCGACACCACCGTCAGCTTGGAGCTCCACGAAGTCGTCCCACGCGGCCGCTCGGTGTTCTGCCTGGAGACGAGAGCACCTCCTGGCCTGGCCGTTGAAGTCTCGCTTGGCGTGGGGACATCGTGTCCGCTGGTACTCCCGACGCAGCCTACGGCGGAGTCTTATCTCCTCTCTCAGGTGCTCAGGGAGTGGTGGATGAAGTTCCTTCCGTGAGAGAGGGGACGAGGAGATGGTCACTGCTTCCTGGTGAGTAGTGGAGAGGGGGGCACCTTTCAACATTTTTCACTTTTGAATTTTTTGTAAAGCCACACTACCATAAAAATTAAACTTTCAAGCACCTGTGGCTAAACCTACATTAGAAGCATCCTCACAATTTTTACCAGAGCTATAAATAGTTTACAAAGGGTTCAATTTAAAATTTTTAGTGAACCTTGCACTGTGTTGAAATGTACCCCACCGGTGGGGGAGTTTTTTTAACAGAGCGTGGGGTACATTTCTGATTACATTTCTGATTACACTCGTATTAATTATTATCTTATACTACAATGTGTAACTGGTATGTTATATAGCTATAAGTGGAATTCCCTATAATAACGTTTGAATACTAATTTTCTTTTATTATTAATTCAATTAATAAATTGTTTCTCAAGACAAAATAATCACGGTAAAATGTTTTTATACAATTTACTCGATCTCTCAGTGGGAGAACGTGGTTATCGCTTATTTAACCATTTCCGTTTGATATGCCTGCGGTTTTGCCTCATTGTTACAATTTACTGTATTACTTGATGCCATTATGTGACTGTGTGCGGTACGTGGAGGTGGTTCGCTCGACTATTTACACGTCGTCCGAGACTAATTCCATCTAATTGTCTCCGGTATCGAGTGAAAATCACTGATACCTCGACGACTGTCAGTGTAACCACCCCGGCGTATAACCAAGGTCATAGGTATAGACCGGGTCACCAGGGTGAAGACTTCGGTGATTCGTCCCACACTAAGGTAACATAATGCTTCTTTTTTTTCTTTTTTTTTTGTAATTATAAAATTGTTTGTCTGTTTAAATGGTTGTGAAGTGTAGCATACGCTAACAACAAAATCCGTACTGTTCAACATAAAAATATTTCTTCTTTATAATAAAATTCATGTGGAAGAATTCGGGAAACCAGAACCGGCTACCGACATAGCATGGATTTACCGGTACGGGAAAAACCTTTGCTCTAACCGAGTTGCGAGTCAGTGTGGGACTAACTGCCACGCACAACACTGACCACAATCAATGCATATCAGGCAACTTCCCACCAATAACTCTGGTATCACACCACTGTGGTTGCCTACGCCTACCACAGTTAAACAATAATAAAGTGATAACGGTCATAATATACTGCCTGTAAACGTCCTCAATTTAACTGACTTCACCAGTTACACTTAAATTCTTAAAAAGTCTATCTATCAGTACAACTATTTTATACTTAATATTTTATCTAGTTATGAATCAACATCTACACTAACTAAACGGTCTAGCATAATTAGTAAGCGTCCTAATCTCTTATTCTATCCATAATATGTAATCCTGGTTACTCTAATTGTTACGTCAACAAAGGCTAAATTAGTTTACTACAATAGTCATAAGTAAGTATTTTGTGCTAATAGACAATGTATATGTACAAACGAACCCATGCCTACCAGTCCTGTGAGAAATAGAATAATAATAATAATAAGAACACCAGTAACCTGTAACATGCAAGGCAGTGAACAAGACAAATTATTATAATATAAGTATAATAGAGTAAAATAATATTCTCATGCTAATCCAATAGATACATAATAGATACGATATCATATAACAATACATAAAGTAATAAATGACAAAATTAATAACTCATGCACCTTACAGCTAATCTATATATATATATATATATATATATATATATATATATATATATATATATATATATATATATATATATGTATAGTAAGCAATTACCCGTCATGCATTATATAAACAAAAACTCGACTCCAATGCTGTGTTCCGACTCTTAATCAAATAAATTTAGACTGCTCTGCTTACCCCACATGCACGTCACGACCTCAGGCTCCCAATCAAAGGCACGCAACCCGCCTGCCGGCAAGACATCAGCCTTCAGAAACTGCGCTGCAAACTACGCACGAATGAGCTCTCATGCTGTATGGAACAGCATTGTTGGCTCCAAGTAGATCAAGACATTGCCAATTATACGTCTACCAAGGCTATAAGTATATACCCAAGGTCAAAGCTATATGTGTATACCCAAGGTCAAGGGAAGATCCACAATTACCAAGCTTATTCCACAGAACAATACGATTACACCGTGCGGTCATACTAACCCAGATCCAAATTTCCTTTATGATGACTTACTCATTAACCACAAACCCCAAATACGGGATTTGTTTCAATTACTTATTTATGTCATGAACACAACATTGATCAGTCTACTAACCTGAGGTCAATCGTCCACCTACCTTCCTTTGCAAATCATTCAAAAGAATAAGCCGACCATTTTGCTGCCTAAAATTTATAAGGTTACAAACCTAAACTAAACCCATATTACTTTCATAATCATAAGTACCACTACAGCTACGTACAACATTTCTCCTGTTAAAAAGTTCATTACCCCAATATAAAATTACAGCGATTAAAAATACTACACTTACACTGTATTTGAAAAATTTTTGATCAATTCCGTATGTACATTTTGAATAATAAACTCCATACTCCTTATTACCGAATATAACATATGCTGATATACAATTGTTCTATTTAAATCCACAATATTATCCCGAACTTCTCCCATAACTTTTGCAATTTTATCAAAATTGTTATTCATTAATTTAGCAATGGTTTGAACATCCCCTTGTGTAACTCTGAACCCATCTTGTAATTCCTTCACGTAGGTTAGCTGATTATTATTCATGTGAACTATGTCCTCGTCCACTTTGGCTAGAATACCAATCTTTGTATTCAATTCGTTAAAGTCATCTACATCTAATGTTCCAAACAAATACTTTAATCCTCTTCCAACTGAATCTATTAACCCTCTTTTCTTACGAGATCCGCTATCCATGGTACTGACTGGCTCTCTAAATTCCATAAGAACACTGATTTGATTTAACATGCTCCTTAATTGAGCTATTCCCTGTCTTACTCTAAGAATTTCACCTTTTGGTATTTCAAGTTTATGCTTCAATAAATTAATATCCAGATCCTGAACAAGTTTCGAGAGAGCTATGACCAAGTTATTGTAAGACTCAATGTCCAACGAGCTAGCTACTGTCCAATAATCCCCTGAAATCGTTATGTCCTTTTTCCTTAACAAATAACACCCCCGTAGGTAGTAGACTACAATGTCTTTCTTTGCACTCCAACACATGGCCCCCATCTGCACTCACTGCTCCTCCGGTAAATCCTGCAATATAGAAATAGTCCCTATTAACACGACGTCAACGTAAAACTCAACCCTACACCAAGCGAGTGTTAATTCCAATGTTAGTTTTACAAACTACACTCTAAACTTCGCTGCGCAATGATATCCATTATAGTATCACGACCTATTTTGGTCAACTATTACAACTTCAGTATATAACGTTTTATAATACGCGCTTACCCAGTTTTACAATTATTTATTTACATATTTTTCCTCAATCATTTATTATTCTTATTCACACTTGAGAACCCTTAATCCTTAATAATACAAGTAATTTTCCAAAACACAGATTTACTTCTACAGTCAAGAAAATATTTTCATCTTTACACTCTCCTACCAAGGAACTGCTGAATACAAAAGGAATTTCCATCATGAATTTATTTACCTTAATGGAATTAACTTTTACTTTTTGACCTGGTATTATAACCATGCCGACCCCCGAAAACTATTAAGGCTGGATACTTATCCTTGACGGTACGGCCTTACTTCAAAAATCTGCAGCGGTGTTTCCGTCGTCAGAGATTCGGGCACTCTACTAAGACGTGCTCGGGACCTGAGACATGTTCCCGTTGTGGCGATGAAGGCCACCAAGAAGACGGATGCAAGAACGACGTCAGATGCGTGAACTGCAAGGGTAAACACGCGGCGACCTGTAAGGAATGCAAAGTTTACTTAGAGGAAAAGGAAGTTTTGAAGATAGTTACTATAGACAAACTTTCCTTTAACGAAGCCCGTAAAGAGTATAGGAGAAGAATCGCTCCAACCCCTAAAAAGGGAGTCTCGTACTCCGAAGCTGCTTCAGCCCCAGTCCAATCCGCACAGTGCCCGTCATGTACTGCTTTAGAGGGTATAGTACTCAATTTAACAGAGCAGGTTGCCGCTTTGGTTAAACAGCTTGCAGCCGGTACCGGACAACATCCGTTGGCATCCACCAGTAAGCCTTCCCAAGCAGTCCACACGCCCCATATTAAGTCCAACACACAGACTCAAGCTCGCCCAACAGCTACTTCTACTTTCAGAGATAAGGTGCAACAAAATACGAAATCCACCTTATCTTTGGAAGAGAGGAAAAAACTCGCCGACAAACTTAAAAAGAACATAGAAACAAAATCAGAAAATAGATCCAAATCCCTAGTAAAAAAAGACTAACTTATCCTTGTCCAGATCCTCACAATTATCACTTGATGACGATATGGTTAAGGACCCTTTGGAGACGCAGACAGAGTTCCAAACTGTTCATGGTAACTTCCGTCCTGTATCTAAGCAAAGAAAAAAAATTACGATGAACTAGCACAAAATAAAATATATAATATAAAATGCTGTTACAATGGAATATTAATGGTTTCAGAAGCCACTTTGAAGACTTAAAACTACTTATAAAGACAAGAAAACCTAAATTTATTTGCCTACCACAGACTAAATTGTCTCCTCTTACTCATTTCAAACAAAATGGTTATGACATCTTTCGCCTAGATCATCACCAACAAATTGCCTGTGGAGGTGTGGCTATTCTAGCAGATTCTTCTGTTAATGCTAGAACCTTGAACATCGTCACAAACCTCCAGGCAGTAGCAGTATCAATCGATGTTCCTTTCAAATTAACCATCTGCTCCATATATATTCCACCTTCCCCTTTTGATTTATCTCTTGATGATCTACGTGATCTGTACAGCCAACTCCCTTCTCCTTTCTTGATGGTTGGTGATTTCAATGCACACCATCGCTCTTGGGGTTCCAGCCATTCTGATCGGAGGGGTAACATGGTTGCGGGATTGTGGGACGAAGTGGCAGCGGTCGTTCTCAATGACGAGTCGGCCACTTACATGTGCCCTAGGACTGCCATATGGTCGGCAATCGACCTGTCAAATCTGCAGTCCGGTCGTGGCAACTCGAGTGCATTGGTCCGTACTTCCCGACCTGTCAGGTAGTGACCATGCGCCCATTGCCGTGGCTTTTCAATCCTTTCCATCTTTGACAGGCAAGTGTCCCAGGTGGAAAATTAAGAGGGCTGACTGGAACGAGTACAAAAAGAACATGGTTTCTCAAACTACTAATATCGAATTAAACGACATAAATACAGCCACTGAATTATTTACATCTAATATTATAACATCCGCAGAGCGAAGCATTCCAAAATCCTCGGGTTCACAAAACAAACGCCAGGTTTCTTGGTGGTCTAAAGAATGTTCGGCGGCTCTAAAGGAACGTCGAAAATGTTTAAGACAGTTCAACAGATCACCGACTGAAGAAAATTTAAGTAGGTACAGAAGAGCACGGGCAAAAGCAAGACAGGTTTTTAGACAGAGACGGCGGCAGTCCTGGCTGGACTACACAGATCAAATAAAACGAACTACTCCTGCATCTGATGTTTGGAGGAAGCTTCGATCTGTTTGCTGTAAGACCTCCCCACCTTCTCGTATTGCTCTGAAAAATGGTACCGATGTGGTAACTGATCCCTTAACAGTTTCCAATTACTCGGCTCACATTTTGCGGAAATTTCAAAAACGTCATCGTACGATAGGGAGTTTCAAAATTTTAAAACAAATACAGAAAGACATCCTCTAAATTTAAATATTATTAACAACTCTCCTTTAAACCTTCCCTTTACCATTGATGAACTTGATTCATCACTAAAGGCGACATCAAACTCTGCCCCAGGTCCCGATAACATACATTATGCCATGTTGCGGAACCTGACAGAGGATGTAAAACAAGATCTTCTAAAATTATATAATAGAATATATTTAGAAAACACATTCCCTAATTCTTGGCGTCGCTCACACATTATCGCTCTTCAAAACCGGGCCAAGATAGAACTTCTCCAGGAAGCTATAGACCAATTTCGCTTACTAGCAGTCTCTGCAAAGTACTCGAAAGGATGGTCAACAGACGTCTTGTTTGGTTTCTGGAGAAAAATAATCTTCTTTCACCTTCCCAATGCGGATTCCGACAAGGCCGGTCTACAAGTGACCATCTACTTGCCTTGGAATCGGCAATCCTGAATTCCTTTATTGAAAGAAAACAGTTGATTGCGGTATTCTTCGACATTTCGAAGGCTTATGACAAAGCTTGGAGAAGGGGGATATTAAATGCTTTAATATCTTGGGGTGTAGGGGGTCACATGGTTTCTTTCATACAGGGCTTCTTGTCGGAAAGACCCATACAGGTCAAACTTGGGACAACCATTTCCGATTCCTTCACGCTGGAAAATGGTATTCCACAAGGTAGCGTTCTAAGCTGTACTCTGTTTGCCATTGCAATCAATAACATATCGTCCTGCGTTACCCCTCCTGTGCGCTGTTCTTAGTTTGTAGATGATTTCTCTATTTACATCTCTACAAAGAAGCTAGCGGTGGGGGAGAGAGCTTTGCAGCTTACCATCAACAGGCTTGAGCAGTGGTGCGGAGTGACGGGTTTTTTCTTTCTCGCCACCTAAAACAAAAGTAATCGTTTTCTCCAGAATGCGTACCGTTGAGCAGCCAACGCTCTCTTTGCTGGGTCAGAGAATCACTACTTGTGATAATATCAGATTCCTGGGTCTCACATTTGATACCCGGCTAACTTGGGTGCCTCACCTGAAAGACCTAAAAGATCGATGCGTGAAGCGCTTGAACATACTGAGAGCTTTAAGCGGAACAAAATGGGGGGCGACAGGACATGCATGCTCAGGTTCTACAAAGCCACCATCCGTTCCTGTCTAGATTATGGATGTCAAGCATATGGGTCCGCAAGACCCAGTGCTCTCAAAATGCTTGACCCAGTCCATAATTCTGCTTTAAGACTGGCCACTGCAGCTTTTCGATCTTCTCCTATTAACAGTCTTCTCGCAGAAACGGGAGAACCCCCTCTTTCGCATAGATGACAACAACTGTCCCCTAAACTATGTTCACGCTCTTTCAGGGAAGCCAGAAAACCCTGCGTTTTGAACCGGTCCTGCGAAATCCACTCTATAATTCTTTCCTAGCGAGACCAAATCTTCCTTCACCCTTACGCGTTAGGGCCAAATCCTACGCTTATGAAATAGGCGGATACTATTACCAGTTTAAAGTCGTTCATCAATGTGATATCCCACCCTGGAGCGTCTCAATGCCAAAAATTATTTTAAATCTCTCTAGGTTTAAAAAAGTCTCCACTCCAGAAACAGTCTACCAACAAGAATTCCGTTAAATACTAGGCAGCCTCGCACCTTGCGATGTTGTCTATACTGACGGGTCAAAGGAACGTTGTAGAACTGGATGTGCTTTCGTCACTGGGGTAAGACGATACGGATTTCGTCTCCCCAACGACTCTTCCATTTTCACGGCCGAATTAACAGCCATCCAAAAGGCCCTAAATATAACGTTTTCCTATGACTAAAAAATTGGTTATCTGCAGCGACTCCCTTAGTGGTATACAAGCCATCAGCGACATGTTTTCAAAACACATCATCATCCGCGAAATATGGCACTCTTTGTCTTCCCTTCAGTCCGAAGGTGTTGCTGTCTTTCTTGTCTGGGTACTTGGACACATTGGAGTATCCGGAAACGAGCTGGCAGATAGAGGATCTAAAGAAGCATTAGAACTCCAGCCTTACACCGCACGGATGATTTCCTCCGACATTATTCCGGTAGTGAAGGGCAAACTGAAAGCCAAATGGAATAGCGATTGGCGGGCAGTCGTCAACAACAAGTTACGGCTTATTAAAGACTGCGTTGGACTCTGGGAAACAGCGAACCGCCCGAGTCGTCGTGAGGAGGTTGTGTTGTGTCGCCTGCGGCTAGGCCACACGCTTCTCACACATTGCTTCCTCATGAGTAGAGATGATCCTCCGGTCTGCGACACATGCGACACTGTCATTACGGTCAAACATGTGCTTGTTGACTGCCCTCGCTATTCAGTACAGAGGCGCAACTCGAATCTGCCGGCTTCGTTGTACGATATCCTTTGTGATGACGAGACGGCAACTCAAACACTTCTATGTTTTCTGAAAGCAACGTCGCTGATAAACAAAATATAGTATTGTGTTAAGTTTACCTATTCCGATTATTGATAGTTGTTAATATAAATTAATTTTATTATTTAATTTTTATTTATCATTATTATGACAGCTGCCAAATTAGCCCCTTTACAGCTACCTTGGTGGTAGTAAAATTTGTTAAGTTTTTACAGTTTATTGAATTAATGTTATGTACCTTGTCCTTATTTATGTTCTATTTATATTTTTAGCCCCTATATGGGTTAAGACCTCTTTACAGTCTTTCCCTTGTTATATTTATTGTTATCTAGTTTTAAGTATAAATTATTCACTCACGTACTTGTCATATACAATGTAATCATGTAATCTTTATGTACCTAATTGACACTACCAAATACGAGTAGGTGTCAATTCATTCTTGAGGGCAATGATAACCTCAGCGTTTTTTGCCCCTTAAAAAAAATAAAAAACAACCATGCCGTCCCGTTTGCTCTGCATTTAATTGATCCTCCTCGGTCCCATCCATCTCTGGGATGACCGGTAACCTAATGGAAACATCTGGCCTCCAATCTAAATCTCGGGGATCATCAATCATTGTTAAATTACCTGAGCTATCACTTGAAGGACTAGGTACTGACTGAGCACACGCTCATAGGTGACAGTACCTCCTCTATGTCAGACACACTGGTCCTAGATTCATCTATGTCACTTAATGTAGATTTCTTAATATTCAATCCATCTAACCTATCTTTTGCAAATATAGGCCTAGATCTCCATAATAATGCATTTGCGGCTTCCCGCTCAGATTGCGGTTCACCACAAACCACAGATTCACCAACCACGTCTCCTATCTCATCGTCCTCTGTGAGTAACTGTTCCTCTACCCACCTTGCCACTTGCTCGTAATTCTGTATAATTTCATTCCTTAATTCATCCCTAGCTGGCTTCAACTTATTTACATTAATAATAACATTTCTCGTAACCAATTGAACCTCATACACTACACTGGATATTTTACGTAATATTTCATGTGGACCTGACCAAAATCTACTAAATTTCGACCCTGGCGCATGCTTAAAAGCTTCATGACAAACATAAACCTTATCACCTGGTTCAAATTCTACAGTCTTAGTACCCTTATCATAATACTGCTTACTCCGCGTACGACTCTTCTGACTCAAATCCGTGGCTAATTTAAATGCCCCTTGTAATTTTTCTGCTAGATCAACACACGGTGAATCCGTTTGCAATGTACAATTATAGTCATCATCACTTGGTCAGGAAGCTCTGAAACATAACTGTTAACTTGGCCTAATTAGGATATGTTGTTTTCTGAAACAAATTTGGTTAGTGTAATTTGCTGGTACGTCCCAGGATTGGGATTGCGGCTTCATCCTTGGGATGAGTATTCTTTACGGAGGGTCGTCCAGTATTGTAGCTGGTCGTCGCCTGTAGTCATCTGGTCCGGCGTACGGCTCTGCAATGGCTGCGAAGTGGGGATGCTCCGAAGCTGCAACTGCCACGAAGAATTTCTCTGTATTTACCTCGCGAATACGTCTAGAGTTATGATCTGTAATGAGTTTCTTATTGTTTCGTTGCGGACGGACCATGGTTGGCGGGTGATGGAGCGGAGAGCCTTGGATTGGATGGTTTCCAGGGCTTTTCGATTCGAGCGGCTGCAGTTTGACCACCAAGCTGTGCAAGCATACATCATTAATGATCTAACAACAGCTAGAAATATGAAGACTTTTGCACCCATTGGTAGGGATGATCTACGGTTTATTAGAGGACCTATTGATCCTGCGATCCGCTTGGCCTCTACTGCTTTCTTTTTCGCGTGAGGACCGAAGTTTAACCTGGAATCAAGCGTAACACCAAGATATTTAGCTTGCTGCTTCCAAGCGATCGGCTCGTCATCCAGTGTCACAGGCGGCGGGAGTCTCTGCGGCATCCTACGGCGCTTTCTGAAACAAACAGCTGTGCTCTTGTCGGTGATGATGCGGATACGCCATTTCTCTAGTCAGGGGGAGAAAAGATCCATCTGTTGTTGCATGATGTCAGCGGCACGCAACGGTTGGAAGCTCCTGTACAGAAACATGGCATCATCGGCATACAGAGATAGCGTTACTCTGGGTACCAGTGGCACGTCATTTGTGTAAACGAGGTACAGCACTGGGCCCAGGACGCTGCCCTAGGGGACGCCTGCTTCGATCGCTCTCTCTGAGGACAGCTCTCCATCTACACAAATACGGAATGAACGGCAAGTCAGATAAGACCGGATGAGGTGAGTTATGCAGGGGGGCACCGGTGAGTTTGCCAGCTTATAGAGCAGGCCCTCATGCCAGACCTTGTCAAATGCTTTGCTGACGTTCAGGAACACTACAACAGAGCACAGGTTAAAGTTGGCGTTGTCCACTAGCGTGTTGACAAAACGAACCAGCTGTTCGGTTGTCGAGTGGTCGCGCCTGAAGCCAAACTGTTCTGGTCGGATAAAGCCATCCAGGAAAGGAGCTATGCGCGATAGTAGGAGTCTCTCGAAAATTTTGGAGATGGAGGAGAGGAGTTAGATGGGCCGGAAATTTTGGGGAATAGTCGGGATTTTCCGGGTTTAGGAATAAGGATGACTTTAGCGACCTTCCAGCTGGAGGGAAAGTGATGTAGTCGGATAGCATCGTTGAAAACTGTAACTAAACAGATAAGCAGGGCTAAAGGAGCTGCAAGGAGTGCCCTGGATCCAACTCCATCCAGTCCGGGAGCTTTGCGCGGCTTCGATTTCTTGATAGTGGCCTGTAACTCTTCAAGAGTAATCGGCTCTATCTCGATGTCGGGAGCTGCAACAAAAAATTGTTTAGCGTGTTCCCGACGTGCTCGCAGTGGTCGTCGTCGTATGTCTGCATTCGAGCTGAACTGTTCCTCCATCGTATCTGCAAAAGCTTCGGCTTTGTCAGTAGCAGAGTATACAAGTCCTCGTTGACCGTGCAGGGGCTGATGCGTTGATTTCTCACTCCTCAGGAGTTTTGCAGTCTTCCAGGCACTGCCATCCTCTAGTTCAAGACTGGATAGGTATGAGTTCGAAGACTCTGTCCTGTAATCAAACAACATCTCTTTGACAATGGTGCACTGAACGTTGAAGGCCCGATTGGTAGCCGGATGTCGCGTTCTCTGCCATATACGACGTAGACCCCTCCTTTTGTCTACAGCCGTCCTGATGATGGCAGGCAGGGCCGACCTGGTGTTTTTTGGACATCCAGGTCGTGACGTTGCCGCCAGAGCATCCGTGACGGCTGTGTGCAAGTCTGTAACATATAAGTCTAAGACATTGGATTAGCGGCTGGAGCTGGTTCCTGCAATTGCTCGCTCAGGATACTACTGTACACCTCCCAGTTGGTTCTGACTGAAGAGCCTATTGAAGGAATCCTCGACGCTGGAGTCGTCGCTACATCTGCTAAGACGGGTACATGGTCAGACGATAAGTCATCTGCCACTCGCACTTCCACATAATGCTGCAGTTCCTTAAACAGAAACACATCAATGACATCAGGAAGTGCGTTGAGCCTCGTCGGATAGTACGTGGGGTCCACAGGCGCGGCTACAAGTGTGTCACCTCTTTCTAAAACATAGTTATGAAGTCTTCGACCCTTGGACATCCGCTTACTATGCCATGACTGGTGTTTGGCATTGAGGTCACACCCTATTATGACAGTGTTCCCGCTGCCAAGCAGGATGTCAAGCTCTTCAGGGCGGAGGACAGCAGAGGGCGCGCAGTAAGCTGCGAACACACATACCTCGGAGCCACCAGCATTGACGGCAATGCCGGTGGACACGAGGTTATTAGGTCAGGAAGCCCTTTGGCTGTGAGGCAACCTCACAGTTGGTATCCCGTCCTTTGGTGCCGCCGAGGTGTTGTTTGTGGCTACCGCTGGAGTGTGTTCATCCATTGGTTCCACCACGTCCTCCTGCGGGTGATCTGAAACAGAGGCTTGGTTGTTAGTCTGTTTTCGGCGATTTGAGCGGGCCCTCGGCCTTCTCTGCTGTTTTAGCGGCGGTTGAGGCAGCTGGGGCTGCGGCTTCCGGCTCTGTGTCTGCTGCCTTAACCGCTATCTGCTTCCTGGGAACAGGAATAGGAGCAGGGGCAATTGTTGTATTAGTGTGGGCCGGAGCTACGGGTACTGCAGCTGGTTTTTGTTGAGGAGTGGGTGAGTCTGGACGGAGCCTGGGGGCGGCTAGGACATAAGCATATCTGCGGGCAGAAACATTCGCGGTTGGTAGGGCACGTGCTTGCACAGTGACCGGTCGCGCAGTGGCGGTGCCTGAGCGCCGCTACAGCGCCTCACGGCGGTGCAGCGCGCCCAGGGCCCACCTGTGCGCTCCACAGCCCCTGTAGCTCGCGGGGTGCTCACCGCCACAGTTAGTACATTTGCACTTGCTGTCTTTTGACAGGGTGCATGTGGCTACGGTGTGATCTCCACATCTGACACAGCGTGCTGGAAGGTGGCAGTTCCTAGAACTATGGTTACACTGCTGGCAGTTGTAGCATTGCGGCAGCCCTCTTCTGGGCGAGAACTGGTCCACCGATACTCTAACACCCAGCAGTGCTGTGAGCTGCTATACGAGGGTCGTCCAGAAAGTAAAGAACGTTTTGTTATAAGTCAATAAAAACAAAAGATAAGAGCATGAAAATTTATTTATAAATACTTATAAACTTACTCTATTTTTCTACAAAATCGCCGGAACTGTCAAGGCACTTGTTGTAGCGTGGCACCAGTTTTTCTATACCGACGTTATACTGTTCTGCCGCCAAGGAATGAAGCCACGTTTTTACTCCTTCTTTGAGGTCTTCGTCACCCAAAAAGTTTTTTCCGCCTAAAAACACTTTCAACTTTGGAAACAAGTGATAGTCACTCGGAGCCAGATCTGGACTGTACGGAGGGTGTCCGAAGATTTGCCATTTGAAAGAATTGAGTTCTGCTTTGGTTCGTGCACTGCAATGAGGCCGAGCATTGTCGTGGATCAGCACCACTTTCGACGACAGCATTCCGCGTCGTTTGTTCTGAATAGCGCGGCGAAGCCGATGCAAGGTCTCGATGTAGGCCTCTGAGTTGATTGTTTCGCCTCTCGGCATGAACTCCACATGGATTAGGCCTTTTCGGTCCCAAAAAACTGTTGCCATCAATTTCCTGGTGTTCAAATTTGGTTTTTTCTTTCCTGTTTTTTGTTGGTGAATTCGAGTGATGCCATTCCATTGACTGGAGCTTTGTCACCGTAAACTGCCTTAATTTGCCTATAAATTTCAATAGGTCGAACATTCTGTGCATTCAGAAACCGTATCACACTACGCAGTTCACACTTGGCGGGATTTTCAATTAAACGCCGCCATTTTAAACTTTCACAGGAGACGCAAACGTGACCTCACGGTACCGCTACTCAGCTCTCACACTGAGGCAGAAGGTGTGGCTAACGAACAAGCTATCTACCGCGGTGGTGGGTAAACTGCGCCGCCCGTGATGCGCAATCGTTCTTTACTTTCTGGACGACCCTCGTATTTTTGACCAGCTACCAGTTTTCCTAAAACGGACATAAAAGCTATTAGTTTAGTGGCGACCAGCCTGGTTGCGGCGTTGGAGGGGTGCGACGTGTGTTGGTGTGTACCCCTGGTCTCGGAGATCCTCCGCTATGTCATCAGTTGAAGTCCATGCCGGAAGTTCCCTAATTACGGTCTTCAGCTCCTGTTTCCTCCTTCAGACTGAAGGTGTGGAAGGCGAGCTTGGCATCTAGAAGTTCACGCTGTGCCGTTCTAAAACACAGTTCACTTTTGCATAAGATATGCAGTCTGGTGCCAACATATTTTGCCTCAAAGTTGTAACCAGCACTTCTCAGACGGCGTAGGCGCGATGTCCAGGCAGTGACACCTTGGATGATAAGCGGCGGTATACGCGGCTGGCGGCGCTCTCCAACAGTTACGGCCTAAGGTGCTCTGTTACGTACCGTACAGAGCAAGCCGGACTCTGTATTTCAATACCAGAACATTCACAGCTATACATTGATGGGAGTGACAACGTAAATCAAACATGTGTAGTACAAATATTCTTTTGTTTTTTTAGTATCAAAAAATGTAATACACTTAAACTTATTTACATTTACAAGCAATGTATTACTGATTAACCAATTAGAAAATTTCCGCAAGTCATCATTGATACTTTGAAGTAATGATTGTCTATTGTAAGCCCCACATACAAGAGCAGTGTCGTCTGCGTATGCAAAACAGAAGAATAAAGAGCCATATTCAACATATCATTTATACAAATAAGGAATACAACTGGACCCAACACCCCGCCTTGTGTTAAGGATGGCCGATTGTCGATTGTACACAACAATCGATTGCTTCGATGCTATCGGTGCCTAACAATCGATAGTATCGATTGACAATCGAGACATGCTAGAGCTACATAAAAATAAAATATACGAAATAATTGTAGAAATAAGATGTTAGAATACAAAACAAAACAATAATTAAAACATTATGCATTTATTTTAATAATTATTCTTACATAATATGAATTAAATTAAAGATTACATTTAGAAGTAGATAATTGCCCAAAACATAATTCACTCAGTTATTTAGTATATTCTGAAAAAAGTTAGTATATACACTGGAATTTATTTTTACACTTATACTTATTTACATTTACAAGCAATCTATTACTGATTAACCAATTAGAAACCTTCTGCAAGTCATCACAGATTCTAAAAAAAAATTAATGTCTATTGTAAGCCCCACATACAAGAGCAGTGTCGTCTGCGTATGCAAAAACAGAAGAATTAAGATCCATATTCAACATATCATTTATACAAATAAGGAATACAACTGGACCCAACACCCCGTCTTGTGTACATTTAGTCGCTGGCAGCCGAGCAGTGTGGTCGTGCTTTTCTTGTTCTCTGTGTTATCAAGATGAGTGATTGTGCCGTTTAATAAAGATAAATCCTACTATAATTACTATAGTAGTAATTTTAACAAATTATTGTTAGTTATTACCTTTTTTCTTTATTTGCTTTTCGTATTTCCTGATTAATTTTTGTTTCTTCATTTCATCTAGAAATGCTCTTGCCATTTCACTTAAATTTTCGTTAATTGTTGTTTCCTCTGGATTCCGTATCCATTCCACCATGTCTTCTTCATTTTCAGAATTATATTCAGATGATCGTCTATTATCTTGATTCTAAAAATTAAAAAGGAATTTTAATAAATCATATATGTGACATTTTATGCTGGTTGACAGTTTATTCCGTTAGTCAGTAAGTAATAAATGCCTACTATACACATTACGCTATTATACTAATATTTAATTCTTTTGGTAAGGATACCTTATGGATCCCTTCTTCATAAAAGATTTGAGGTTGTGTCTCGAACCAATTGCACACAAATTCCTGTACTTCCTCATCACTTTCAAAACAGTTTCCACCAAGTGCTTCTTTGAGAGGACCAAAGAGGTGAAAGTCACATGGAGACAAATCTGTGCTGTAGGGAGGATGTTCCAATGATTCGCAATGAATTTGGCGTAATTTCTCTTGGGTCAAGGCAGCTGTGTGAGGCCTAGCAATGTCATGAAGCAAAATGACATCTCTAAATGGCTGATTACGCCTTTTGTTCCGAAAGGCTGCTTTTGCTTGCTCAAGAAGTTGACAGTAATAAGCAGCGTTCACAGTACGACGTTCATGTAAAAAGTCAATAAGCAAAACGCCTTTGCAGTCAAAAAAGATGGTCTCAAGAACTTTCCCAGCAGACAACCGTGTTTTGGCGTTCACAGGGCGAGTTTCGTCTTTCCTTCGCCACTCCATTGACGCCATTTTGGATTCAGGAGTGTAGTGATGGACCCACGTTTCATCATAGGTTATTATGCGATTTAAAAAAACCATTCCCCTCTCTCACAAGCCGATTCAAAAGTCTTTGGCAAATGTCTCTCCGGGTTTGTTTTTGATCGAGAGTCAGAAGCCCAGGGACCCATCTTGCAAAAATTTTCCGAAAACCCAGATGCTCTGTGACGATGGAATGCACACTACCATGACTAATTTCCACTTCACTGGCAATTTCATCTATCGTTAAGCGTCGATCATTTTCAAGAAGTTCACGAACAGCACATGTTCTCATTAGTCAAACTGGTCCTTGGACGCCTATTGTAACTTTCATTTTCAACTGTTTCACGTCCGCCTTTGAACTTTTTAACCCAATCCTGCACTTGAGAACGTGATAAAGTCTTATCCCCAAACTGAGTTGTCATTCTAACAAAAATTTCACTTGGTTTAACACCTTTTTTTGTCAAGAACTTAATAATAATTCGTTGCGCAACTGCAGGTACAACCTCTTGTCCAGACATGGCTACAATGACAAACAAAACAGCACTGAGAACGCATTGTTGCAGCTTTTCCCCCTCCCCCAGGCTGCCCCTACCACTACTGCAACATGGCTACCTGCTACAACCTGGACGTTGGGTATAGTAATAAAAGTCCTGTTTATATTTGACTGACCCTCGTATTTGTGGTGTGAGTTCATGAAAATTACATGGTGGCTGAAATAAATGGAGCTCATTTATTTGTGCATCAGTTGAAATAAGATCCAGTTCTTTTATTATAAATTCATTGTTACTATTTTTAAACCCTTGAAAATCTATTATGAACTCCATCTTCTTCTAGTGATGAGCTGCTGATCACAACTAATTGCTTTCAACAAACTGAAACTGATATATACGCTAGTAAAATCACGTGGTTCTCTGATGTCAATAGACTGCTTCACATTTACAATTCACTAATAATAAGAACAAAGTGGAAAATAAAAAAAGGTTTGAAAAAAGATTTAGACACCGCGTCTTAAAATTCCTTTTCTTCTCCGACAGTAACATCTTCGACTTCTATATTTGGGTGACTTCACTTCGTACAACTCCTTGTTTCTTAATTCAGCATCATATTCTAGGACACGAATTGTTGTATTCAATCTTGAGATTTTATTATTTAACTGTTCTATTCTATCGATGTATTCCTCAATGTCTTTTTGTAAAGGTTGTTTAACATATGTGCAATCACAAGCTTGCAGACAACAGTCATTTGTTTCATTTAACATTTCAAGTGTAGCCGTGTCATAACTATAGTTGTCTTCATTAAATGTGGAGCCGTCTTCATTAAAAGAAAACGTTTCATCACCATGTTCTGAGGGAGCATCATTCATAGTCTCTTCATTAAAAAATGACAACAATTCTTCTCCATCAGATCCACTAGTTGTCTAATGTAAATCTATTGTTCTGTTTGATATTGCGTGAGCTACAAGTGTACGAGGTATGGCTATTAACCCTCAAAGTGCTACTATCGCACTTCGCGATATGTTCGTACTACTTCAAAGTGCTACTATCGCACTGTGCGATATGTTCGTATCACTTCAAAGTGTTACTATCGCACTGTGCGATATGTTCGTTTTTTTCATATCACAGACGAACGGTTCGCTCAATAATGACGTGGTTTATAAGGGTACATGTAGGAATAAATTCCCTATCTAGTAATGTAATTAGAACTATGTAATTCAGAAGTTTACGAGGAAGAGTAAGAATAGTCAGCTGATTTCGATGTGTGTTTGTCTGTTACGGTTGTCTCGCGGCCGACGCTCTGTAACCGTGACGTTGATGTTTTGCTTTGTTATTTTTATTTGTAAGTGACTTATATTATTGTTTACTGAGTAATTATTTGTGCTATGAGTGAACTTAGTAATTCAAGTGCCATTAGGCGCTGTTTTGATGACGATTTGAGTGGAAATGATAGCGATGAAAGCAGCACCCCCACCAGAGAGTGACTCAGACTAATTTTGTTTAGTCTAATGTAAATATGTATATAAGCCATTTTTCTGTATTTTTAATACTTAATCTGTCATTTTTCTTATTTTTACTCATATCAGTAACTAAATATGTGTTTATTTTGAGACAATACTCACTATTCAACTACTTACTGACACTTGTTGCTGTGGTAAACATTTTAGTAAAATTTGGGCAAAAAAACATTGTTTTGTTTTTTACCAATTAGTATTGTGATATGTTGTGCAAAAGGTTACGATGTGATATTTTTCTTATTCAGCATTAAATTTGAAACATTTTGCATATTTTATAGAATTAGGACTACTACATTCTGTAAAAACTATACGTCAAGGATTTTGAAAATTAAAAATATAAAAAATTACACAACCGGTTAGCAGGACCAGATTTTTTTATGATAAAAGATAAGCATTTTTATTTTTTTCTTGATCTTATAGAACATATGTTTGTGAAAAAAAACAATATTTAATACATGCAATTTAAACATATGTTTGTATATAAAAAGTTGTTTAAAAAAAGAAATGTCATATGCTCGAAAATGGCCTAGCACTTTGAAGTGATTTAGTCATTCGACATTCAAAAAACAAGATTTCGTCACAACCCTTGTAGTTGCCCGAATGAATCTCGCCGTAATTGCAGCACCTCGCTGGGGTAGATGCCTCCTTTGGGCAGAGGCTGGATGGGTGGGCATCACCGCAGCGAACGCAGCGGAGCTCCCGGTGGCAGTGGTTGGAGCCGTGGCCAAACTCCTGACAGCGGTGGCACTGTATCGGACCGCCGGGCCTTGTGAATTTCCTTACTTCCAGTGGGCAGTAGAAGAGCCACTGGACGTTGTAGGTGTTAGCGGCGGGCCTCCGTCCCTCGCTGTTCCTCAGGGCGATTTGCCAGAGACTGGTTGGTTGACCCCTCCTGGACTTCAGCTTCTTGGCATCGGCGATGTTGAAGCCCTCATCCTGGAGCTCCACCATGATCTCTTCAGGCAACAGGGTAGAAGGCAGGCCTCTTATCACCACTTTCAATAACTTCTCGCTGGCGAGCGAGAAGGTGTGGGAAAGTATCCCCTCGCCGTGGATATAACGCTGGAGTGAGCGGAAGTGGGCCACCTTCGACGTCGTCTGACGGAGTGTTCTGGCGGTGCATACCACCTCCAGGTCGCCACTCAGGAGTTGCCGCTAGGTGACGGCATGGCTGGCCCACCCTTTGGGAATGTCCAGAATGACGGGTGGAAATGCGAGGCTCCCTCTCAACCTCCATCTCAGCGCCCGTGGTTTTACGGTACTTGGAGGGTAGGGCTGAGTCGGACGTCGTCTGCCTCTTCCGCATGGAGTTTGCGGAACAGGCGTCCGGCCGGCTCAGGGCTCCCTGGCCGCTATTGACCGCACCATGGCTGGTCTCCGGGGTATTCCGGACTACACCTAGGCCCTGTTCTCCTGTCCCAGGTGGGTGGTTGCCTTTAGCAAGGCTAATTGTGGCGCAGGTTTCCCTGGCACCTCCTGACCTCACCATGGCTGGTCTCCAGGGTATTCCGGACTACACCTGGGTCCTTTTCTCCTGTCCCAGATGGATGGTTGCCTTGTGGAAGGCTATATTTACCTTCAGCACCAAAGTCCGTGGAAGGCAGGGCAGCGGCCATTGGAGGGGTCTGGACGGTCTCCCGTAGTCCAGGGAAGGCTCCTGAAGCAGCTGGAACCGTCAGGCGGGTCGCAGTGCCGGAATCCGAGGATGGGCTGATGTGGCCTTTAACACCTTCAGCCCGACGGGATAAATGAATCAATATTTTCCCCACTCAAAACCCCGACGTGCGCCACCGGTGGCACATGCCGATCCCCCCAAAACCCCGACGTGCGGCCACCCGTGGCATACTCTTATACGGCATTTTAGTTTGGTTTTAAACCAAGCCGTAGTTTTACAACTTGTTTTAGATGACTTTGTCGATAACATATGGAACCTTTTACAATGTGCTGCTCCATCGGTGGCGCACGTCGGGTTTTGATAAAGACCTTTTTTAGTGGAAAAAAATACAAAGCAATAAATTTGAAACTCAAGATATTTTAAATTAAACATTAGCTTTCCTATTACAAATGGTGTTCAGTTTAGTGCTTGGAGTAAAACACTCTAAGCACATTGTAGGAGTCTCATCGCACCCTTTGCAGTAAGTTGAAACACGTTTTGCGTACGTCCTTGCTGCTTTGGCCCCCCTTTCTTCCTTCATTTTGCTGTAGCAGCTGACACACCGTTTTCTGTAAGGAATAAATCTAATTGGATGTTTGTACTTTCATAAAAACGTATTTAATTATATTTTTATCAAATATATGGGAAACCATGTTGAAATAAACTTTACAAATTCATAGCAAAAATGCAGATCACTAATTTATTGAACTAAATTGATGAACATGCAGGTAAATTGACGAAAACTAAGATCCATTATTTTGGATCTAAACTAGTATGTAGTGTTATTGTTGTTATAAGACGTAGTGTAGATATATTGTAATTTTATATAAAATTAAAATGAAATATTTTTACCTGGTTTTCTCTTGCAGTCCCTTCACGCTTTGAGGGCACATGTTTTAGTTTCTTGGTACCTTGCCTGCCATCTTGGGGGGTTGTTTGAACAAGGGCTCCAACATTTTCTCCTTCAAAGGAGATTTCGAAGTATTTTTTCTCTGAAAGTGAGCATACAACAATTTTTTTGGTTTAATGAGTACTTGTTATGTAGTACTAGTGCATTCACTACACAAGTACCTAGGAGAAGATCCAGTGCAAACTTTTTTGTACCAAATGAGAGTCTTTCTGATAGGAGTGTAATAAGAGGACATCTGATCTGAAAAGTCCACTCCTTTTTTTGCTGCATTGTACGCCATGACACATGATGGTTTCATGACAACCTCGCCTTTCTTTGTTGTTTTTTTGCTTGCCACAAAGAGTAGAAACGTCTTCAGGGCGAGTGGTTATCATCAGTACAGGCCTTTTGTCATGCCATTTAAGTACTTTTACTCCTGTACTGCTTTCTTGACAAATTACTTCACCTTTGGCTAATTTTTTGCTAGTGACTTCTTTTGGATTGCCTTTTCGGTCACTTCGAAGGGTGCCACAAACATAAGTTTTCTTCTCAAGCAGAGTGTTGGCCAACCTTGTGGAGTTGTAAAAGTTATCTGCAAACAGTGTTCTAACCCTCATTTAGAAATGATTCCATCAAATGCATGACAATTTTATCTGCATGTGCCTCTCTTGGCAGTTACGTCTGACTTACCAGCGTAAATTTTTTGCTTTTAAAGTATACCCATCAGTGGTACAAATCTTGTAAATTTTGACTCCATATTTATGAGCCTTTTTTGGCAAATATTGTTTAAAAATCAAACGCCCTCTCCATGGAAACCATAGACTCGTCAATAACTAGTGACTCTTCAGGTGTTACCAGACTTTCAAATTTTGCATTTAAATGATTGAGCAGTTTCTTTATTTTCCACAACCGAGGCTCTTCAGTTGCTGGTTCCTCATTATTTTGGAAATGTAGGCATTTAGGAGACAGTCAAATCTGTCTCTGCTCATAGTTTTCTTGATGACACTATTTTGGTACATGGGATTGTTTGACCAGTACATTTGTCTTTGAGGCAATGGGCATAATGGCCCATGATCATCAGTACACCAAAAAAATTTTGTGTATCTCTTCAGTTGTACAATCAACCCATCTAGCCATTGCTGAACGCTTTTTTACAGGCTTTGAAGCAAGGTACTGATGTGCATACCTGTTAGTTTCCAAAACAATCAAATTCAATAATGTATCATCTAGGAACTGTTTATAAATTTTCAAATGGATCATTTAAATTAAATTGGCCAACAGTTTTTTAAGCCTGCATTTCCTGTGAAAGGATATGATCTGCATGTCAATTTTGGTTCTGTCCACTCTAACTTATTTTCTACATATTCACAATGAACCTTACAAACTACATCTTGTACAGGGTCACTTACATTTTCAATATTATTGCCTTCTTCGTCTCCACTCTCCTCTCTAACCCTTTGATATTCCTCATCTACTTCCATCAATTCCAATTCATCTAAATCACTAACAACGCCATCTTCTATTCAACTCCTCTCACTTGTTACATCACTTTCCTCATCTGACTCTGAGCTATTTTCACTGCCACTAACTGAAAAATCGGTCAAAGAACACGATCACTAAAAGTCATCATCAAGCTCATCGATGTCTGATGTTCATCCATTTTCTAAAATAAAAATGAACTCACTGAACTTACAGCAACACAGAACAATCTCTACGACAAGAAGACAGGTAATGGCGGCTTATTATGAAGAAGGTTGATTCGTATTGTTGCTAATAGAGCGCTATAAGTAGCTCCGGCAAGTGTCGCACTCTTAAGGCTGCCAATAGAAGCTCTACGCGCACTATTTTTTGTCACTAATAGAGTGCGCCACCGGTGTAGCACGTCGTATGAAAAGTCACTCTGACGAGTAAGCACCGGTATTCATCCTCTTCACAGGGGACGACTGTGCGCCACCGTGGCACATACTTTAATGTGAATTAAATATGAAAAATATTGATTCATATAGACATTATATAACATTATAGATGCGAATAATATGCGAATGAAAAAACCGTCCGTTCCTCATTGAAGTCGAATACTAACGTTTAGAGTAGAGTAGTCTATGTTATTAAAACATCGAGAATTATTGATGTTGGAATTTTTGAGCGTGCGCCACCGGTGGCGCATTTCGGGGGTGAACGTGTTAAGAGGGCCTTTTTTGGCGATGTTGGAGAACACCACCGCGGGCTGGGCAGTTGACACTGGCGGGGTCTGGGCGGCCTCCTCTTCCCTAGGGAAGCTCCCACAAGCGGCAGGAACCGTCGGGCGGGTCTCTGATCCGGTCTCCGAGGATCGGCTGATGTGCCCTTTAAGAAGGCCCTTTTGGGCGATGTTTCTAAACACCACCGCGGGCTGGGCAGCGGACGCTGGCAGGCTGCTTCTGGTCTCCATCAGGCCATGGGAGGTCGCTGGGGCAGCAGGAGACAATCCGGGCCTCTGGAAAACTTTCCGCAGTAAGTCCAATGTGGCCTTTAAAAAGGCCTTTTGGGGCGCAAAAACCGGGACTCACTTTGGAAGCCGCGCAGGCATCCAAGAGAGCCACCAGTGGCCCCGGAAGGCTTGATTCTTCATCAGGGGGTGCCGGAGCACTTCCCTCGATGTTCGCCATAAAGATCTGGAGTGGTCGATTTTTCGCTCTAGCAGAGGAGATGTTGTCGGGTCCACGTCCAGAAGAAGGATCATGTTGATTGTGGTTTTTTCTGGCAGGGAGGCAGCGAGTAGGCCGGGACTCTTGTCCCTTCTGTAGTAGCTTCTCTGCAACAAGCAGAATAGCTACTGGTCGTCAGTACGTTTAGTCCCAAGAGGGGCTATTTTGCGTTGGGTCGTAGGGAATTGTTGGGTGTGTGGTTTTAATATTTAGGTAGGAGAAAAGTGGTGTAGTAGGTTAGGTAGTGAAGTTAAGTGGAGAGTCGTTATAGTGTAGTTTATTTAGTCTTCTAGGGTGGGTCGTCCAATATTACTTTTAGTTGTTGGATTTTCCACGGATGGACGGCTTCCCTGGTTGCCCACTCACGGATGTGATCCCACTTGGATTCGGCTGCTGCTGCATACATGGCTCTCGCCTGGCCAGTGATGAAGTCGTGCAGGCTGGGTAGTCCTGCAGACCGTAGGACGACCGCGTTTCTGACGAAACATGGTGCGTTCGTCAGTTGGCGGAGTGTCCTGTTCTGGAAGGCTTCTAGTGCCTTCCTGGTCGTCTTGGAGGTGCGTGGATACCAGGCTGGTGCCGCGTATGTCACGATGGCGCGGACTATCGTTTTGTAGAGCAGCAGCTTCGTGTTGATGGGAAGTCCTGAGTGATGTCTCATTAGGGCCGACAGCCCTTGACGGGCGGCCATTCCAAGGCGGATCCTCTTTTTGGCGGCAAGTCCAGTCGTTAAAGTCCTGTTGAGGACGACTCCCAAATAATTAATGGACTTGGTCCACCTTAGTTGGTCCCCCTGCAGGTGGATTTTCTCGCGCTGGGCCGGATACCTCGGGTGTTTGGTGAAGCAGATAGCCTCGGTCTTCTGAGTGTTGATCCTGACCTTCCACCTCCTCAGCCAGGGGTCAAAATATTCCATTTGCCTTCTCATGTAGGCACATGATTGGCGGATGGTGGCCGACTTACTGTAGAACAGTACGTCGTCAGCGTAGAGCGCAAGAGACATCCTGGGAATGACTGGGATGTCATTAGTGTACCACAGGTACAGCACTGGACCCAGTACAGATCCCTGTGGCACGCCCGCGGTGATGGGCCGAGAGGACGACGTGGCCTGTTCCACTGAGACAGTGAAAGTTCTGTCTGCCAGGTAAGACTGGAGAAGTCGGAACAAACTGCGAGGAAGTGGACTGTGGGCCAACTTGTACAGGAGCCCTTGATGCCAGACGCGGTCGAAGGCCTTGCTGACATCCAGGGAGACAGCGGTGGTGACCAGTTCCTGGTTATGGGAGTCAGTGAGGTCTGAGAACACTAATCAATTGGAGGGTGGTGGAGTGACCTCGACGGAAGCCGTATTGTTCTTTGCGGATTTCCGTATTGAAATCCTCGGGGAATCGGTCCAGAATGAGTCGCTGTAGGATTATCGACAGGGAAGGTAAGAGGAAGATGCGGCGGTAGCTGTCGGGGTTTTGTGAGGTTTTTAAGAGGCTTCGGAAGTAGGATAAGCTTTGCCTGCTTCCAGGGTTTGGGAAAGTGTTTGAGTCGGAGGCAGGAGTTGAAGAGGGAGGTTATCCATTTCATGACCCATTCTGGGATTCTTCAGAGGGCTGGGGTGCCCAGTCGGTCTGCTCCCGGGGCCTTCTTCGGGCGAAGTCTAGCGAGGGCGCCGGCAACTTCAGCCTCAGTGATGGTGGGCAGTTCGTCCGGTTCTAGCGAGTCGTCTTGATCGGTGGCTTCCAGGAAGCCCTCCACTGTACTAGAATGATCTGGGTCGTCAATGTCGTGGTTGGGAGAGAACTGAGCCTCCATGGTGTCGGCGAAGACTCGGGAGGTTGCGGCGGTAGTCCGGCCGGTCGTGCAGAGCGATCCATGGCTTCTTGTAGGCAGGTGTGTAGTCTTGAGACGCCAGCGTCTAGTTCAATGTCGGTTGTGGGAGGTCGAGGAGAGAGTAGTCTGTCGGCTAGATAGTTGTAGTATTTGGTCCAGTCCACGGTCTGTGTCTTCCTTGGGGGTAGAATTCGGTCAAAGTAGTAGTTGAGGTGTATAGTAATTGGGAGGTGGTCAGATGACAGATCCTGCACAGCAGAGACGTCGAGTGGGGCGAGAAGATTGCAGTGAAGTTCAAAGTCTAGTATGTCGGGGCGGTGTTGTTGTCGGTCGGGGAAATGATTGGCTTCCACCGGCGCTGTCAGGGAGACGTAGGGGCGAATGTCCAGGAAGTTTAGTAGTTGGTGTCCTGAGCAGTTGTTGGCCACACAACCCCAGGATGTGTGTTTGGCGTTGAAGTCGCCGGCCACAACCGCTGGGCAACCCGGTCGGAGAAGTCGGTCGAGCTCGGTGAGGCCGACATCCCGGACACTGGTTTTTCGAATAAGTTATTTTTAACTGCATGTGACCTTTCTATATGTGGTGTAGTACTCCCTGGGAATCTAGGCCACATCTGTTTTCTAACTAAGTTGATGCCTAATCCGAAATAATCCTGTCTGCATTCCCGGATGCTCTTTATTACCCTGGGAAGAAATGTTAAGAAGGCCAACGCCCTAAAGCCTCCCAGATGTTTGTCTACTTTCCACACTGACTTCCAATTTGGTGTAGAATGATTCATAACAGAAAACACATTACAACTTAATAAAAAAATCTAATGAACTTGATGCAGAGAGTGCTACTATTACAAATCTGTCTAAACCTAAGTTTATATACGATGCTGTGAACATATTATATTTTCTAGAAAATGTTGCTGAAATAACGTACGCAATATATTATAAAATTCACAAAAGGAGTAAGAAAATTATGTCTAAATCAGAATGGTTAAATAAAGTTATAATACATAAAAACATAGATTGGCTTGATATTTTTTCAGTTAAAGTAGACTCTCCAGTTAGCGAAGACGTCTAATAGATGTATTATTAAGAAATGACTGTGCGAAACAATCGCTTCAGTCGTTTTTGTGGCTCTGGACTGGAAAAACTACAAGTGCTATTATAAATCGAGGGATTGATATTTTACCTTTTGAATTACATTTACCTGGAGGTTATAAGTACTGTGGGCTGGTACAGATTAAAAAAAGAGATTAAGTAGAAACGACCCAGAAATTAACGGTTTAGACGCGGCTTGTAAGGAACATGATATAGCGTACTCAAAATATCAAGATACTAAACAAAGAGCAAACGCAGACAGAATATATGCTGAAAAAGCTTGGAAAAGATTTAAAGCATCAGATTCAAGTTTAGGTGAAAAGCTCGGGCGTGTGCAGTTACAAATATTATGAAACCAAAATCTAAATTAATTGGTGCGTCAATAAAGAAGAAAGTAGAACAAAAGAGAACACAGGTGAAAACAAACAAAAATTTAAAAAAAATTAAGAAAACAAAGACAAGGAAGATGAACATTGCAAAGCAAAAGACAAAAACCTTAAAGGGAAAAGGGTTATATTTAAAACCGTATTCCGGATCGGGATTAAAAATACAAGTACTCATCAGAAATAATAGATAAGCTTCCAAATAAACCGCTATCAGATTTTGATATTTTAAAATGTGCTAACCTTCTAAAGTTACTATACTTTAGAGGAGTATTTATGAGATATGTTACTACTTAAGGGAGGGCGGTACCCCTATCTTTGTAATGTTAACATAGGTACCATTATCTCAGAAACTAATGGACCAATCAACCTAAATTTTTTTATACAACATATATAGGTATTTAAGCAACTACTGAGTTTTTTTGGTGCTTGTATCTTAAAAAATAAATTTTTTATGATTTTTTTTTCAAACCCATATTGAAATATCAAACTTGGAATTTAGAATATTTTTTTTAGGTACCTAATTATAATAGGAGGCATCTCAAAAAAACTCAGTAGGTGCCAAAATACCTATATAAATGTGTGTAAAAGTTTCAAGTTGATTGTCCAAGTAGTTTCTGAGAAACGTGTACCTTTGTGTGCAAAAACTGTAAAAAAGTAAATTTGCGGGAAATCGCAAAAAACGAATATAATGACCTATTTAGCTATGTTATATAATATTTTTACCTATATATGATATGTAATTGGTTTTTATAATTAAATGTGATCTTTATATTAATAGAATAGGCTATATATGCTTTTAATATTTAGAATTATCTATATTGGAAAATTTGTATATCAAAAGTAACGCGATGCGGGTTAGGCCTATAGTCATAACGGAGTGAAAGATAATACAAAAAAAATTAATTAGGCTATATTATTTCAAACATTTTTGAGTTTAGAATACATTTATAAGAGAAATAACAGAGAAAATTATGAAATAGAACTTATACCCAGCCACAAATAGAGTAAACAATAACAAAATTATAGAAAAAAACATGCAATTTATTTACCGTAGCATTAGTGCATTCCTGGATCATATGCAGGCTCCTCTTCAAAATCCTCCTCAATCCTTCTTTTTAAATTCCTGGTTTGTCTCCTTGCTTGTCTTTGAAAGTCACTTATCGCACAATTTGCTCGTCGCACTCGCTCGTAGTCAAAACTTTTCATTGCGTCAATTGTCCTCTTGCAAGGTTCAATGCCTACTGCTCTAAGCATTTTGCATTTTGGCTATGTTGCCATCATTAAAAGTAGAAATAGCATCATAAGCACCAAACTCAAGTGTGTTCAATGTCACAAAATCTTTTTTTGGCACTCTAGACCAGATGACATTATTGATGCTTTCATTGACATTCTGCGTCTTACCGTGTAAACATTTTCGAAGAAGGTCAGGATTTGCTAAAGCCTGAAAGATTGGTTTCAAGGCTAACATTATAGCTGAAGGAATGCTGTTCTTATGAGAATATGGCTCTTTAGTGTGCTTTGCCTTGTTGTATTTACACCATGTATTTTCTCCTGACGGGCAAAGGCCATGCTGAGGATTGTCGTCCGTCGAAAGTTTATGAAAATATATGGCCCAAACCGCTGCCTTCATGTTCTGTAGGTTATCAGTATTTTTCCTAATAGCATTTCCATAATAGGTTTGCAATTGATCAATTATGCCATCTGTTAGTCTATTCTTTCCACCTAGTTTGCCGCCATCAGAAAGTGTTACGCCTTTTGAGTCTCTTTTTAGTTTCCTTAGCCTAGACCCCATTCTCTTTTGAATATGGCCTATACACTCCAGTTTCTGTATTTCCACTTCACCATAAGGTTTACTGTCTGCAATAGTTTTGAAACTATTTGTATCTCCATCACCTAAATACTCTAAGTACCTAACATTATACTTATTTACTGATCGGTGAAAAATAGCTAAGGCTCCAGCTGACTCCATACCTCCGCTCGAGCCTTGATAATTTGCCGAACAAATAGCCTCATGTTGTTGTTTGTCCAAACAATTACAAAATTTAGATAACACTTCTATGTCCATAACTTTTCCTGTGTCAACACTTGTACAAGTAACAATTCCGTTTAGAGAGCTAAAGCCACGCCGTTGCCAAGTGCCATCAATACCTACTTTTAAGTCGCGTTCGTTCTTACCTAAGGTTTTATTTTCCTCAACAGCCTCATCCACAGCAGTTTTCATGGATTCATCCATTACCTGTTTAGCCTTGTCTTTTAAAAATTTATTATATCGAAACGGTTTTGTTGGAGGTTGCGGAAGATTCATTACGCCACATAACATTTTGCCTGCAGCCATACCTTTCCCGATAGACCTCTGTCCATACACTAGTCTAATATTTACATCAAATAGAGTCTTTTTTTCTAAATTAATATTCCTAGAACTATTAAATTTATGTACATATTTACAATGGCAACAATAAATCTCCATCTCAAAAGCCAGGCCAAAATGTTGAGCAGCACGCACTTGTAAACCACTTTTCTTGCAATTTTTACAAAGTGATGAACTAAAAAGTTGATCTGATAAAATTTGCATGTTAATAATTTCATTGTCATAGTTTTCATCACAATTAAACATCTCATACTTATCTATGTTTATTTTCTTTGAAGAGCTTGACTGAGATTGTGTTGACATTTCAGGCCTAGGGGTAGACTCATCTTTTGACATCTCATTAGGGTTAGGACTGGCTGGTTTTCTTTTCCTACCACCAACTCCTTTACGGGGTTTAGCATAACTACTTTTAACACGAGGCATATTTATACATAAACAATCTTGTTAGCAATAATAAATATAAATTACTAACTAACACTCACTATATCACTTCACAAAGCACCAAAACACTAAGCAAAACAATAAACAAACAGTATAAAGTCAGAAGCAGAACTCAAAGCTGATGAAATAGAAGTTAGTTCAGGCCTGCCAACACAACAAAAGCAAATTATAGCACACAAAAATAAAAGGTCATATGTATAATAGTACATGTGTGAATAAACGCAAGCGCTGTCACAAATTTCTTCCTGAAACATGATGTAAGCATATTTTAAAACTTTTTTTCTGTAGGTTTACAATTTTCAAATATACATGTATTATATATCATTGTGTGCAGAAAAAGCCGCTTAACATTTTTAAAAAATAAAAAAAAAATGTGAAAAAAATATTTTTCTGGGGTACCGCCTCCCCTTAAAATTGATGAAAAAACCACAAAAAGATTTGAACCGACTTCGTATCGTGTCCCAACGAACCCAAAACAATCAAACCTATTAAACTGACAATACTACTCAATACAACCCCTTGTACAAATGAACAAACATGAATATCACCCATTAAATTTAAATATTCAATTACTAGTTTAGACACTTTAACTCTCTTCACGCTCGGCTCAATTGTATAATTAGAAAACCCATTTAACCATTTCTCTATAATCCTAGTTACAAGTGATCGCAATAACGACTCACAACCTTCTATTAACAAATCCGGATCTACAATAGGTAAATAATAAGCTGGACTACTTTGGCCTGACATTGCATTTTGGCACGTCGTAAATTACCTCATTTCTAACCACCTCTGTCGAAACTGTCGCAAATCTTACCTTCGGAACCGGTGGTGGTGCGCAAGTAGGTGCGGCAGATAATTTCCTGACTTGCCCTGTTACTGTGTCCACAGGATCATAAAAAGCTGTTACTACTGCCGATCGAGTACCTAATCTCGTAAATAATTGAGCTTCCAATTGTTTCGGCTGCACTGCCTTACCATCTACAACCTGATCTGCTACTTTCCTATCCATAAAGCTATCGCTCGATCATTTTGAAAATTTACTACCCAGATTTGCTCCTAATAGATCCTAAATAATTGTAATACAAATTAGTTTCTACTGGATCACTCAAAATATAGGCCACCAAATTATTAATAAAAATACCCCATTCATCAAACTTACACTTGAAAACTGTGAAAAAAACTGGATAAAATGCTAACGTTACATGAATACTCAGTTTACGAGTAAATAAAGTATACTCCATCAACATACATGTGACCAATTAGCTTCTACGATATTGATTACGACCCATGAAAAAATTAAAATACCATTCCCTGTTTTCCTGGGAAGACAAAATAAAATCAATAAACCGAACACGAAACAATTCCCAAGTATCTTCCGTACCTCCCTAAGCTAAATACAAATTCCGAATCCCACGCGATGACAATGTTCCTCGCAACCACACCTCAAAAACTTGTTCCAAATCCATCAACCAATTTAAATGCAGCAACGATTTAGCTAATTTCTATAAACCAAAATTGCTCCAAATTTTTCCCATAAATCTAAACAACGCAAAGAATTGTGAGGGCTCCGGCAAATGTGATTTACAAATACCCTCAACCACACATTTGTATTAAAATTCCCAGATAAAACCTTTTGTGAAATTAATTGGAATTGATCCACTGAGCTCAGTACCACTTCTAACCGAATGTCGTAAGAATCCTGACTTACCTCACAATAAGTGAACAACAACACTTTCTTAATAGACCCGTCTAAACATTCAAATAAATGATCAAATTATATCTTATTTAAAAAGAATACAAAATCACTACTAGTAGACATTATTAACTATAAGCTAAACTCTCCAGCATGATACATCTATTCTAAAAATTCCCTTTTTTAAAATTTAATTTTAATTTGATTTCAAACACTCAAGCTTTTACGTCTGACACCAATTGTTAAGCATGGCTAGGGTGTACTTTAAACGTCAGGATAGCAAATAATGGGCAACCTTAAGTGCTTGAGTATTTGAATATATGTTTATTGATCCAAAGCATCTAAATAATAATTATACATCGAACACAAGTTGTTCTAACAAGGCTAATTATTACTGGAGACTACCAGACACATTATAGAGCTGAGGGCTAGCGTGACTTACCCAGCACCATGATCAATAGGGCCAACAAAGATATGGCAGCACGGAGAATGACACCGAGCAGGACTCGTACAGGACTGGACCCCGACTGGTGGCTCCTGACCCCGTACTCGACTGCGCTGAGGCGAGACTAAGATGACGAGATAAGAGATGAGCAGAGCAGACGAGATACTAATTTTGACTAAGTTTTGGGTTTATATACTGAGGTGGTGGTTCCCTCTCCAGAGGAGGCTGAGTCTCCCCTACCGTGCCGCACCCCGTGGGTTCTGAGCCCTGATTGGCCAGTGGATATTTTGGGTCTACACGTGTAACCTCCAAGGACGGAACTGGTTTCCCACAGCCGGGCCATTAGTGGTGAGCCGACATCCCGGACACTGGTTTTTCGAATAAGTTATTTTTAACTGCATGTGACCTTTCTACATGTGGTGTAGTACTCCCTGGGAATCTGGGCCACATCTGTTTTCTAAATTTAAATATTAATAACAACTCTCCTTTAAACCTTCCCTTTACCATTGATGAACTCGATTCATCACTAAAGGCGACATCAAATTCTGCTCCAGGTCCCGATAACATACATTATGCCATGTTGCGGAACCTGACGGAGGATGGAAAACAAGATCTTCTAAAATTATATAATAAAATATATTTAGAACACACATTCCCTAATTCTTGGCGTCGCTCACACATTATCGCTCTCCAAAAACCGGGCCAAGATAGAACTTCTCCAGGAAGCTATAGATTAATTTCGCTTACTAGCAGTCTCTGCAAAGTACTGGAAAGGATGGTCAACAGACGCCTTGTTTGGTTTCTGGAGAAAAATAATCTTCTTTCACCTTCCCAGTGCGGATTCCGACAAGGCCGGTCTACAAGTGACCATCTACTTGCCTTGGAATCGGCAATCCTGAATTCCTTTATTGAAAGAAAACAGTTGATCGCGGTATTCTTCGACATTTCCAAGGCTTATGACAAAGCTTGGAGAAGGGGGATATTAAATGCTTTAATATCTTGGGGTGTAGGGGGCCACATGGTTTCTTTCATACAGGGCTTCTTGTCGGAAAGAACCATACAGGTCAAACTTGGGACAACCATTTCCGATTCATTCACGCTGGAAAATGGTATTCCACAAGGTAGCGTTCTAAGCTGTACTCTGTTTGCCATTGCAATCAATAACATATCGTCTTGCGTTACCCCTCCTGTGCGCTGTTCTTTGTTTGTAGATGATTTCTCTATTTACATCTCTACAAAGAAGCTAGCGGTGGGGGAGAGAGCTTTACAGCTTACCATCAACAGGCTTGAGCAGTGGTGCGGAGTTACGGGTTTTTCTTTTTCGCCACCTAAAACAAAAGCCATCGTTTTCTCCAGAATGCGTACCGTTGAGCAGCCATTGCTCTCTTTGCTGGGTCAGACAATCACTACCTGTGACAATATCAGATTCCTGGGTCTCACATTTGATACCCGGCTAACTTGGGTGCCTCACCTGAAAGATCTAAAAAATCGATGCGTGAAGCGCTTGAACATACTGAGAGCTTTAAGCGGAACAAAATGGGGGGCTGACAGGACATGCATGCTCAGGTTCTACAAAGCCACCATCCGTTCCTGTCTAGATTATGGATGTCAAGCATATGGGTCCGCAAGACCCAGTGCTCTCAAAATGCTTGACCCAGTCCATAATTCTGCTTTAAGACTGGCCACTGGAGCTTTTCGATCTTCTCCTATTAACAGTCTTCTCGCAGAAACGGGAGAACCCCCTCTTTCGCATAGACGACAACAACTGTCCCTAAACTATGTTCACGCTCTTTCAGGGAAGCCAGAAAACCCTGCGTTTGAACCGGTCCTGCGAAATCCACTCTATAATTCTTTCCTAGCGAGACCAAATCTTCCTTCACCCTTAGGCGTTAGGGCCAAATCCTACGCTTATGAAATAGGCCTAAACGATTACCAGTTTAAAGTCGTTCATCAATGTGATATCCCACCCTGGAGCGTCTCAATGCCAAAAATTATTTTAAATCTCTGTAGGTTTAAAAAAGTCTCCACTCCAGAAACAGTCTACCAACAAGAATTCCGTCAAATACTAGGCAGCCTCGCACCTTGCGATGTTGTCTACACTGACGGGTCAAAGGAACGTTGTAGAACTGGATGTGCTTTCGTCACTGGGGTAAGACGATACGGATTTCGTCTCCCCAACGACTCTTCTATTTTCACGGCCGAATTAACAGCCATCCAAAAGGCCCTAAATATAACGTTTCCTATGACTAAAAAAAAAAAAAAAAAAAAATTGGTTATCTGCAGCGACTCCCTTAGTGGTATACAAGCCATCAGCGACATGTTTTCAAAACACATCATCATCCGCGAAATATGGCACTCTTTGTCTTCCCTTCAGTCCGAAGGTGTTGCTGTCTTCCTTGTCTGGGTACCTGGACACATTGGAGTATCCGGAAACGAGCTGGCAGATAGAGGAGCTAAGGAAGCATTACAACTCCAGCCTTACACCGCACGGATGATTTCTTCCGACATTACCCCGGTAGTGAAGGCCAAACTGAAAGCCAAATGGAATAGCGATTGGCGGGCAGTCGTCAACAACAAGTTACGGCTTATTAAAGACTGCGTTGGACTCTGGGAAACAGCGAACCGCCTGAGTCGTCGTGGGGAGGTTGTGTTGTGTCGCCTGCGGCTAGGCCACACGCTTCTCTCACACATGGCTTCCTCATGAGTA
Source organism: Homalodisca vitripennis (assembly GCF_021130785.1). NCBI lineage: Eukaryota > Metazoa > Arthropoda > Insecta > Hemiptera > Cicadellidae > Homalodisca > Homalodisca vitripennis. Next base: position 357,940 of record NW_025776158.1, read on the forward strand.
GATATGATCCTCCGGTCTGCGACACATGTGACACTGTCATTACTGTCAAACATGTGCTTGTTGACTGCCCTCGCTATTCGGTACATAGGCGCAACTCGAATCTGCCGGCTTCGTTGAACGATATTCTTTGTGACGACGAGACGGTAACTCAAAGATTGCTGTGTTTTCTGAATGCAACGTCGCTGATTAATAAAATATAATTTAAATTTTAAATTTATTTATTCAGATTATCTATTGTTGTTAATATTTATAAATTTTATTATTTATTTTATATATCATTATCTTGACAGCTGCCAAATTAGCCCCTTTACAGCTAACTTGGTGGCAGTAAATTGTGTTAAGTTTTTAGAGTTTATTTAATTAATGTTATGTACCTTGTCCTTATTTATGTTCTATTTATCTTTTAGTCCTTATATAGGTTAAGACCTCTCTACAGTCTTTCCCTTGTCATATTTATTGTTATCTAGTTTTAAGTATAAATTATTTACTCACCTACTTGTCGTAATTCCTATTTTTGTTATATACAATGTAATCTGTATGCACCTAATTGACACTACCAGATACGAGTAGGTGTCAATTCTTTCTTGAGGGCAATGATAACCTCAGCGTTTTTTGCCCCTTATAAAAAAAAAAAAAAAACATCTGTTTTCTAACTAAGTTGATGCCTAATCCGAAATAATCCTGTCTGCATTCCCCGATGCTCTTTATTACCCTGGGAAGAAATGTTAAGAAGGCCAACGCCCTAAAGCCTCCCAGATGTTTGTCTACTTTCCACACTGACTTCCAATTTGGTGTAGAATGATTCATAACAGAAAACACATTACAACTTAATAAAAAAATCTAATGAACTTGATGCAGAGAGTGCTACTATTACAAATCTGTCTAAACCTAAGTTTATATACGATGCTGTGAACATATTATATTTTCTAGAAAATATTGCTGAAATAACGTACGGCAATATATTATAAAATTCACAAAAGGAGTAAGAAAATTATGTCTAAATCAGAATGGTTAAATAAAGTTATCAATACATAAAAACATAGATTGGCTTGATATTTTTTCAGTTAAAGTAGACTCTCAGTTTAGCGAAGACGTCTAATAGATGTATTAAGAAATGACTGTGCGAAACAATCGCTTCAGTCGTTTTTGTGGCTTCTGGACTGGAAAAACGACAAGTGCTATTATAAATCGAGGGGATTGATATTTTACCTTTTGAATTACATTTACCTGGAGGTTATAAGTACTGTGGGCTGGTACAGATTTAAAAAAAGAGATTAAGTAGAAACGACCCAGGAAATTAACGGTTTATTTAGACGCGGCTTGTAAGGAACATGATATAGCGTACTCAAAATATCAAGATACTAAACAAAGAGCAAACGCAGACAGAATATATGCTGAAAAAGCTTGGAAAAGATTTAAAAGCATCAGATTCAAGTTTAGGTGAAAAGCTCGGGCGATGTGCAGTTACAAATATTATGAAACCAAAATCTAAATTAATTGGCTGCGTCAATAAAGAAGAAAGTAGAACAAAAGAGAACACAGGTTGAAAAACAAACAAAAATTAAAAAAAAAAAATTAAGAAAACAAAGACAAGGAAGATGAACAATGCAAAGCAAAAGACAAAAACCTTAAAGGGAAAAGGGTTATATTTAAAACCGTATTCCGGATCGGGATTAAAAATACAAGTACTCATCAGAAATAATAGATAAGCTTCCAAATAAACCGCTATCAGATTTTGATATTTTAAAATGTGCTAACCTTCTAAAGTTACTATACTTTAGAGAGTATTTATGAGATATGTTACTACTTAAAATTGATGGAAAAAAAACCACAAAAAAGATTTGAACCTACTTCGTATCGTGTCCCAACGAACCCAAAACAATCAAACCTATTAAACTGACAATACTACTCAATACAACCCCTTGTACAAATGAAACAAACATGAATATCACCCATTTAAATTTAAATATTCAATTACTAGTTTAGACACTTTAACTCTCTTCACGCTCGGCTCAATTGTATAATTAGAAAAAACCCATTTAACCATTTCTCTATAATCCTAGATTACAAGTGATCGCAATAAAAAAACGACTCACAACCTTCTATTAACAAATCCGGATCTACAATAGGTAAATAATAAGCTGGACTACTTTGGCCTGACATTGCATTTTGGGCACGGTCGTAAATTACCCCTCATTTCTAACCACTCTGTCGAAACTGTCGCAAATCTTACCTTCGGAAACCGGTGGTGGTGCGCAAGTAGGTGCGGCAGATAATTTCCTGACTTGCCCTGTTACTGTGGTCCACAGGATCATAAAAAGCTGTTTACTACTGCCGATCGAGTTACCTAATCTCGTAAATAATTGAGCTTCCAATTGTTTCGGCTGCACTGCCTTACCATTCTACAACCTGATCTGCTACTTTCCTATCCATAAAGCTATCGCTCGATCATTTTGAAAATTTACTACCCAGATTTGCTCCTAATAGATCCTAAATAATTGTAATACAAATTAGTTTCTACTGGATCACTCAAAATATAGGCCACCAAATTATTAATAAAAATACCCCATTCATCTCAAACTTACACTTGAAAAAATGTGAAAAAAACTGGATAAAATGCTAACGTTACATTGAATACTCAGTTTACGAGTTAAATAAAGTATACTCCATCACATACATGTGACCAATTAGCCTTCTACGATATTGATTACGACCATGAAAAAATTAAAAATACCATTCCCTGTTTTCCTGGGAAGACAAAATAAAATCAATAAACCGAACACCCGAAACAATTCCCAAGTATCTTCCGTACCTCCCTAAGCTAAATACAAATTCCGAATCCCACGCGATGACAATTGTTCCTCGCAACCACACCTCAAAAACTTGTTCCAAATCCATCAACCAATTTAAATGCAGCACACGATTTAGCTAATTTCTATAAACCAAAATTGCTCCAAATTTTTCCCATAAATCTAAACAACGCAAAGAATTGTGAGGGGCTCCGGCAAATGTGATTTACAAAATACCCTCAACCACACATTTGTATTAAAATTCCCAGATAAAACCTTTTGTGAAATTAATTGGAATTGATCCACTGAGCTCAGTACCACTTCTAACCGAATGTCGTAAGAATTCCTGACTTACCTCACAATAAGTGAACACAACAACACTTTCTTAATAAACCCGTCTAAACATTCAAATAAATGATCAAATTATATCTTATTTAAAAAAGAATACAAAATTCACTACTAGTAGACATTATTAACTATAAGCTAAACTCTCCAGCATGATACATCTATTCTAAAAATTCCCTTTTTTTAAAATTTAATTTTAATTTGATTTCAAACACTCAAGCTTTTACGTCTGACACCAATTGTTAAGCATGGCTAGGGTGTACTTTAAACGTCAGGATAGCAAATAATGGGCAACCTTAAGGGGAGCACTTTCGCCCTATCTTCGTAATGTTAACATAGGTACACCTTATCTCAAGAACTACTTGAGGGGGGGGTATCTTCATAATTCTTTTTTTCATTTAAAGAGGGCTTCAAGGGGAACACGTGGAACCAAAAAAAAAAAATTTTTTTTTTGGCATATACCCTAAAAGTTATATATTTTTGTTTTAACGCTTGTCAAAAACCTATATAAATATGTGTATATGTATGTATATAAATATTGAACTCAGTGTAAATGTGATGTTTTTAGTGGTTCCACATATGTAAAACAGTGCTACAAAACATACAAAAAAAATTTTCATATTCCTACCATTTGTAGTTTTTGAGAAACATGTACTTTTGTATTGAAAACCGCAACTTTCGGAAAAACACAAAAAAACGGAAAAAATACTGCTTTATTACCTTTTTTCAGTACATTCCAGGTGCATAGGCTGGCTGATCTCCTTCCTGCTCCTCATATTCATCCTCCAGACTTCTTTTTAGTAGTTTTTCTTCTGTCTAATTTTTTTTCTCTATATCTTATTGAGCTTTCTCTGCCTTCCAAATTCGCCGCCGGTCAAGCTTTTTCATTGCTGTAATAAAATGCTGCCCTGGTGACACTCCTATTTCTTGAAATACATTGCATTTGCCAATGTAGCCATCATTAAAAGCTGTAAACAGCTTCATAATATGCCAAATTTCAAAGTTTTAATCTCCACAAATGTTCTTTTAGATTTTTTTTTTTTTTAGGTATGTAGGGTCCAAATGACATTGTTGAGGGACTCATTGAGGATTTTGAGTTTTTCCCTTAGTACATTTGCCCAGTAGAGTTGGATTGGCTAAGATCTTGAAAAATAGGTTTAATAAAATGTCATTAGGTTTTCAGGCAAGTGAAAATGGCTGCCCATGATCATAGTTTTCAATTGGATTTTACGGCTTTGCGGTACTTACACCAGGTTTCATTCATCATTTCTGGACATAGTCCATGTTGAGGCCTTTCATTAGAAGACATCACATGGAAAAACTCTGCCCAAATGGCTTTTTTCATGTCTTCAACAGAGTTTGTGTTGCGTCTAATTGCCAAATCCGTAGTATTTTTGGAGCTGAATAATGGCAGAATCGCTTGTTCTTGCCGCCAAGTCGTGAGCCGTCAGGGAGTGTGTTTTAGTCTTAGCTTTTTAGATTTTTTAATCTCGATCCCATCCGTTTCTGGACAATGGCCTATGCATTCTATCTTTGTGTATGGCAGTATCACCATAGGGCTTGGCTTCGCATACACTGGAGTACGCCTTGCTGTCTCCATCACCAAGGTAATTCAAGGTATTCAAGGTAACGAGCCTCATTACAATGCCTGCGAGCGCTGAAAAATTGCGACTGCTCCAGCAACTTCCATGGCTCCACTAGAACCTTCAAAGTTTGCGATACAGCCATCACCATGCGTGTTGTTTAGTCTATTAGTGCATCTGCAATATTTAGATAAAATCTCGATGTCTAGGACCTTACCGGTTGATAAAGATGTCACTGATACCACTCCATTAGTGTGAAAGGTGACCCCGCTTCTGCCATGAGCCATCAGCAGCTATAGCGAGGTCTCTGCAACCTCATTATCCGATACAGCTTCTTGCACAGCACTTTGCATTGACTTCTTACACACTAACTCAGCAATTGAACCCAAGTAAATGCTCATGTTCATGATATCTCAAAGGCGGGAGGTGTAAAGATTCATAAAAGCGCAAATTTTCTCCGCAGCCACTCTACCTTTGCCTATGTTACGCATAGCATAAACCAAACGAAGATTTAGGTCATAAAATGTGTTAGGCCTATCAGACTTTGCTTCATTCTGATTAGTGTTAGGCCTGACTAATTCAGAGTTGGAGTTTGTCACAGTAATAGTGTTTTCACAATCAGAACAGCTGACTATAATTTTTGATGCTAGGCCTACATGTGTTTTACTTTGTAAACAGTTGGCCATGGCAATTTTTACACACTGAAACGTTACTAAGAGCCTCATTCAACATATCCTATATTAACTATACAGTTTTCAGACTCATCATTTTCATTCAATTGGTACTGTTTCAAAAAAGGACTGACCTTCTTAGAAGATGCACTTTGAGGTCTTGGCCTATCCACATTTGGAGTATTGGTACCTCGATTGTTACTTGACATCCTGAGAAACTAGGCCTAGGAACTAGTTGGAGGGTTATGTTGATTTCCTTTGAAAACGCGTTTTCTTGAAAGCAGGCTTTGAACGTGGCATTATAAAATTCACTACACTTATAACAAAAAATACTCAGAACTCTCCACTAAAACTCACAAAAAACCATAATCATTTACGTAATTTATTTCACTCTCTAAAACAGAAATGTCAGTAACCAAAACATGTATGCTACCTAGGTTATATAAGCAATGGTTATAAAACAGATGTTTTGTTGGTTAGTGTAAGTTGTTGACATAAACAAACTGTCACTGCCAACCAAATCATGAACATGACTGCAACGAAGTAGTACTATAACAGCACCATTCAAAGTGTGACTGCTACAGGCCCGAAACTGCCTGCAGGCCTATTTAAAAAAAAATATTTCGGACACTTCTAGTCATCATAAAAAAAATTTAATACCACCATTGTTATCGGAAAATTCCATAAAACTTTAATAAAAAAAAAAAAAAAATTTGTAATTTTTGAGATTTTTTACGAAGTGCTCCCCTTAAGTGCTTGAGTATTTGAATATATGTTTATTGATCCAAAGCATCTAAATAATAATTATACATCGAACACAAGTTGTTCTAACAAGGCTAATTATTACTGGAGACTACCAGACACATTATAGAGCTGAGGGCTAGCGTGACTTACCCAGCACCATGATCAATAGGGCCAACAAAGATATGGCAGCACGGAGAATGACACCGAGCAGGACTCGTACAGGACTGGACCCCGACTGGTGGCTCCTGACCCCGTACTCGACTGCGCTGAGGCGAGACTAAGATGACGAGATAAGAGATGAGCAGAGCAGACGAGATACTAATTTTGACTAAGTTTGGGTTTATATACTGAGGTGGTGGTTCCCTCTCCAGAGGAGGCTGAGTCTCCCCTACCGTGCCGCACCCCGTGGGTTCTGAGCCCTGATTGGCCAGTGGATATTTTGGGTCTACACGTGTAACCTCCAAGGACGGAACTGGTTTCCCACAGCCGGGCCATTAGTGGTGAGCCGACATCCCGGACACTGGTTTTTCGAATAAGTTATTTTTAACTGCATGTGACCTTTCTACATGTGGTGTAGTACTCCCTGGGAATCTAGGCCACATCTGTTTTCTAACTAAGTTGATGCCTAATCCGAAATAATCCTGTCTGCATTCCCGGATGCTCTTTATTACCCTGGGAAGAAATGTTAAGAAGGCCAACGCCCTAAAGCCTCCCAGATGTTTGTCTACTTTCCACACTGACTTCCAATTTGGTGTAGAATGATTCATAACAGAAAACACATTACAACTTAATAAAAAAATCTAATGAACTTGATGCAGAGAGTGCTACTATTACAAATCTGTCTAAACCTAAGTTTATATACGATGCTGTGAACATATTATATTTTCTAGAAAATATTGCTGAAATAACGTACGCAATATATTATAAAATTCACAAAAGGAGTAAGAAAATTATGTCTAAATCAGAATGGTTAAATAAAGTTATAATACATAAAAACATAGATTGGCTTGATATTTTTTCAGTTAAAGTAGACTCTCCAGTTAGCGAAGACGTCTAATAGATGTATTAAGAAATGACTGTGCGAAACAATCGCTTCAGTCGTTTTTGTGGCTCTGGACTGGAAAAACTACAAGTGCTATTATAAATCGAGGGATTGATATTTTACCTTTTGAATTACATTTACCTGGAGGTTATAAGTACTGTGGGCTGGTACAGATTAAAAAAAGAGATTAAGTAGAAACGACCCAGAAATTAACGGTTTAGACGCGGCTTGTAAGGAACATGATATAGCGTACTCAAAATATCAAGATACTAAACAAAGAGCAAACGCAGACAGAATATATGCTGAAAAAGCTTGGAAAAGATTTAAAGCATCAGATTCAAGTTTAGGTGAAAAGCTCGGGCGTGTGCAGTTACAAATATTATGAAACCAAAATCTAAATTAATTGGTGCGTCAATAAAGAAGAAAGTAGAACAAAAGAGAACACAGGTGAAAACAAACAAAAATTAAAAAAAAAAAATTAAGAAAACAAAGACAAGGAAGATGAACAATGCAAAGCAAAAGACAAAAACCTTAAAGGGAAAAGGGTTATATTTAAAACCGTATTCCGGATCGGGATTAAAAATACAAGTACTCATCAGAAATAATAGATAAGCTTCCAAATAAACCGCTATCAGATTTTGATATTTTAAAATGTGCTAACCTTCTAAAGTTACTATACTTTAGAGGAGTATTTATGAGATATGTTACTACTTAAAATTGATGAAAAAACCACAAAAAGATTTGAACCGACTTCGTATCGTGTCCCAACGAACCCAAAACAATCAAACCTATTAAACTGACAATACTACTCAATACAACCCCTTGTACAAATGAACAAACATGAATATCACCCATTAAATTTAAATATTCAATTACTAGTTTAGACACTTTAACTCTCTTCACGCTCGGCTCAATTGTATAATTAGAAAACCCATTTAACCATTTCTCTATAATCCTAGTTACAAGTGATCGCAATAACGACTCACAACCTTCTATTAACAAATCCGGATCTACAATAGGTAAATAATAAGCTGGACTACTTTGGCCTGACATTGCATTTTGGCACGTCGTAAATTACCTCATTTCTAACCACCTCTGTCGAAACTGTCGCAAATCTTACCTTCGGAACCGGTGGTGGTGCGCAAGTAGGTGCGGCAGATAATTTCCTGACTTGCCCTGTTACTGTGTCCACAGGATCATAAAAAGCTGTTACTACTGCCGATCGAGTACCTAATCTCGTAAATAATTGAGCTTCCAATTGTTTCGGCTGCACTGCCTTACCATCTACAACCTGATCTGCTACTTTCCTATCCATAAAGCTATCGCTCGATCATTTTGAAAATTTACTACCCAGATTTGCTCCTAATAGATCCTAAATAATTGTAATACAAATTAGTTTCTACTGGATCACTCAAAATATAGGCCACCAAATTATCAATAAAAATACCCCATTCATCAAACTTACACTTGAAAACTGTGAAAAAAACTGGATAAAATGCTAACGTTACATGAATACTCAGTTTACGAGTAAATAAAGTATACTCCATCAACATACATGTGACCAATTAGCTTCTACGATATTGATTACGACCCATGAAAAAATTAAAATACCATTCCCTGTTTTCCTGGGAAGACAAAATAAAATCAATAAACCGAACACGAAACAATTCCCAAGTATCTTCCGTACCTCCCTAAGCTAAATACAAATTCCGAATCCCACGCGATGACAATGTTCCTCGCAACCACACCTCAAAAACTTGTTCCAAATCCATCAACCAATTTAAATGTAGCAACGATTTAGCTAATTTCTATAAACCAAAATTGCTCCAAATTTTCCCCGTAAATCTAAACAACGCAAAGAATTGTGAGGGCTCCGGCAAATGTGATTTACAAATACCCTCAACCACACATTTGTATTAAAATTCCCAGATAAAACCTTTTGTGAAATTAATTGGAATTGATCCACTGAGCTCAGTACCACTTCTAACCGAATGTCGTAAGAATCCTGACTTACCTCACAATAAGTGAACAACAACACTTTCTTAATAGACCCGTCTAAACATTCAAATAAATGATCAAATTATATCTTATTTAAAAAGAATACAAAATCACTACTAGTAGACATTATTAACTATAAGCTAAACTCTCCAGCATGATACACCTATTCTAAAAATTCCCTTTTTTAAAATTTAATTTTAATTTGATTTCAAACACTCAAGCTTTTACGTCTGACACCAATTGTTAAGCATGGCTAGGGTGTACTTTAAACGTCAGGATAGCAAATAATGGGCAACCTTAAGTGCTTGAGTATTTGAATATATGTTTATTGATCCAAAGCATCTAAATAATAATTATACATCGAACACAAGTTGTTCTAACAAGGCTAATTATTACTGGAGACTACCAGACACATTATAGAGCTGAGGGCTAGCGTGACTTACCCAGCACCATGATCAATAGGGCCAACAAAGATATGGCAGCACGGAGAATGACACCGAGCAGGACTCGTACAGGACTGGACCCCGACTGGTGGCTCCTGACCCCGTACTCGACTGCGCTGAGGCGAGACTAAGATGACGAGATAAGAGATGAGCAGAGCAGACGAGATACTAATTTTGACTAAGTTTGGGTTTATATACTGAGGTGGTGGTTCCCTCTCCAGAGGAGGCTGAGTCTCCCCTACCGTGCCGCACCCCGTGGGTTCTGAGCCCTGATTGGCCAGTGGATATTTTGGGTCTACACGTGTAACCTCCAAGGACGGAACTGGTTTCCCACAGCCGGGCCATTAGTGGTGAGCCGACATCCCGGACACTGGTTTTTCGAATAAGTTATTTTTAACTGCATGTGACCTTTCTACATGTGGTGTAGTACTCCCTGGGAATCTAGGCCACATCTGTTTTCTAACTAAGTTGATGCCTAATCCGAAATAATCCTGTCTGCATTCCCGGATGCTCTTTATTACCCTGGGAAGAAATGTTAAGAAGGCCAACGCCCTAAAGCCTCCCAGATGTTTGTCTACTTTCCACACTGACTTCCAATTTGGTGTAGAATGATTCATAACAGAAAACACATTACAACTTAATAAAAAAATCTAATGAACTTGATGCAGAGAGTGCTACTATTACAAATCTGTCTAAACCTAAGTTTATATACGATGCTGTGAACATATTATATTTTCTAGAAAATATTGCTGAAATAACGTACGCAATATATTATAAAATTCACAAAAGGAGTAAGAAAATGATGCCTAAATCAGAATGGTTAAATAAAGTTATAAAACATAAAAACATAAATTGGCTTGATATTTTTTCAGTTAAAGTAGACTCTCCAGTTAGCGAAGACGTCTAATAGATGTATTAAGAAATGACTGTGCGAAACAATCGCTTCAGTCGTTTTTGTGGCTCTGGACTGGAAAAACTACAAGTGCTATTATAAATCGAGGGATTGATATTTTACCTTTTGAATTACATTTACCTGGAGGTTATAAGTACTGTGGGCTGGTACAGATCAAAAAAAGAGATTAAGTAGAAACGACCCAGAAATTAACGGTTTAGACGCGGCTTGTAAGGAACATGATATAGCGTACTCAAAATATCAAGATACTAAACAAAGAGCAAACGCAGACAGAATATATGCTGAAAAAGCTTGGAAAAGATTTAAAGCATCAGATTCAAGTTTAGGTGAAAAGCTCGGGCGTGTGCAGTTACAAATATTATGAAACCAAAATCTAAATTAATTGGTGCGTCAATAAAGAAGAAAGTAGAACAAAAGAGAACACAGGTGAAAACAAACAAAAATTTAAAAAAAATTAAGAAAACAAAGACAAGGAAGATGAACAATGCAAAGCAAAAGACAAAAACCTTAAAGGGAAAAGGGTTATATTTAAAACCGTATTCCGGATCGGGATTAAAAATACAAGTACTCATCAGAAATAATAGATAAGCTTCCGAATAAACCGCTATCAGATTTTGATATTTTAAAAAGTGCTAACCTTCTAAAGTTACTATACTTTAGAGGAGTATTTATGAGATATGTTACTACTTAAAATTGATGAAAAAACCACAAAAAGACTGGAACCGACTTCGTATCGTGTCCCAACGAACCCAAAACAATCAAACCTATTAAACTGACAATACTACTCAATACAACCCCTTGTACAAATGAACAAACATGAATATCACCCATTAAATTTAAATATTCAATTACTAGTTTAGACACTTTAACTCTCTTCACGCTCGGCTCAATTGTATAATTAGAAAACCCATTTAACCTTTTCTCTATAATCCTAGTTACAAGTGATCGCAATAACGACTCACAACCTTCTATTAACAAATCCGGATCTACAATAGGTAAATAATAAGCTGGACTACTTTGGCCTGACATTGCATTTTGGCACGTCGTAAATTACCTCATTTCTAACCACCTCTGTCGAAACTGTCGCAAATCTTACCTTCGGAACCAGTGGTGGTGCGCAAGTAGGCGCGGCAGATAATTTCCTGACTTGCCCTGTTACTGTGTCCACAGGATCATAAAAAGCTGTTACTACTGCCGATCGAGTACCTAATCTCGTAAATAATTGAGCTTCCAATTGTTTCGGCTGCACTGCCTTACCATCTACAACCTGATCTGCTACTTTCCTATCCATAAAGCTATCGCTCGATCATTTTGAAAATTTACTACCCAGATTTGCTCCTAATAGATCCTAAATAATTGTAATACAAATTAGTTTCTACTGGATCACTCAAAATATAGGCCACCAAATTATCAATAAAAATACCCCATTCATCAAACTTACACTTGAAAACTGTGAAAAAAACTGGATAAAATGCTAACGTTACATGAATCCTCAGTTTACGAGTAAATAAAGTATACTCCATCAACATACATGTGACCAATTAGCTTCTACGATATTGATTACGACCCATGAAAAAATTAAAATACCATTCCCTGTTTTCCTGGGAAGACAAAATAAAATCAATAAACCGAACACGAAACAATTCCCAAGTATCTTCCGTACCTCCCCAAGCTAAATACAAATTCCGAATCCCACGCGATGACAATGTTCCTCGCAACCACACCTCAAAAACTTGTTCCAAATCCATCAACCAATTTAAATGCAGCAACGATTTAGCCTAATTTCTATAAACCAAAATTGCTCCAAATTTTTCCCGTAAATCTAAACAACGCAAAGAATTGTGAGGGCTCCGGCAAATGTGATTTACAAATACCCTCAACCACACATTTGTATTAAAATTCCCAGATAAAACCTTTTGTGAAATTAATTGGAATTGATCCACTGAGCTCAGTACCACTTCTAACCGAATGTCGTAAGTATCCTGACTCAACTCACAATAAGTGAACAACAATACTTTCTTAATAGATCCGTCTAAAAATTCAAATAAATGATCAAAGTATATCCTATTTTAAAACATACATAATCACTACTAGATGTCATAAATAATTATAAGTTAAACATTTATTATATTTTTTATTATTTAATTTTAATTTCAAACACTCAAGCTTTTACTTCTGACACCAATTGTTAAATATGGCTGTGGTGTACTCTATAGCCTACGTCAGGATAGCAAATAATGGGCAAACCTTAAGTGCTTGAGTGTAGAATATATATTTTTTAAACCAAAGCATTTACATGACAAATACACATTCAACCAAAGTTGTTCTTACGAGGGCTGAATATTACTGGAGACTACCAGATACATTATAGAGCTGAGGGGCCAGTGGGTTTTTCGGGTCTACACGTGTGACCTCCAAACTATAATAACACCACTTTCTCTAGCCACATCTATTGTGTGGGAGTAGTGGCCATCCAATATGAGTACAACAGGATCTTCTGTAGTTTTCCTTACAAAGTTAATGAATTGCTTCATCCAGAGTGTAAAAATGGGAAGTTGTATCCATCCAGTAGGGTGAGTAGCTCCAATGGTCCTCGGAGGAGTTCCGTCCACTAAACCTTCAATAGTTTCTGTTGGGTGGTTAACATAGTTTTCTAGCGTAGATCGAGGAACATTAAACGTTTTCGAAGCCTTTAGATACCCCACAGCTTTGCTTTTGACAGCATTCATAGCCTTCTGCATGTCTTTTTTCACTTCTTTCTTAGCGGCATATAAAACATACACACCACCACTGTGTTATACATATGCCTAATATCGGATATGGCTTCCATCTCCAGCAGGACCAGGAGCATGCAGAGGATCTTGGACTGCTGCCAAAGATCCCACTACGCTAATTATGAAATCTCTGCGTTGCATGGGCTTGTCCGTGTTTAGTTTGTAAAGCACGGAGGCATTGTAGAGCGCAATGTCAATGGTGTTGAAAAAGATTTTTCCAATATTTTTTGTGTGACGGTTGCAGGAGTTATGGTACACTGCCTTGTCACTTGCATCCACACAACCCATATATTGATTATATTTGTGGATAACAATAGGCTTTACCCCTCTAATGTTGGTTTTCTTACTCTGTCCTACTTTATCTTCAGCATGGGTAGCCGTAGAAATGAGAATGACAGGTTTCCGGGTTGCTGTTTGTCTAAAGGTAACGACTAACATATCTCCTTGTCTGAAATACAAGCTTTCCCTAGCAGGTAACTTGCCTTTTTCACTGTCTCTGGTAAATATTTCTATTTTACCAGTTTTTTAGCTAGTGGTATTTTAGTGTAAAAGTTATCAGTAAATAAATTATGACCTTTGTCTAACAATGCGCTCTTTTCCATGACCTCAAATATAACTCTTTCTGTAAAAGGCTGATCATCCTCAGTTGCCAAATAATCTCTTCCACTATAAAGCTCAATATGATGTACGTAATTTGTTAGGCTGTCGCAACACTCAAATTTTATTCCATATTGCTTATGTTCCTTATTTGGTATGTACATAATAAATGGACATCTGTTCTTCATACCTATAAGACCTTCGTCAATACAAATATTTTGGCAAGGATGAAATAGTTTTTAAAACTGCCGTTGAAACGATCCAAGAAAAATCTTACTTTGATCCAAGGATCATAGCACGGTTCACCTTTGCCAACTCCTTCTCTAGATGTAACGTGAAAATTAGATAAAATTAATTCAAATCTGTTAACATTCATTGTTTGGGGAAAAAAAGGAATTGTGTTGAGAACGCCTGGTATCCCAAAAAGCCCTTCTATGCTTAGTACTATCACTATCCAATCCCATGTTTATCAACAAAGAAAAATACTTTTTCATTTCAGTAAGTGAAACATTAACCCATTTTTTGATTCTGCTAAATCGTTTCATCGAGCCACAGTTTCTTTTGGTTTCAATAATTTTATTAGCATACTTGTTAGTTTGTTCTACAATTTTGCTCCAAAAACTAGCCATAAAAAATAACAATGCATAGGAAATGGGTGAATTGTTGCTAGGTAAGCCATGCCTAGGACCTGGTTGTTTCACTCTAAAATTTGGGCCTATATCTAATTCTGGCTCAGGTGGATATGATCGGAACCATGGAGTCGAAGCAGGAATGTTTTGAGGGGTATCAGGTCTAGGCATCAAAGGGCTTGGAAGGTCATTACTCACATCTTCCCTGTCTGAAGTTTCCATGTCATCAAAATTCAGAGCATACTCCTCTCCACTTTCAGACGAAAAATCAAGTATATCAAAGTTTAATTTTTTAGATATCAAAGTTTTAGATTTTTTACACTCCTTTTGTTTGTTCAGAAATTTATTTTTTTCTCCTGGAATTGGTTTAAGGCCAATTCCCTGGCGTCTTCCTGAGAATAACCTCTTTTCCGAAGCCAGATCATGCGTTTCCTGGCGGCTCCACATAGTTTAGACAGTTCTGGAAGCAGCCTTTCGGTTTTTGCTCCCTCTTCCTTTTGGTGTTCGCCCTCCAATATGGCGTCTTCTTCATCAGTGTTGACTCTAGCCGAGTAGGAGGTTTAAGGACTTCTACTAGGAAGTCCGCCGGTTTTTGAGTTTTTTTTTTTCAGGATTGTTAGGGTCGGATCCCATCATCAATCTTTTGTGAATTTTCATCCACTTTTTGAGTGCTACAAGAGCTCTCTGGTTTATTTTCGTTTTTGTGTATTTCGGAGGTCTAAAGGGGGCCATTTACCCAAAACCAAAAGTTTTTTAATTATAATTTTTTTTTTAATTTGACTATTTTATTATAACCTGGTTAGTTTTGTAAAAAAATTTCAATGAAAAAACTTTCTTTCCCCCCCACCCATTGCCTTAGGGGGGGGAGAGCAGTTTTTTTTTGTTTTCACGGGAAACACTCTAGTTTTATTAGTATTATAGATAATTAAGTATTTCTTTTTTTTAATTGTAGGGTAAGCAAATACCTACACACTGTAGCATGGGTTTTAATAAATTCAGTTATTTATTACCATAAAACACTTTTTTCCTCAAAAAGTCAGGTTTTTAAAAAAAAAATTTTCAAAAAGATTTTTTTTGTGGGGTTATTTGTAGTATTTTTGTAATTTCCATGCTACAGTGTGTAGATAAAGTATCTAGGAGAGTACATAAAAAATTTCAAGTTGATATATTAACAAATAAAAAAGTTAGAGTGTTTCCTGCGACGCAAAACACAGAAATTTAAAACTTTCGGAAAAGTCCAAAAAACAAAAGCTTGACACAATTCTTACATTTTATTTAGTTTAAACACTTACTTATAAGGATATAAGTTCCTAGAAGTTCCCTGCTCCATAAGTAGGCCCTTCTTTCTTCTTCTTCTTGTCTTCTAGTCTCTGCTTCTTCAGCTTCAAATTCCTTCGATATCTCTTGTAATGCAGATTGTTCTTGCGCACAGTGCTAGTAACTCTCTTTTTGTCTCTGATATTTATTATTCTACCACTGAACCTTCCAGGAGAGACTCCAGCAGCACTCATGCTCAATGAAAATACAGAGTTTCCAAAATTAAACTGTGAAACAGCCTCAGCTACTGCGCCCTCAAGAGTCTTTTTCGAAACGTTTCTTGTTTTAGGACACTTTTTCCATATGGTACCATGCAAACTCTCATTTGCATTTTGGGTCCTTCCTTTTACACATCTTTCCAACAAATCCTTTGCCACTAACCTTTGGTAAACAGGAAAGATGTGTCTGAGAACCTGTGGCGTGATGGCAGTACCCAAGTTGTCCTTATGCGGACCAGGTGTAACGTTTGTAGCTTGCGCCCTTTTGTAAAAACACCAGCTCTTTTCTCCATCAGGACATTTTGAGTGGCGAGGCGCTTCATCTGTGGATGTACAATGATGTAAAGTGGCAAGTATGTCACTTTTCATTTTAGAAATGTCATCTTTATTCCTAAGGATGCTATTCTTGTAATATTTTGTCAGTTTTATAATTGTTGTTTCCTTGAGCATTCCGTAGCCTTTGCCACCAAGGGTTATACCTTTAGCACGACATGTCTTAATAATATTGCGAAGCCCAGTCCCAAGGCGTTTGGCAACGTGGTTAACACATTCTTCTTTTGTTAGGACTAACTCATTTCCATAAATATGAAGGCTCTGGAGGTGACCAAATACAGAAGAATCACCGTCCGACAAAATAGTGACATAACGAAAGTTATAGGTCAAAGATCTCTGCCAAAGGATTTCCGCAGCTTTTGTTTCCATTGCTGGGGATGACCCATCATAGTTTTTGTAGCACAAGTCTTTATGTCCACTAAACCAAATAATATATTCTGGAGAATCTTCACCTAACTCTGTCTTAGTAATTTCACACACCTGACAATACTTTGACAGTACGCAATAGTCTACGACTAGGCCAGTTTGTAGCTCTATCACACATCCAATGCCATAATTGGATGTATGGCCTCTCTTGTGCCACGATCCATCGTAGCTTACACCGAGATCAATGACAGAATCGTCAGTTACAGTACAATCCATTTCTTTGTATACTTCACGCACTCTTTTTCGAGCCATTTCAAGATTACTTTGACTGACATCAATGGCAGTATTTGCTACAACTGAAGCATGCTTGTGAAATGTTTTGCTACTCAAAATAGGCATGTTCATAATCATACAAAACTGCTCTACAGCAGCATAACCTTTTCCTAATGCTGTAAAACTTTTCACAACTCTACGGTTTACATCAAAGTTGTTAGATTCATCAATTGTATCAGAAGTAAAAGAAGAAGCTTTTAATTCTTCGCAAGTACTACATGAAATCGTGTTTTATTGCAAACCCACGTTGGTCTGATGTCTTCAAAACTAAATTTTGTTGAAAGCATAGAGGGCAAGCTAGGCTAGTAACAAGAGGCTTCAAACACCTAATGTCAACCACTGCGTACTCCGGTGTGTTATGCGTACTGCCGTGAAGGCTTGTGTTATCCTCGCAGCTAACTTCCGAGTTACGCCTAGTAAAAGCTGTGTTTATATCATTTACTCTAATAGTAGGTAGGCCTAATGATTTTGTAGACCTAATTAAATCACTCTTATTCTCAGATGTTTTAGAAGTACTGGGAACAGGGTTAGAATCATCACAGGATGTGGTAGGCCTATAAGTTTTTTCCACTTGCCCCCATCTTTTACTGGCTGCTAAAGCAGCTTTTAGTTTTTTGTTACTCTTAGTTCTAGCACTTTTCTGAATAGTAGAATGTTTTATCGGTGCCATTTTCACTAACAATACAAAAATTCATAAGCTCACCACCAAAATTCTTCAAAACAAATCTGTCTACCTTCAAAACAAATCAAAGAAGACAGCACCGTCCTTCAAACACTTCCACTAACATATAAAACTAATATCAATTCACTATTTATAGTTTGTGCTTTTCTACTGAAAATAAAAGCAAACTTCAAAAATTAACACACTGTGTTTACTGACCACAACAAAACAAGGCTAGAGAAGTAAACAAAACACAAACAGCTGGCTTTCTGCTTGCCAGTACAAAAAATCAGATTGTTTCTGGCTGGTATTGCCAACCTAACAAATCAAAAACTCTGAGAAACAACCACTGTTATATTGTATAATTATATAATAATTGTATAATAATAATAATTTTGTTGGATAGTTGTATTTGGGTGTAGCATAATGAAGGTTTCTGCATGCAGGCGAAAAAATGGGAGTCAGGCAGTGGTATGCATGTACAAAACCACACAAAAAACCATGATTTAGTCAATAAAAACTTATTTAAATGTCAAAACATGTCTTCCAGAATGTTTAAGAAATAAAAACAGAAAAAAAAAAATTTTGAAAAAAAAAATCATTTTTATGGGTAAATGGCCCCCTAAAGGCCACCCCAAGCATTGTTCCGGGGTCTACTTGGGGAAGGCCAAGTTTAAACTGGAGGTCGCATATTAACCCGGGATCACTCGCGTGTTTTAGACTAACACCGTTACTCGCGTGTTAGGTTGAATCTAACATTTGGAAATTAATATTTATTAAAAACTCATTTTCCATTAATTGTTTTATTTTATTGTACATAATTGCATCTGAAATAGTACTTTATACATTATTATGAAACATTTTAAATGGTTTGTTATTAAAAAAATATACATATTGATTATATAAGCAGTTTGGAAAAAATGCCCTCGAGTGCCAAAATAAAAATAAAAAAAAACATTGTAATATTATTTAAAATGTACATTTACATAAACATGTACAGTCCCAGATTACCACAAATGTGTTCTTGATCATTTAATTTAAAAATTACAAAATCTTTGCATATAACTAGTGTTGTGGCCGAACCATTGTACCTGTATATACGGCAAAAAAGTTACTGGAGCTTTTTTGTATCTTACATAATTTGCTAATTTATTGCGAAACTTCTATGCTACCAGACCCTTCGTGTTTTCCGACCGCGGGTTTAGTTTAGAACACTGATTAGCATAATGTTCGCGATCATGACAATTGTAGTATTCAACATTTACATTGGTCCGCCTACCGTCTTCCCGATATCCTGTACCCCTACTTTGAAAGACTACTTCTATCTTGATTTCCTCTTCCCCGACCAAAACTACTATTATTTTGGGAATTCCCACGAACGTCTTGGCCTCTTCCAAAACTGTTACTATTGTAATTTGGTCCGCTTATTCCACGTCCGCGACTTTCACTATGACCGTGCCTCGGGGCTCTGCACTCGCGTGCCATATGCCCCGGGCGGTTGCATTTAAAGCACGTTACCAAAGTTGAAAATACGGGTTTGGACTTCCTTGTAGGTTGGCTACGCTTTTCTGCCGATACCATCACTACGTATCATACTGCTTCGTCCCAACTTTCAGGAAATTTATGTCGAGTTACCTGTCCCGTTACTCCACTCAATCCATGCAAAAACGCGTGTAACATTCTCATCTCGGCTTCTTCATGTACTATGCGCTGTTCAACCGGGTTCTGCTGGTGAGAAATTGTGAGAGCATCCAACCGCCTAACTCGATACGCAAACGCCTCCACACTTTCATTACGTTGTTGTTCTGTGTTTGAGAGATTCGAATAATAAATGGTATTGCTGTGAGTGCTTACCCATAAAGCGTTCCACTACCGACTTATTAATTTCGTCTTAACTGGTCTCCTGTCCCGCATGATCCCATAATGTAGATAGAAATGTCGCAGCGGGTCCTTTCACTTTTAACTGTAGTCCACGGACCATATTTTATCATCCTTCGACCAACGTCCCGTACCTGCAGCATTTTCAAAGGGACGAAAGAAATCCTTAACTCATGGTCCAGTACCATCACCGTGAAATACCTCTTATCAGATTAGCAACGGGTAAATTGATCAACCGTGCCGAGACTGCCGGGTTTGCTGGTACAATTTGGGCGGCTCCTACGTTCGCGTTTGACGCCGGATTAGCAGGATTGGACACTTGCGGCGCTTGATTAGGCATTTTTCCCCTAAACAAATTAGTAAGTTTTCCTTCAATGTAACAGTGTAAGGTTAAAAAACAAAACTTCCTCAAACAGACTACTACACGACGGAGATCAGTAAAAACTAGGCTAGAGATGAGAAGATCAATTCCTGCGAATATTACACCACTTAGAAAGAAAACCAAATTAGCGCAAAGCCCCATAGAACGCTAAAATTAATAGGTCTAATCTAGGAAGTCAATAACTAGCTGAGTTACTCGAAACCTAACCACGTTACTTACATTCGTATAGTTTGTATGTCCGTTTATGTATTTTTCGATGATTCTTTGTACTAGAGTTCTGAGCAGAGACTCACAGCCGTCTAAGATAAATGTCAATAACACAACAGAGGTTCTTCTCCACAAATCAAATGACTTTACTGTTTTCTTACTCAACCAGTACTGTGTTACTTTATTTAACACATTCACTGCTGAAAAAAATATAATTGACAATAGAAATGGCTAAAAATTAAAGTGAGCGATAACTTACCCATATGACTCCTTTGGATCATCAATGATGTTAAAATGGTTTTCCGGTCAGAAATAGCTCCGTATAGTGACGTCACAGTTGGCGGCACGGTTCCGTGCCGCGCGCCAGGAGCACAACACTAGTTCACACCACTGTCACAGTAGTTACGCTCTTGCTCATTCTAATGTTAGTTTACAGTTTACATAACCTCTAAATAATTTATTCTAATGTATAATAAATTTATATGCAGCACTAATTATAATATATTTTACAACCCTCCCAAAAACTGATGATTTCTTAGTTCTTGTGAAATTCGTCAAAGCAACGAATTGGGCAAAATGCAGGCTGCCCTGGGCACCCACTGCAGAGATAGGAGGTGCGCTTATTCAATCCCTCTTTTGCACATACTCCTGCACCTTTTTCGTTTCCTGTCTCCCTTCAGGTCACGTTCTTCGTTTTGAACGAGGCGGTGCAGAGGGTTCCTTCGGAAGAGTTCGGGGAGGTTGTGCTGGCTTTGGGGGCAAAAGAGAATCTACTAATTTATCTCTGAATTCCAAAAAATGGCATCTTTCTTGCACCGGAATTCATGTTCACCAAAGAACATGCAATTTACCATAGCCATTTGAAGGAAGTGAACAAATATTTTTTTTATACCATCTAATGGTCTTCCGTTCTATTGGGGTAGTACGACATTAGTTGTCTGCTCTGTCCACCCCCTTCATATGAGCATTGTAGTGGACTATACAGGTTTTAGGCTTCTGTTTTTTCGATGCCTCTTCTATTTTTCCATGGTTCACCATTTCATTTTCAAATTGGGTTGAGATGTATAGAACATCTCGTTCATCCCTCCATTTCCCCACAAGAATGCCATTTCCGTATTGGCAGGTGGTTCGTCGCCTTTTTTCAATTTTGCTGCTACGACAGTTCGTGGGTTGAACTTCCGATCAACTCGAAGGGTACCCGTGCAATATGTTTTGTTGGCAAGGAGTTTGCTTGCTAGTGTCACGCTTGTTATAAAAGTTGTCCATGTAAAGTGCATGGCCTTTGTTCAAAAAGTCTCTCATCAAGTGTAGAACAACATTTCCTGCATGTCCTTTCCCTCCCAAATCGGTCCATCTTACCCGAGTACACCATAAAATCTAACAATTATTAAACCCTCCAGGTTCACAAAGGGTGTACAATTTGACTACATACTTATGTCTCTTGCCTTTCACGTATTGCCTGAACTGCAGTCGTCCCCTCCACAAAATCATGGCTTCGTCAAGGGACATTTCTTTAGACGGATAATAAATAGACCTCATTTTATCATTGAACAACTGAATGATGGACCGAATTTTGTAAAGCCGATCAGCAGGAGCCTCAGCATCTGGATGTACGCGACGGAAACACAAACATCTCAAAATTAATTGAAATCTATCCCTACTCATGTATTCACGGAAGAATTGGAGATTGTATTTTCTGTCGGTCTTCCAGTAGTCCTGGATCCTGTTTATCCGAATCGTTCCCATGTGAATTAGTATGCCAATGAAAATCCTCAATTCTGGAACTGTCAGCGGTTTCCACCTGTGGATGCGAGATCCTGGCATGATTGTAGGGCCAAAGAAAACTTCTAAAGCGTAGTCATTGGTGAATCTGCAGATATTTTCCAAGGAAAACAAGATCAATGAAAAAATTGAACCAATCAATCGGTTCGTTATTGCCTGGAACAGGTATCAATAGTTTGTTATCCCCTGTATAAGGAATATCCCTCATTCCAGCTGCAGATACATTACTCCAAGCAGCAGGGATCAAAATCAAAAGTCATCTTCGGCATCAGAAGAGTCAATGTCGGTATTATCAGTTGAATCGTCATCACTGAGTGGATCGTCACTATTGTACTCATCATTCGCGTTAGCCATTTTTTAAATAAACTAAAAGAACACAACAGTAACACACACCACAATGTCACGCATGCGAGGCGCCGACGTATATTCAACACGCTGCTTGCAATAAGTAACCGTACCGAAACCGTGGCCACGCGCCAGGAACAAACCAACGCACTAGTGAGGTTATGTGTGATACTA
Source organism: Homalodisca vitripennis (assembly GCF_021130785.1). NCBI lineage: Eukaryota > Metazoa > Arthropoda > Insecta > Hemiptera > Cicadellidae > Homalodisca > Homalodisca vitripennis. Next base: position 380,464 of record NW_025776158.1, read on the forward strand.
CAACAGAGCGCAAAACAATCCTACCACTTACGACGCAAGCTAGGCTTGCACTGAAGTGATTTGTTCTGGGCCGCATGGCGGCACGGTTCCGCGCCAAGCGCCCCTGGCGTGGAACGGGCGCGGCACGGATCCGTGCCGCCCGCATCCGTGCCGCCCGCACTGAATGTGTTAAATCCTTTTTCACCGGACAATGTATCTTTTTAGTAACTCTCCTCTCTGATATAGCCATTACTCCCGTTAAAACCTCTTCTTGGAACAAAAACCCTGACTTAGTAATAACTCCACACTACAGAGTAACTATTTTCTCACTACCTACATATCTATAAAACAACTCAAACTTGATTTTATTCTATTTAGGTTGAATCCTATCAGGAAGTTACTATCTTACTTATAAGTAACTAAGTATACCTTAAATTCTCTAGCAACCACTAAACAGAGCATTAGAGTTTAAATCTTCCAGTACTTCTCTGAGTGTTCTAAGTGACTAAATTCCCTCGTACGAAAGATAGGAGAAGCCAATCCATCGATTTATTTGAGGGAATCCCACTTCTGACACCAAATATGTCGTGCCACAATAGCACACGACGTGGGTTTGGGGTTAAAATAATTAAAACAATCGAGTCAGGAGCAGACTACTTTATTACGCGCAAAATTCAAATGACTCAAAACAATAGCTTTACTAAAACCATTTTATTTAAATTACAACAAGCAATACAGAACACTAAAGTTATATGATTATTTTAGACTATTTACTAGGTAAATAACCATGAATACTCAAAAGTCAAAGAAAACCTGGAGCATTGGAAGACTTGATGTCGAAATACTTCCAGAAAAGGATTTAATTCATCGAGAATTTGGAAATTCAGACAAATTCGCAACGGTTCTTAGACTAATAGCGGGAGCGGCCCACTTACTTGGTGTGTTGTCATCAAGTCTCGGGAACGGAATGATCAACAGACTGAAAACTTAGGGCATACTGCAGGGGTCCCCCCCTGGTTGTTCTACTTAGTTGCTATTGGATTAAAGCTATCAAGAAAGTTCTTTTGTTACCATAAATGGTATGTTACAGTATTGGGTGGCTATGGTCCACTCATGATAGGGGTCATCGTTCTACATTTAGTTTTATCTCGTTCCCGCTTCCTTGAGGAAACTTTTCCAACGTTTTAGTTCTCTTGGGAAAATACATTTGTCCTATTTTTTATCACATGAATGAACCAATTTTAATTATATTAACAACCTTTTAGGGTTTAATTTAATAATTTAATAGATAGTTTGAGACGAATTTTACTATATAGGGTGTTACAGCACTACACTATGTCTCATAATAGATCATAATTATCGTCTAAACATATATCTGGAAGTCCAGAAACATTTTGCCCAGTGTCATCTTCTTCTAATCCGTCAATGGATTCAGTATCAGAAGGGACCTCTATGGTTTCAAGAAAGTTAGCGATATCTGCCGCGTCCATACGCTCTCTGGTCGCCATGATTTATCTGAAATTTCGTATTTCCTGATTAATTTTTGTTTCTACATTTAATCTAGAAATGCTCTTGCCATTTCACTTAAATTTTCGTTAATTGTTGTTCCCTCTGGATTCCGTATCCATTCCACCATGTCTTCTTCATCTTCATAACTATATTCAGATGATCGTCTGTTATCTTGATTCTAAAAATTAAAAAGGAATTTTAATAAATCATATATGTGACATTTTATGCTGTTTGACAGTTTAAGGGGGGTCGGCATGTCCTATCTTCCCTATGTAAAATACCATATCTTTAGGTACACATATCTCAATAACTAATAAAGATATCCAGTTAATTCTTTTTTTGTTGTGTTCCCCACACCTTAATCTTTAATTAGAGCGATTGGTTTTTATTTCTCAAAATGTTTTCCCAAAAAAATCTTTTTTTTAATTAGTCATTAAATATTTGCGGATGTTATTTGTATATTTTTTTAATGACAAATTTAAAAATAGGAATATCATAAAACCCATCGCTTAAAACAAAGATATAAGTGTGGGGAACACAACAAAAAAAGAATTAACTGGATATCTTTAGTAGTTTTTGATATATGAAGACATCAATAGCTAAAGGAGCTAAGAGCCAAATGTAAATTGTTGGTAATTAAAAAAAAACACTGCAACTTTCTTAAATAAAGTAATTTTATTTTACAAAAGTATTTTTTTACAAGTTTGAAGTAAAGTACACATCTTTGCAAACTCTTGTTACCATTAAATAAAAAGTTTCAATTTTATTTTTTTTTTTTTTTATATTTTTATTTTTACTTAGATTGTTAATTTGTTTATTTTTAACAATTTATCGAACAAGGCTGACGAAAAAAGTGTTTTGTTTTTCTCATCTAGGATACGGTATCATTTTGGAAAGGTCAGTTTTCTTGCTTTGAGTTAGTTCAACGCCATCATCAAGTTTTCTTAGACAAAAGGATGCAATGTCTTCTATTTTGACCCCAGCCTTCAAAACGTTGACTTCATTCCACGTTTGCAACTCACCGAAGTTGTTCTTGTAGTACACAGTACCTTGCTTTCTGTTGGTAAAACTTCATGCTACTTATCTTAGAAATTTTCAATGCCTTTTGTGTCGAGATATTCTGATGAGGCACTATCAAAATCGAAAAATCTCTCTTTCATGTCCAAAACTTTGAATGGCTTTGCTGATCTAGATGACAAAATAACTTCTTTTACATCTTCCACAACTTGCATCTTGCAACACCTTAGCCCTTTTCTCGATTATAGCAAAGTCTCTGTCTGCAGATGAAAAACTGTGACCCACTACAAGGTAGTTATGTTGAATTGTATCAAAGAAACCTGAGTTTGTCAGCATCATGTAAAGGAAAACAAGCATGCGATTTTTTTAACTGCCCCCCACAGTTATCACTCCCAAACAGTCAAATGTTTTTTGTTGGAAATCCAAAGTACCAGAATTGATCGCTTCTAGCAGACATGACGCCATCTGGTTTCCACCTCTCCCGGATATGCCCTCGTGCCACAAGCACATGATACCATCTCCAGTATTGGATACGTGAATACCAAAGTTGAAGCACGAAAGCTGCCTCGAATAATACATTTCACTGTGGGTTAGTTTGGCAATGGAAATACTTTTTGCAAATCCATTACGACATTGACTTTCGTGCTACTAGGCAAGCACTATCCAAAGCATCTTTTTTCATTGCTTCAAATGCACTTTCAGCTTGTAAATGATTTGCAGTTTTAAATCTCTCTTTTTGCTTTATTTGCTTCCACAGCATCAAGAGATTTGGACTGAATGTTGAGCAAGTCGCATGTTTTACAAGTATCTACTCGTGGGGACCTGAAAGAGAGATTAAAATCTTTCCTAAAGACTTTGCGATAAACTCAATTTTAATTTGAGAGTCAGGAAATTTGATCAAGAAAGCTTTTGTACATCTTAGGTACATTTAAATCACTGCTCAAAATACTCCTTATTGGACTTTTTCCGCCCATAGTGGCTCTCATCTCTTGGAAAACTGTTTACATGAGCTCTAACAATTTTACGGTCTTGGAAAGTGTATTTGTAGGTCTTCAAACCTCTCGATTATCTTTGAAAGTAGTTTTTCACTGCTTTTTTCTTTTTTACTATATTCTCAAGCCTCTTGCTTGATTGAATACCAAATATGTTCATAAAAGTCTGTTTACATACCTTATGAAATCCTCCTTCACCGTTCGGCACTGTGTAACTTACAGTAACTTGTCTCCTACTCTGTCCAGCTTCTTCATACGTCTTAAATCTTCGTCTACCAATATGTAAAACATCAACAAGGCCGAATAAATAATTTCCTTGGGCGTTTCCATCGAGCTGACTGAAACTCTTGGTGGAGCTTTATCTTCATGTGAGAAATATCCCGGCATGATAACTTGCATTTGCATATTGTCTGGAACAAACAATAATCATTAGGCTTAATAATAATATGAAAAGTAATTTATGTGGGTACACGCTTTTATATGAGATAGAGGAAGTACGATTAAGCACTATAAAGCAACGTTAGAAGTCATAGGATTAGGCTATAACATGTTTAGGCTTGAAGTAAAGTGAGGTTAGATTTAAGGTTATTGTATTTTAAACATATAAGTTTTAAGTTATAGTTAAAAGTTATACATTATGCTTTAATAATATGTAAGCCTAAAAAGCTTCAATAATAATATCCATAATATAGTTTAAATTTTTATAAACTAACCTCATTGGTCGGTGGCAGTCTTCCAGGCTTCAATTTCTTCTTCTGAGTTTACGTATGGTTCTCCTCTTAAATCTCGCTTTCCTCATCCTTTCTCTAAAAGGAGCTGTTTTATGTTCAATCTCAAAAGCAGCTGAATCATTAGGATCAACATTCATCTTATTAAACTACAATAAGAACATCTGAGATGTAAAACAAGCTCTACAATGCAACAGTGATGTCCGAAATACACCACCTCAGCTGATTGGTTCTTAGCTCCTTTAGCGCGCCCAAAGCCATGGTTCTTACTGCGCATCCCAGTTTGCGCACGTTGTTTTCCCCTGTTTATAATGGCGTTGGACCTTAGCTCTTTTAGCCATGCATGGGCATCCGTTCATACATCCCTTAGGTATCAATAACTCGGAAAAATGATAATTTTGGCTCTTAGCTCCTTTAGCTATTGATGTCTTCATATGTGTACCTAAATGTAAAAAAATCTACTTTTCGAAAACGCCAAAAAACCAACTTTATTATGAAAAACGGAAAAAACCTACCTTAGTGCATGCCTGCTCCATAGGAAGGGTTGTCAGGGTCTTCCATATCTTCATAAACATCTTCTAACCTCTTATTGGCAATGCTGAGCTGTTTACGGCACCGTTTTTTTCAATTTCTTGCATAGCTTTATCCGATTTTTTTATCCGCACCTCGTCAAGCTCCTTCATGACACGGATGCAGTTTGACCCAGGATTGATTCCAAGTTTGTGTAAAATTTTACACTTTATAATATTACCACGGTTGTAAGTAGCTATTGCTTCACACACTCCTAGTTCCAAGGTATTCTTCATTACAAAAACTGCTTTAGGAATCCGAGACCAGATGACACTGTTCAGGGATTCGCTAGGATTCTGCGTGCCCCCGTGCAGACACTTACGCAGCAGATGCTCTTGAGAGAGATCCCTGAAAATAGGCTTTATTTCATCCATAACAATTGGAGGCAGATGGGTGTGGTCCTTATGATTGTATGGTTTTTCCTCAGCTATAGCTTTCTTGAATTTGCACCATGTATCAGGTCCATTGGGGCATAGTGCATGAGCAGGTTCAGCGTTAGATGAAACAAGATGAAAGTAAGTCGCCCAGACTGCTGCTTTCATTTTCTGCAAACTATCTGTATTCCTCATAATTGCCAGACCATAATATGTCTGTATTTCATCTATAACAGAGTTAGTCAAGCGACCACGGCCTCCTATCTTTTTACCATCGGAAAGATCTTTTTTCCCTATTTTAGTCTTTAGAGTTCGGAGCCTGGTGCCCATACGTTTTCTAACATGAGCTATACACTCTAACTTTTCTGTTACATACTCTGGGCCATAAGGGGCTTCCTTTTGAATGGTTGGGAATGCAGCACTGTCGCCGTCACCTAAGTAATATCTGTATTTGATACCCCTAGTAGCCTCTGATTTCCTGAACATGTCAACAACACCGGCCACCTCCATTCCACCACTTGTCCCGGCATAGTTAGCAGCACAATTACCTTCATGTTGTTGATTTAGTCTGTTTTTGCACCTACAAAATCTGCTAAATACCCTAACATCTACTACTTTCCCGGTATTAGCGGCAATAGCAGTAATAACACCGTTGTGTGAGACATGGCCGCGGCGCTGCCAGGTTCCGTCAAAAATACCAGTTATATTCATATCGCCATCATTTTCAACCACAGCTTCTGTGGCTGCTTGTTTCATTTCTTCTTCACAAATTTCTTTTGCTGTTGCTGCAAGGGTTTTGTTGTATACCTTGAAAGAAGGAGGCTTTGGTAAGTTCATAACTGAACAAAATGTCTTCGCTGCCTGCTCCCCCTTCCCAATACAGCGAAAAGCATAAACTGCTCGAACATTTACTTCTGATCTACGGTTTCCTAATTTTTCACTGTTACTAGATGATACAGAAAATCCACACTCATTACACTTTATTTCAATTGTCACAGATAGGCCTACTCTGTTACTTGTTTGAAGTGAAAGTGAACCATTGCATTGAGAGCAAACCGCTATGTCTAAAAGCAACTTCTCAAAACTCAGCAAGTTTACAATATCATTACTACAATTGTTACTCATACTTATGTATTGCTCATACTCATCTAAACTACTAACTAACTTTTTTCCCTGATGTGCTCTGTTTATTTAGATTACAATCATCACTTGGTCCAGGAGTAGGCGTAAGTTCAGTGACATTGGAGCTAACACTAGGCCTAGCAGAAGTATCACCACCACTTCCATTGTTTGTCTTCCAAGCTGGTACCCCACTGAATAAACTTTTACGTTTTTTAAATGTCTTACTAGGTACGCGAGGCATTTCGAATAAAAATATAAACTACAACCACTTTCAATAACTTTGGTAACTAAATTTCACCATTGAAGCATAAACAATCACTGTCACAACATTACAAACACAAACATAACCAACAAGTCAGACAAACAATAAACAGAACATCTGACTGACACAACCAAAGTGTATCACGTGATGAAGTGTTGCCAACACAGCTATAATAACAAAAAAAATCTTTCGTAACAGTTTTAGAGTGAGTACTATATTGAAGCCCAGTCGGCGTGGTGGAGCCACGAAAAAACTACGGTGCATACTGTAATTAAATGTCTCATAAAAAAATAAATATAATAATAATAACAGTAATTTTGGTATCAAATTAAAGCTAAAAAGTAGAGGAATTTAGATAGCTAAAAATCTAAAAATCGATAATTTTGACGAAAATTCGTTCCGACCCCCCTTATTCCGTCAGTAAGTAATAAATGCCTACTATACACATTACGCTATTATACTAAAATTTAATTCTTTTGGTAAGTTTAGTTTTGAATATTCATGATGTTTAAGTCAAGGTGGTAAGCAAATGACAGTAAAACAAATATTCTTCTAGTATCAAACAAATTTTCAAAAGATATTTCATTATGCCAATCGTAAACTCCTAAAACTCCACTGAGCTTTCTTCTGGGCCCCACCATCCATATTGCGTGTCTCCCAGCTTCGACTCAGCAGACGAGACTTCAACACTCTCTTAACCTTCTTACAAATCTTAACTATACTACTCCGTCTCTAGGAGACTCTGGCTGGCATTTTATAGACACCAATTAGAACCGCCTAGTCTCTGTGCAGATCATATAAACCCAATTATCCAAACTGGCTATAACCCAAACACACATCTTGGCTGGTTATACTTATCGACGATAAAGATGATTCGAATCTTCCTCTCCCAACTCAATTGCGAATTTATATGATATTAGAAAATTAACTTTCAATTAGTGAAAATGATCTTAGCATATTAAATTGTTAAACACAGTTTACTTAATTAATTATGTTCACAAATCAAATTAGAGCAATGTTTATCTATATAATATACAAGGGATTGTTTTCATCCTGAATCTATGTTGTAAAACAAACGGTATGATGCAATATTGCGGAGAAGTCGCCTACGCACTTATACCTCATTCATTGTTTAGCGTTTGACGCCATTACGAGTTCATCTAATAGTATGTAAATATAACTACTACAATTAGTTCTATTGTAAGATATTTTTATTTGACAGGGGGCGACATTGGTTTAGTAAGACATCCGACAAGATAAAAAGTTGCATCTATGGACGCACACAAATACACCACTAAGAAACCACCCTACTCAAATCAAATCAAATTCTTTATTGTTCATTGACATGAGACATGCTTGGAACATGGTCAGATATTATAGAACCGATTAATACTCCCCCAAGTAAAATTCCTTCAAAAACAAAAAAAAAATGATTTGCCTACCTAGATTCTGCCCTTTGGGATCAGAAAGGTGTTTTGCTTGTGGATCATAATAAATGCAGAAGGCTACTGTGAAACACGGTTGCTGACCACCATTCAGAACAAAAGAAAAAGAATGTACTCACTTCTGGAATTGTCTTTATCCATGACAATAACCATCCTTACATGAAAATGACCTTCCTCACATGACAATGACCGTCCTCACATCACAATGGCCGTCCTCAAAGTACAATAACCTTCCTCATATGACAATGAGCATCCTTACAGTGCCGCTCTAACGAAACGGTTTCTTCATAGATTTGAATGGGAAATTTTGACTATCAATTTTATAGTTTTGACCTAGTAATAATTGTCTTTCACTTGTTTCCTTAATTGAAGAAGTGACTAGGAAGGCAGAAGATGCTTTCTGAAATCCTTAAAATCCCATCTCATGTCGCTGGTGGCAACGTTGTATGAAAATTGCATCGGAAAACTTACACCCCGGTATGACAAACACCTCAATTTAAATGGCGATTATGTTGAAACGTAACTATATATGTAACTTTTGATAGTTATTTGTTTTATAAAATACATTGGATGTTGAAAATAATAGCCCTCTTAATTAGGAATTATAAAATAAAATTTATAAAAATATTGAAGTACTTAGATGTAAAATACTTGTAAAAGTACTTAGATATAACTTAGATGTAAATCATAGAAAATAATGTTAATGTGGTATTTATATTAATTTAAAGTATAAATAATCAACTTAGTATAAATAATGCATTAATATTAAGTTAATGGCATAATGAAAATAAGTGTCCATTATATTTATTTGTGAAAATCCAAAAAATATTTGTACATAAGCAATTAATAATCTACAAAGTTGTTTATTTGAACACTATTCCAATCTGAAAACTTAATTTTAAATTCCTTCTTCAAACTGATTTACCATCTGCTCTGACCGCCATTAGTTTACGGCCACTTTCATATCATTGTCAAATAAATACTTGGTAAAGCTGTATTATCGACGAGATGAAAAAACATAGAAGTGATTCGAACCGTAAACGGGTGAACATTTTGTTGAACCAAGGTGTAATTTGAGATGATGTAGTAGACCAGTATGCCTTTATAGTCGGCTTCCTGACTAGGCCCATATTTAGAACAACAACAATGAAGGATTTGATTTCCACTAATGTTGTTGGAATCCACTGTCTAAAGCAACTGTAAGGCGAAGCTGTATCTCCTCTTGAGTTTACAGTTTGGTTAGCATATCTATTGGTTTCTAAAAACCATCAAATTCAAAAGGGATGTTGTAAAGAATAAATTAAAGTATTCTACAGGGCTTACATTTACTGGTGGGCAATGTTTAGGTCCAGGAATTGCCATAAAGGAAAAGTTATGGTTCAAATGAACATTATCATGAGCTGTCACTTTTTCCCGTATGGGACCTTCATAATTAGAGTCGTCATTACTATCATCTATATCCGAATTATCACTCAAGACTCGTCTACATTAATTTCTGGGTCATCACTATCACTGTCATCGGTTTCTAAATGAGACCTAGATGTACCCAAATGTTTATCTGGAATTAATCTAGCTCTCTTACCATTTGAAGTAGATGGTTGATCAGGTAAATAGCTCGGATCAGCATCGCTATTGTCAGCAAAGTTTTTCGTTCTATTCCTAAGCTTACGTACTATATGAAATACATGACGACATTTGCCATACGTTGTCTAGTAATTCTTAAATACGCAAAATACAAAGTGGCAGTAAACTGCCGCCCGGTCTTTTTCGCAGGTAACAGCAACCGTGAGAGGTTTTAAAGGGTGAAGCATCTATTGAAGATCACGTTAACCCATTAAACCCTCTCACGGTTTCTCCCAGGTCAGTAAGCTCACATAAATCTGGATGCACTATAAGCTGAGCTATTCTATCTCCTGTTGTACTCGTAATAACAAAGTCTTAAGTAGAATGAATGAAAAGTAAAACACATACATTTCCCGTTTAATCTCTATCAATTACACCTGCTCCAACATCAATGAAATGATGATACGCTAGACCAGACGTAGGATTCTACCATAACAATGATCAGGTAATTTAATTGAAATGTCTGTCTTAACTAACTGTCTGTTAAGTTTTGGTACTACATAATCGTATGCGCTTCTCAAATCAAAACCTGCAGCTAATGGTGAACTTCATTGTAGGGGAAAAGCGTGTTCAGTAAGTAGTATGAATCCCAACTGAAACTGCTTCACAAAAAAAAAAAAAATAAATAAATTCCAACATCGCCGCAGGCTGGGCGGCGGGCGCTGGCGGGCTGCTCCTGGTCTCCAACAGGCCGTGGGAGGTCGCTGGGGCAGCAGGAACCGCAGTCCGGGCATCAGGATGACATTCCGAAGAAAGTCCAAAGTGGCCTTTAGAAAGGCCTTTTGGGGCGCCAAAACTGGAACTGACTTTGGAAGCCGCGCAGGCATCCAGGAGAGCAGCCAGTGGCCCCGGAAGGCTTGTTTCTCCATCAGGGGGTGCCGGAGCACTTCCCTCGATATTCGCCATTGAGTTCCGGAGTGGTCGATTTTTTGGTGTTGTCGAGTCCACGTCCAGAAGAAGAATGTGTTTTCATGTGAAAACAGTTAAAAATTTAATTTTTCACCTCGACTATTTACTTCTTATACCTTTTCCCTAGATGTTAGGCTTTACACAGTTTTTTTATGTTATGGATTTAAATTTTCTCCCATAGGTACATAACACTTTGTTCAGTGTTTCCAGAACATCAACATTATCTTTATTTTTATTGTCCCGCAGAAACATCCCTTTTTTGAAACCTTTTACCAAAAGTCCTTAGGACTTTTACAACTTTTCAAATCTTTTGCTGATGTGATTTCAATTTTGTTTAGGGGAGAATCTTGTTCAGCAGGTAATACAATTTTGTGTATTTTATTTTTCTTTAAAAAGTAATAATTGTTAAATAATAACAGTGTTATTTCTTTTATCGGTTTCAGAAAGAGAGGTGAAATCGCTTTCATCATCAGATTGGTCAGAGGATGAAGAAGAAGAGCTCAATGAAGACAACGATCTTTTAGTTCGTTTTGCGTTCCTTTCCTTTCTGCTTTTCCCTTTTATTTTATGTCGTATCTCTGTATTAGCATCTGCATCAATAGCCTTAGCGGTTTGAAATGTAAGTTCATTTTGTAAAATTTTATCAACGTTTTGAGTTATTTTGATTGCACTTGTTATATCGAATTCTCGGTTCTTATAAGGTTTTTTCTTTAACAAAGGATTTAAGATGTGCATAATTTCATCAAAAGGCTTGTTTTCTGTAATCAATGAAGGTACTTTGTCCTGGCTTAGATCAGTTTGGTTTAAATATATAGTAGTAATAAAATGTTGTTACCTTTGGAACCGGTGGTGGTGCGCAAGTAGGCGCGGCAGATAACTTCCTGACTTGCCCTGTTACTGTGTCCACAGGATCATAAAAAGCTGTTACTACTGCCGATCGAGTACCTAATCTTGTAAATAATTGAGCTTCCAATTATTGTTTCGGCTGCACTGCCTTACCATCTACAACCTGATCTGCTACTTTCCTATCCATAAAGCTATCGCTCGATCTTTTTGAAAATTTACTACCCAGTTTTACTCCTAATAGATCCTAAATAATGGTAATAAAAATTAGTTTCTACTGGATCATTCAAAATATAGGCAACCAAATTATCAATAAAAATACCCCATTCATCAAACTTACCCTTAAAAACTGTAAACAATACTGGATAAAAGGCTAACGTTACATGAACCCTCAGTTTACGAGTAAATAAAGTATACTCCATCAACATACATGTGACCAATTAACTTCTACGATAATGATCATGACCCATGAAAAACTTAAAATACCATTCCCTGTTTTCCTGGGAAGACAAATCAAAATCAATAAACCGTACACGAAACGATTCCCAAGTATCTTCCGTACCTCCCCAAGCTAAATACAAATTCTGAATCATTCGCGATGACAAAGTTCCTCGCAACCACACCTCAAAGACTTGTTCCAAATCCGTCAACCAATTTAAATGCAACAACAATTTTGCTAATTTCTATAAACCAAGATTGCTCCAAATTTATCCCTTAAATCTACACAACGCAAAGAATTGTGAGGGCTCCGGCAAATTTGATTTACAAATACCCTCAACCACACATTTTTATTAAAATTCCCAGATAAAACTTTTTGTGAAATTAGTTGGAATTGATCTACAGAGCTCAGTACCTCTTCTAACCGAATGTCGTAAGTATCCTGACTCAATTCACAATAAGTGAACAACAATACTTTCTTAATAGATCCGTCTAAAAACTCAAGTAAATGATCAAAGTATATCCTATTTTTAAAACAAAATCACTACTAGTTGACATTAATAACTATAAGCTAAACTCTCCAGCATGATACATTTATTCTAAAAATATTTTTTTTTCAAAATTTAATTTAATTTGATTTCAAACACTCAAACTTTTACTTCTGACACCAATTGTAATCAATGAAGGTACTTTGTCCTGGCTTAGATCAGTTTGGTTTAAATATATAGTAGTAATAAAATGTTGTTTCCAGGACAACCTTTTGAGCTTTTGCGGGGGGTCCTTATCAGTGATAACCTTTGACATTTCCGCATATTTTAAGATAAGCACGTGCCAGATAACCTTGACCCCAATTAAATAACAATTAGATAAGTCTTATCTGACCCGCAAGGTCGCTACTATTGTTTACGTTTTGTTATCGGCACGCGCCGGTTCGTATCGCGCATTCTTGACCTCAAGGTCATGGACCCGATATCACTGTTTTTGTTACTTCTATTTCCACGAGGCGTCCGCCAACCAATCCATCAGACCGATAAGGTTTTTCTCTTTAAGGGGACCGGGTAGGTCCTATGCTGCTCATGTTAAATTTGCATATTTGGTGCACACTTTTCTCAGAAAGTACTAAAGTTACATACATGAGATTTATACTACATGTTATATGCATATTGAACTACACTTTAAAGCAGGGATTTATCTTTTTCATTTTTATTTTTCAAATTATGATTTTTTTTTTTGAAAGTGCCTTACTCCGAGCATCCAGGGTGAACCATCAAGTGAAGTGCAGTGTAGGCAAAAAGACAATTGGAAGGGCAAAATGAAATGCAAGAAAATAAATTAAAAAGTAAACAAGGTTGTGACTAAGTTTAGTATTACGTTTCATATATCCATTATTTCGTAAAATCTAGTTGTAATCATATTTAATCATGAATGTTTTGCTAGTTTAAGGTATTTCTATACGATGTCCTGATAACGTGGTATTGTTACACTAGTCTTTCCCTTTTGAAAAATGACATAATGGTAAAAGAAATAAAAAGAAACTTACCTTACTGAACATTTTAAATTGTGTGCTCGTCACCAGAATCCGTCTCAAATGGATAAGTATACACCTCGATGCCAAGTGTCACTGTATTTATCGACACTACAATATGACACCACTCCTCAATAGTGGCGGGAGGAATAGCCGTGAAGGTATCGAAAGAAATCTCAAACCACATTGTACACAAGGTGAGGACTAACTCACTCTAAGTACTGTGTAACATGTAACATATTGTAACGCAATACGCCACCCACCAACACCACATCCTTACATTGTTAAAAACCGCAAACAAGCTGTTATCAACAAAACTATAGCGAAAATACTAAATAAAATATTATACTGCCGTGACAACAAAATTCTTGAAAAAAAAAAACATTCAAATATCAACATAAACATTGAAATTCCGACTAAAACCATACTATTATCACCATGTATTATTATATTTATATTGATATTACTAGCTTTTCAATTATACATAACCGCAATGCAAAGCTTGGTAAATAGGTCTTATATTGTTCTCTACTACTAGCGTCACTAGATAGTGTCTTTAATAGAAAATTTATGTAAACCTTAAATATGCTTTGATTGTAATTTCCAGATAATATATGCTTACGCAATGAAAAAAAGCTTTGACAATTGTCTATGCACTAATAACATTAAATAGTGAAGACCTATATGTGTTCTAGCTTAATTTTTAGAGGTAGAATAGATTTTACTTTACCTATGTTCGTTTTATCCATTACGTATTTACATTAAGTATTTTAGTCAGTCAAGGAATACTCAGATCCTTGTAAACAAGTCACTAGACTCTGACAAAGGAAGGAGGTAAGATAACGGTTTGCCACTGCTGGCTAGACGCCTAGCCACCGCGAAGTAATCTATCAGTTGATATGATTGTAACCAAATCAAACTTCTATTACATTCTCAGTAAATTTACAGTTGGAAAAAATCATTCCTCAGGTATGATTTTTCCCTTTTTGGTGGGTCGAATGTGATGCTGTAGCACCACGGTACCCTTATGCATGATCTCATTAAATTACAGATATTTAAAGTAACTAAGGACCTATTTAATTTATCTTCATTAATTATTTAATTTGACTTCTGTAAACTATTTTCCCATGAGAAATAGGACATTGGAAGTTTCCTACAGGAAACTGATAATGCGTAATCACTGGCGATACACTAAAAGTAGCACAATGATGTAGGTCATATAACGAGCCAATCCTGGTTATCCATTTCAGAGCAATACCATTTACGCTCTCCACATTTTACTTTTCAGTGTGCGGTTAAACCTTTCAACGATTGCCGCTTTTTTATCTGAGAACGTATGATAATGATTTATATTGTACTTATTTAGTAACGATTTAACTCTAGAATTGAACCATTCAGTTCCCTGGTCAGTCTGAAAATGTTTCATAGGATATTTTAATAATATTGGTTTTAGAGCTTTCTCAATTTCAAGCCCACTTTTAGACTTCAACCGTATGGCAATTGCAAATTTACTGAAACAATTAATAATTGTCATTATACATGTATATTTAAAACCCTTATTTTCCTTTTGAAATGAAATCATTTCCACTAAATCAGCTTGATATAGATCATTAATACCCTTAAGTTAAACATGGCGAGTATGAAAATTCCTACGTGCTTGTTTATGCAATTCTCTTGCAATACCAGCTCTAACAGCGAATGTATTCATCATGAGTTATACTCTGGTAGTGAAACATAAAAACAACAATATATCATGATATAGTATTTATTTGACAAGTTCACAAAAAGGTGATGCTCTCTTGTGTTCTTCTTGCGGATTGTCTTCTGGACTCCACTGATCCAAAGTAACACCACAGCTAACGCAGGTAGTCTCATCACCAGTTCCAATGTAGAAAAAGCCGGTGCTTACCATTTCTTCTATTGCAGGATATGATTTAGGCCACATCATAAAAGTCTTTCATAACCGTCTCAGTTTCAGCAACAGACCTTTTGTACTTGCAATAGTTGTTATAATCCTCCTTTGTAAATTTACTCAGGTCACAATCTGGATTGTTGATTTTATGAACGAAGTTTAAATGTCTAATTGTTAGTCTGGTGCTGTCTGACTGCCATCTGTATCCGCAGCAAATAACATTTTCAAAATACTTTGTCCGATAAAATCTAGAGTTTGTTAAGTCCTTTTTACAACAGTTAAAAATGTTACAACACCCATCAATGGTATCTACTGACATTGTTGTTAGCACTCTGATGAACAGCGCACGTACTAAAGACTATTTCAAAAGAAAAATTATTAAAAATACATTTAGTATCTATGAACTTTGAACAGATAATGATGTAATAACTTTATTTAAACAGTACATACAATGTCTTTTCTTAAGGTTATGCGGGTAGTGTTCTTTACATGTCATGCTTAAGACAATGTCTATATCACATTTCAAATTGCTGGGTAGTTTATCATATATATTTTCCACATCCTCAGATTGATTTGGGATAAATAATAAAATGTTTTGGGATAAACTTGACCATACCAGCCAACATATCTTTGTATCCTTTTTGAAAACACTCGTTGAAGGCTAAATTGACATTTTCCATTTGTTTCTCTACAAGCTTTTGTGCTTTGAACCATTGCAACAATACATGTACATTAATATAAGCACAATTGTGTGGATTGTGATTAAAACTGCATTCTTTCATCGAACTTGGTTGTACAAATTGAGATCTCAATATAGACAAATTAGGACAAACGAGATCTTCTATATTAATAACATTAACACAAAAATCTGACAGTAAACTAGTTATAAACTTCTGTTTTTCATTTCCTTTCACATACACATTTCCGTTTATTTTAACATTTGAAAATATATCTTTCATTGAA
This sequence comes from Homalodisca vitripennis, assembly GCF_021130785.1. NCBI lineage: Eukaryota > Metazoa > Arthropoda > Insecta > Hemiptera > Cicadellidae > Homalodisca > Homalodisca vitripennis. Next base: position 396,675 of record NW_025776158.1, read on the forward strand.
TTATATTCTGTAAAACCTGATCACCAATACAGTCCATGGTATTGTCTCTCCAACCACAGCACCTGTTTTTGTATTTGTGGTGTGAGTTAATGAAAATTACATGGTGGCTGAAATAAATGGAGCTGTTGAACCCCCAACCATGATTATTTAAGTTATATAACTCGTAAAACTAACCCAGCGTACCGTTACTTGCTAAAAACACTTGAACCGACTTCGTATCGTGTCCCAACGAACCCAAAATAATCACTACCAAAACAATCAAACCTATTAAACTGACAATACTACCCAATACTACCCCTTGTACAAATGAACATACATGAATATCACTAATTTAATTTAAATATTCAATTACTAGTTTAGACACTTTAACTCTCTTCACGCTTGGCTCAGTCGTATAATTAGAAAACCCATTTAACCTTTTCTCTATAATCCTAGTTACAAGTGACCGCAATAACGACTCACAACCTTCTATTAACAAACCCGGATCTACAATAGGTAAATAATAAGCTGGACTACTTTGGCCTGACTTTGCATTTTGGCACGTCATAAATTACCTCATTTCCAACAATCTCTGTCGAAAACTGTCGCAAAACTTACCTTTGGAACCGGTGGTGGTGCGCAAGTAGGCGCGGCAGATAACTTCCTGACTTGCCCTGTTACTGTGTCCACAGGATCATAAAAAGCTATTACTACTGCCGATCGAGTACCTAATCTTGTAAATAATTGAGCTTCCAATTGTTTCGGCTGCACTGCCTTACCATCTACAACCTGATCTGCTACTTTCCTATCCATAAAGCTATCGCTCGATCTTTTTGAAAATTTACTACCCAGTTTTACTCCTAATAGATCCTAAATAATGGTAATAAAAATTAGTTTCTACTGGATCATTCAAAATATAGGCAACCAAATTATCAATAAAAATACCCCATTCATCAAACTTACCCTTAAAAACTGTAAACAATACTGGATAAAAGGCTAACGTTACATGAACCCTCAGTTTACGAGTAAATAAAGTATACTCCATCAACATACATGTGACCAATTAACTTCTACGATAATGATCATGACCCATGAAAAACTTAAAATACCATTCCCTGTTTTCCTGGGAAGACAAATCAAAATCAATAAACCGTACACGAAACGATTCCCAAGTATCTTCCGTACCTCCCCAAGCTAAATACAAATTCTGAATCATTCGCGATGACAAAGTTCCTCGCAACCACACCTCAAAGACTTGTTCCAAATCCGTCAACCAATTTAAATGCAACAACAATTTTGCTAATTTCTATAAACCAAGATTGCTCCAAATTTATCCCTTAAATCTACACAACGCAAAGAATTGTGAGGGCTCCGGCAAATTTGATTTACAAATACCCTCAACCACACATTTTTATTAAAATTCCCAGATAAAACTTTTTGTGAAATTAGTTGGAATTGATCTACAGAGCTCAGTACCTCTTCTAACCGAATGTCGTAAGTATCCTGACTCAATTCACAATAAGTGAACAACAATACTTTCTTAATAGATCCGTCTAAAAACTCAAGTAAATGATCAAAGTATATCCTATTTTTAAAACAAAATCACTACTAGTTGACATTAATAACTATAAGCTAAACTCTCCAGCATGATACATTTATTCTAAAAATATTTTTTTTCAAAATTTAATTAAATTTGATTTCAAACACTCAAACTTTTACTTCTGACACCAATTGTTAAGCATGGCTGGGGTGTACCTTAAATGTCAGGATAGCAAATAAAGGGCAACCTTAAGTGCTTGAGTATTTGAATATATGTTTATTGATCCAAAGCATCTAAATAATAATTATACATTGAACACAATTTGTTCTTACAAGGCTGATTAATACTGGAGACTACCAGACATACTAAAGAGCTGAGGGCTAGCGTGACTTACCCAGCACCATGATCAATAGGGCCAACAAAGACATGGCAGCACGGAGAATGACACCGGGCAGAACTCGTACAGGACTGGACCCCGACTCGACTGCGCAGATGCGAGGCTGAGACGACGAGATAAGAGATGAGCATATAAGAGCTACTAATTTTGACTAAGTTTGGGTTTATATACTGAGGTGGTGGTTCCCTCTCCAGAGGAGGCGGAGTCTCCCCTACCGTGCCGCACCCCAGGGGTTCTGAGCCCTGATTGGCCAGTGGATATTTTGGGTCTACACGTGTGACCTCCAAGAACGGAACTGGTTTCCCACAGCCGGGCCATTAGTGGTGAGCCGACATCCCGGTCACTGGTTTTTCGAATGTTATTTTAAGCTGCGTGTGACCTTTCCACATGTGGTGTCGTACTCTCTGGGAATCTTGGCTACATGGGTGTTCTAACTATAAGTTGATGCCTAATCCAAGATATTCCTGTCTGCATTCCCAGACGCTCTTTAATACCCTGGGAAGAAATGTTAAGAAGGCCACTGCCCTAAAGCCTCCCAGATGTCTGTCTACTTTCCAAACTGACTTCCAAATTGGAGTAGAATGATTTATAACAGTCAGCTGATTTCGATGATTTCGGCCGACGCTCTGTGACCGTGACGTTGTTGTTTTGCTTTGTTATTTTGATTTGTAAGTGACTTATATTATTGTTTACTGAGTAATTATTTGTGCTATGAGTGAACTTAGTAATTCAAGTGCCATTAGGCGCTGTTTTGATGACGATTTGAGTGGAAATGATAGCGATGAAAGCAGCACCCCCACCAGAGAGTGACTCAGACTAATTTTTTTAGTCTAATGTAAATATGTATATAAGCCATTTTTCTGTATTTTTAATACTTTATCTTTCATTTTTCTTATTTTTACTCATATCAGTAACTAAATATGTGTTTATTTTGAGACAATACTCACTATTCAACTACTTACTGACACTTGTTGCTGTGGTAAACATTTTAGTAAAATTTGGGCAAAAAACATTGTTTTGTTTTTTACCAATTAGTATTGTGATATGTTGTGCAAAAGGTTATGAAGTGATATTTTTCTTATTCAGCATTAAATTTGAAACATTTTGCATATTTTATAGAATTAGGACTGCTACATTCTGTAAAAACTATACGTCAAGGATTTTGAAAAATAAAAATATAAAAAACTACACAACCGGTTAGCAGGACCAGATTTTTTAATGATAAAAGATAAGCATTTTTATTTTTACTCGATCTTTATAGAACATATGTGAAGGGCTCAGGGGAAGAAGGGGGCAAGTCAGTTTTTGTAGATTTTACAGGAAACTGATTTTTAAGTTTTAAGATCGAAATCTCTATATAAAATTTGAGTTTTCTTAATTTTTTTAGATTCTTTATACAGTTTTATCTTAAATCTACAAAATTTTATAGGTTAGATTGTCTTACCTTCCTTGATTTTTTTAAAAATAACATAAATTGTTTATAAACTTCATATTTACACGTTATAAAGGGGGTAAGTCATAGAAAATAAATGGATGTCCAGGGAAAAAAAGAGTTAAGTCATCTACTACACAAAGTGATTTTTTGTTAACACCTGTTTTAATTGTTAAAAAAACTATTACAAACTAAATATTCATGACATTCTGCAACTTTCTCAGCTTCTCTACTTGTATGGCAAGTTTTCTAAGTACTCTCTAGCTTCTCTTTCGCAGAACCTGGACAAGTGCATCACATCTTCATACTTTGCCTTGGGTATCGGTATCAAATCTATAAATGTAACAAAAACTGTAATGTAGAGATGTAAATTAATTACAATTCAATTTATATAAATGAATACGCGTACAATTAATTACATTATTTTTATTTTATACAATTTTAATTTAACACTAACCATTTACATTGAAAAATCAAATGAGTGGTTCAGAATGTTTTCTAAATTATCCCTCCCTCTCCATATCCTACTCTTTATAATTTCTTATTACAAGAACATAGAAAAATACAGTTCATAAAAAAATAAAAATAATACTGTGTTAAATAGAATATTATTGTCGTTTTGTTGATTAAAGCACGATAACATTAGAGCCTTCACTCAAACACTTATTCTAATACTAAGCTTCTTAAATTAATAACGTTATAAGACCTACCTTCATATAGATAATCTGGAAGAATGAATTCGTTGTCTGCCAAGTTCCTTCGTTTTTTCACTTGTCGGTTACAAACCACTGCAGAATCAAAATGCCCACTGTAGGAGCTTCGATGAAAGATGAAACGAGGATGAGTTCCAGTTATCTTAAGTTCTCTTATTGGCCTGGATTTGAAGGGGCACTTGTTAACATACATGCTATTGAGAAGTCCAGACCAGTTCCGAAACATTGATTGCTTTACTTCTACAACGTCAAAGGGTCGAGGCTTAACCCTGGCTTGCCTGAACACATCTGCCCATTGGCTTGGTAGCTCGACTCTAGTCTTTTGCTTAATAACTCCCATATTCTTATCTGTCTCCATGTAGGAGTGACCTCTTATGGGGAAACAAACAATGATTTCATCAAATCTGTGTTGCTCATGTACCAGTTGGTGAAGGAATCTAAAAACATTCCAGTTCTTGTTTTGCCCTCCACATGAATCGCAAAAAATGCGCAGTCGTCTAACATTGGGATCTAGAAAGTTATATACAAAATCGTGAATCATGGAGCAAACCTCGTCACTGCCTTTGCTACCAACAGTCTGTGGATACGTATAAAAAACGCTGGTTCCAGTGGATAAAATGTGAATGTTAAAGGTATAAACTGACAGCTGGCGTCTATAGTACACATCATTTGTCGACAAGTTGGGGACTGGCAGATTTTTCTGGAAATCAAAGCAAATTGCCTCAAGGTCTTCATTTTTTCTGCTAATGAGCTTTGCAATCCTTTTTCGTTCATAGAACCTTTCAGCTTTTTTCTTATGAACTGTGTTCTCAATACGCAAGCGTTTTAGTTCAGTATCCTTTTGCTCTATTTAATCGGTGTCTGTATTTACATTTAAATGTAATTTTTCTGCTTCTAAGATTTTTGATTTTGCAATGTACTCATCGCATGTGCCACAAGTGTCCATGCGGGGATAGCCAAATGATATATTAAATTCTGTGGAGAAAATTGTACGGTATGTTTCATAGGACACTTTTATATTTTCATGCTTAATACAGAACATATCAAACATTTTTTTTATGTTTAATTCTTCTGGTAAATATATTTTGTTGGACTGTGACAGGTTGTAGTGGCCTTTTCTGCCCTTGAAAGACCCTATATGTTCTACTATAGCTGTTTTGGCTTCTTCTGAAAGTTTATTAGGCCTTACATTGTGCTTACCTCGACCGTCTCGGGGTGCCTTACCTTCTTTTTTAAGACCTCTTTGGAGGATTTGTAGTTTTTTCTTTCCAATTCCGTGAATTGAACGAAATGCTTGCTGGCAAACCTGTACTTCCTTTACTGTTTCATCACACAAAAATCTGACTCTGTAAGAATAGGTTGCATCACGAAAATTAGCTTCATCTTCAGCTAAACGAGGGCGCCTGTTTTGTATTTGTTGCACAGAAATAAGCCCACAAAGATAAGTATTTTGTTCGTCAACAGAATTCATTAAATTAAAATTCAACAAAATACTTTTCCGGCAATGTTGTGGGACATTTTCAAAGCATTTGAGATGTTTACATTGGCAATCAGGCCCTGGAGTATGGCTCTGAAGGTTCAACTTCTTATTCGCATCATTTAAACGTCCAAATTGTTTTCTCTTCTTCGTATTTTTCACTTCATTCACTGCACTATGCTCTTCATACTCACTTTCACTCTCCATTATTCACCACAAAAGATTTTAAAACTGCAAAGAACACTATTACAACAGCAGAACATTAAAACATAACCTCAAAATCAACTACACTGACGGATCAATACTGGAGAACAATCAATATTACAGATACGAAAAGCCTGCAGACGATTTCCTGTTTACTTCGCCAGCTGACTTGCCCCCTTCTTAGCCTGAAGCGCTCAGACTTACCTCCTTTATAACCTGTATGGATATTTTTTAAATACGATTTTAAACTAACTAGCCTCTTTCTTCTCCTGTATAATTTTAACACGAGGTAGCTACTTATCTGACCTATCCGCTGGTATAGCAAACTAAAAAAAAAAAAAAATTGACTTGCCCCCTTCTTCCCCTGAGCCCTTCATGTTTGTTAAAAAATACCATATGTAATACATGCAATTTAAACATATATTTGTATATAAAAAGTTGTTTAAAAAAAGAAATGTCATATTATCGAAAATGGCCTAGCACTTTGCACTGATTTACTCATTCGACATTCAAAAAACAACATTTAGTCACAACCCTTGTAGTTGGCTGAGTGAGCCTCGCCGCAATTGCAGCACCTCGCTGGGGTAGAAGCCTCATTTGGGCAGGGGCTGGACGGGTGGGCATCACCGCAGCGAACGCAGCGGAGCTCCCGGTGGCAGTGGTTGGAGCCGTGGCCAAACTCCTGACAGCGGTGGCACTGTATCGGACCGCCAGGCCTTGTGAATTTCTTTACTTCCAGTCGGCAGTAGAAGAGCCGCTGGACGTTGTAGATGTTAGCGGCGGGCCTCCGTCCCTCGCTATTCCTCAGGGCGATTTGCCATAGGCTGGTTGGTTGACCCCTCCTGGACTTCAGCTTCTTGGCATCGGCGATGTTGAAGCCCTCCTCCTGGAGCTCCACCATGATCTCTTCAGGCGACAGGGTAGAAGGCAGGCCCCTTATCACCACTTTCAGTAACTTCTCGCTGGCGAGCGAGAAGGTGTGGGAAAGTATCCCCTCGCCGTGGAGATAACGCTGGAGTGAGCGGAAGTGGGCCACCTTCTACGTAGTCTGATGGAGTGTTCTGGCGGTGCATACCACCTCCAGGTCGCCACTCAGGAGTTGCCGCTAGGTGACGGCATGGCTGGCCCACCCTTTGGGAATGTCCAGAATGACGGGTGGAATGCGAGGCTCCCTCTCAACCTCACGTCCTGGGTATGACGTTAAACTGCCTCTTCCCACCTAACCATTTCCTAATTCCTACCAAATCCCCCTCCAGGGTCTTTTAAGTACCCGTCCTCTGACCGTTCCAGTACATGGCTCGCTGGGAGTGCTTAAGCCGGCACTAGGTGCCCTATCTGGTGTCGGTGAGAGCTGATGTGAGCTTGTCTCTGCCGAGGCGTAAGTCATGTACTGGTTCAGAAGCCAGCCACTTCGGTCCTTGGTCAGGAAGTGTTCAGTAGGCAGGGGTGTCGGAGCCCCTGTTGCCACGTGCGAGTCCAAGTTGTGCGCGTATTCCCGACTTGGTAATCGATGGAAACCGGGCCTCGGGGAACTGAAGTAGGGTTGTCCCCCAAGCTACGGTTTGTGGACACCCGAGGGCATGCCCGCTCCCGGTGAATCGGCCCGCACTACTAAACACGATGCGCTGGTGACCTTATCTATGGATACTCAAACCACCCCACCCTTAGGGCAAGAATTCGGAGAAAGAGACAACGATCCAGAGAAAAAGCGACAGTTGTCGGATTCTGAAAATGAATCATATATAAAACAAAGGAAAGTGGAAGAAAAAGTAAATGCAGAAAATATGAACGTTCCAACTCCATTATACCTAATCGTGAGTCATAAGGATGAGGGCAAAACTCTAACAAAGGTTAGTCCTTTCCTTATAAACAAAGCTTTTGTTTCCTCAGGCGGTCAGCCTAAATCGGTAAGCAAACTGAGAAATGGAACTATCCTGGTGGAGGCTGCGAATTACATCCAAGCCAAGAAGTTCCTTCAGATGACAAACTTTTTTGATCAGGTGGAAGTCGTCGTTCAACCGCACTCCTCACTGAACACCTCCAAGGGGATCGTCTTCTGCCGTGACCTGATGGAGTGTAGTGAGGAAGAAATCAAGGACGAGCTGCAGTGTGAAATGGTGACCGATGTGGTCAGGATGCTTCGGACGGAGAATGGGAGAAAGGTTCCTACTCCTGGTCTAATTCTGACCTTTGCATTTCCTCAACCCCCAAAAACTATTAAGGCTGGGTACTTGTCCCTGACTGTACGGCCATACTTCAAAAATCCGCAGCGGTGTTTCCGTTGTCAGAGATTCGGGCACTCTACTAAGACGTGCTCGGGCCCTGAGACTTGTTCCCGTTGCGGCGATGAAGGCCACCAAGAGGAAGGTTGCAAGAACGACGTCAGATGCGTAAACTGTAAGGGAAAACACGCGGCCACCTCGAAGGAGTGTAGAGTTTACTTAGAAGAAAAGGAAGTATTGAAGATTGTTACTCTTAACAAACTCTCCTTTAACGAAGCCCGCAAAGAGTACAGGAGAAGAATCGCTCCAACCCCTAAAAAGGGAGTCTCGTACTCTGAAGCTGCTTCAGCCCCAGTACAATCCGCACAGTGCCCGTCATGTACCGCCTTGGAGGGTATGGTACTCAAATTAACAGAACAGGTTGCCGCTTTGGTTAAGCAGCTTGCAGCCGGTACCGGACAACATCCGTTGGCATCCACCGGTAATCCTTCCCAAGCAGTCCACACGCCCCATACTAAGTCCAACACACACATTCAAGGTCGCCCAACAGTTACTCCTACTTTCAGAGATAGGGTGCAACAAAATACGAAACCCGCCTTATCTTTGGAAGAGAGGAAAAAACTCGCCGACAAACTAAAAAAGAATATACAAGAAAAATCAGAAAACAGATCCAAATTCCTAGTAAAAAAGACTAATCCATCCTCGTCCAAATCCTCCCAATTTTCACTTGATGATGATATGGTTGAGGACCCCTTGGACATGCAGACAGACTGTTCATGGTAACTTCCGTCCTGTATCTAAACAAAGAAAAAAAATTACGATGAACTAGCACAAAATAAAATATATAATATAATATAAAATGCTGTTACAATGGAATATTAATGGTTTGAGAAGCCACTTTGAAGACTTAAAATTACTTATCAATACAAGAAAACCTAAATTTATTTGCCTACAAGAGACAAAATTGTCTCCTCATACTCTTTTCAAACAAAATGGTTATGACATCTTTCGCCTAGATCATCACCAACAAATTGCCTGTGGAGGTGTGGCTATTCTAGCAGATTCTTCTGTTAATGCTAGAGCCTTGAACGTCGTCACAAACCTCCAGGCAGTAGCAGTTTCAATCGACGTTCCTTTTAAATTAACCATCTGCTCCATATATATCCCACCTTCCCCTTTTGATTTATCTCTTGATGATCTACGTGATCTGTACAGCCAACTCCCTTCTCCTTTCTTGATGGTTGGTGATTTCAATGCACATCATCGCTCTTGGGGTTCCAGCCATTCTGATCGGAGGGGTAACATGGTTGCGGGATTGTGGGATGAAGTGGCAGCGGTCGTTCTCAATGACGAGTCGGCCACTTACATGTGCCCTAGGACTGGCATATGGTCGGCAATCGACCTGTCAATCTGCAGTCCGGTCGTGGCAACTCGAGTGCATTGGTCCGTACTTCCCGACCTGTCAGGGAGTGACCATGCGCCCATTGCCGTGGCTTTTCAATCCTTCCCATCTTTGACAGGCAGGTGTCCCAGGTGGAAAATTAAGAGGGCTGACTGGAACGAGTACAAAAGGAACATAGTTTCTCAAACTACTAATATCGAATTAAACGACATAAATACAGCTACTGAATTATTTACAACCAATATTATAACATCCGCAGAGCGAAGCATTCCAAAATCCTCAGGTTCACCAAACAAACGCCAGGTTTCTTGGTGGTCTGAAGAATGTTCGGCGGCTCTAAAGGAGCGTCGAAAATGTTTAAGACAGTTCAACAGATCACCGAATGAAGAAAATTTAAGTAGGTACAGAAGAGCACGGGCAAAAGCAAGACAGGTTTTTAGACAGAGACGGCGGCAGTCCTGGCTGGACTACACAGATCAAATAAAACGAACTACTCCTGCATCTGATGTTTGGAGGAAGCTTCGATCTGTTTGCTGTAAGGCCTCCCCACCTTCTTTTATTGCTCTGAAAAATGGTACCGATGTGGTAACTGATCCCTTGACAGTTTCCAATTTACTCGGCTCACATTTTGCGGAAATTTCAAAAACGTCATCTTACAATAGGGAGTTTCAAAATTTCAAAACAAATACAGAAAGACATCCTCTAAATTTAAATATTAACAACAACTCTCCTTTAAACCTTCCCTTTACCATTGATGAACTTGATTCATCACTAAAGGCGACATCAAATTCTGCTCCAGGTCCCGATAACATACATTATGCCATGTTGCGGAACCTGACGGAGGATGGAAAACAAGATCTTCTAAATTTATATAATAGAATATATTTAGAAAACACATTCCCTAATTCTTGGCGTCGTTCACACATTATCGCTCTCCAAAAACCGGGCCAAGATAGAACTTCTCCAGGAAGCTATAGACCAATTTCGCTTACTAGCAGTCTCTGCAAAGTATTCGAAAGGATGGTCAACAGACGTCTTGTTTGGTTTCTGGAGAAAAAAAATCTTCTTTCACCTTCCCAGTGCGGATTCCGACAAGGCCGGTCTACAAGTGACCATCTACTTGCCTTGGAATCGGCAATCCTGAATTCCTTTATTGAAAGAAAACAGTTGATCGCGGTATTCTTCGACATTTCCAAGGCTTATGACAAAGCTTGGAGAAGGGGGATATTAAATGCTTTAATATCTTGGGGTGTAGGGGGCCACATGGTTTCTTTCATACAGGGCTTCTTGTCGGAAAGAACCATACATGTCAAACTTGGGACAACCATTTCCGATTCATTCACGCTGGAAAATGGTATTCCACAAGGTAGCGTTCTAAGCTGTACTCTGATTGCCATTGCAATCAATAACATATCGTCTTGCGTTACCCCTCCTGTGCGCTGTTCTTTGTTTGTAGATGATTTCTCTATTTACATTTCTACAAAGAAGCTAGCGGTGGGGGAGAGAGCTTTACAGCTTACCATCAACAGGCTTGAGCAGTGGTGCGGAGTTACGGGTTTTTCTTTTTCGCCACCTAAAACAAAAGCCATCGTTTTCTCCAGAATGCGTACCGTTGAGCAGCCAACGCTCTCTTTGCTGGGTCAGACAATCACTACTTGTGACAATATCAGATTCCTGGGTCTCACATTTGATACCCGGCTAACTTGGGTGCCTCACCTGAAAGACCTAAAAGATCGATGCGTGAAGCGCTTGAACATACTGAGAGCTTTAAGCGGAACAAAATGGGGGGCTGACAGGACATGCATGCTCAGGTTCTACAAAGCCACCATCCGCTCCTGTCTAGATTATGGATGTCAAGCATATGGGTCCGCAAGACCCAGTGCTCTCAAAATGCTTAACCCAGTCCATAATTCTGCTTTAAGACTGGCCACTGGAGCTTTTCGATCTTCTCCTATTAACAGTCTTCTCGCAGAAACGGGAGAACCCCCTCTTTCGCATAGACGACAACAACTGTCCCTAAACTATGTTCACGCTCTTTCAGGGAAGCCAGAAAACCCTGCGTTTGAACCGGTCCTGCGAAATCCACTCTATAATTCTTTCCTAGCGAGACCAAATCTTCCTTCACCCTTAGGCGTTAGGGCCAAATCCTACGCTTATGAAATAGGAATAAACGATTACCAGTTTAAAGTCGTTCATCAATGTGATATCCCACCCTGGAGCGTCTCAATGCCAAAAATTATTTTAAATCTCTCTAGGCTTAAAAAAGTGTCAACTCCAAAAACAGTCTACCAACAAGAATTCCGTCAAATACTAGGCAGCCTCGCACCTTGCGATGTTGTCTATACTGACGGGTCAAAGGAACGTTGTAGAACTGGATGTGCTTTTGTCACCGGGGTAAGACGATACGGATTTCGTCTCCCCAACGACTCTTCCATTTTCACGGCCGAATTAACAGCCATCCAAAAGGCCCTAAATATAACGTTTCCTATGACTAAAAAATTGGTTATCTGCAGCGACTCCCTTAGTGGTATACAAGCCATCAGCGACATGTTTTCAAAACACATCATCATCCGCGAAATATGGCACTCTTTGTCTTCCCTTCAGTCCGAAGGTGTTGCTGTCTTCCTTGTCTGGGTACCTGGACACATTGGAGTATCCGGAAACGAGCTGGCAGATAGAGGAGCTAAGGAAGCATTACAACTCGAGCCTTACACCGCACGGATGATTTCTTCCGACATTAACCCGGTAGTGAAGGGCAAACTGAAAGCCAAATGGAGTAGCGATTGGCGGGCAGTCGTCAACAACAAGTTACGGCTTATTAAAGACTGCGTTGGACTCTGGGAAACAGCAAACCGCCCGAGTCGTGAGGAGGTTGTGTTGTGTCGCCTGCGGCTAGGCCACACGCTTCTCACACATGGCTTCCTCATGAGTAGAGATGATCCTCCGGTCTGCGACACATGTGACACTGTCATTACTGTCAAACATGTGCTTGTTGACTGCCCTCGCTATTCGGTACATAGGCGCAACTCGAATCTGCCGGCTTCGTTGAACGATATTCTTTGTGATGACGAGACGGCAACTCAAAGATTGCTGTGTTTTCTGAATGCAACGTCGCTGATTAATAAAATATAATTTAATGTTAAACTTATTTATTCAGATTATCTATTGTTGTTAATATTTATAAATTTTATTATTTATTTTATATATCATTATCTTGACAGCTGCCAAATTAGCCCCTTTACAGCTTTCTTGGTGGCAGTAAAATTTGTTAAGTTTTTACAGTTTATTTAATCAATGTTATGTACCTTGTCCTTATTTATGTTCTATTTATCGTTTTAGTCTTTATATAGGTTAAGACCTCTCTACAGTCTTTCCCTTGTTATATTTATTGTTATCTAGTTTTAAGTATAAATTATTTACTCACCTACTTGTCGTAATTCCTATTTTTGTTATATACAATGTAATCTGTATGTACCTAATTGACACTACCAGATACGAGTAAGTGTCAATTCTTTCTTGAGGGCAATGATAACCTCAGCGTTTTTTGCCCCTTATATAAAAAAAAAAAAAAAAAAAAATAAAAAAAAAAAAAAAAAAAACCTCTCAACCTCCATCTCAGCGCCCGTGGTTTTACGGCACTTGGAGGGTAGGGCTGAGTCGGACGTCGCCTGCCTCTTCCGCATGGAGTTTGCGGAACAGGCGTCCGGCCGGCTCAGGGCTCCCTGGCCGCTATTGACCGCACCATGGCTGGTCTCCGGGGTATTCCGGACTACACCTAGGCCCTGTTCTCCTGTCCAGGCAGGCAGGCAGATTGTGACTGTGGGGGGTGGGTCTCCCACTTCTGGTAAGGCGTCTGCCGATTAGGCACTTGCCTTATGTCGGTGCGGGTCAGAGCCCTAGTAGCTAGTGCTACCTGCCATTTCAGTAGAGTAGTAGTGTAGACAGTAGTAAAGATTAGTCATCCATTGGAGGACGTAGACGGGGGACCTCCTGGGCCTGTAGTAGTCTGATGTGCTCCCAGGGCGACGACTCTGCAGCTTCTTCGAAGGACGACGTTAGGCCATCCACAAAGGTCCTTATCGTAGGGATGTTGGACGATGCTCTGACGACGGAGTTCCTGATGAGCCAGGACGACTCAGTCGCTCTCCGAAGACAGGTGCTCTGGACTGCGAGCAGCTGTCTTCTGGCAGTCTTGCAGGTGAGATGGTACCATGCAGGAGCCGCGTAGGTGATCACCGGTCGCACCAGGGCCGTGTAAAGCAGGACCTTTGTCTTGATGGGAAGCTTCTTGGAATGGAGCAGGGGGCCGATGCTGGCAAAGCCCTTCCTCGCTAGGCTGCACAATCTTGACACGTGGGGAGTCAGTGAGAGTCGTCTATCCAGGAATACCCCCAGGTACTTGACAGTTGTCCTCCAAGGGACGTTGTCACCGTTGAGAGACAGATGTCGGCCGTCCGCTTGCCTCGGACTTCTCGTGAAGTTGATGGCCTCACACTTGTCAGCGTTGACTTTTATACTCCATCTCCGCAGCCAGGGCTCCAGTAGATTCAGCTGCCGCTGCATGTAGACACCGGCCATCCTCAGGTTGACGGAGGTGGCCGTGAGGAGGGCGTCATCAGCGTAGAGCGACAGCTGGACTCTCGGAGCTACAGGAAAGTCGTTTGTGTACCACAGGTACAGGATCGGGCCGAGCACTGATCCCTGTGGCACACCGGAGGAGACTGGTCGTGAAGTGGACTTGGAGCTGGCAACGCTGACGGAGAAGGTCCGATGCTGTAGGTAGCTGCGGATCAGCCTGAACATTCTGCCGGGTAGCGGGGAGTCAGTCAGTTTATAGAGTAGCCCCTCGTGCCACACTCTGTCGAAGGCCTTGCTGACATCTATCAGGACCGAAGTGGAGTGGTGCTTCTTCTCCGCCGTGCTGGTGAGGAGGTTGAGCACTCTGCGGAGTTGAAGAGTGGTGGAGTGTCCTCTCCTAAATCCATATTGTTCGGTCCTGATAGAGGTGAAGAAGTCCTCAGGAAACCTGGCCAGGATGATCCGCTCGAGGATCTTGGAGAGCACAGGCAGCAGTGAAATCGGCCTGTGGTTCTCTGGGAAGAGCGGATCCTTGCCAGGCTTGGGTATCATAATCACCTTTGCATCCTTCCAGGTGGTCGGGAAGTGCGCAAGTCGTAGGCAGGAGTTTAGGATGCAGGTGATCGTGACGACCACCCAAGCCGGCAGTTTCTAGAGTGCAGGAGTTCCAGTCCGGGCCAGGAGCCTTCTTCGGGCGGAGGCGACGAAGATGCTCTCGTACCTCGAGTGTTGTCACGGGGGGCAGTGGGTCGTCTTCGTCTGGTGAGTAGGCGTCCAGGAAGTTTTCAACCATCTCGCAGGTGTCCAGGTCGTAGACATCTGGGTGCGGGGAGAACTGATCTTCCATGGTGTCGGCGAAGGCCTCGGCTTTGTCGCCGGGGGAGTAGACGATGCCTCGTTGACCGTGGAGTGGTCTTATTGTCTTTTTCTCCCCTCGGAGAGCCTTGGAGACCTTCCAGATGCCGCCGACACCACCGTCAGCTTGGAGCTCCACGAAGTCGCCCCATGCGGCCGCTCGGTGTTCTGCCTGGAGACGAGAGTACCTCCTGGCCTGGCCGTTGAAGTCTCGCTTGGCGTGGGGGACATCGTGTCCACTGGTACTCCCGACGCAACCTACGGCGGAGTCTTATCTCCTCTCTCAGGTGCTCAGGGAGTGGTGGATGAAGTTCCTTCCGTGAGAGAGGGGACGAGGAGATGGTCACTGCTTCCTGGTGAGTAGTAGAGAGGGGGGCACCTTTCAACATTTTTCACTTTTGAATTTTTTGTAAAGCCACACTACCATAAAGCACCTGTGGCTAAACCTACATTAGAAGCATCCTCACAATTTTTACCAGAGCTATAAATAGTTTACAAAGGGTTCAATTTAAAATTTTTAGTGAACCTTGCACTGTGTTGAAATGTACCCCACCGGTGGGGGAGTTTTTTTAACAGAGCGTGGGGTACATTTCTGATTAGTATTAATTATTATCTTATACTACAATGTGTAACTGGTATGTTATATAGCTATAAGTTGAATTCCCTATAATAACGTTTGAATACTAATTTTCTTTTATTATTAATTCCATTAATAAATTGTTACTCAAGACAAAATAATCACGGTAAAATGTTTTTATACAATTTACTCGATCTCTCAGTGGGAGAACGTGGTTATCGCTTATTTAACCATTTCCGTTTGATTTGCCTGCGGTTTTGCCTCATTGTTACAATTTACTGTATTACTTGATGCCATTATGTGACTATGTGCGGTGCGTGGAGGTGGTTCGCTCGACTATTTACACGTCGTCCGAGACTAATTCCATCTAATTGTCTCCGGTATCGAGTGAACATCACTGATACCTCGACGACTGTCAGTGTAACCACCCCGGCGTATACCAAGGTCATAGTTATAGACCGGGTAACCAGGGTGAAGACTTCGGTGATCATCCCACACTAAGGTAACATAATGTTTTTTTTTCTTTATGATAAAAACTGTTTGTCTGTTTAAATGATTGTGAAGTGTAGCATACGCTAACAACAAAAACCGTACTGTTCAACATAAAAATATTTCTTCTTTATAATAAAATTCATGTGGAAGAATTCGGGAAACCAGAACCGGCTACCGAAAGAAATCACAATAGGTTGAAGAAGTCATTTTTCGAAAACTAGAACTGGCTTGATTGATATTTTACTAATATTGGTATTTTCTCTCCCCCAACATAGCATGGTTTTACCGGTACGGGAAAACCTTTGCTCTAACCGAGTTGCGAGTCAGTGTGGGACTAACTGCCACGCACAACACTTACCACAATCGATGCATATCAGGCAACTTCCCAACAATAGCTCCGGTATCACGCCACTGTGGCTACCTACGCCTACCACAGTTAAACAATAATAAAGTGATAACGGTCATAATATACTGCCTGTAAACGTCCTCAATTTAGCTGACTTCACCAGTTACACTTAAATTCTTAAAAAATCTATCTATTAGTACAACTATTTTATACTTAATATTTTATCTAGTTATGAATCAACATCTACACTAACTAAACGGTCTAGCATAATTAGTAAGCTTCCTAATCTCTTATTCTATCCATAATATGTAATCCTGGTTACTCTAATTGTTACGTCAACAAAGGCTAAATTAGTTTACTACAATAGTCATAAGTAAGTATTTTGTGATAATAGACAATGTACAGTATATGTACAAACGAACCCATGCCTACCAGTCCTGTGAGAAATAGAATAATAATAATAATAAGAACACCAGTAACCTATAACATGCAAGGCAGTGAACAAGACAAATTATTATAATATAAGTATAATAGAGTAAAATAATATTCTCATGCTAATCCAATAGATACGATATCATATAACAATACATAAAGTAATAAATGACAAAATTAATAACTCATGCACCTTATAGCTAATCTATATATATGTATAGTAAGCAATTACCCGTCATGCATTATATAAACAAAAACTCGACTCCAATGCTGTGTTCCGACTCTTAATCAAATAAATTTAGACTGCTCTGCTTACCCCACATGCACGTCACGACCTCAGGCTCCCAATCAAAGGCACGCAACCCGCCTGCCGGCAAGACATCAGCCTTCAGAAACTGCGCTGCAAACTATGCACGAATGAGCTCTCATGCTGTTTGGAACAGCATTGTAGGCTCAAAGTAGATCAAGACCTTGCCAATTATACGTCTACCAAGGCTATAAGTATATACCCAAGGTCAAAGCTATTTTTATGTGTATACCCAAGGTCAAGGGAAGATCCACAATTACCAAGCTTATTCCACAGAACAATACGATTACACCGTGCGGTCATACTAACCCAGATCCAAATTTCCTTTATGATGACTTACTCATTAACCACAAACCCCAAATATTTCAATTACTTATTTATGTCATGAACACAACATTGATCAGTCTACTAAACTTCAAGGTCAATCGTCCACCTACCTTTCTTTGCAAATCATTCAAAAGAATAAGCCGACCATATTGCTGCCTAAAATTTATAAGGTTACAAAGCTAAACTAAACCCATATTACTTTCATAATCATAAGTACCACTACAGCTACTTACAACATTTCTCCTGTTAAAAAGTTCATTACCCCAATATAAAATTACAGCGATTAAAAATACTACACTTACACACTAACAATATCATAATGAACATTATGTGCTCTCAAGTTAGCATAAAGCCATAGATCACATTTAACACTGGGATACACTGCGTCGTTCCTGTCGCTTGCGCTGCGATGTTGTCCTCTCCAGGTTGTACACTCAGCCTGGTCACCATTGTCTTGTGTCGCTGCTGACTGCTATATCTCCTGTTCCAAGCTCGGAACTGCTTCTTCTTTCTCTACTGCTTCGTCTGGCTCGTCCACCCGTAGTCTGGTCAACCTTACTGGAGGGGTATTCCTTTCCTCTGGCCTGCAGCATCTGACTAGGAAACAGAATAATGCACACACACGTTGCCTCTGCCAAACTCCCACTACTAACAGGCAATTAGTCCAAACACTGACTGAATCCTGGCGAAAGTGTCCATTTCACCACGTCTTACTCGCACAATTTCAAGGTCAATTGTCTGTAATACCTTTTTCAAGTTTGCAAAGCTGTCCCCTGTTGTTGAACTATTTTTAATAATTTGATGTAGTGTCAATAAATCATTACTCACAACAGATAAATTATGATAACGTTCCAACACTAGCTTCTCATTTGACGATAATAATAAAGGCACTTCCGGTATTAATAAATTGTCCGTTAAGTTCCCATATGACATGGAACCTCTGTAATAAGGAAACAATACTATTTTACTAGAATATAATATATAACAGTTCGATGTACCTGGCAAAATACCAGCACAAGAAATTGCTATTGTCGTTTTCCTTACTTCATTAACACAGTCTAATGTAATAAGCAACTCGCTTGGCACTGAATAAACCCAAAACCCTCCATTAAGAACTCGGTGGAATTCCGTTGGTATAGGTCCAGACAGCAGACGACGTTGACACACTTCCGGCACAATGAGTCCCCTCTCCTGGAACAGCAAGGCTTCGCAGCTTTCCTCCCTCCGTACTCGGATAGGGAGGACTGGATCACACACTGCCAACCTCCCTTTGGTGCAGCTCTTCAAATCCCTCTCCGTTAGCGTTGCATACCTCTGTTGGTCATTGGCCACCGCCAAGTAATCACTCACACCCTCAAGGCTCACATACTTATCAATAGTCTCCATGTAAACGGGAAATGTTAAAATTTTGTACAACACAAAATGACGGTCTACTGACTGAATTGGAACTTAAAAATTAATCGTATACCGTCACTATATGCAACTGCATAGCCTTTGCATATAGAATAGAATATATGTACCATGCTGATGTCAATAGGTGCTAAAAGTGAATAACCTTCATGTAACCTACGTACCAATTCCGTTAGCAATTCCGTTAATTTAAAAGGTGATATCAGTACTGAACTAATATGACCTTGCGATACCTCATCTAATGCCCCTTGAATTTTGATCAATTCCGTATGTACATTTTGAATAATAAACTCCATATTCCTTATTACCGAATATAACATATGCTGATATACAATTGTTCTATTTAAATCCACAATATTATCCCGAACTTCTCCCATAACTTTTGCAATTTTATCAAAATTGTTATTCATTAATTTAGCAATGGTTTGAACATCCCCTTGTGTAACTCTCAACCCATCTTGTAATTCCTTCACGTAGGTTAGCTGATTTTTATTCATGTGAACTATGTCCTCGTCCACTTTGGCTAGAATACCAATCTTTGTATTCAATTCGTTAAAGTCATCTACATCTAATGTTCCAAAGAAATACTTTAATCCGCTTCCAACTGAATCTATTAACCCTCTTTTCTTACGAGATCCGCTATCCATGGTACTGACTGGCTCTCTAAATTCCATAAGAACACTGATTTGATTTAACATGCTCCTTAATTGACCCTTTGAATGCCGGGCTTATTTTGATGTTGCATGCGAAAAGTGCTAGGCCTCTATACTATTGGATATGCAAGAAATGCCAGGGCATATTTGTCAAAAATGTAGAAGTTTAGGAAAACGTTTACAGCTCTCTTATTTATGAACGGATCATTGTGAAACTTTTTTTAAACAGTTCATAATACACTATATTTGAATATTCAAACACAAAATATAAGGTCATGCATTACAAAATATATATTTTTTTAGTATATGTATATCTACTTACATGAAATTTTTGTTTTTTTCTAAGTTGAAGGTAGATATCAGATCCAAAAAAAATCTGTAGGCCAATTTTCATTTGTTTCTAGTGATGCTCCTATGGTTGTGCACACACTGTCCAAGTTTTATTACATTTGATCCACAAATAACATATTTACATCACTTTAAAAAAAAATGCGATACAGTACTTTTTTAAAACATTTTGTTTCTATGGTGTAACAATTAAATTCAAGCTTCCAGTTGCAAAATAACTTAAATAATATGTTTTTAATAAAACAAAAAAGAACCAAATCACTTTTTATAAAATGAAATAATTACATATATACAAAATGTCCGCTTGGGCATGTACCTAACAGTTATGTTTCGGGAAGCAGAATGTGTGTACTGCCCTTTTACACTTTCGGCAGATGTAAGAGGATCTTTTCCTTTTACCACCAACCTGTGTACTAACTTTACTGCACACACAGCAATTCCTTTCCAACTGCTTGCCATTTTTTACAGGTAGTTTTTCAAAAAACTCATTGGAAGCTCTGCCTTGAACTTCATCATGAGATGAATTATCTGCTGGTGTTCCGAATAACACTGGTCTATTTTCATTTAACTGCAGCCATTCTCTGCTCAATTCTTCAACTAATAAAACAGTATACATGAGTCTGTTCACTGGCTTGTCTGTATTTAGTTTGTACAGAAGATAAGAATTTAAAATCAATCGTCCAAAAATACTAAACACTACTTTTTTCCAGTATTTAAGAGCTCTGCGGTCATCAAGGTATTGATACAACATTTGATCAGAGCCATCAACACCTCCCATAAAATCATTGTAGGCTCTGATCACTTTAGGTTTACTAGTTATTGATAACCTCTGACCTCTCCTCTTTGTTCTACTAACGCTCACTACCTGCAACAGAATCCGTTGAAAGCAATAGGACTTGGTCTTTTTGGGACTTTTTCTCCCTGTACCCAAGAAGAAGGATTTGTTCCTTTCTAAGATACTTTTTCTCACCCACATTGAACTTCCTCTTCAAACTATCAGGTATTCCTTTTCTCTTTTTCCTAATGGTGCCTGTTAGGAAGGTACATTGAGCATATAAATATTTGGCAAGTTTTATAGATGTAAAAAAGTTATCCACAAATATGTGGTAACCTTTATTTAAAAGGTTGCCCATTTGCATAAGCTTGACTACTACAGTATGCCCCAAACCATTTGCTTTTATTTCATCCTTATCAGATCCTCTAGCACCTCTATATACAAAAAAATTTATGCAATAGTGTGTGACCGAGTCACACAACATCCACAGTTTTATACCCCACCTGTGATGCTTTTTTGGCAGGTATTGTTTCAGTTGTGAGTTGGATTTAGTGCTAATCATACTTTCATCCACTGATAATTTTTGACCAGGGACAAAATAATGCTTGAATAAGCGATTAACATGATCTACCAGGGGATTGAAACGGGCACAAGGGTCATAGTTGGGATCACCTGATTTTGGTAAGTTAGAGCAGTCCAGCATGTGAAAAAACTGCAGGGTGGCCTGAAATCTGTTCCTTGTGAACATTCTAGGGAACCAGGGGATGTACTGGCTAGAATATTTCCACCAATAACTGTAAATGGTTGGTTGAGGTTTGATTCCCATATTTATGAGAACTGCTATGAACGCTTTCATTTCAGCGAGTGTTACTGGTTTCCATTTCTTGGCACGACTGTTTTGTTTCAAACGGTCTCTATTTTTATGTAAGTAATCCTCTGCATATTTGTTTGTATATGTAACAAACATTTCCAGTAGAGTTGTAGTAAAAAACAAACTGAAGTAAGCAATTGGGTTTGAGTTTTTTGGAGGACAGTGTTTGGGGCCAGTCAACTCTTGAAAACTAAATTGATGAGCAAAGCCAGTGTCCTGATCATCAAATGTTTCATTCCAGTCAGATTCATTACCACTAGAATCATTATCACCTGTCCTAAGTGCATTAGCGTCTAGCCTAGGACGACCTCTAGGCCTAGTGACATCAACATCTTCATCTGAACTGCTGTCATCAGTGGAATGGCCTACGTTTGGTGTACGTGGCAGGTTAGGAAATAACCTAGGCCTACCTGAGGTAGATGGTGCATTTACAGTTGGTGAATAATCCGGATCGGAATCTGTATCATCAACTACACTACTCGACTCACTTGAATTATTTCCGTTATTGTCACTAGGAATGTCCACGTCCGTAACAAAACTGTCACTCAAATAATCCTCGTCTAAGACTCTATCTACTGCATTGTCACTCAAGGGGGACGCTGCTCTCTTCATTGTATTCAATACACAATCACAAAGTAAAGATAATGCCACTATTGTACCACTAATACAACATAACCACAACACCACGTGCGGACTGCACGAACGTAAACAATACAGTGCCGTCAGGTGACCAGTTGGTCTAGCGGCAGACAAACGAACTATGAAAACATTAACCTGTCGACGTTATGCGTACATGTATACGCTATAACATTTTTTTTAATTGAAGACAATGAAATACAGAATATTATGATATAAGAATCAATAGTGGTAAATGTCATTTTAATAACAAATAAAAATCAAATTGCGGACGGCGGATTACTCGGCCGTTGGCACTTCTCGCTCAGATGCGGAACGGCGGATTACTCGGCCGTTGGCATTTCTCGCTCAGATATGGGACGGCGGATTACTCGGCCGTTGGCACTCAAAGGGTTAATTGAGCTATTCCCTGTCTTACTCTAAGAATTTCACCTTTTGGTATTTCAAGTTTATGCTTCAATAAATTAATATCCAGATCCTGAACAAGTTTCGAGAGAGCTATGACCAAGTTATTGTAAGACTCAATGTCCAACTTGCTAGCTACTGTCCAATAATTCCCCTGAAATCGTTATGTCTTTTTCCTTAACAAATAACACCCCCGTAGGTAGTAGACTACAATTTCTTTCTTTGCACTCCAACACATGGCCCCCATCTGCACACACTGTTCCTCCGGTAAATCCTGCAATATAGAAATAGTCCCTATTAACACGACGTCAACGTAAAACTCAACCCTACACCAAGCGAGTGTTAATTCCAATGTTAGTTTTACAAACTACACTCTAAACTTCGCTGCGCAATGATATCCATTATAGTATCACGACCTATTTTGGTCCACTATTACAACTTCAGTATATAACGTTTTATAATACGCGCTTACCCAGTTTTACAATTATTTACATATTTTTCCTCAATCATTTATTATTCTTATTCACACTTGAGAACCCTTAATCCTTAATAATACAAGTAATTTTCCAAAACACAGATTTACTTCTACAGTCAAGAAAATATTTTCATCTTTACACTCTCCTACCAAGGAACTGCTGAATACAAAAGGAATTGCCATCATGAATTTATTTACCTTACTTTTTGGAATTTGGAATTAACTTTTACTTTTTGACCTGGTATTATAACCATGCCGTCCCGTTTGCACTGCATTTAATTGATCCTCCTCGGTCCCATCCATCTCTGGGATGACCGGTAACCTAATGGAAACATCTGGCCTCCAATCTAAATCTCGGGGATCATCAATCATTGTTAAATTACCTGAGCTATCACTTGAAGGACTAGGTACTGACTCTGAGCACACGCTCATAGGTGAAAGTACCTCCTCTATGTCAGACACACTGGTCCCAGATTCATCTATGTCACTTAATGTAGATTTCTTAATATTCAATCCATCTAACCTATCTTTTGCAAATATAGGCCTAGATATCCATAATAATGCATTTGCGGCTTCCCGCTCAGATTGCGGTTCACCACAAACCACAGATTCACCAACCACGTCTCCTATCTCCTCGTCCTCTGTGAGTAAGTGTTCCTCTACCCACCTTGCAACTTGCTCGTAATTCTGTATAATTTCATTCCTTAATTCATCCCTAGCTGGCTTCAACTTATTTACATTAATAATAACCTTTCTCGTAACCAATTGAACCTCATACACTACACTGGATATTTTACGTAATATTTCATGTGGAGCCGACCAAAATTTACTAAATTTCGACCCTGGCGCATGCTTCAAAGCTTCATGATAAACATAAACCTTATCACCTGGTTCAAATTCTACAGTCTTAGTACCCTTATCATAATACTGCTTACTCCGCGTACGACTCTTCTGAGTCAAATCCGTGGCTAATTTAAATGCCCCTTGTAATTTTTCTGCTAGATCAACACACGGTGAATCCGTTTGCAATGTACAATTATAGTGATCATCACTTGGTCAGGAAGCTCTGAAACATAACTGTTAACTTGGCCTAATTAGGATATGTTGTTTTCTTAAACAAATTTGGTTAGTGTAATTTGCTGGTACGTCCCAGGATTGGGATTGCGGCTTCATCCTTGGGATGAGTATTCTTTACGGAGGGTCGTCCAGTATTGTAGCTGGTCGTCGCCTGTAGTCATCTGGTCCGGCGTACGGCTCTGCAATGGCTGCGATGTAGGGATGCTCCGAAGCTGCAACTGCCACGAAGAAGTTCTCTGTAGTTGTCCTCGCGAATACGTCTAGAGTTATGATCTGTAATGAGTTTCTTATTGTTTCGTTGCGGACGGACCATGGTTGGCGGGTGATGGAGCGGAGAGCCTTGGATTGAATGGTTTCCAGGGCTTTTCGATTCGAGCGGCTGCAGTTTGACCACCAAGCTGTGCAAGCATACATCATTAATGATCTAACAACAGCTAGAAATATGGAGACTTTTGCACCCATTGGTAGGGATGATCTACGGTTTATTAGAGGACCTATTGATCCTGCGATCCGCTTGGCCTCTACTGCTTTCTTTTTCGCGTGAGGACCGAAGTTTAACCTGGAATCAAGCGTAACACCAAGATATTTAGTTTGCTGCTTCCAAGCGATCGGCTCGTCATCCAGTGTCACAGGCGGCGGGAGTCTCTGCGGCATCCTACGGCGCTTTCTGAAACAAACAGCTGTGCTCTTGTCGGTGTTGATGCGGATACGCCATTTCTCTAGCCAGGGGGAGAGAAGATCCATCTGTTGTTGCATGACGTCAGCGGCACGCAACGGTTGGAAGCTTCTGCACAGAAACATGGCATCATCGGCATACAGAGATAGCGTTACTCTGGGGACCAGTGGCATGTCATTTGTGTAAACGAGGTACAGCACTGGGCCCAGGACGCTGCCCTGGGGGATGCCTGCTTCGATCGCTCTCTCTGAGGACAGCTCTCCATCTACACAGATACGGAATGAGCGGCCAGTCAGATAAGACCGGATGAGGTGAGTTATGCAGGGGGGCACCGGTGAGTTTGCCAGCTTGTAGAGCAGGCCCTCATGCCAGACCTTGTCAAATGCTTTGCTGACGTCCAGGAACACTGCAACAGAGCACAGGTGAAGGTTGGCGTTGTCCACCAGCGTGTTGACAACACGAACCAGCTGTCGGGTTGTCGAGTGGTCGCGCCTGAAGCCAAACTGTTCTGGTCGGATAAAGCCATCCAGGAAAGGAGCTATGCGGGATAAGAGGAGTCTCTCGAAACTTTTGGAGATGGAGGAGAGGAGTGAGATGGGGCGGAAATTTTGTGGGAGTAGTCTGGATTTTCCGGGTTTAGGAATAAGGATGACTTTAGCGACCTTCCAGCTGGAGGGAAAGTGATGTAGTCGGATAGCATCGTTGAAAACTGTAACTAAACAGATTAGCAGTGCTATAGGAGTTGCAAGGAGTGCCCTGGATCTAACTCCATCCAGTCCGGAGCTTTGCGCGGCTTCGATTTCTTGATAGTGGCCTGTAACTCTTAAAGAGTAATCGGCTCTATCTCGATGTCGGGAGCTGCAACAAAAAAAATTGTTTAGCGTGTTCTCGACGTGCTCGCAGTGGTCGTCGTCGTATATGTCTGCATTCGGCCTGAACTGTTCCTCCATCGTATCAGCAAAAGCTTCGGCTTTATCAGTAACAGAGTAGACAAGTCCTTGTTGGCCGTGCAGGGGCTGATGCGTGGATTTCTCGCCCCTCAGGATATTTGCAGTCTTCCAGGCACTGCAATCCTCTAGTTCAAGACTAGACAAATATGATTTCCAAGACTCTGTCCTATAATCAAACAACATCTGTTTAACAATGTTGCACTGTGCGTAGAAGGCCCGTTTGTTACACGGGTGTCGCGTTTGCTGCCATATACGTCGTAGACGCCTCCGTTTATCTACAGCTGTCGTGATGATGATGACAGCCAGGGCCGACCTTGTGTCTTTTGGACGTCCAGGCCGACGCCGCCGCCAGAGCACCCGTGACGGCTGTGTGCATGTCTGTAACATATAACGGTCCAAGTCATTCGGATTAGCAGCTGGCGCTGGGGCTGCAGTTGCTTGCTCAGGATACGACTGTACACTTCCCAGTTAGTTCTGACTAAAGAGCCAATTGGAGGAATCCTTGAGGCTGGAGTCGTCGCTATATCTGCTAAGACGGGTACATGGTCGGACGATAAGTCGTCTGCCACTCGCACTTCCATATGATGCTTTGTTCCTGAAACAAAAACACTTTAATGACATCAGGAAGTGCGTTGAGCCTCGTCGGGTAGTGCGTGGGGTCCACAGGCGCGGCTACGAGCGTGTCACCTCTTCCTGAAACATAGTTAAGAAATCGGCGTTCTTGGAGTTTGTCCGCCTGCTGTGCCATGACTGGTGCCTGGCATTGGGGTCACCACCTATGATGACTGTTCCCGCTGCCAAGCAAGATGTCAACCTCATCAGGGCGGAGGACAACAGACGGCGCGCAGTAAGCTGCGAACACACATACCTTGGAGCCACCAGCATTGACGGCTATGCCGGTGGACTCGAGGTCATTAGTATTAATATGGACTTGGCGGTGCACAACACTCCTGTGTACTAGAATAGCTGTTCCTCCCCCGGGATTTGACCACGTGAAGGTCTGCCCGTCCGGTAAGTGGGGTATCCTGGAACATTAAATACAGTGGCGGGCTGTAGGTGTGTTTCCGTTAGTAGGATTAGGTCGACATCGTGGTCAACAGCAAAGAGATGGAGTTCGTTCCTCCGAGTCCCTACGCCGTTTGCGTTCCAGATGGCAAGTTTTAGACTTCTATCCATTGGAGAGGAGTTCCTGGAAAGACGTCAGTATGGCAGCAAGCAACTAGCTGGGAGTTTTCTTGTTGTCGGATACGATCGTTACTACAGTCGGGGCCACCAAATTAGGCGGGTGGGTGGAATTGCGCCGTTGCCAGATTGTGCAAACATTGTGAAATAGAATAATCCATTGTAGAATTGTATCCATTTTAGAGCTTTATGTTGTTTGCTTTCTCCTGAGATTCTGATGACATCTTACAACTTACAAAGATGAAAATCTATTATTGGCTTCAGGAGAGACCGCTGATGATAACGGTATATAATTTTTGTATGTAAATACAAAACATGTAATTTTGAAATACTAAATACCTACAAACCAATTTTAATTCATTAACATGGTGTATTAAACATTTCAGTAAGCGAGGAAGTTTTTTATTTTTTGGTTAGGAAAAATTTTTTCTGTGGCAAAATTTAGTAAAAATAAACATGCTTAAAACAATCTGTTTTGCTTTCCTTAGCAAAATTATTTTAAATATAAACATTTTAAACACGTATAGTAATAGAAATAATAAAGAAACATTTTTAAGTAATTATTATTAAACAAGTAACATTGTTAGTACTTACGGTTACATAATCACAGTGAAATTATATGTCAGTCCATGGTTGATGTGATCACTTGGTGGTTCAGAGTTACTTGCTTTTAATCTTTGTCAATGTCATAGTCACTGTCGCTGTTTTCACTGTCTGATGAGTCGTCTCTAAGGTTTATAATAAATGGTTCCATTATGTCATCTCTAACAATTTCTTTAGCCCAATCGTCAGACTGCAAATTCTCACTGTGTCTCACACAATTTTCCCAATCGACAGCGGTGACGTTATCTATAGCTTCTGAAGTGAGTTTTTCAACATCTGCTAATTTGAAAGTACTATTTCTTGTAGCAAAATCTCGCTTGACTTGTGCCCAGATAAGTTCAATCGGGTTGTACTGGCAGTGGTAAGGAGGCAACCTCACCACTTCATGGCCCCATGACAACGCTAGTTCGTCAAGCTCGTATTTTTGTGTTGTCTAAAAGGTATCACTTTTACAAGTAATTCCGCTTCAGTTTCCTTGTCAAGAAAATCAATATTTGTTTCTATTTAACCAGTCTTGTATATCTTTTCTCTTCCAGTTAGATGAGGGAACTTTGTCAATTTGTGCAGAGTGGTAGGGTGCATTGTCCATAACGATGACTGTAGGTTTTTCCAAACTTGATAGAAGATCTTCACAAAACCACCTCTTAAATGATGTATGATTCATTTCAGCATGATAGTCTGTACAGGTTGTTTTATATCTAAAAACCCATTTGCACTGTGGAATAAATCCTTTTGAATTTCCTGAATGCCACACTATTAATCTACCATCTTTCCCTGTTGGCACTTTCAAACCACCATTTATGTCAGAATGCTGCCAAATAAAATGTTTTGTGTGACTTTGGTTTACCCATGTTTCGTCTAGATACACGCGATCAACGTTTTCATACCGTACAGATTTCATTTTCCTTAAAAATTGTGCACGTGCAACCACAATGTCCTGTCTTTCCATCAAAAATTTATGACCATCGTTTCCTAGTTGATCGTACACTTCCCTTGTATTCAATTTTTTTTGAAGTTTTGTTCTCACTTTTTCAGCTGTTGGAAACTCACCTTGGTCATTAAACTCCAAAATTGTTCTTCGAACCAGATCACAATCAAAGTCACTCAAAACAGTCAGTTGTTTCTCTCGTGAATATTATTTTTTGGGGAAGAGAAATCATATGTTAGTAACAATGTTTGTTCCTGGACACATCGTTGAACAGAACGAAGACTTAATCCACACACACATTTGATGTAAGTTCTTGACTTTTCTTGAAGTTAATTGTTCCAAGAACACCAGGATTAGCTAAACCTTTCAGAAAATTCAGAACGTTAACTACAACACATTATTTTAGTTTGACTATTTAAATCACTTTTTTAATACCCTCTAATCGTCTCCTTTTCACAGGTGTTTTTTCGTACCATGCAGGCCTGGCGTATGTCAGGACCGGTCGAATTATGGCCCTGTACAGCAGCAGCTTGGTGGTGAGTGAGTGGGAGGGCAGCGGCTGGTCGTAGTAGCGGATGAAGACTTCTGCGTGCGGCCTTAGCTTTTCTCAGTCTGTCTTCTGCAGCTGGAGTGGTTGTTAATGTCCTGTTTTAAGGTCATCCCCAGGTATCTCAGCCTCTTTGTCCATGCGAGACGTTGGCCTTCCAGGTGTAGCTTATTCTGTGCGACATGGCCCCACCTCTTCGTGGTGAAACATATTGCCGCACATTTGTCAGTGTCCTTCCAGCCATCTTTCAAAGTTCGAAACACAGCCACATCCATTGGCTATGTAAGGTGAGTGGAATTCGGTATTAGAGCCACTAAAATTATTCCATTTTTTGGACAAAATGTGCTAGTAGTTAAAGTGAGGTGATAAACATGTCCATCTATGAATAGTATAACTTTACTGGTCTTGCAACATTTTCTTTCAACAATCATGGATAGAATATGTTTGTTATGTACTCATAGAACAGCTCCCCTGTCATCCACCCGCTGTCTGATTTTCCTACTGCCCAGTCTGAAGGCACACTTTCTGCGATGTCTATAGGGATTCTTTCATAACTAAATACAATCATAGGGGGTGGAATAGCTCCACCGGCACTGCAATTTATTAATACAGTAAGACACTCCTTCTCATCGGTATTAACTACCTGTTAAACTTCTTTGATCCCCGAGGCACCAAAACTTTATTGCTTTTGGGGTTTAAGAAAAATGCTGCTTCATCAGCGTTAAAGATTCTTGAAGGGTCTTCCAAAATGTTGTCATTGCCTTCTTCTTTGAGATGATTATGAACTTCCATAAACCAGTTATCCAAACTAATTTTGGAAACTGCTGCTCTTGACGCAGTCAAATTCTGTGCTATTCTAGCACTTACTTGAGGATTCTCTTACAAAATCCTGCAAACCAAGACCTACCAGATCTATCATCTGTGAATGGGGTTTCCTTCTTTAGATGTTTTATTAAACACTGGACAGTGTCTAAGAATTGGTGTTGGCCTACGGGAAAACCGCACTTTGCCATTTACTTACTGAACAAGTAAGTTTTCTTCGGTTTTTGATAATATTGCCTCTGGTCCCATACGGCGATGGTATGGTGTTTTTCCATTAATTTTGCTAAGCAAAGTGGTTCTTGGAACACTATTTGCTTTTGCAGCAGAAGCAACAGATCGTCCACTCTACATCAGCTATAGCTTTTAGCATTTGCTCATCAGAATATGAATGCATTTGTCCTTTTAACAGGTGGCATCTAGATCTGAAACAATAACCCTTATTATAGGCCTACAATAAAGCAGAATATATTTATTCCTAATGTAACCTTTAGAAAATATTACAACAAAAATCATCATCTTGAATAATTTATAACTTCACACAAGTGTTTGAACTTTAAAGAAGAGGTATGGGTGTATTATATTCATAACTCTAGGATTATATATGTCCTTTTAGTAGGTGTTACTGCTATGATTTTAATGTCAATTACTGTCAAAATTAAATTTGATTAAAGATTTATCATTATAATCAAATTAAAACACCGACAAAATGTAATTGATAAGTTACGAAGATGTGTTTGTGTAGTTGACATGTCTTGTGTAGGTAGTTGTCACCCCATATCAAGTACTGGAACAATGGCCAAAGTTGGACAATTGTATTAAGGAAGTGTGTTCATTAAAATGAACTGTATTTCAATAACATATAACCTCAAAGTTATATAAAAAAATTATGTTTTGGTAGTTGACAGGGGGTGTCAACTACTGAAAAATGGCATAATTTGTGTGTTAGTAGTTGACACCCTATTTGGCCAAACCCAATATTCTCAATCAAACTGTAAAACTTAAAAAAAATATTATTTAATTTGAATAAACTGAAGTTCATAGTATTGAATGCTTATAGCATTATTATTGCTACAAAATAAATAAAGATGAACTTACCTTCCTTGTGGTTTCTTATAGGAAAACAGTAAAATCGGAGAAGCTCCTTGTAGAGTTGTTTTCACAACATTTTGGAGGGAAACTATTAACTGAACTGCTGCAAGGAGTTGTAATGCAACATATGAATGTGTATATTTTTTTACTGTCTTATAAAATCACAATCAGCTGACAGGTTTCCTTATTGTTAACAATCAAAATCAAACCTAATAACGACTGGAACAGTGTCTACTACTGGTGCACTTAGCTTACTAACTGAACTATCATCAGAAGAATTGATGTCTTCAAGTGAATCAACTTCATCGTCACTGCCATTGTCACGAAAGTTAACACCGGACTCATAAACACCAGAAATTAGAGTACCTTCACTTACTGGGGAATGATTCCTTTTTCTTTCACTCATTTTATATGTAGATTTAACGTAATTCTATGTTCACTCTCAACAAGCAAACAATAACAAACACTGGTTAACTACTGTTGCTGCTAGATCAGCTGTTATCAACGGCATCGGCAGCCGGCAGGTTCGCGACAAACCAACAGCCACACAATCACGTCGTTCTTCTACATGGCATTCTATATATAAGTAAGATTTTCGTAATAACTGATATTTAATGAAATAAAAACACTCTTTGGCTTTTATTTTTATGTTATAAGAATTCAATAAATCAATGAAATATCCTTGATTTCCATCAAACATATAACATTCATTGGATTGCGTCATAAATATTACAAAAATACAAGTACAGTTTATATCTATACATACAGACCATTTATTTCCAATAAATTCACTGAGGGTGTAGAAACATTTTTCTATTAAAAAAAACCTTCAGTGTTCTCTTAAAGACCATTACATCATTTACATTCCTTAGGTCCACAGGAAGAGAATTATAAAAAAATTACGCCATTATAAAAACTGTGATGTTTGAAAAAAGAGGTTGTATGGGGGAATATTTAATTTCTTGCTATTCCTGAGATAGTGTCTGGACTGTGGAATTAGTAACTCGAAAATGCCCTGGTTTTCCTTAAAAAATGATCAATGTGTGGTAAATCTGATTGACGGTTGCCAGCAATAGCTCTCACCGCTTTCTTCTGCAAAAGAAAGACATGGTTTTTTCTGCAATTTCCAAAACCCCCAAATTTTAACAGAGTATGAAAGGTAGGGATACACCAATGCAAAATATGAAGTCAGAAACACATCAGTGCCCGTGAAAGATGAAAGTCTACGAAGAACAAAAATCGCAGCACAGACTTTACGTGCGACATGATTTACATGCAAGGAGAAGCTAAAATTCCTATCGACAATTAGGCCTAAAAACTTGACCATTTGCTCAGAACAAACCTCTGTATCGCCAACCGCCAACCCAAACACTCAAAGAGTCATTGCGTCTTGATGAAATCGAAAAGTCCAGCAATGTAGTTTTATCAGTATTCACGGCCAAACCATTACTCTGAAACGACTGGACTATTGAATTACACTGAACAAACTATTCATCTCCATATTGAAACGACAAGACTCATCAATTCAACAAGCCCCTCGAAACACAACTGCTGAGGTCATTCACATACAAAATAAAGAGGAAGGGTCCAAGTATGGAGCCCTGTGGCACACCCGTCTTGACAATCTGCTCGTCAGAAAAGCATCTTTTCCTAGTATTTACGTCAACGTATGGAATTTCCACAACTTGTACGCTGACTCGAGAAAGATGACAGCCATTGATTTGCCAAGCCACGCACACCCATTCTTGTCGAGCTTTTCCAAAAGAAGTCCATGCGAAACCATTTTAAATGCTTTTCTCAAATCAAAAAAGATACCAGCAGAAAACTGTCCTTCATCAAGAGCTTTAACAACTTTATCCAAGAGAGCAAACATTGCTCTCACAGTTGAGCCTCCCCTGACAAAGCCAAACTGTTTGTCAAACAAAACGTTATTACTCTCCAGGATAGCCTTTTACCTTATAAAAACTGCCTTCTCAAACACCTCAGAAAATGTAGATCCAATCGAAATAGGCCTGAAATTATCAAGTTCCTTAACCAGTCCCCTTGTATGTAACGGCTTCACTATAGACAACTTTAAAATGTCAGCAATCACGCCATTTACAAACGAAACATTTATCAAATGAGCAAGTGGCCTAACAAAATACTCCGTACATGATTTAAGAAGCTTCGATGATATATTGTCGAAGCCAGAAGAAGCCTTTGCTTTTATAGATCTGATGATATCAGATACTTCCACTTCAGAAACAGGTTAAAAGAAAAATGAAGACACCCCTGCACATGATTTTTGTTGAAGAAGAGACAACGATATGGAAGATGAACTTGCATTCGACACATTAATGAATAAATCATTGAACAAGTTGGAAACGTCCTTCAGATCCCTTAACAATGGCTCCATTACTATCCTTGATGGTTCGAGGCATATCTCCCGAAACCCTTACCTTACCTCTACGATCGTTCATTATGTCCCACACAGTCTTAACTTTATTTGAGGAAGTCTGCAGTAAAACAACGCAACAAAGATTAAAGTGTACCTTACCGCACGGGATGACAGACGCCAGACTACATGCGAGCTGTTGGGGTGTGTGGTGTAGGGGAGGGGGGTTGACAACTTGGTTCCGGGGAAATCTTTTTCAAGAGGGCACTTCCTTCTCTTTACAGCTACCACAGCTATATTCCCAGACTTATGAGAGAAGGTAATGAGGTCTCAGGTGGTGTGGAATTTTTTGGATCCTCTTATCAGTCATTTCGATCGCGCTTGGGGAAGCTACTATGACGGGCAACTGTGTTAGTTCTTAATTTGTTGTTGTTTAGCTGTTTACTGTTATTATTATTGTGTTCATATTATATACGTGTTATTATTGTTGCCCAGATTCCTATATATATATATATATATATATATATATATATATATATATATATCATAACACTATTGACCCTAAAGTAACCCACCATTATTATTTTTATTATATCATTTTTGTTGTTTAGCTGTTTCTGTTGTTATTATTATTGTGTTCAGATTTATACGTGTTATTACTGTTGTTCAGATTATATAAATATCATCTCACTATAGACCTTAATGTCACTCGCCATTATTATTATATAACTTTTGTTGTCAGCTTTTTCCGTTGTTATTATTATTGTGTTCAGATTCTATACGTGTATTATTTTTATATAATTTTTGTTATTTAGCTGCTACTTTTATTATTATCTCGTTCAAACTCTTTACGTGTTATTATTGTTGTTAACTTGCAATTATTCTTGTTTAGATTCCATGGATATCATTACACTCATATAAACCTTATTTTAACTCGCCATAATCCTTTATGTTATTATTGTTATTTTTCTCTGATTGTGTTTTGATTTTGTTGTTTTGATTAATATTGAGTAAAATGCTTGGTTATGGATAGCTGCCACCTTTGTTATAAGTTGTGTTGTACAAAATGGTTTACCGTTGAAATAAATAAGTAAATAAATAAAAAATTTAACTTTAGATGATTTAGCTTCCCTCAGACTAGTCCTATATTGCCTCTTCAAAGAAAGGTAGTGTGTTCTTCTTTCATCAGAAAAACTCAGGTCTTTAGTTTTATAATACCAATGCGCAACCAAATCACGTAGCTCAATTTGCTCCTGGGTCAAAGACACTTTGGCATTTGGAGAACACCCACGAACCCAAACTCTTTTCTCAGGAAAAGCCTGAATGAACTCTATAGAGGACATAAACAAGCTCATTTTATCATCCATTGTTCTAGCTGCATAAACATCATGTCATGTTTCCCCACCCAGAAGATGTCTAAAAATACGAACATTATCCTCTAAAAATGATCGCTTCGGGCAATCAGGACTAGATAAATACCTGACATGTGAGATTTGTGCATGGTGATCGGACAGAGCATTTATCTCGACAGAGCAACTGAAAATGTCTTCAGAAAGATCAGTATATACGTGATCGATTAGGGACCGGAAGTTTTTAAATTCCCTCGTAAATGAAGTTACTTTATTGCTTAAGTCGTGAGATGCTATCATGGATAAAAGATTATCTACTTTTATGTCAGTAACAGAGAGATTAACATTGAAATCGCCCACAACAGCAGTTCTAACAGCTGGATTTATAATTTTGTGAAAGCGATCGGATAAACATTCATAAAACATTTCATGTTCTTGCACTGACGCTGAAAAAGGTTTCGGCTTATAAGCGGTAACAACAAGAAGAGGAAACTGTCTGAATTGAAAAATCGCTGCCCCAAGCTCACACCTACCCTCCTCACAATATCGGGAGTCATCTAAAACATTGTGTTTTATTGAAGATTTATTAAAAACGCAAACACTTCCCTTTTAGTAAATTGTCCTACTGTATCGTTATTATAGTACATATTTTATATTACTTTGGAGCTAATACTTTATAAATCAAAACAACTTTTCGGAAATACTTGATTCATTCCTAATTAAAGTTCACCCAAACTTTTAACAAAGTTTACAAACTTTAGATTTGATTTTCTTTAAAAACTTCTCACAATCGATAAAATCTAATTAAGAGTCTGATTAAAAAAGAATTAAAATTAAAATGAAACTAAAAATGTATACTTCTCCAAAATGGCTTAAATTAACAAAATAAAATAAAAAGTTCTCTTCTCAAAATATTCAAAATCAAAATAACACAAAACTTTATATTAACTTTACGACAAAAATTTAATTCACGATACTTCAAAAAATTTGAATTAATTCTCAGACTCTGTAATATGGGAAACTTTAGAAATTTAATTACAACAGTATAAAATAAAAGATATTAACTAAACGCTGGTACGGGACTTATTACTTTGAAGACTATGGAGGCTGATAGGAAACTAAAAACGCACTAAAGAAAATTAATAACTTGATTTAAATTTACACACAATAAAAAGAATTACTCTAGATCCCAAACAATAGGATTAGAGGAAGAACTACTGCTTCTCAGCTGGACGTCTCTACGTTGTCGTTCTCACTTCAAGACTGGTCCCCCTCTCTCCGGGAACCGGCGCTCGGGAACGTATCGCCGTACATATCTCGATCAGCTGATGTACCGGTCTAACCAACAAACAATGTCCATGTACCGCGTCTAGTTAACAAAAGAGCCTACTTCATACCGCGATTCAGCATAAATAATTACAACTACGGTACACTACCTTCACCAAGGCCTTTGTATGGCACTCTTACCCCAGACATCCCGTATTTTCTAATAGTAGATGAGGCATTTGGCCTCTCAGTACATTTACAAAGGCCATATTGGGGAAAACAACTGACTGTTACAAAAAGGGTTTTCAACTACAGAATCTGCCGGTCAAGAAAATATATTGAATGTACTTTTATTATTATCTCGTCCAAACTATTAAGCAACAAATTTAGAATCTTTCATCGCTCTCTCAATGTGAATCCAAACTTTTGTATTGTTGCCGTAGATGCCAAAATGTACCAGTAAAGATAACGGGTAACACTTTAACCTTCCACAAGTGCGAGGAAGGAGAAACGATTCAGTACGACATTGTCTGCTCTCTCTATCCTTCTGTAAATAAATTTAAATCGTATCCAAAATGACATCCAAAAATTTTCTGGGTGACAGATAATGTAGGGGGCAAAAGATACAGGTTGAAGGCCTACTAAAATGTAAAGTTTTAACCCCATTAAAGTTGTACCACCCGGTTCTCCCCACACGCATGAACAAAAAATTAATGTTTGTTTTATGTAGAACTTGTGGGGAAAACATGTACAACCTCCGGGTGATTGGACCAACACTGCGAAGGAGAGAGCATTGACTCATGGACAATGCAAGAAATCCGAAAGCTTGTGGAAAAGGGATACAACATTTTAGAAATGCATGAATTGTGGAAGTATGAGGTGGTCAATTACGAAGACGGAGGCCTATTTACGGATTTTGTAAACAACTTTTAAAAAATCAAACTGGAGGCATCGGGCTACCCGTCCTAATGTCTTACTGAAGAAGATAAGGCCAATCAATTGCATTCAAAATTATTTCGAACACGAAGGTATCGGCCTCGACCCTGTCAAAATTGAGAAGAACTGGGATCTTCGCCCACTCGCAAAATTAATGGTGAACTCCTTTTGGGGGAAAATTCGGATAAAGAAAGAACCAGACAAGAACGCACTTTTCAAACTATTATTAGTTGGAGCTGGCTATCGCGTAGTAGGTGGCCATGATGGTGATTCCCGCCAACGCCTCGTCCGTGGTGATGCCGAAGCACATCCATGTGAACAGTTAATTGGCCCTCAGGGCCTGCGCCAAGAACTGCTGGTCCACTTTCATTAAATGGTCCATGTGCTTGGCGTACGTGTTCGTGAATCTCGTGATTGACGAGACGATGTCGTCGGCGCCTTTTGCGTTGGCGTTGTTAATTGTGTTGGCCTTCTCGAAGAGAGTTTGGACGTTGTTGTACATCCGTAGAGTACAACGGATGATTTTTTTTCTAAATCTAATTTATGATTATGAGGATCACAAGAATACGAGAGGACCAGCACCGGTCATTCCGCCATGATCATCATCATCCGAGTTTCCTTGGTTTGTTTGCTGAGATTGTCTTCTATCCATTCCTGCATATCTGGCTTCTTCCATTGCCTTCTTCCTATTCATAACCTTCTCTGATGCTCCCCCGTAGAACCGACCGCCCATGTCTCCTCCCAACAACTCTTTTGAAATTACTCAAGCATCTGTTGTGACTGCACTGATAATAATATTCCGATAGTTGTTGAACTGCGTGTACTCCTCCAACACCTTAGCGTCACAATTTAATGTTATGAGGGCGCAAACACGTCATCGGTTTATTGTAGGTGGTGGAAAAAATGCTAAGATAGGCGTCATCAACAAGACGACAGCACCTCCATGTGATCTGATCACGTGATATCTGGCCCCAGTATACAAGGCGAGCAACACTCTCCATCACATTTTGTTTACTCTTCTGGCAGCAGGGTTTTGGCGTAGCAACCGTACGTGGCCCAGAGTTCGCGCTTTCTTGTTCATACTCTGAAAGAACAAGCACTCTGCCGTACTACTTTTTCATCTGCATCTGGATATCTCATTTATATTTGAATTTATTTCCTTTATAATACTAAGGTATTAGTAGAGAATACGACTCGTTTCAGTTATGACATTGATGACATACATATATGATGTTATAAACCAATATAATGTTTGTTATTGCTACACTTACAGTTATTATTAAATTATATAATAAACAGATGCCATACATATTGATGTATAAGTGTTATAAAATTAAAAACTTACATTTGCCGAGTGAAACCAGCATCCGGCTACTCGGCTTTCTGGCCGAGTTCTTCTCTTTTAAGGCATTTGTCAATGCCTTTTCGAAGTCGCAAGTTATTAATGAGGGATACCAGTCAGGCAGAACCTCGTTCAAGTAGGCAAATACTCTACTGTAGAGAAGTTCGGTCTTCCTGCCCATCAGCACACTTGCCACCGGAAAAGCCTATTAAAAATCAGTTTGCATATTATATCTAAAAACTATATGATATATTATATTAAGTTTCGATAATTTCAATTGTATAGATGTTATTTTTTGGAACAATAATGATTTCAGTATTAAGAATGTAACTTGCAGTTGTACGGCTATTGTGCCAATATCATTTAAAACACATATACACATCTGAAATACTGTAAATTTTAAATATCCTGTACGAGTCACTTACTCTGAGATTTTAGATGTACTACTATTTTTTTTTTTTTACTTCTAATTAGTTTTACTGTAAATTCATTGCAAAAATTGTCAACCCACGTATGTATATAAACAATAGGCACATTCCACCTTGTGACCAATTACATTTTACAATTTATTATGTATATCATTTTGAAAATGTAATATAATGACGTAATAATAATTGAATACATTACTTTCGCACCGTATAGATTTGAGGAATAAAAATATGTTTTCAAATATACAAGAAATGTCAGACAAAATTGGCAATAGGCTATACACACAAATAAATATAAATGGTTTATTGCATATTGCAACCCTTGTACCGATCCGTAGGGTGTAGTTTGACTTGCCATTTTACGATTGGAGTACGCTGGCCTATTAAATTTGATGTGCCATTCTGATGAAACATCATTGTTATTGCAGGAGATAGACAAAATATAGAAAATATGGTAACTTACATGGTCGAAATAAACAGCACAGAGTTAGGAGCTGGCTGCTTGGAGGCGTGCTCAGCACTACCTTGAATGTGCCGTCCAAGTGTATGTGGATGCCATCGGTCGAGAGCCTTGCGGACAGATTCTCGGAGATGAAGATTACGGCAACATCGCCTTGTAGTAATCTTCACCCCGATGATTCTGCCCGTACGTAGGGTTCTTTCAAATCAAATCAAATCAAAAACATCTTTATTTACATGATCATCAAGATACAGTAATGGCGTCAAACAATACAAAGTGATATTAAATAGACTTTACAGTAGTTATAACATTTAGTTATATAATGTTAGAAATGTCTTGATCAGCCTTCTTCCACTGCAGGAACTCTTCAAGGCTGTAGAAAGGTCGCTGCAGTAACCATTCAGTCAGGCTTGATCGTAAGCTTTTTCCCTGGGTGCGTCTTATGTCTGTTGGTAAAAGATTGTAAAATTTTGTTCCTGAGTATGAAGGCTTCTTCTCGTATAGGGTTGTCCGATGTAGAGGCAGGATATACTTTGAAGTTGTTCTTGTTCCGTAAGTATGTATATCTTGACCTTTAATCTGCATGCTTACGTCAACATATAACACTAATTCCCTGATGTAAAGAGCTATTACTGTCATAATTTTCAGGCTTATGAATGCTTCTCTGCAGCTATCCCTAGCTTGTAGCCCATACAGGATTCTTATGGCTCTCTTTTGTAGCAGGAGGATACGGTGTAGGTTTCCTGATGAGGTTCCACCCCAGGATGCAAGGCCATATCTTATATGAGATTATACAAGTGCGTGATAGGCAATTTTTGAAGTAGCTTGATCGGTTGTCTGGTTGATGCGCTTTAAGGCATACAGTGAGGTGTTGATTTTGGTGGTAATACTATCAGTGTGTTTGTTCCAGAACATGTCATCGTCAATGATGACTCCTAGGAATGTTGAATTGTTCTCCCTCATCACTTCTGGCAGTGCTGCAACTAAGTCTTTTTTCTTACCAAAGGCTATTTGTTTGGTTTTGTTTTCATTAACTACTAAGTCATTGAAGTGACAGTACTGGTAGGCCATATCGAGTTAAATTAATGATTGAACAGCTAGGGCATCTGCAGATTTCTCAGCTAGCAGCAATGTTGTGTCATCTGCGTACATTAAGGGCGTGCAGTGTTCTCCCAAGTATTGAGGCAGGTTATGGGTAAAAAGAATGAATAACACAGGAATACTGATCCTTCAGGAACGCCCCTATTTGTTGGTAGAAGAGGTGATCTGATCTTCTTTACTGTTCCCTTGTGTGTCTGCCTTAATTCAACAACTTGCTGGCGTCCTTCAAGGTAACTTTTAAACCACTTTTACTTTTCTTTTGACTGTTTATTGTTTGCCATGCAGCCTTTGATTTGTTTTCTGCTTGTTTTATATAATCTGCTGATGCTTGGCGTCTAAGTGATCTAAGTTTAAGGTCATAATTCTTTTTAGCTTCCACCATTTCTATCTTGATTTCATCTTGTCCAGTCAACTCATAACGCCTAAAGTATCCAAGATAGACTTGTTTTAAGCGGTTGGTTTCTTCATTTGCAATTAATGTTAACTTTATTTTCTTTTTAGTTCTTATGTTTTTAACAGGGGCTACCAAATTCATGATTGTAGTTATTTGTGACAGGAAGATGTTGTAGGCTTCTTCTGCAGTTGGAGCATAAAAAACTGAATTCCAGTCTTCTTTTTTTAGTTCTTCTTTAATGGAGTCCATGTTTCTCTGGTTAAAGACTCGGCCTATGGTGCTGGAGATACAGGGAAAGTTTCCTTGGATTTGAAATTCACAGAGCTGGGCTGTGTGGTCTGCAATGCCGGCATGCAACACTTTAGTTTTTCATCTGGTATGCTTATTTGAGGAGATAGAGTCCATGGAGGACATGGAAGTGGGGGTTATTCTTGTAGGAGGCAGTGACAATCCTACTATGTTGTGGCTTTGCAGTGTGTCATTGAGCTTTTTTGTGTTCCTGTCAGGCTCTAAACTGTTCACATTGACATCTCCCATAATTATTACAGTATGTTTTTCGGCCCCAGTTTCTTCTAAGGTAGATGAGAGAATGTCCAAGGCATCATCCAGTCGAGCAGTTGGTGTTCTGTAGACTCCCATTACAAACAGGTGTTCTTTACCCAGTGTTATTTTTATTACTGCAAGTTCACAAATGAATCGATTTTGTTAAAAGTACGCAACTCCACAAATACAAACTTTTCAGGAATCATAAAAAACATTATAACTGTTGTATTTTTTTAAATATAAATTTTTTATATTGTACAAAATTTAACGTGGAACTAATAACTAACTCTGACAAAATTTTGCTAAGGTATGATTTGATTTAGTGCTGTAAATTAAGCAAAATGTTTCTATTTTTGGCAAGGTTTTTTTTTAATGGGCGTAAATCCTAGGGCGTAAATCTGTTGTGCTGACATTTGGAGACATGGCGGAGAAAGTTTCAGGTCTAGTTAGTTCAGCCTTTTCACTGGCGGCAGCCTCTTTTAGAGCTTTGTTAAGTTTTTTATTCCTGTAGTTATCAGCTTTTAATTTACCATCAATATGTTTGTATTCAGAATATAAGCAAGTGTCTATCACTTACGGTCGCAGTTTCTTGAGTGCCATAGAATATAACTTCGTAGTTTGGTTTGTTGGTTTCTTTTTCGTTAAAGATTACATTTTCAATAATAGCTGGCCAGTAGGGAAAGCCTCTTATTTTAACAAAATCCTTGTTACCTTGTCTAAATTTCGGTGACATGTTCAAAATTGTAGTGATTAAAGTTCAAAGGGTTAGGTGGTTTATGAAAACTGTTTTTTAAAGTGAGGTTAGCCAGACTACTCTGTGTTAAAAAGTACAAATAATGTCAAAAGATGAAACTACTGAAATAAGCTTGCAGCACAAACCGCTGTCAGGCGGGAAAGTTCGGAAGGTGGACAGTTTTTTTAGGTGAGCTTTGGCTGGTTGCTCCTGTTGAAATGTTAGAAAGTTAACAGTGTTTTAGGTGAGCTTTGGCTGGTTGCTCCTGTTGAAATGTTAGAAAGTTAACAGTGTTTTAGGTGAGCTTTGGCTGGTTGCTCTTGTTGAAATGGTAGAAAGTTAACAGTTTTTTAAGTGAGCTTTGGCTGGTTGCTCTTGTTGAAATGGTAGAAAGTTAACAGTTTTTTAGGTGACCTTTGGCTGGTTGCTCCTGTTAAAATGGTAGAAAGTTAACAGTTTTTTAGGTGAGCTTTGGCTGGTTGCTCCTGTTGAAATGTTAGAAAGTAAACAGTTTTTTAGGTAAGCTTTGACTGGTTGCTTCTGTTAAAAATGATAAAAAATAAACAGTTTTTTACGTAAGCCTTGGCTGATTTTGTCTATTGTCTATTGATACCTTGGAAGTTGGCATGAAATTATGCCGAACTACATTTATTGTCCCAAATAAAGCCGTAAGGACGAAGCTGTTACATGTTAGGATATTTTTTTAAAAATATATAGAATCTGTTCATGTGCCTGAAATAAATGAGTTTAATGGCTCTAGGGGCGGAATCAATGGTATTTTTTTGGATTTCCCGTATGCGCAACTTAATCTAGCTACTTTTCTGTATTTTAATGCTTACAGTGTGGACCAATGGAATTCGTAGATCCAATACCAACGCAATGGTAGTTACTGTATGCAATTGAGATATTGAATCTGGAAGCAGATCGATTCAAACTGTATTATTATCAGAGTGACGCGCTACACAGATCTGTGATGTCCGATTCATTTCAAGTTCATTTCTATTCTGTCATTGCTGGACATTCCGAAGACGGACAATTTCCCGGATTTGAAGCATTTGTAATCCTGGATGCAAATTAATCCTCCTGCGTCTTATTGGCTTCATAGTCTAGAAATGAAATATAAAACAACTCACATAGAATAATGAAATCGAGGAGCGTGTTGGTCCATTGAGAAACAACAATAAGATTACAATCAACTAAATTAGAACAAAAGTCTGATTTTTAAAACATGTGCTTTGCTACAGGAAGGCAGCCATGTTGCCTAATCAAGAAATGTAGTGGAGCTTAATCATTTTTTTTAACAGATAGTTATGTGAGTCAAACCAAACTAAGCTATATAAGGCCCATCGGAATTACGAGTATTATAAAACCCCTTATTTGAGTGACATATTTTTGTCTTATATCTGTGAACGTCTATCTCATATTCGACTACGTTCACTTTTATAACATTTGACTCAAATACTTTATTCACGTGTTATACCATTTTTAATTAAAACATTTTAATAAATAACTATTTATCTACTAATAAACCTTACTTGGGCAAAATAAACTCTAGTATCGATGTAGACTAGAACACACATTTGTTTCTTATTAAATCCGTGCGACGTAGTATATACTGATGGATCAAAAACAGATCAGGGAACTGGTTATGCTTTCGTAACTGAGACTCGTGAATATAAGTTTGGACTGCCTGTTTATTCTTCAATCTATACTGCGGAGCTGACAGCCATTCCCAAAAAATACGTGGCCAGAAATGCTATTGAGTCTTACAATTTTCTCAACCAGACTCCCCGTTGCGTCTAACGACAAAATGCTCTATTTTTCTTTGCAGTAATGTTTATAAAACAACATTTGAGCTGGAGTAGAATAGTGCACAATGGTTTTATCCAAAGCATCGTCATGAATTGACCCAGCATTCGGCCTGGCATGTTTCATAATGGCTAAGTTCATGACATGATGTGCACCCTCAACAACCCCTAATGCAGCATCTCTTTAAGTTTGCTTAGCTTTTCGTAAAACATTCGAGGTATAAAGAATAGGAGGCTCAACGTCTCCTTGTTCCACTAGGTTTTTTGCGGTCACCCTTCTATAAACTACGGCTGATACATATTTTAAATGCATTCCTCCTATATCTTTTCTTAATTCACCTACTAATGGTCCTTTTCTCGTATGAGGAATTTTGCGAGTATGATTTGCTAACCATTCAAATTGGACATCACATCCAGGAGCAGGTTCTTCAATGACACGTCCTCTGGCACTTGCACCGCATTCTTTACATTCAGCTGCAATTCTAATATACCCCAAAAATCTGTCTTTATAAACGGTGGCTCTTTTGAAGGTATAAGGGCGAGGGAGCTTGTGTTGTTCCCATATATATTTTGACAGCGTCTGTGTCCATTGCAACTGAGGCAGTATTTTTGTAGTGTCTTGATTTACTTCTGTCTTTCCTTTTATACCGTTTGTCTATAGGCTTAAAAATGTCCCATTCACTTTGAGGAATAACTATCTTAAACGATTTCTGAGGCAATATTTGTTCCACTGGAGTATCAGACGAGATCGGTGATTTATCTGCACTTCCACTAGACTCAGAACTGTTGCTCATCAACGTTATTGGTTCAGGAGATGATATTCCGTTGCACTTTTTCAATTCAGTGTAACTATTATGTCTGTTTTTCCTTGACAAACTGATACACATATGAGGGTTTGACTAAAAACCCTAATGACTCACTTATTATCTCCATACAGAATTAGAAGGTCCAGGTATTTCTCCATTTGTGTCAATCACGCTTTCTGCCTTCACAATGCAGCATTCAAGTGTTCATGAGCAACTGCA
This sequence comes from Homalodisca vitripennis, assembly GCF_021130785.1. Lineage (NCBI taxonomy): Eukaryota > Metazoa > Arthropoda > Insecta > Hemiptera > Cicadellidae > Homalodisca > Homalodisca vitripennis. The sequence continues at coordinate 441,161 of NW_025776158.1, forward strand.
GGTGGTCTTGGCATCTACAGTAAAAGAAAGTATAAATAAACCTATAAGTTACACATGTGTTTTAAATAAATTCGATTTTAAACTTAGAAACTTAAACCTACTCATAAGATTATGACTCATATCGAGCAAACTTAATGGATTATGTTTCTTGATATAATTAAAACTACGTTATTTGTATAGCCATAATTAAATAATATATTTAATTTTATAGCTTCAAGAAAATGGAATGTTTTTTTAAGTTTAATTATCTTAAATTAAAAAAATAATATAATCAAAAATGTATTTCACAGTGTTTTCTGGAAAACAATTTAGGTTCATATTTTAGACGAAAGAGTACTCTTAAAGTGTAGAATTGTTTCTTGCTGATTTTTACGGATGGCCGAAAACTAGGCGCGAGTAACAGCTAGTAAACATATAAAAGCCATAATATTGAAACTGTGCTGATGACGAAGATATCATGTTTGGCTGATCACTGGGCTCTGTAGAAGAACTTGCAGGGGATACGGATACGGTGTTCGATACATGGAATGTACTTATTTTTTTTATAATGCTGCTGAAGGCGCCTTCATGTCACGCCCCAGATCTCACGCGGCTTTGCGATACGACTGCTGTCTGAGTGACAAACCTCTGGAGAGAGTTACTTCTGTTCGTGATCTCGGAGTTCTTCTATTTTCAAATTTAGATTTGAGTAACCACATTTCTGTCATCATCGGCAAGGCTACAACAACTCGGGAATTTGTCATCCGCAATTCTTGCCATTGTTTCTCTGTGACGACAAAACGATAAATTTAACGATGATCATGAAATAAATGTTCCTCCTGTATGTGCTTGGATGTTATAATATTGATGTAACCATTATTTGCACCATTTCAAACTATAGTGTCATTAATGCATGTGAGGCATTTTGTAAAAGTTTTCAGTTAGAATCCATATCATAACTACAACAAAATAGAATGTTTGTAGTTTTTTCCTCAAAGTGTACTAAAAAAATGGGGGACACTGTTTTAGCACCCCCTGGAATAAGCACCTCTTCTAAGCCTACAAGCATATTTGTCTTTTAGAGGTTTAATTTAATCGTAAATATAATAGTTTTTATATGGGTTTTTATGACGCTGCTACTTATAAGCTACAATCTACGATTGTATTGAAATATCCGATGAACGATGAAATAATATATTTCTCAAATATGGCTACTTACTCTTCGACATTACCATAGATTTAATATTACATAATACGCACTCCGTCTAACAAAGTTAATAGACCTTACAGTTCCTTCCTCTCGCACCCATTGTCCTAATTTTGTAAACATTTTCACTCATCACTTTTTTTCTGAATTTGTTATAAATATCGCTAATTAACAGAATTAATTAAGTCATACCCATCATTAATTCTACTTCACTTAACCTGTCAATCAATATGTTTATAAAACTAATTAATGCACTGATAAAGATAATAAGAACAAAACCTACATTTTTGAACTTTGTATCTACGCCTAAATTAAAGCCCATGTAGGCTCTTTCCCTTTAAGTTTCTCAATAAACAGTAATTAGATAGCAAAGTATTTATTCTTGTATACCTGCTGGATTTTAAGAAATTCTAAGTTTAATGTCCGCCATTTCGAAAGTATTTATGAATATATTTATAACTGCCCTTGTTACTACAAATAATTGGGTAGGATTTGTTTATTCGTTTAAAGATATTAAATATTTATAAAAACACAAACAGACTGACAGGTAGGAAAGTAAGCACCGAACACCCATATCCATACTCTGAATTGCGTTTGCCATGACCGAGCAGTAGCGGGATATAGCCTTTTTTTAAGAATTACAGGACACTCTGTATATAAAATTATTATACAGTGTCCCACAACTTTCTATCACTATTTTCAGGCATTATTCGCGGACCAAAGGCAGAAACAATTATGTTCACCTTTCTAAAACTCAATAATAACTTAAATAGCCACAATTTTGTTTTGTTTAGGTCTTTATTTTACTTAACTATTTATATTTGATAACGGATTGTTTAGGTTAAAATGTTGTCTACACCTTTATAACACTAATGCCTAATTACATAAAAAAACTCAATTTTTACAAGCTTTATTTTCAAAATAGTAGGTTCCAAAAATCTTTATGCGTAAATATCTTAAAAGCGGTATATGGTAAAAAGGTCTCAATTATTACACAATTTAATTAAAAATCCAGCGATAGCAAGTTTTAGAAATTGGTTAGGATATAAGCGAGATAATTTGGTTTTTTTAAACCAATTACCAAACAATACCCGCCTTTATTATATGACAGCACTGAACGTGGGCTGCAAAAATCAGCTGTTTTTATTTTAGCTGCTCCAATCAAGTGATATTAACATTGCATAACATTGTTAAACTGTGGTTATAATATCCTTAATTATTTCAGGATACAGGTTTCTTTTGATTAAAACACCAGAAAACACTCTTAATACATGTTAACCCTAGATTACTTAAGCCTTTTTATTGTTACATTATTACTTAAGTGTCGTAATTTTGACGACTCACATATATTTTTTTTTATATAAGGCCTTAAACATGTTTTTTAATTATATAAATATTCCTGTGTTGGTTTACAACTCTTAAAGCTTTGGTGAAAAAAATTTTGAAAGGTTTATCATTGCCACATCCTGTGAAAAAAAAATTCATTTCGTACCTAGATTTGACAAACATTTTCAAAATACAGGGTTTGAAAAAAAATGTTGTATACAAGAAAATTGTTATATTGAATTAAACACACATTTATATCAAAATATACAAGTTGGAGACTACTTTATTGGTATTGGAAAAATTTTTACATTTGTATTTATTGTTTAGGTAGATTGATAAACATTAGGTTTTCAGTTCATTGGGTACTTATTTGTCACAGTCTAAGCAGCATACGGCCCGGTGCTGTCCACATATTTGATGGCCGCAGTGAACACAATATGTAGTAGTCATTCTTCTGAGGGCAGCTGGACAGTAAAAACATGTTTTTCTGGCTCCTTGAGCTCTTGGGGCTTGTGGTGCTACTGCAATTCCAAGCAGCTCACAAATTTCAGTTCGAGTGTTCCTCCTCAGTTGAGGTATTTGAAGGCGCGATCTCATATGTGGTTCTGTTAGCTCCTTACACAACTGCTTCATGTAAGCTTTTCTTTGGAGTGGTTTGTTTCCCAGCCGAAGATTGTTCATGCAGTAAATCACATATGAGTTCACAAAGGCAATGTTCAATATGCCATAAAAAATGCAGAGGGGCCATCGACGGGTTTTTTCTACTGCATGACATGTCTCCACACATTTTGTCTAGCGTATCAACTGCTCCTTTTGTTGAGTTGTATGTGTGGATAATTTCAGGTTTCTTTGTGTTGGAATTAAGTGTCGGACCACTGTGCATGGTAGATAAGAGTACTACTACCTTGTTTCGTTTAGGTTTGTAAGAAACCAAAGTTGTCTCTCGGTCAAAGAGAAACATCGATGACTCTACAGGCTTTTCTTTTCGATTTCCAAGCTCACTTGGGACACCTTTTCTTTTTAGACGGATTGTCCCAACAGTTGTCAATTTGAAGGGATCCTGCAACAAGTCCTCTGCCAGCTTGATGTTCGTGAACCAGTTGTCAGTGGTTACACTTCTGTTAGAGCCCTGGATGCTTGTTGTCAACTTTTTCACAAAGTAATCAGCTGCCAGCTGGTTTCCTGTGAGAGTTTTCTTTCCCAAATATGGTTCACTATCAATCATGTAGTATGTAGTGTTGTCACAGCAACATACAAGTTTGATCCCATATTTGGCGGGCTTGTTAGGAATGTACATCCTAAAAGGACATTTCCCACGAAACGCAAGGAGCTGCTCATCAATCGTTACGTAGCTGCCTGGCTTATACTTTGTTCGGCAGTTCAAAATAAATGCTTCCCACACATCTCGTATTGGAGCAAAAGGGTCAGTGCGTTTGCGCTCATTGCGCGTTGCTTTGTCGTCAAATCTAAGACAAAGTATTAGAAACTGAAAACGATCGCAAGTCATTACACACTTGTACCTGGAGCCACTCCATTCACTGTCGAACATCTCTCTTGCAGCAAGATGGTTGTCTTTGCTCCATGCAGAGTTTACAAGGAGTCCGACAAAAGCTTTCATTTCATCGAAGTTAGTAGGTTGAATGGTATTTATTGTAGGGTCATTGTAGTTGTTACTCACCCGCTCAATTTCTTCGTTGGTATATCTGACAACTGTATTGAACATATGTTCATAAAAAATTTCCATAAAACAAGACAAGGGTAAAATAGAGTTACGGGCATTACCAACAACCTCTCGTCTTGAGAAAACGAGGTTTCTCATTGGTGTTCGAGTATTGTTAGGCTGAAGTCGAGTGTTCCACACATGGCCATTCTTAGCTCGGATAAGTCTGGCATTGGGGATGAACAGATGTGGATCAGGCGTAGGTTGATCAGAAATTGGTTGATCAGGCATAAGTTGACCAGGCGTAGGTTGGTCAGGTGTAGGTTGTTCAGGGCTAGGCAACGTTTCGGAGTTTTTATTATGTGTGGTTGGTATAGGCCTAAGTAAGTCATCATTAGGAGGAACATCAGGAGAAGCTGAGCTACCTGCAGTAGCTGGAGAGTCAGTATTAGGTAGGTCTAGTGAATTAGTTTTAAGGTACTGGGCCGTTATCAGATGATTGACGTAAAGGCAAACTTTTAGGCCTACGTCGTTTTTTACTTGTAACCGACTGAACCTCAATGTCACTATCAGACGATTCACTCACGTAAACTCGCTTCCGGTCCCGTAGTGGAGGTTGGTAAGTTTCATCAGCATCCGTGTTGTCTGCGTCAGTGCTTTCCACGTCATCGGTCTCTAAAATATCTTCTTGTTCACTGCCACCATTTTCACTGTCAGGATCACTATCCTCTTCTAAATATTTCCTTATTTGTGCACTCACACGGTCATTTTCATCACCCATGGTGTATGAAAACTGATATTTACAACTTGGAAAAACTAACTACTAAAATTAACTACAAATAATTACTGCTAAAACGCGTATACTATGAAATAAAACCAATCTAACAGGATAAAAACAATCAACAACTTTCAGGGAAAAAAGTTACGTTACTACTTAAGTGTCGTCAAATTGACGAGACAGATATAAATGCGTAATGATAGAACTGACCGGTTGGCGTGCCACTCCGCGACTGGTGTTGTCTACTGGCGGGAGGAAGGTACTAGGAGTGGGGGGGCGGGTTTCTCCATGGGTTTCTCCATCCTCGTGTTGCCACTGAATCTCCTTCTGAAAACAAAATTAACCCATGCAATAAAATAAATAATATTCATCTATGTATTTAATTATAAGTTACATTTATCCAGTGTTATCAACGGTTGGGCCGAGATTAGACATAATCGTATTCTAACTTAACCTACTAATAATGAATAGTCATTGAAAAAAGTACATTCCATAGACAAGTTATCGGTATATAAAACAAGACAGACATTCAGTGTAAAAAGAGAAAATATAGCATCACTACGGCAAAATTAGCGGTTCACCTAATATACGTCTTGAGGCGGCGTGAAACGGTAATGAAGACTTTCAAAATGAACCTACAAAAACCTAGTAGATAGAGAAATTCTGTTACCCAAATAATGCAAAATGTATTTGAGCTTTAAAATAAGCTTATATTTTATTAATTGGCTGAGCGTTGGCAAAAGAGAATGAAACATTTAATATTTTTTTTTGCTAGATATGTATATATCCACGTATGTATCATGTTTAATATTTCACACAGCAACTATTATTATACAGACAACAAACAAAATGTTAGGAATAATATTCATCTATGTATTTAATTATAAGTTACATTTATCTCGTGTGATCAACGGTTGGGCCGAGAATTGACATAATCGTATTCTAACTTAACCTACTAATAATGAATAGTCATTGAAAAAAGTACATTCCATAGACAAGTTATCGAAATATAAAACAAGACATTCAGTGTAAAAAGAGAAAATATAGCATCACTACGGCAAAATTAGCGGTTTACTTAATATACTTCTTGAGGTGGCGTGAAACGGTAATGAAGACTTTCAAAATGAATCTACAAAAACCTAGAAGATAGAGAAATTCTGTTACCCAAATAATGCATAATGTATTTGAGCTTTAAAATAAGCTTATATTTTATTAATTGGCTGAGCGTTGGCAAAAGAGGATCAAAACATTTGATTTATTTTTGCTAGAAATGTATATACCCACGTATATATCATGTTTAATATTCTACACAGCAACTATTATTATACAGACAACAAACAAAATGTTAGGAAATATTTTTTACGTGGTGATATTCTTGAATTTTCTTCAAGACGGTTTTTTTCCATCTTCAAGGAAACCACGTTGCCATTGAGTCTCCTTCTGAAAACAAAATGAACCCATGCAATAAAATAAATAATATTCATCTATGTATTTAATTATAAGTTACATTTATCCCGTGTAATCAACGGTTGGGCCGAGAATCGACTTAATCGTATTCTAACTTAACCTACTAATAATGAATAGTCATTGAAAAAAGTACATTCCATAGACAAGTTATCGGTATATAAAACAAGACATTCAGTGTAAAAAGAGAAAATATAGCATCACTACGGCAAAATTAGCGGTTCACCTAATATACTTCTTGAGGCGGCGTGAAACGGTAATGAAGACTTTTAAAATGAACCTACAAAAACCTAGTAGATAGAGAAATTGTGTTACCCAAATAATGCAAAATGTATTTGAGCTTTCAAAATAAGCTTCTATTGTATTAATTGGCTGAGCGTTGGCAAAAGAGGATGAAACATTTCATTTATTTTTGCTGGATGTATATATATATATATATATATCCAATGTATTTTTGCTGTATTTTATATATAGTATATTAAACATAATATGTATATAATATCCAATGTATTTTTGCTGTATTTTATATATAGAATATTAAACATAATATGTATATAATATCCAATGTATTTTTACTGTATTATATATATATATATAAATATATATATAATATATATAAATACATACATATCATGTTCAATATTCTACACAGCAACTATCATGAACCATACAACACAGAAAAAATAAGAAACTTCGAGGCGATATTCTTGAATTGGGTTGATGGGTTTTCTCCATCCTCGTGTTGCCACTGAATCTCCTTCTGAAAACAAAATTAATCCATGCAATAAAATAAATAATATTCATCTATGTATTTAATTATAAGTTACATTTATCCAGTGTTATCAACGGTTGGGCCGAGATTAGACATAATCGTATTCTAACTTAACTACTAATAATGAATAGTCCATTGAAAAAAAGTACATTCCATAGACAAGTTATCGAAATATAAAACAAGACATTCAGTGTAAAAAGAGAAAATATAGCAATCACTACGGCAAAATTAGCGGTTTACTTAATATACTTCTTGAGGCGGCGTGAAACGGTAATGACGACTTTCAAAATGAATCTACAAAAACCTATAAGATAGAGAAATTCTGTTACCCAAATAATGCAAAATGTATTGAGCTTTAAAATAAGTTTATATTTTATTAATTGGCTGAGCGTTGGCAAAAGAGGATGAAACATTTCATTTATTTTTGCTAGATATGTATATATCCACGTATGTATCATTTTTAATATTTTACACAGCAACTATTATTATACAGACAACAAACAGAATGTTAGGAATAATATTCATCTATGTATTTAATTATAATTTACATTTATCTCGTGTGATCAACGGTTGGGCCGAGAATCGACATAATCGTATTCTAACTTAACCTACTAATAATGAATAGTCATTGAAAAAAGTACATTCCATAGACAAGTTATCGAAATATAAAACAAGACATTCAGTGTAAAAAGAGAAAATATAGCATCACTACGGCAAAATTAGCGGTTTCACCTAATATACTTCTTGAGGCGGCGTGAAACGGTAATGAAGACTTTTAAAATGAACCTACAAAAACCTAGTAGATAGAGAAATTCTGTTACCCAAATAATGCAAAATGTATTTGAACTTTAAAATAAGCTTATATTTTATTAATTGGCTGAGCGTTGGCAAAAGAGGATGAAAAATTTCATTTATTTTTGCTGGATATGTATATATATATATATATATAAATATATCCAATGTATTTTTGCTGTATTTTATATATAGAATATTAAACATAATATGTATATAATATCCAATGTACAATGTATTTTTGCTGTATTTTATATATAGAATATTAAATATAATATGTATATAATATCCAAATGTATTTTTACTGTATTATAATATATATATATATATATATATATATATATATATATATATATATACATACTATCACGTTCAAATATTGTACACAGCAACTATCATGAACCATACAACACAGAAAAAATAAGAAACTTCGAGGCGATATATTCTTGAATTGGGTTGATGGGTTTCTCCATCCTCGTGTTGCCACTGAATCTCCTTCTGAAAACAAAATTATTCCATGCAATAAAATAAATAATATTCATCTATGTATTTAATTATAAGTTACATTTATCCAGTGTTATCAACGGTTGGGCCGAGATTAGACATAATCGTATTCTAACTTTAACCTACTAATAATGAATAGTCATTGAAAAAAGTACATTCCATAGACAAGTTATCGAAATATAAAACAAGACATTCAGTGTAAAAAGAGAAAATATAGCATCACTACGGCAAAATTAGCGGTTTACCTAATATACTTCTTGAGGCGGCGTGAAACGGTAATGACGACTTTTCAAAATGAATCTACAAAAACCTATAAGATAGAGAAATTCTGTTACCCAAATAATGCAAAATGTATTTGAGCTTTAAAATAAGCTTATATTTTATTAATTGGCTGAGCGTTGGCAAAAGAGAATGAAACATTTCATTTATTTTTGCTAGATATGTATATATCCACGTATGTATCATGTTTAATATTCTACACAGCAACTATTATTATACAGACAACAAACAAAATGTTAGGAATAATATTCATCTATGTATTTAATTATAAGTTACATTTATCCCGTGTGATCAACGGTTGGGCTGAGAATCGACATAATCGTATTCTAACTTAACCTACTAATAATGAATAGTCATTGAAAAAAGTACATTCCATAGACAAGTTATCGGTATATAAAACAAGACATTCAGTGTAAAAAGAGAAAATATAGCATCACTACGGCAAAATTAGCGGTTTCACCTAATATACTTCTTGAGGCGGCGTGAAACGGTAATGAAGACTTTTAAAATGAACCTACAAAAACCTAGTAGATAGAGAAATTGTGTTACCCAAATAATGCAAAATGTATTTGAACTTTAAAATAAGCTTCTATTGTATTAATTGGCTGAGCGTTGGCAAAAGAGGATGAAAAATTTCACATATTTTTGCTGGATGTGTATATATATGTATATATATATATATATATATATATATATATATATATATATATATATATATTTCCAATGTATTTTTGCTGTATTTTATATATCGTCGTACTAATTAGCAAACCTCCTAAGTCCAAAATGGCATATTTTACACGGTGAACTATAAACCGCGTAGAAAAATGTTATAGTTGTTACTAATGGTATTTATACAGTATTTTATTTAGTAACCATTTTTTTAAACCTGATTCTGATTAATCTTTAATACATTTTAAATATTTATATATATTTTCCTAGGAGTTAAGAGGTTTTCCTACAGTTTGCATTGGAGATAGGAGGTTTTCATACTGTAACATATTTTTACTAAACTATTGGACTAGAGGATTATATTAGGAAACAAAAGTTACACTTTATACACAAACATTGTTTATTTATATACAATTAACTCCTTTGAACAGGAATTATAGACGTATATATATATATACAGCTGATTTTACTTGTCAATGAAAGGAAGGTCATCATAAAATCGATGGTAATCAGAGGGTACGATGGCTTTCAAGTCCTGAAGATCGTTGTACTTTCGTTTTTTAATTTTGAGTCTGGTTTTGTGGAGACTTGGTAATTTTTTCAAAATCCATCGGCAACACTGCGAGATTTTTTCGCTGCGGAAGCTCAGTCCAATCCTCAGAAAAGTTGAGTTTGAATTTAATAATTCTCTCTGGCAGGTACAGGAACGCTCTTATATCAGTAACACAGGATGATCCTGTGCCCACTCCTGGTCGGACACTTTTATAGAACAAATGTTCATCAAAGGACTTGAAAAATCCATGTTCAATGTACTCTACGGAGTACGGTTGAGCTATTCGAGCCTCCTTGACCACTGCAATATACTCCGCTGGCACGTTGATGTTTTTATGTCGTAGCCTTCGCTCGATCGTAGAGTGGATGGAGTCAGCCTCCATTTGCGTATGGCCAACTTCGAGGTACTTTTGTTCTATGACAATTTGCTTCTTAACTGCAATGTGGAGCAAGGCATTTGCTATATTAGTGCTCCGGTTCTGATATGAGCAGCCGTAACTGTATATGATTATCTTCTCCTTACCTTCTGGCAAAGGAAGGAGCGAGAGAACAAAGCTTGATGTAGTACTTACAAATTCATTTGATGATAAGCTTCCTTCTGATTCATTCCAAAGGAAGCAGAAGCCATCCTTTGTCTCTAAATTAAAAAAGGTTAGGTTGTGAATGGATAGTTTCATTTTGTAGTATAAAAGATGAAACATTTGATTTGGGACTCATCAATAGTGATTGTGAGTCCATGGTAAAAGTAAGATATTTACTGTTCTTTTTGTCTTCTTCCTTTTCCATTCTACTCTCTTCTTTTCTTATAATGTGAGCTTCATATTTTGTCACCTCTAAAGGTGGCATTCCTAAGCGACGACTGTGGCGACTCCAGCCGCACTGCTCGAGCCGCGCGGCCAGAACCACAACGGCTGTAGCCGACAGGTTCATTCCTTAGGAGCGACTAGAGCAGTTGGGTTTTAGACGTCATGGCAGATGCATCAGTGTTGGGGTTAGCCTATATTCTACTGCAAGAAGAAGAGGAAGAAGAAATATTGTTGGTTAAGTTCAAAAAGAATGAAAATCCACATCCATTGTACCTATCAAGATGCCAAGAGGGGTTTCAAAAGATTTTAATTCAGAGACATCTTCTGCAGGACGACTCAATGTTCAGAAAGTTTTTTCGTTTGAATAGAGTCCAGTTTGATTACATATTATCATGCATCGAAAGCGGTTTAATCAGAAAATCATGCAACAAAGTCAAACAGCCCATCAGCCCTGCAGAAAAATTGGGACTGACGCTAAGGTAAGAATGTAATATAAAACAGTAAATGCTTAAAAAACAATATGTTTATTAAAAAAAACATTAGGCCTACATTGGAAAACATCCATATCATAAACCTATTAAAACAGTATGTTTAGTTTGCATGTGCAGATTATTTAAATTTCATACCACATGTGTTGGTCAATAGAGTGAAGTCGTACTCATCATCATCATTCAAAATAGATGGTGATTGAAGTGTCAAATTCGAGCTGCAAGTGGAGGACTTGTCATCAAACCGTGGGACATTATGAGCTCGATTTACTTCTTCCAATTCCAATTGGCTAAGAATTTGACAAATTTCCATCCTCGCACGGATTTGATTTTCAGGGGAAAATTTTTTAACTGTCATAGCCATACTTTGGAAAAATACATCAATGGGATGTTGCTCTTTTGGGTTATCCAAAATAGCTGACATTAGTTTAGATCTTTCTTCAGAATTCCTCTTAAAAACTTTGAGAATACTTTCTCCTGATAATTTAGTTTTCAGCTTTCGTTTTTTTTGATTGCTTCGGCACACCATCACCATCGAGCTGCTCGGGTTCTTCGGATAGATCTTTGATCACGAATTTCAGAATAAACAGATTCTTCGGCCATTTCAACATTTTCAGTTTCTTGTCCGTCAACTTTTGTTTCATCATCTTGAGTGATAGTATTTGTGACTGTCCTAAAACAACGCAAAAAGAGTTTATTAGTTTTTCCATAATAGTTCCATAATAGGTTGTTCATACACTATACACTGAGAGAAAAGGGGTGTTTGAACATACTTAAATACGTTTTTATCGAATAAAGATAAATATTTAGTTTCAACATTAAGTCAAACAATAGAGGTACCTATGTTATTTACGTATGTGATGTTTGGTGTTGAGTGACGCCACTATATGACGTTCCAACCGCAAGATGTATGAAAAATAAGTAGTCAATTGAATTGTGTTTCTTACTTATGCCTATGATAATATGTAAATAGAAAATTTACATATTACAACTATGTTGGTTATAAAATTATTAATTGCATAGTATGTTATTTACTTAATTTTGGAGAAGCAGTGAGGAATTTACTAATCGGAAGTACGTTATTTAATTACTTTCAAGAGCACATATACGGAGTATCCCCGAACTTCCCACCAATATTTTCAGGTATTATTCCTGGACCAAAGACAAACTAAAAATATAATATTCAAACTTTCACAAACTAAAGATGTTGTAAAATGTATAAATCTAATTTTTTTACCTCCTTTTGACCGAAACTGTTAGGTATTAGTATCAAATAATGAAGAATAAAAGGTCAATAACAAAAGTCATGTATAACAAAATAATATCTAATATCACATTGCCAGTTTCAGGCCAACTTACTCTCTCTCACATTCGACCACGTTCATGAATTCAAGGTAGTCTTCAAGATGCCATTTGCGCACTTTCTTTGAACTCGCAGATCCTGTGGGAAGTATTTTGGCTCTTTTTGCGCCTCATATATGTATCCCGGATATTTTTCCATCGGTTTTTTACACTCTTCAGCTGAAAAAAAATGTTTCATTAAATTTTACGAATTTTTTCAGGTATTTAGCAGTTGGAGAAAGCTTCGCTTCTTTGTCATTTGCATTCCGAATATCAGCAAGTTATATAAGTCGTATTATCAAGGAAGTATTAGAAGTATGCAGTGCAAGACTTCCAGCTGAATTCATGCCAACTCCTACTACTCAAGACCTCCTCTTACTGTCGAAGGCCTTTGAAGAATTATGGAATTTTCCCAATTGTATATTGGCAGTAGATGGAAAACATGTACGGATTTCTTGTCCAGCAAGTAGTGGATCCCAATTTTTTAATTACAAAGAGTACTTTTCAATAGTTTTGCTAGCTTTTGTAGATGCTAATTATAAGTTTGTTATGGTTGACATTGGTTTCCTACGGACGCGAAGGAGACAGTGGTATTTTAGAAAAATCTAACTTAGGGGGGCTAATCAGAAATGAACAGTTCTATCCTCCACCAAGGACTGTAGGTACAAAAGAGCTTCCTTATGTTATAGTAGGTGATGAAGCCTTTACACTTTCAATGCATTTAATGAAACCTTTCACAAGACCAGAAGCTCGTACTAATAAAAGAAAAGCTGTTTTCAACTACAGACTGTCTCGTGCAAGAAGAGTATCGGAAAATTCCTTTGCATTACTGTCTCAAGTTTTTCGTGTTTTTTATACCCCAATAGCAGTCAAACCCAGGGGTCACAGACAAGTTAATATTGACTGCCTGTTGCCTGCACAATATGCTACGCGATGCGTACCTTGAAGGAAATGGCCGGTGTTATTTTGAGCTCTCCAACTCGGAACCATTACCATCACAAAATATGATTCCTTTGCGTGCTGGAGGTGGCTTTGGTAACCTTGAAGGTTTTGACATAAGAGACCGTTTTTGTGACTACTTTAATAGCAAAAGTGGATCCGTACATTGGCAAATGACACACGTCAACAAGACAGACGAACAATTAAAGAGGAAAAGAAAACCCTATTAAAGGGATGTAACTTTTGTGTTCATAAAACATAAGTCAAATGTACTTTATACTTACTGTAAATAAATAAGCAAATATAATACTTTACCTGGTAATTTCCTTTTTAATGCCAATTTCACTCCACACGTTATCTCTGACGTTTGCATCCTTGTACAGGTGGTGTTTTGCGTTAAAAAGACAAGGGTGTTCACGCACTAGTTCGATGAGTCTTGAGTCTTCCATAATTGATGAACAATGCACACCAAAAACAGTAAAAACAGCTTCAGTCGTCGCGGCTGTTACGACTAGACTGCTCATGTGAGCAGTCCAGCCGTACGGCTCGAGCCGCCGCATTACAGTCGCTTCTGTCGCGCGGCGCTAGTCGCGTCATAGGAATGGGTTTCGTTTACTTACATGCGATGCGGTATGAGTCATAGTCGCGCGGCTCGAGCCGTGCGGCTGGAGCCGCGACAGTCGTCGCTTAGGAATGCCACCTTTAGTTTCCTGTTTTAAAAGACTCACATCTGTCACATAAATCTTTTTTTGGTCGAAATAATCCCAGATTATTATCATCAAATTTATTGGAAAAGGTACAAATAGAAACTGGGCCAACATTTTTCTTTTGGCACCAATCACTCTTGTAGAACATATACAATTACCTCTTTGACGTCCCAATTAGGCTCGACATATAATTTTTTAGATGACTGTCTGCAGTAATGCGACTCAACTTTTGGCAATGTTGAGAAGAAGTCTTCCAGATTTTCAATTTCTTTCGATTTTCTTGTTTTCTTTGGCCTTGAAACTTTTACATTGTCATTCTCTTGATCCCTGCCGTAAAAGATTCCATCTTCTGGCTCATCAATGTTACCATCTTCTGAGTCTTCATTAGGCGCCTTTTGCCAATTTTGTGCTGTCCAAGATCCAATAGCTAAAGTGTTTAAAAAAAGTGTTTTACAAACACGAACTGCAGAATTTTCTTTTTTTAGAAAATACATACTTGAAAACTTTCTTTTGCTCTTGTCAACTTCTTTTTCTATTTCTTGGTCGTACAGTTGCTGTCTTTTTTGTTAAGAACTGAACAAAAATCTTTTTAGCTTGCCAATCTAGGCTCCAAAACTCATCAAAATTTCGTTTTCTGTCATTTTCTGTAATTGAAGAGCACTGTATTTGCCCGTTTTTTCTTACTTTTGCATAAACATCTGGGCTTCATTTCTCTTGGTGTTTTTGTTATGTCATACTTCCACTTTCCATCATTAAGCTTCTTTTTTCCTAAATATTCTTGTCCTAATTTTCTTCCTGTTTTAGATATATTGATTTTCCAATCTTCTGGTTTTACTTGGTGCCGCTTCTTGCGTGTTTTTTAACTGCGGATCATTCTCTAATATTCTGTCATCCCTATCTTCTTCTAGATCACTCTCATTTGGTTGGTAATCATCGGTCTGTGTATCTTCGATTTCCATTTGATCATCAGAATCACCAAGCTTATTTGTCAAATCCTCTAAATATCCATCTACTCCAGACATAGGTTTTTTTTCTTGTATTTTTTCAACAATTTTTTCTTCACATTATTTCTGCATATTTTTGATTCATCATTGACATTATATTGCTCCTCATCTTCATTTTCAATGTGATCCAACAAACCACTGATATTTTGTATCGTATCAGGGTCAATAGAGATATTACCAGTAGTAGCAATGTCCATTAAAAAAATCATCGGGTTCATTTGGGAGAGGAGAAGGAACCGATATTAATATATCACTACTTAGTAAGTTCAAATGAATGTCATTATTACTTAGGCCTAAGTTGGTTTCAGCATCATCTACATTTGAAGTTACATCTAAAATCAACTGTTTATTATCGTGTTCAAAATTTGAAAGTGATCCATCACTATTAACCACGAAAGTCCCTTCACAATGTTTCACGTTTGTAGCTAATTTCACTAGTCTTTCCCCTCTTGACAAAGTAGATAGGTCAATAATCGAGGATGACGAAGAAGTTTCACCGTCTTCTTGATGTTCTGTAATATAAATACAGTTGTTGAAGATGATGTTTTTTAATTTTTAAACCTATCTCCAATGCAAAAAGTAGTTATTGACCTTTGCTTTTGTATTTAGTCCTGGGAATAATATAGTAGGCCTACCTAGTCGAGGTTAACGATTAGCTAAATATAATTTAGATTATTCATCACTAATAATGAATTATACAAGAATTATTTTGGGGAGTAATAATTATTAGCCAAATAATAAGGTTAAACAACATACTGATGTCAAACAGAAAACCTCTTAACTCCATAAAGTCAACTGGCATAACCTAAATTCTGAATATTAGCATACCTCCTAAGTCCCAGACAAAAGTTTACACCATTTAAGTAAGTAATGTAAAAAATAACTACTATACTACAGTAAATAAATAAAATTTAATACTTACTTTTTGTAAATCTCTCCATGTGAGTAGTGAATTAACACAGGAACACATTAACAATTAATGTTAAACACAGCACCACGTTTCCTGGGTTACCAACAATGGATCAACTGGGAGTTAGCAGGTGTGCCAATTCACAAAATGGAATCATGGACTTAGGAGGTTTTCTGTATTCACTTTTATTATTTAAAGGGATTTTTCTCACATAGGAGGTTTGCATTACAGAAAAGATTTTTTTTTCTTGAAATGTTGGTATTAAAAGTCAAAATAACAAAAAAATGGACTTAGGAGGTTTGCTAATTAGTACGACGATATAGAATATTAAACATAATATGTATATAATATCCAATGTATTTTTGCTGTATTATACATATATAGAATATTAAACATTATATGTATATATGTACATACATACATATCATGTTCAATATTCTACACAGCAACTATCATGAACCATACAACACAGAAAAAATAAGAAAACTTCGAGGCGATATTCTTGAATTGGGTTGATGGGTTTCTCCATCCTCGTGTTGCCACTGAATCTCCTTCTGAAAACAAAATTAACCCATGCAATAAAATAAATAATATTCATCTATGTATTTAATTATAAGTTACATTTATCCAGTGTTATCAACGGTTGGGCCGAGATTAGACATAATCGTATTCTAACTTAACCTACTAATAATGAATAGTCATTGAAAAAAGTACATTCCATAGACAAGTTATCGGTATATAAAAACAAGACATTCAGTGTAAAAAGAGAAAATATAGCATCACTACGGCAAAATTAGCGGTTCACCTAATATACGTCTTGAGGCGGCGTGAAACGGTAATGAAGACTTTCAAAATGAATCTACAAAAACCTAGTAGATAGAGAAAATGTTGTTACCCAAATAATGCAAAAATGTATTTGAGCTTTATAATAAGCTTATATTTTATTAATTGGCTCTGCGTTGGCAAAAGAGAATGAAACATTTCATTTATTTTTGTTAGATATGTATATATCCACGTATGTATCATGTTTAATATTCTACACAGCAACTTTTATTATACAGACAGACAACAAACAAAATGTTAGGAATAATATTCATTTATGTATTTAATTATAAGTTACATTTAATCCCGTGTGATCAACCGTTGGGCTGAGAATCGACATAATCGTATTCTAACTTAACCTACTAATAATGAATTGTCACTGAAAAAAGTACATTCCATAGACAAGTTATCGAAAATATAAAACAAGACATTCAGTGTTAAAAGAAAAAAGATAGCATCACTACGGCAAAAGTAGCGGTTTACCTAATATACTTCTTGAGGCGGCGTGAAACGGTAATGACGACTTTCAAAATGAACCTACAAAAACTAGTAGATAGAGGAATTGTGTTACTCAAATAATGCAAAATGTCTTTGAACTTTAAAGTAAGCTTCTATTGTATTAATTGGCTGAGCGTTGGCAAATGAGGATGAAAAATTTCACATAGTTTTGCTAGATGTGTGTGTATATATATATATATATATATATATATATATATATATCCAATATATTTTTGCTGTATTTTATATATAGAATATTAAACATAATATGTATATAATATCCAATGGATTTTTGCTGTATTACATATATAGAATATTAAACATGATATGTATATATATATATTATATATATATATATGTATATATATATAATATATGTATATATTATATATGTATGTATTATATATATATATATATATATATATATATATATATGATATGTATAGAATACATATCATGTTCAATATTCTACACAGCAACTATCATGAACCATACAACACAGAAAAAATAAGAAACTTCGAGGCGATATTCTTTAATTGGGTTGATGGGTTTCTCCATCCTCGTGTTGCCACTGAATCTCCTTCTGAAAACAAAATTAACCCATGCAATAAAATAAATCATATTCATCTATGTATTTAATTATAAGTTACATTTATCCAGTGTTATCAACGGTTGGGCCGAGATTAGACATAATCGTATTCTAACTTAACCTACTAATAATGAATAGTCATTGAAAAAAAGTACATTCCATAGACAAGTTATCGAAATATTTCTTAATTCACCTACTAATGGTCGTTTTCTCGTATGAGGAATTTTGCGAGTATTATTTGCTAACTATTCCAATTGGACATCATATCCAGGAGCAGTTTCTTCAATGACACGTCCTCTGGTACTGGCACCGCATTCTTTACAATTCTGTTGCAATTATAATATACCCAAAAAATCTGTCTTTATAAACGGTGGCTCTTTTGAAGGTATAAGAGCAAGGGAGCTTGTGTTGTTCCCATATATATTTTGACAGCGTCTGTGTCCATTGCAACTGAGGCAGTATTTTGTAGTGTCTTGATTTACTTCGGTCTTTCTTTTTATACCGTTTGTCTAGAGGCTTAAAAATGTCCCCATTCATTTTGACTCATGGAATTAACTATCTTAAACGATTTCTGAGGCAATCGGTGATTTATCTGCACTTCCATTAGACTCAGAACTGTTGCTTATCAACGTTATTGGTTCAGGAGATGATATTCCGTTGCACTTTTTTTCAATTCAGTTTAACTATTATGTCTGTTTTCCTTGACAAACTGATACACATATGAGGGTTTTGACTAAAAACCCTAATGACTCACTTATTAATGTCCATACAGAATTAGAAGGTCCAGGTATTTTTCCTCATTTGTGTCAATCACGCTTTCTGCGTTCACAATGCAGCCTTCAAGTGTTCATGAGCAACTGCAGGTGGTCTTGGCATCTACAGTAAAAGAAAGTATAAATAAACCTATAAGTTACACATATGTTTTAGATAAATTCGATTTTAAACTTAGAAACTTAAACCTACTCATAAAATTATGACTCATATCGAGCAAAATCAATGGATTATGTTTCTTGATATAATTAAAACTACGTTATTTGTATAGCCATAATTAAATAATATATTTAATTTTATAGCTTCACGAAAATGGAATGTTTTTTTAAGTTTAATTATCTTAAATTAAAATAATAATATATTAAAAAATCTATTTCACGGTGTTTTCTGGAAAACAATTTAGGCTCATATTTTAGACGAAAGAGTACTCTTAGAGTGTAGAATTGTTTCTTGCTGATTTTTACGGATGGCCGAAAACTAGGCGCGAGTAACAGCTAGTAAACATATAAAAGCCATAATATTGAAACTGTGCTGATGACGAAGATATCATGTTTGGCTGATCACTGGGCTCTGTAGAAGAACTTGCAGGGGATACGGATATGGTGTTCGATAAATGGAATGGACTTTTTTTTTATATTGCTGCTGAAGGCGCCTTCATGTCACGCACCAGATCTCACGCGGCTTTGCGATACGACTGCAGTCTGAGTGACAAAACCTCTGGAGAGTTACTTCTGTTCGTGATCTCGGAGTTCTTCTATTTTCAAATTTAGATTTGAGTAACCACATTTCTGTCATCATCGGCAAGGCTACAGCAACTCGGGGATTTTTCATCCGCAATTCTTGCCATTGTTTCTCTGTGACGACAGTACGATAATTTTAACGATGATCATGAAAATAAATGTTCCTCCTGTATGTGCTTGGATGTTATATTATTGATGTAACCATTATTTGCACCATTTCAAACTATAGTGTCATTAATGCATGTGAGGTATTTTGTAAAAGTGTTCAGTTAGAATCCATATCTTAACTACAACAAAATAGAATGTTCGTAGTTTTTCCTCAAAGTGTACTAAAAAAATGTGGGACACTACTTTAGCACCCCCTGGAATAAGTACCTCTTCTAAGCCCACAAGCAGATTTGTCTTTTAGTCTAGATTTGTTTAATTTAATCGTAAATATAATCGTTTTTATATGGGTTTTTATGACGCTGTCACTTATAAGCTACAATCTGCGATTGTGTTGAAATATCCGATGAACGATGAAATAATATATTTCTCAAATATGGCTACTTACTTTTCGACATTACCATAGATTTAATATTACATAATACGCGCTCCGACTAACAAAGTTAATAGACCTTACAGTTCCTTCCTCTCGCACCCATTGTCCTAATTTTGTAAACATTTTCACTCATGACTTTGTTTTCTGAATTTGTTATAAATATCGCTAATTAAGAGAATTAATTAAGTCATACCCATCATTAATTCTTCTTCAGTTAAACCTTTCAATCAATATGTTTATAAAACTAATTAATGCACTGATAAAGATAATAAGAACAAAAACGTACACTTTTGAACTTTGAATCTACGCCTAAAATTAAACCCCAGGTAGGCTCTTTCCCTTTAAGTTTCTTAATAAACGGTAATTAGATAGCAAAGTATTTATTCTTGTATGTCTGCTGGATTTTTAAGACATTCAAAGTTAATCAAATTTAATGGCTGCATTTCGAAAGTATTTATGAATATTTTTATAACTGGCCTTGTTACCACAAATATTTGATCCAAATTAGGTAGCATTTGTTTATTCCTTTTAAGATATTACATATTTATAAAAAACACATACAGACTGACAGGTAGGAAAGTAAGCACCGAAGACCATTTCCAAATTCTGTATTGCGTTGCCATGACCGAGCAGTAGCGGGATATATCCTTGTTTTAAGATATTAAATATTTATAAAAAACACATACAGACTGACGGGTAGGAAAGTAAGCACCGAAGACCATTTCCACATTCTGTATTGCGTTGCCATGACCGAGCAGTAGCGGGATATATCCTTGTTTTAAGATATTAAATATTTATAAAAAACACATACAGACTGACAGGTAGGAAAGTAAGCACCGAAGACCATTTCCACATTCTGTATTGCGTTGCCATGACCGAGCAGTACCGGGATATATCCTTGTTTTAAGATATTAAATAATTATAAAAAACACATACAGACTGACAGGTAGGAAAGTAAGCACCGAAGACCATTTCCACATTCTGTATTGCGTTGCCATGACCGAGCAGTAGCGGGATATATCCTTGTTTTAAGATATTAAATATTTATAAAAAACACATACAGACTGATAGGTAGGAAAGTAAGCACCGAAGGACCATTTCCACATTCTGTATTGCGTTGCCATGACCGAGCAGTAGCGGGAAATATCCTTGTTTTAAGATATTAAATATTTATAAAAAACACATACAGACTGATAGGTAGGAAAATAAGCACCGAAGACCATTTCCACATTCTGTATTGCGTTGCCATGACCGAGCAGTAGCGGGATATATCCTTGTTTTAAGATATTAAATATTTATAAAAACACATACAGACTGACAGGTAGGAAAGTAAGCACCGAAGACCATTTTCACATTCTGTATTGCGTTGCCATGACCGAGCAGTAGCGGGATATATCCTTGTTTTAAGATATTAAATATTTATAAAAACACATACAGACTGACAGGTAGGAAAGTAAGCACCGAAGACCATTTCCACATTCTGTATTGCGTTTGCCATGACCGAGCAGTAGCGGGATATATCCTTGTTTTAAGATATTAAATATTTATAAAAACACATACAGACTGACAGGTAGGAAAGTAAGCACCGAAGACCATTTCCACATTCTGTATTGCGTTGCCATGACCGAGCAGTAGCGGGATATATCCTTGTTTTAAGATATTAAATATTTATAAAAAACACATACAGACTGACAGGTAGGAAAGTAAGCACCGAAGACCATTTCCACATTCTGTATTGCGTTGCCATGACCGAGCAGTAGCGGGATATATCCTTGTTTTAAGATATTAAATATTTATAAAAAACACATACAGACTGATAGGTAGGAAAGTAAGCACCGAAGACCATTTCCACATTCTGTATTGCGTTGCCATGACCGAGCAGTAGCGGGAAATATCCTTGTTTTAAGATATTAAATATTTATAAAAAACACATACAGACTGATAGGTAGGAAAATAAGCACCGAAGACCATTTCCACATTCTGTATTGCGTTGCCATGACCGAGCAGTAGCGGGATATATCCTTGTTTTAAGATATTAAATATTTATAAAAACACATACAGACTGACAGGTAGGAAAGTAAGCACCGAAGACCATTTCCACATTCTGTATTGCGTTGCCATGACCGAGCAGTAGCGGGATATATCCTTGTTTTAAGATATTAAATATTTATAAAAAACACATACAGACTGACAGGTAGGAAAGTAAGCACCGAAGACCATTTCCACATTCTGTATTGCGTTGCCATGACCGAGCAGTAGCGGGATATATCCTTGTTTTAAGATATTAAATATTTATAAAAAAACACATACAGACTGACAGGTAGGAAAGTAAACACCGAAGACCATTTCCACATTCTGTATTGCGTTGCCATGACCGAGCAGGTAGCGGGATATATCCTTGTTTTAAGATATTAAATATTTATAAAAAACACATACAGACTGACAGGTAGGAAAGTAAGCACCGAAGACCATTTCCACATTCTGTATTGCGTTGCCATGACCGAGCAGTAGCGGGATATATCCTTGTTTTAAGATATTAAATATTTATAAAAAACACATACAGACTGACAGGTAGGAAAGTAAGCACCGAAGACCATTTCCACATTCTGTATTGCGTTGCCATGACCGAGCAGTAGCGGGATATATCCTTGTTTTAAGATATTAAATATTTATAAAAAAAAACACATACAGACTGACAGGTAGGAAAGTAAACACCGAAGACCATTTCCACATTCTGTATTGCGTTGCCATGACCGAGCAGTAGCGGGATATATCCTTGTTTTAAGATATTAAATATTTATAAAAACACATACAGACTGACAGGTAGGAAAGTAAGCACCGAAGACCATTTCCACATTCTGTATTGCGTTGCCATGACCGAGCAGTAGCGGGATATATCCTTGTTTTAAGATATTAAATATTTATAAAAAACGCATAAAGACTGACAGGTAGGAAAGTAAGCACCGAAGACCATTTCCACATTCTGTATTGCGTTGCCATGACCGAGCAGTAGCGGGATATATCCTTGTTTTAAGATATTAAATATTTATAAAAACACATACAGACTGACAGGTAGGAAAGTAAGCACCGAAGACCATTTCCACATTCTGTATTGCGTTGCCATGACCGAGCAGTAGCGGGATATATCCTTGTTTTAAGATATTAAATATTTATAAAAACACATACAGACTGACAGGTAGGAAAGTAAGCACCGAAGACCATTTCCACATTCTGTATTGCGTTGCCATGACCGAGCAGTAGCGGGATATATCCTTGTTTTAAGATATTAAATATTTATAAAAACACATACAGACTGACAGGTAGGAAAGTAAGCACCGAAGACCATTTCCACATTCTGTATTGCGTTGCCATGACCGAGCAGTAGCGGGATATATCCTTGTTTTAAGATATTAAATATTTATAAAAAACACATACAGACTGACAGGTAGGAAAGTAAGCACCGAAGACCATTTCCACATTCTGTATTGCGTTGCCATGACCGAGCAGTAGCGGGATATATCCTTGTTTTAAGATATTAAATATTTATAAAAAACACATACAGACTGACAGGTAGGAAAGTAAGCACCGAAGACCATTTCCACATTCTGTATTGCGTTGCCATGACCGAGCAGTAGCGGGATATATCCTTGTTTTAAGATATTAAATATTTATAAAAAACACATACAGACTGACAGGTAGGAAAGTAAGCACCGAAGACCATTTCCACATTCTGTATTGCGTTGCCATGACCGAGCAGTAGCGGGATATATCCTTGTTTTAAGATATTAAATATTTATAAAAAACACATACAGACTGACAGGTAGGAAAGTAAGCACCGAAGACCATTTCCACATTCTGTATTGCGTTGCCATGACCGAGCAGTAGCGGGATATATCCTTGTTTTAAGATATTAAATATTTATAAAAACACATACAGACTGACAGGTAGGAAAGTAAGCACCGAAGACCATTTCCACATTCTGTATTGCGTTGCCATGACCGAGCAGTAGCGGGATATATCCTTGTTTTAAGATATTAAATATTTATAAAAAACACATACAGACTGACAGGTAGGAAAGTAAGCACCGAAGACCATTTCCACATTCTGTATTGCGTTGCCATGACCGAGCAGTAGCGGGATATATCCTTGTTTTAAGATATTAAATATTTATAAAAAACACATACAGACTGACAGGTAGGAAAGTAAGCACCGAAGACCATTTCCACATTCTGTATTGCGTTGCCATGACCGAGCAGTAGCGGGATATATCCTTGTTTTAAGATATTAAATATTTATAAAAAACACATACAGACTGACAGGTAGGAAAGTAAGCACCGAAGACCATTTCCACATTCTGTATTGCGTTGCCATGACCGAGCAGTAGCGGGATATATCCTTGTTTTAAGATATTAAATATTTATAAAAAACACATACAGACTGACAGGTAGGAAAGTAAGCACCGAAGACCATTTCCACATTCTGTATTGCGTTGCCATGACCGAGCAGTAGCGGGATATATCCTTGTTTTAAGATATTAAATATTTATAAAAACACATACAGACTGACAGGTAGGAAAGTAAAGCACCGAAGACCATTTCCACATTCTGTATTGCGTTGCCATGACCGAGCAGTAGCGGGATATATCCTTGTTTTAAGATATTAAATATTTATAAAAACACATACAGACTGACAGGTAGGAAAGTAAGCACCGAAGACCATTTCCACATTCTGTATTGCGTTGCCATGACCGAGCAGTAGCGGGATATATCCTTGTTTTAAGATATTAAATATTTATAAAAACACATACAGACTGACAGGTAGGAAAGTAAGCACCGAAGACCATTTCCACATTCTGTATTGCGTTGCCATGAACCGAGCAGTAGCGGGATATATCCTTGTTTTAAGATATTAAATATTTATAAAAAACACATACAGACTGACAGGTAGGAAAGTAAGCACCGAAGACCATTTCCACATTCTGTATTGCGTTGCCATGACCGAGCAGTAGCGGGATATATCCTTGTTTTAAGATATTAAATATTTATAAAAACACATACAGACTGACAGGTAGGAAAGTAAGCACCGAAGACCAATTTCCACATTCTGTATTGCGTTGCCATGACCGAGCAGTAGCGGGATATATCCTTGTTTTAAGATATTAAATATTTATAAAAACACATACAGACTGACAGGTAGGAAAGTAAAGCACCGAAGACCATTTCCACATTCTGTATTGCGTTGCCATGACCGAGCAGTAGCGGGATATATCCTTGTTTTAAGATATTAAATATTTATAAAAAACACATACAGACTGACAGGTAGGAAAGTAAGCACCGAAGACCATTTCCACATTCTGTATTGCGTTGCCATGACCGAGCAGTAGCGGGATATATCCTTGTTTTAAGATATTAAATATTTATAAAAAACACATACAGACTGACAGGTAGGAAAGTAAGCACCGAAGACCATTTCCACATTCTGTATTGCGTTGCCATGACCGAGCAGTAGCGGGATATATCCTTGTTTTAAGATATTAAATATTTATATAAAAACACATACAGACTGACAGGTAGGAAAGTAAGCACCGAAGACCATTTCCACATTCTGTATTGCGTTGCCCATGACCGAGCAGTACCGGGATATATCCTTGTTTTAAGATATTAAATATTTATAAAAAACACATACAGACTGACAGGTAGGAAAGTAAGCACCGAAGACCATTTCCACATTCTGTATTGCGTTGCCATGACCGAGCAGTAGCGGGATATATCCTTGTTTTAAGATATTAAATATTTATAAAAAACACATACAGACTGACAGGTAGGAAAGTAAGTACCGAAGACCATTTCCACATTCTGTATTGCGTTGCCATGACCGAGCAGTAGCGGGAAATATCCTTGTTTTTAAGATATTAAATATTTATAAAAAAACACATACAGACTGACAGGTAGGAAAGTAAGCACCGAAGACCATTTCCACATTCTGTATTGCGTTGCCATGACCGAGCAGTAGCGGGATATATCCTTGTTTTAAGATATTAAATATTTATAAAAACACATACAGACTGACAGGTAGGAAAGTAAGCACCGAAGACCATTTCCACATTCTGTATTGCGTTGCCATGACCGAGCAGTAGCGGGATATATCATTGTTTTAAGATATTAAATATTTATAAAAACACATACAGACTGACAGGTAGGAAAGTAAGCACCGAAGACCATTTCCACATTCTGTATTGCGTTGCCATGACCGAGCAGTAGCGGGATATATCCTTGTTTTAAGATATTAAATATTTATAAAAACACATACAGACTGACAGGTAGGAAAGTAAGCACCGAAGACCATTTCCACATTCTGTATTGCGTTGCCATGACCGAGCAGTAGCGGGATATATCCTTGTTTTTAAAAAATAAATATTTATAAAAACGCATAAAGACTGACAGGTAGGAAAGTAAGCACCGAAGACCATTTCCACATTCTGTATTGCGTTGCCATGACCGAGCAGTAGCGGGATATATCCTTGTTTTAAGATATTAAATATTTATAAAAAACACACATACAGACTGACAGGTAGGAAAGTAAGCACCGAAGACCATTTCCACATTCTGTATTGCGTTGCCATGACCGAGCAGTAGCGGGATATATCCTTGTTTTAAGATTTAAATGACATTCTGTATATAACATTATTATACAGAGTGTCCCACAACCTTCTATCAATATTTTCAGGCATTATTCACGGACCAAAGGCAGATAAACAATCATGTTCGCCTTTCTAAAACTCAATAATAACTTAAATAGCCACAATTTTGTTTTGTTTTGGTCTTTTTTTTTACTTAACCTTTTTACCATATATCGCTTTTAAAATATTTACGCCTAAAGATTTTTGGAACCTACTATTTTGAAAATAAAACTTGTACGAAATTGAATTTTTTATGTAATTAGGCATTAGGGTTATAAAGGTATAGACAACATTTTAACCTAAACAATCCGTTATCAAATATAAACAGTTAAGTAAAAAAAAAACCAAAACAAAACAAAATTGTGGCTATTTAAGTTATTATTGAGTTTTAGAAAGGTTGAACATGATTGTTTTCTGCCTTTGGTCCGTGAATAATGCCTGAAAATATTGGTGGAAGGTTGTGGGACACTGTATAATTAATTTTATATGCAGAATGTCCTGTAATTTCTTAAAACAAGGCTATATCCCGCTACTGCTCGGTCATGGCAAACCCAATTCAGAATATGGAAATGGGTCTTCGGTGCTTACTTTCCTACCTGTCAGTCTGTATGTTTTTATATAAATATTTAATATCTTAAAACGAATAAACAAATCCTACCTAATTTGGACCAATATTTGTGGTAACAAGGCCAATTTATAAAAATATTCATAAATTTCTTTATAAATGGCGGCAATTACATTTGATTAACTTTGAATGACTTAAAATCTAGCAGGTATACAAGAATGAATACTTTGCTATCTAATTACAGTCTATTAAGAAACTTAAAGGGAAAGAGCCTTCATGGGCTTTTAATTTAGAGACACGCGTCCGCGGCCAACGCCACGTCTTTCTAGGAGGGTGGTAAGCTCAGTACACAATAAAAATGTCGTCTGCGCCGGTGATTTGCAGTGAACCAGGAGACCCTACCTTACGTTCAGCAGTTCCTTGGCTGGTGTGTTTCCAGCAGCGATAGTGGCAGCAGGTATGACGATTTGGTGTTTATTATATTCAGTGGCACAAAGAGCACTGGGGTACATCCTATCAATAAAAAACGAAGGAAGGTTGTTGAGTACCATCATTTAATGCATGACCTTGAAGCCCGATGATGACAAATTTCGTACTTATTTTAGGCTAAATAAGGAACAGTTTGACGAAGTTTTAGATTTAATTGACCCAGATATCAAGAAAGAGTATACGACCTTCAGGGAGTTTAATAACGAGCCGTGAACGACTACCAAGTTGCTTAAGGTAAGAATACAAAAGCGATCAAATTAATTTAATTTATTTCAGTATTTCAAAGCACGATTTTATATTTATTCTTAGTACAAATTAGTACAATGTTCAGTAAAAGTACTGTTCATTCCAGTGTAGCTTTGGTTTTAGGCTAAACAAAGAGACTTTCTGACAGCAAGTGGTGGGCTTTCAGGTGTACTGGAACCAGCCGTTTGAAGGCCTAATCATAGTATTGTTCATGGAAGCACTGCTGTTGGAAGGGCTGTTTGATGGTACTGGACTAGCAAGCTCCCTCCCACTCACTTTATTCTTCTGCAGCTGCAATCACATTAAGTATTGCTACTTTTGCTTTGTTAAGCTGTCGACGGGGCAATTTACGGATGGACTGAGCAACACTAGCTAAAAAATAGGTCTACTCCATCTACTGGTTTTTTAGTCTGTTTCAATTGTAATTTTTTGATCATGTTTTGTTTTATAAAAATAATAATCTTATCCGCGCCCTTATCTGGCCTGTTTAGTTTCTCGGTCCTCGGTGTCGGCGGAATAGCAGGGATGGAAAGCTCGTTCTCCTCGATTTGAAGTTCAGTGAGGTCGTCTTCAGAATGCTCTAGGTCGTCAGTTGCTTCGGGGGTGGATAGTTGAGGGGACGTGGATGTCACTCATGTAAACACAAGGGATAAATTCAGTGGGCGTAACTATAGAGATATACGAGTAATATAACGAAAAACTACTTACGGTCTGTGAGCCATTGTTTTCAGCAGAAACTGCATTTGCTTCTTCAAATTTCCGTCTCTTGATAGCTGAAGTTGCTTGTCCGGTAGTTGTTTTTTCCCTGCGCAGCATAGCCTGGCGGAGACTGTCTCGCATCTTCTTCCACTTACTTTTGGCGTTTTTTTTTTCTGAAAGTTTTAATTTTTTCAGGTACTTGGCAACTGGTGTTACTTACACAACAATGAGCTTCAGCTACAGAGTGGGGAGAAGTACTGTAGGAAGTATTGTCGAAGAGGTTTGTGATGCACTGTGGAACCAAATGCAGCCTCTGTACATGCCAATCCCAGACGAAGGTACATGGAGAAGTATTGCAGATGGATTTAGGAACAGGTGGAATTTCCCTCACTGCATTGGGTGCATAGACCTGTAAACACGTTACTATTCAGGCACCACCTAACTCTGGTTCAAAGTTTTATAATTACAAGGGTAGGTTTTCAACTGTGTTGCTCGGACTTGTTGACTCTGATTACAAATTTATTGTTATAGATGCTGGTTCATATGGCAAAGAGTGTGACAGCAGCATATTTTTTGACAGTACGATGGGAAAACGATTTTATAGCTACTACAGATGAAGGTAGACAGTGCGCAAGTGCGGGAACTGGACACAGCGTTGCAGCGGCAGAACAAAACAGTACTTATTTTAAAACATGCCTCATATATAAATATTAAATGTAATGTTTTCAATATTTTCTATCCTTGTGAAACACAGATAATTACTTATTTTACCACCAAAATGTTTATTTTGTGTGTAAAGGCCTAGTGTGAATATTCAGTAACTTTAAAGTCAAATTTAATCTTAAGCACCACAGCAGATATGTACGTTGATGAAAAAGTACATTTTTAATATTTATTTATTTACATTATTTCCATATAAAAAATGTACTTCCTTATTTATCCTTAGATTTATAACAGTCAAATTGTTGATAAAGAGCACTCTTGTCAAATAAAAATTTTCTTGATAAAGTTTTTTTATTAATAAGATTATTGCCTGTACCTATTGGCTCGGCTTCTTAGATCGTCGATCCCTCGATCAGTGCTTCGTCCCCTCTGGCGATTATTTGATCCTCGACTGAGATTGTTGGAGGAAATCCCCAAATTCCTCATGCCTTGAGTTTAATTTATTCAGTTGTTTCTCCAAATCTCTATGGACTCTCTCTTGTTTTTGTTCCAATGATTTGATCGAGGCCATCATATTCGCTTGAGTTCTCTGCAGATTTGTCAAGTGCTTTATCATTGATACTTGGTTCCCAATGATCATATCAAATGTGTATTGTAAGGTCTGAATCGAGTACTCCTCTCCTAGTTTGTGAGTATAGTGGTAAGTGAGACCATGAGGACAGCAATTAGCCTCTTTAAAATATTTACGCTCTTCTAATCTTTTCACATATTCTTTCTTCTTCTTTTGAGGACGAGAACTGGCTTCAAATTGTGGCGGATCAATTGCAAGAGGTTGCTCTTGTTGATCTTGATTCCTTTGAATCATTATAGGCTGTTCCGGGGTGGGGTAATAGTTCAAGTATTGACCCATTTGAGACCTTGTATCATAGGGTACTGGGTAGTATTGTACGCCTTTTTGATTTCTTACAGGGACGTATTGAGCCTGTTGATACCCTGGTACATATCTAAATGTCCTGATTCTGACTGTACATCGGGGGGTGACTCATAAGAAGCCCCCCTCCAACTCTGAGTGCCCTGATTAATTTCCTCCGCTAATTCTGCCCAAACTTGTGGATCTTGGTCTTCAATCACTTCTGTGGGAGGTTGCGACTCCTCAGGTTTGTCTATATTGGATGCCATGTCCGATTTAAAACTGTGAATTTTACACTTAAGAGGTTTGTTTACTATTGAGATGTACCTCAAGAGATTCACCTACCTAGAGGAGTTCCAAGAGAACTCTCGATAGCACCGGGGACAGATCACCAGTTTAATTTTCAGTGGTTAACTCCTGCTATCTTTATATATCAATGATGGGTATTTCTTCGAATTTCGAGTATATAAATAACTTCTTCCGATTGCGACACCAAACGACCCAAGATATAACACAGCCTAAAATTAATCCTTTTAACCATTTTATATATATATATATATATATATATATATATATATGTTTGTTTTTTGGGGAAATTTATATATTTTTAAACGTATGTGCAAAACAATTTGCTGTTAACAATAAAAAATATTAAAGAGAAAGCACAATTTTTCTAAGAGGTTCCTGCGTGCTGTTATCGTCTCATTTTCTGTGTTTTATCCATCTGCGAGGAAAATTTGGTGAAGTGTTTCCTCCAGAAAACAAAATTAACCCATGTAAAAAATAAATAATATTCATCTGTGTATTTAATTATAAGTTACATTTATCCCGTGTGATCCACGGTGGTGCCGAGATTAGACATAATCGTATTCTAATTTAACGTACTAATAATGAATAGTCATTGAAAAACGTACACTGCCATATACAAGTTATCGAAATATAAAACAAGACATTCAGTGTAAAATGGAGAAATATACGTTTACTACGGCAAGATTAGCGGTTCACCTGATTAGAGGTGCATTACAATTTTTTATAACTAAAACTATTTTATTCCTTTCAGCTTCTTGATTTTTTTAGGACGTTTTTGAAATCAGCACATTTTATTTTTCAAATTATATGTTTTTAATTTGTAGTGGCTGATGTTGTGTACCCTCTCCCGTAATAAGGAATTCAGATGAAGATATGCATGAACTACAACCTAATATGCAATGACTATATATGTTATTTGGAGGAGAACACGTCAATTATTAGTGGCGCATTCGTTAGTTTAATGCATTTAACTTTCAATTATTCTGTACTGATGTTAAACACAGAGTCTAAGGGATGTACACGCCAAACAATGCCAAAGTAAAATCCCCCATACAATGTCTAAGATTTAAAGAAACCCCAATCCATGCTATCCCTCTGCTCCATGACTTATATTCCACATATTCCCATAAGGGTGGCATCCCAAAATATATAGGAACGGAAATTCTTACTTCTGCAGCTCTCTTGAGGTCCAAGCTCAGCAAGAATTCGTATAGCTTTTTTCTGCAAAAGAAGGATTCTGTTGTTAGGGGCTGATGATCTGATGATGATCATTGACACTATTTCCACGGGGCAAAACAATATTAATCTCGGCCTTCTTATTAGGCCATTCATTAACGGCAATTCTTACGTCACGAACAACTAAATCGTTGGCAATTTTACCTTCTGGAAGAGATTTTCGTTCACTTGGGTAGTACGAGAGCATCTGATCTGTCCGATCCACCTTCCTTCATGTAAGTGTTGTACTTTACAATGGGAAGTGGCTTTTCTCTAGGGACTCCATGACGATTGTGGGTGATCACCACGTCATTCTGGAACTCGGTGGACAGGTATGTCACATCCTGCTTGTCCCTCCACTTCGCGACCATGACATTATCAGCATACCTGGCAGTTTTTTCCTCCTTTTTGACTTTTGCGGTCTTCACTTCTTCTGGGAGGTGTTTTCGATCAATTCAAAGAGTCCCAGTGCAATAGGTCTTCTTTGCAAGTAGTTCATGGACCAAGGGAAAGCTGTTGTAAAAATTTTCCATGTACAACGAGAGCCCATGATTCAATTTTCCTCTCACCAGGTGAAGTACAACTTTTGTTGCGTGATCTTTCCCGCCTAAATTGCTAAAGAATCCTGAGTAGACTACAAAACGCAGGATAAGGCCACCTGGTTCACAAAGGGTATAGAGCTTGATGCCATATTTGTGGCGTTTTCCATTTATATGAGGCGGTCCATTTAAAAACTTACATAATCCAATTCCTGAAATATGTCAGGAAACAATAAAAACGTTTAATTTAATAACGTTACAGTTAAAATGTTATTTTTGGTTGTTTGGGTCTTCAGGTGAAGGATACATGTTTTCATAAAATAGTGTAAACAAATTTCACGTTAGATGTCTAGTTTTTTCTAAAATTAAGATTAAAGTTTGGATAATGTTAGTTTTGCCCTGACACCAATGGATAAAGATAGTTTTAGAAAGATTGTGTTAGTATAAAGTTAGTTATGTCATGACACGTTTTAATTTTGGCTAACATAAAACACTTGAAACAAATTAAATGTTGTGATTTTGACCAACTAACTTAGGGACTATTCTTTTAAACTGACCATCACTGGAAGTATGGTGAAATATAAAAGAATGGTTATTTATATATTGTTTTTATTATACATAAAACACGTAAAAGTACATTGAAGGACAGTAAAACATTTTTGTCATCTTTAAGAATATAAACCTTACTAGTTAGGCACTACAAAATAAAACAAACTGATGACAACTGTTAAAACAAATTGAGGAAAGTCCCACTGGTAGAACTAAATTGTAGCCTACTAAACTACAAAATCATCTTCTTGGGCTTGGTGACCTTCATACTCCTGTATACAAGACAGAAGAGTACTCATTTAATATACTAGATTATTGTTTATTTACACTATGTACAGTCACTATTTTTCGTTACTTTTTTTAATAGTTTTTGAGTTTGTGGTACTCGCGAAAGCACGGTGCCGCGCACAACGCAACTTTGCACTCCTCGCACATGTATCTTGTTTCCCGTTGTTTCTTTTCCCGCCTCTGAGTAAACTAGCAAACTATGCAGGGCCTGCATGGTCCCGCCTTTTTTTACGTTTGCAGGTATGTATGTTGGGAAATGCCTCATTGTCAATCTCATAGGTGTATCACCGGATGGACGGCCACCTTTCTTAATTTGACGGGGGTTCGAGGTACTTCTCCAGAAGCTGGCGGACTAACTCTAGATGAAACTGGGACAGAGTCCGTTTTTTACCAGTTTTACATAAGTATAATGCATGTGCATTGAGGATGGTCATGTCTAATATATGAAAAAATAATTTCTATGTTTACAATCATCATATCGGAGCGATCGAGTTCCCCCATGTTTACATTGTACTCTTCAATACATTTTGGTTTGATTACAGGCGTTTTTGTTCTTTTGTTAATTTTTTCCTGTGTCAATCATTTGGCCATTATGTTGTGTTCTTAGCATAACGACTTGTCTTTTTGTCCACCCACCTGAGGGCCATTGTTGTTTCGTTGTTCAACACTTCTCTTTCACCAACTTGTAACTCATTCTGAAACTCCGGCATGCCTTTTCTGTGTAATCTTGCTGTACCACAAGCGTTAGTCTGATTTAGGTGTACAAACTTGAATAAATCAGGGCTAGAATAAAAATTATCCAAATAAATGCAATGTCCCTTGTTAAGGTAAGGTTTCAGCAAGGTATAGACAATGCCCCCAGAAGTAATTAAATCTTCCGTTCTATTTCACTGTCTTTACCAGTGTAAATGATCATTTCAATGATATAGCCAGTTTTACAATCACATAGTATGTATATCTTTATACCAAACCTACTTCTTTTAGAGGGTATAGATTGTTTAAACCCTACTTGCCCCTTGAAAAGAAGTAGGCTTTCATCAATACACAAATTTTTTGAAGGTACAAAAGTTTTGGAGAAGCTTTCTCTAAACATGTCTATAAGGTTCTTTATTTTAGTAAGTTTACCATATGCAGCAGGTATATGGTGTTGTCTGAGAAGTGTAAGAGGCGCAATATATTTTTGTATCGATCGACAAAAACTGGCAACTGAAGTGTCTTTTAGAAGAGGGTCGTTAGACCAGTAGTCATTAAGTTTTTTTTTTTTTTTTTTTTTTCATGAACCTTTAACATTGTGTTGCAATAAACACTCAGCTCATTTGTTGTTAGTGGCAACCATTGTTTTAGCCTAGATTTGTCTGAAGGAGGAGCGTCATGAATGATATCATTGGTGGTTGTCTCAGAATTAATACGAAGTACTGCTGCACTCCATAATAATTAGAAGGGCGAGACACATCAGAACAAACAGTTTGTTGTTCACCATTTCCTGGAACAATATACGGTAAGTTTTAATGTTTTTATATTATAAGTAGTATAAACTTGCATATACAAATGTCAAGTGAAATATATCTAACAGAGAAATTGATACCAAGCTGAACTTCATGAAACGGTAGAAAACTGAAAATTTGGCTGAAGACGTAGAAATATTCATACTTAGCCTAGTGTTTTATACTAATAATTAATTTCCCACAACATTTTGTGTCACACACAGAAATGCTGGTTTTAAATTGACAATATTTTGATTTAGTACCACAGTTGATTTTGCCTTATTGCCCAATAACAACACTATAAACCTTACATAATTCTCATGCTCTCGTAATTTATATTCACGTTAAGATATTTTTCACTCATAGTTAAGTTTACCTTGTTGTCCCCGATACAGATAATATACATTCATACAGAGGGCTGAGAAGCCTATTACGGCCTAGAGGAAAATCCTTATGAAGTTCAAGCAACATTTCAGAATAATCGTTTGTCATATAATTCTTGTTATTATTCGGACCGTTGTCTGAGAAATAGTGGATCGTTGAGGCATGTTAGTGTTTGTTCCTTTGTTTTTCCTTAAGCTACTGTTAAAATGACATATGCAATGTTTTAAGGAAACAGTTCTGAGTATGTGAGAACACTCACGGGTTTATTCATTAAAGTTGGTTTTTAATGGAGTTCAAATAATATTATTTCCAATGCATTAAATGGTTTAAATTCATCTCTGGCGCAATCTGGAGGAAAATATAGGTATTGCTTGTCTTTGCTATCTGAATCACTACTTAGCAAGCACAGTTCTATAATTAAATTGTATTCAGATGTTTCTTTCCCCTTTAGTGTTTATTTCAGTTAATTTAAATTATGAAACATAAATATTACAATTTATTCCGAATTATATAATATTCCAGGTAACTTTTCTTATATTTCTCCTGACGTAAACCTTCCTCGGATTTCAATGAACATTTTTACAAAAAGAATTAGCCAAATTGGTCCAGCCGTTCTCGCGGTTAGCGCTTAGCAACACATTTTGTGATTCAGTTTTATTTACAATGTGCATTGAACATTCAACGTACTCAATTCTCCAGATATCGACTACCTAAAATAACAGCTTTATAAGCACCGCTTTTTTTACAAATTATCACAGTGTAAAAGCTCTGTAAATAAAACTAATACTAAAACACACATGTTAGTTAATATCAGATGATTGGTTACAGCATGCAGTAACTTTTGTAGGTATATTCTGTATTCAATATAAGCATTGTAATCCCAAAGTTAGTCCTGAAACTCAAGAGCCGCGCGCATCTACGCGCACACACAGTAACACGCGCAGCCCTGCCAGACACCAAGGTTTTAGTCTGCAAACTGCTAATGTTACATTTTTATTTTAGGTTAATATTCTTATAATTGTAATCAAGTCTAAGTAACCGGTATTAAAAGTTGAGTTCACCATTGACCTCAAGTTGCGTCAGGAATGTCGTGTTCCTTCTGTGTTTTGTACTATATTTCCATGAAATAAAATGCAGAATTAAAAACTTACGAGAATATTAACATAAAATAACAAATAAAAAATAGTAATTTGCGGAGTAAAGCGATTAAAGCGCGTGTGTCGGTGTGTGCGCGTCGGGGCGCGAGTGTCGCATCATCAGTCCAAACCGTAAACAGACTGCAGGTCCACGTCGTCTCCCTGATGGGCTATTGTTTCTAACTAAACAAAATAAGTAAAATTCAAGATTTGAAACCAAAAATACATAGTTTTTAAACTTATAATTTAAATCTATAATTTATAGCGTATCAATAATGGGTATAAACTTACAAATGTTTCATTCAATATAGTTTACAATACCACAAAACGTATTTGTGGACCTTGTTTCCAATTTTGAATCGCATATGGTTGATACTGTGTATTAAAGAAAATAATTAACCCATTTCATGAATAAAGTAACTATTCTTTTGCAATGGAGAAATATTAAAACTCTGAAACTAAATTTTGTAATAATATTACAAATATTATAATAAGTAATAGGTTTTCAAAACTTAACTTGATAGTTGATACAAAACTAACAGAATAAACTCCGCATTGTAAATAATATTTTAGCTACATGAACACTGAGCTCTGCAGTCTATGATTTTGTGTTTAATTCAGTTAAGGTTTTTGATGTCAGTGACTTTTTGAATAAAAGAAATTTGTTTCTGCAAATAAACGCTTTATTTTTTAATATGATACCTTTTAGCTAGATACATTTAGTCCAGAGTTTTCCAAGTTTGTTATTTCCCCAAAATAATAGGTTTTCTCAGTTTTGAGAAAAATAGGTGCTTGTTTCAGTAATGACTTGTTCATTTCGACCTAAATTTCCTACTGCCCAACTATTTCTTTAGCTTTGGAAACAAGAAATAGTCGCAGGGGACTAGATCTGGAGAATAAGGTGGAAGGGGTAGCAGTGTGTAACCCAAATTCATGGATCTTTGCCATCGTGACTAGGCAAGTGTGCGCACAGGCATTGTCTTGATGGAATAATAATAATAATATCGGAAGTGTGTAAACCACTTCTTAACCACTGAAATTGAAGGTGCCGAGCCCCCTCAGTATTTATCAAGTCTTTCCTTAGTCTCATCTAAAAAAGATCTTTGATGGAACCGGGTCCTGGCGACCTCTCTCACATGCTATACATCTCACTTCAAACGTCTATCACATTAAAAACACAGTCAGGATAATTTTAAAAACTGAATTATAGAGAGTCGTGCAGGGCATCTTTCGGGGAGCTGGGATTGATGACATTGCCCTGCCTTTACGTTTTTGAGGTGATCGTGTACTTGCAGATCGAGATGTGCCTTGATAAGTGGCAGGGACGTTCACCAATATGAAACTAGAGACAGGGACAACCTGCGAACTCATCAACGCAGACTGGCATTATCGCAACACCTCCCTCAGCAGGTGGGTGTCAGACTAATCAACAAGCTCCCTGAGGATATCAAAAACTCCAACAACCTCAATCAATTCAAAACTCGTCTCAGACGCCTGTTGGTGTCTAAAGCGTTTTACTCGATTGATGAATTCATGACGAGCCGTTGGGATGATTGAAAATCATGGATCCGAAGTCTGTGTGATTGTGTCGTGAGAATGCTGAGATGTAAGTATGACTGTGAGTGAATGTGTAGTTAGGATATATTTTATGATGCATTTGACTATTGCAATACAATGTTACATATTATCAAACACGCAATAAAGAGATTATGAATTATTATGAACAGTACACACTTACATTATACCGGAAACAATTTTTACTGTTGGATAGTATTCACCCATGTATTAGACCGAAAGATATGTTTGTGTTTTGTGGATTGTGACAACCAAACATATTGAGGAATCACAGTTTTTCTGTTTGAAATTTAAGCTTTCCCCAGTTTAACTCCTCAATATCCAAAAAGTAAAAAAATCTCATCCAGAATTTTTTATATGTCTTTTGGAGAAAGACATACTAAAAACTGATAAGCCCAACTTAATAATTATAAACATAATGAATGTTTTTGTAAACTCATAGAGATTTCTAGAATTTTACCATTTAATTTCGTTACAAAATTATTCACAAGTAATGGAGTTTTATAAAACAATTCAAACTTTAATTGGCCACCAAATTCGATAGAGTAACATTAGAGGCCAATAGTTATTTCAATTCTTCTTCTTTATAAAAATGAAAACACGAATATTTATTAAACATTATGTGTTGTTTATTAAATTATAAAAATCCAAAGAACTAAGCAGATGTAAGATTACATACAATTATCACACGACCATTAAATGTTACTTAAATAAGATTCTTTCCTGGCTGAATTTTAAAGCTTCATCGTGGTTGGTACAATAATTTACCTAACCTGAACCTGTGGTAAAATCAGCCATTTTATTAATAGGAGAAATAAAAGCGGTAAATTTTC
Organism: Homalodisca vitripennis; assembly: GCF_021130785.1. Lineage (NCBI taxonomy): Eukaryota > Metazoa > Arthropoda > Insecta > Hemiptera > Cicadellidae > Homalodisca > Homalodisca vitripennis. The sequence goes on from NW_025776158.1 coordinate 479,862, forward strand.
AAGTTAAAAATACATAGAACAATCGCCAATATAATTAATTATACTTTAAGTGCATTCAGAACACCTCGATTAATAATATTATACTTTTAATATTAATATAGTTATTATAATAAGACCATCAAGTGAATAATCTCTAATTGGTATTCCTACATTTAAGTGTATTTATTATCTCTGCAATAAGAATATTCATGGAAATTAAAGAAGATAAATGAAAAAATACACGTAATGAACTTGTATACACGGTTATGAGTGTCTTTGCAAAAAAGAGATTTTGACGTTTTACTGACGTACCTGGTTAATTTTTCTGTATTTTCAAGCCTTCAGAATGTTGCATATTCTTCTCATATCAAGAAATCCTCCTAGTCTTATCCAACGAACAGATCACATAACTGAGAAAAGGAATGTGTAACTGTTTTAGTAAGCTAAAACCAAATATTGGTCCACTTTTGTGAAGAGGAAACTTTAACCACTCAATACCGAAGGCAGCGGAAACATATACTTTTGCTACTACACATCTATCGGTTCTTCATCGCCGAAAGTATATCCGACGCTGCGATCGCCAAAATGATGCTGGAAGTATTGAAACTACATATTTCGTACATATTTTGACACAATATGCTTACATGACGTGTTTAAAATAAAACTGTAATGAAGAAATAAACCTAAATTGTTTTATGTTGTTGTTTATGTGATCAACAAAGTATAAGAATATCAGAACTAACCTGTTGCAAAACCAACCCAAAAAATATATATATCAATGACATGTTAGTGTTGAAATATTTTCCAAACATCAATTATGAGGTACTGGACCACATTTAATAAATAAATATCTTGAAATATGAATAATGTTTTGATACGAAAAGTTTTACGCACATAAAATAAATGTGAAGCTGTAAATTATAATCTGTAAATAATATAACCTAAATTATATTAATATAATGATATCTTTACCATGCTATAAGTCATTTGTGGTTATAATAAATCATGGGTTTCATGAAATATAAGTGCCAAAGGAAAGTAAGTACGAAATAAGCAACTGCGTAATGCTCACAGTAATTATTTTAAATCGCTGCATTGCTCTGATACAAAAAATCTAACTTCGTAATTAAATTTGGTTTTTCTTAATGCATTTAAAAAACAAATATCTGAGAATGGAATTCCTGGTGACATTCTTATAACAAACGTAATTTAGTGACTTGTGTTTATTAGCAATTATACAAATCACCATTGACATATTGTACATTTTTTTATATAATTTAGTCCTAGCAATATACTAATAGAAGAAAAGGAATATTGCTCAGTACTTACGAGCTGAATTTTTATAGTCTTCGATTCCAATTACGACACTTTAAAAAACTGACATAAAACTGTAAAACTACAGTATCATTAGACGAACAAATCAGTGAGATTATTAGCTGAATTTGTAGTTTTGCCTAAAACATCATTCACATTCAAGGTAATTAATTCTTATCGTTATCATTAGTTGTAATCAGCACCCGCCTTACGCTATAAACACGGACCCGTCCTCCCTTTGTAAGAAGCGTCACAGATTGGGAGGCTTTATAATTTCCAGTAATCAAAATTAATTAAAACGCGTCCCAACTCCTTTTGATGTCCAAGGCTTTCTACTTTGTTGATGAATTCATGTTAAGCCGCTGGGATATTTGAGAGTGCTGGATCTGAGGTTAATGCGATTGTGTCTTGAATGATTGTATGAATGTTGAGTATGAGGTTGTGTGAATGTGTAGATGAAAACCCTGTAAATTTACTAAAACTATTGACGATTGCGATACGATGTAACAATTGTTAAAATAATGCAATAAAAGAGGTTTTATTATTATTGTCTATCTCGTGTCGCCTCGCCTTGTGCTGTCGACTGCTCGCTCTGCTGTAGACAAACGTAACCGTACAAAAAGATGAAATAATATAAAAATCCCCGAGCTAGTGCCAGACACATCTCCAATCCTGGCACTTTCCCCTGTCTCATCCATAAATCCTACCTATTCCTAATTCCTCCCTTTTCCAGACTGGATCGTGCTATTGTTTGTGGGGAGTGCTTGAACTGCTACACTCTGAGAAGGTGTAGCAGAAGAGAGCTGATGTGAGCTTGCTCTGCCGAAGCAAACGGTAGTATGAATCCTGGTGCCAGCCACTTCGGTCCCTGGTCAGGAAGTGATTATTGGACAGAAATGTCGGAGATTTCTGTTGCCACGTGCGAGCCCGAGTCGTGCGTGAATTCCCGACTCGGTTAAACGAGATAACATCGGGCCCCGGGAACTGGGGTAGGGTGCCCTGCCAAGCTTTGGCTGACAGGTTCCCGAGGGTACACCCGTTCCCGATGTCTCGGCCTGCACCTTTAATCACGATGCGCTGGTTCAAATATTGAATGGCTACATTAAAACCCTTCTCAAGCAAATGATAGAGTTGTAGAAAGAGATTCTATGGATCTGGAAAAGAAGCGTGCTCTCTCTTCAGAATCTGAAGAGGAAACAAACAAACAGAGAAAAACTGCAGACAAGAAAATTAATATTCAAAATCTTCCCACCCCACTTTTTCTAGTATTCAAACACAAAGACGATACTCAGAACTTGGCAAAGGTGAGCCCCTTCCTTGTTAATAAGGCTCTAGTCGGAGTGGGCGGCTCGCCGTCTTCTGTTAGGAAGCTCCGTAATGGAAGCATCTTGGTAGAGGCTGCGAACGCTCCACAGGCTCAGAAATTTCTCTCCATGAGATCCTTTTACGACAAAGTAGAAGTCGTTGTCCATCCTCATGAGACATTAAACTTCTGCAAAGGAATTGTATTCTGTCGCGATATGCTATGTTTGCTCAATTGAAGAGTTGAAAGAAGAACTGAAAGATTGTCTTGTGACTGATGTGGTGAGAATAATGAAGGTTGAACACGGTGTACCGACACCTACACCAGGTCACATTTTGACTTTTGCCCTTCCTCACCCACCAGCCACAATTAGAGCAGGATATCTTTCTCTACAAGTTCGCCCATACTTTAGAAAATCCCCAGAGGTGTTATAGATGTCAACGTTTTGGGCATTCGAGCAAAACTTGCAATAACCCTGAAACATGTAGTCTTTGTGGAAAAAGTGGTCACAGTGACAAGGACTGTGCCGGTGGCGAAGAACAGTGCGTCAACTGCAAGGGCAAGCATCCTTCAAGCTCTCGCAGCTGTAAAAATATACTTAGAAGAAAAGGAAGTGCTGAAAATTGTTACTAGCGAGAAATTGTCTTTCGGCGATGCTCGTAAAGAGTATAGGAAACGACTTGGACAAACCCCGAAGAAGGACGTATCCTATTCTCAGGCTGCCTCTGTCCCTGTGCAACCGAAACCGTGTGCTTCCTGTTCAGCTCTGGAAGGCATGGTTAGAGAACTAACGCAACAGGTTGCTGCCTTGGTACAACAAATCAGTGCCAAGACCTCCCCACGTAGTGGAGGCACTGATATACCAGAACTTGCACCTTCTGTGTCTGTAAGACCGGCTACACCTACTCAAACCAAGGGACGGAACACTTTTAACAAGCAACAGTCTACTGAAGGCCAGGTTGCTGCTCAATTTTTAAAAACCCCTAATGCTGGAGGTTCCAGCGTGACGGGGAAAAAAAATATATCTCCGAAGTACGCCAAAGACTTGTTTCTGGGATAAATCAAAAAATTGCCGCTAAAGTGGGTCGAACGGTCAAAGGGTGCCAACAGAACCCCTCCCTCATACCAGTCCTCCAAATCCAGCCTAATGGAGGAGGATTTGTTTGATGACGACCTTAGGCCACATTCAGAAATTGAAAAAACTAATGTAAATTTTAAACAAAAATCAAGGAAAAACAAAAAACAAAATTACTTTTAAAACCTAATTTTATATGAATATTATACAATGGAATATTAACGGACTGCGAAGCCATCTGGAAGACCTGAACCTACTAGCATCACAAATAAAACCAAATGTCATATGTATTCAGGAGACCAAGCTTCACCGTGCATGCCAATTTTCCATCAGGGGATGGGATATCTTCCGCCATGACAACCATAATGACGGACATGCATGTGGAGGAGTTATGGTTCTCGCGAATCCTTCTCTGAATACAGTGGAGGTACCTTTGAACACACCTCTACAAGTAATATGCATAAAGATTGACATACCGTTTAAATTACATATCTGTTGTGTTTATATCCCCCCGCCACCAGAATGTCTTCCAAGAGAAGATCTATTGGACCTTCTTAATCAATTGCCTCATCCTTTCGTACTTGTGGGCGATTTGAACGCCCACCATCGTGTTTGGGGCTCTACTACTTGCTCTCCAAGGGGCAACATGGTTTCCAAGGTCCTTGATGATCTGAATCTTGTTTTGTTGAACGATGGCTCGCCAACTTATCTTTGCCCGAGAACAGGTTCCTGGTCAGTATTAGACCTAACCGTGTGCACACCACAAATTGCTTACCGCTTCGATTGGTCAGTTTCCTCTGACCTTTACGGTAGCGACCATGCACCGGTCATAACTAAAGTTCTCGATATTCCAGGTAATGTGCCCCAAAGACCTAAATGGGTGCTTGATAAGGCAGATTGGGACAAATTTAAAACAAATTTTACAGGCACCAGATGTTTCAACATCAGTAGCTATAGACTCCGCCGTCAACAATATAACAGTTGCTATTTCAAGCGCCGCTCTAGAAAGTATTCCAAAAACAACAGGAATCATCAAAAGAAGAAACTTACCTTGGTGGACAGAAGAGTGTAGGATATCGCTTCGGGAGCGCAGGAAAGCCTTGCGGATATTTAATAGATCTCCGACCGAGGAAAACCTCGCACGATTTCGTCTTGCCAGAGCTAAAGCTCGACTCATATTTAAAAGATGTCGACGAAATTCGTGGAAGGAATTTACTTCTTCGATTAACCGTACCACCCCTTTATCTCTGGTGTGGAGGAGACTAAAGGCAGTTTGCGGAAGACAGCCACCTCTGCCTATTCTTGGCTTAAGGGTGAACGACACCATATTAACCGAGCCGAAAGATGTGGCAAACGCTCTGGCCTCGTCCATCTCTAACGTGTCGAGGACTACGTCCTACAGTCCTTTGTTCCAGCGATATAAAGTACAAACATGAAGCACAGCCCATAAATGAAAATAACTATATAAGTCCCTTAAATTTATTGTTTTCCCTTGACGAACTAGAATCTGCTATTTCTCCCATTATAAACTCAGCTCCCGGTGCTGACGACATCCACTACGCCATGTTGAGAAACCTTCCTGTAGAGCTTAAAGCGTGCCTCTTGTCCCTTTTCAATAGAATTTTTCAAGAAACGCAGCTTTCCAAGTTCATGGCGTAACTCTTACGTTGTACCATTATACAAACCTGGCCAAGACAAGTTCTCCCCTACTAGCTACAGGCCTATCTCGCTTACCAGTTGTCTTTGTAAGATACTGGAGCGAATGGTAAATCGTAGACTGGTATGGTTCCTGGAACACAATAATCTCCTGTCTCCACAGCAATGTGGTTTCCGTCAAGGCCGTTCAACTCTAGACCACCTAGTGTGTCTAGAGTCGTCAATCCTGAATGCTTTCCTTGAACGGAGGCAACTTGTTGCTGTGTTTTTCGATATTACAAAAGCGTATGATACAGCTTGGCGTAGGGGAGTTATAAATACCCTTTCAAATTGGGGCGTCGGCGGTAATATGTTATATTTTATTAAAGGTTTTATGGATGAACGTTCTTTTAATGTAAGACTGGGAACTCATTTGAGGAGGTAACATTCAAAACCTCACATGTCCATCAAATCAAAATTTACACGAAAAGAGAAAAACTCTTCTCCAGCAACCTTGTTAATTGAAACAAAAAAATAAGCTGCCCTACACCTTTTCCTTGTCCCCAAAACACATTTTCTAAAGCTTTCGAGCCTAAAATGTGCTAGGTTCACTAAATATTTAGGTTTAAATTTTGGACATGTGAGGTTTTGTTTGAATCTTTGGGAAATGTGAGCTTTTGTTCAGAACTGAGGTTCATTTTGTGTTGTTTTGACTGGATTCATTTGCAGTAATTGAATGATAAATTAAACTTAAGTAAGCACAAATTTATGTCTAGGTAAAGGTTAATAAGAACATTATATACAGATTACAATATTATATTATTTAACACCACAAAGTTAAAATACCAAAAAGATAAATTACTTAAAGAATATTAAAGAGTTGAATTTATATTCTAGGAATTAAAAAATCATGTATAAAGTGAAATGAAAATCTCTCATTGTGTTTTAATAAGTCTTTACACTAAATGTGAAGCGCACAATCGTCTTCTAGGCAGTCACACTGGGGCACCTCGATCTCTTCCTCAATGGTTGGTGTATTTTCTCCGTGTATTATATCATTGTACCAGGAGAGGCTTTCATCCCTACCCCAATGTTCACCAAACAGGATTTTCAATAGGCCATCAACATCCTTTTTCTTTGCATTGGTAATAGGGTGAATCAAAGGCACTTCTCGAAGCGGAGCCTTTAAAATAGTTGCCCAATTCATTCCCTTTTTTAGTAGGGTTAACTGTTTTAAGGTTTTCATCCTCGAACCTAAAATATTCGTTGGCTTTTACCCTCACTGAGATGGTGCCTTTAGAGGATACTTTCTTTGTCATAAATATTCTCTTTTTTTCACTGATCATAGCTAATGGTTTGAGAAAACCTTCTTTCCCCCCCAAACTCTTCAAATCCTTTAGATTCCAGTCAGTGCCTAGAACTTTGACAGGACCCACTTTCCTATACTCTTCCAAATATTCCTCTTTATTTATTATTGTTGGTTTTTTCTTCAATATTCTTTCTACTCTGCCAAACACTCTGTCTGCGGGTAAAAAAGAATGTCCACGGACAGGAAAAGTAATTGAAATTGTCTCCAAGTTCCCTTCCGTTTTAGCCAAAAAGTACATCAAACAATGCAAAATATGGTTATTCTTATTTTGGCCCGTGCACCCCATCACAGAAAAGTCTAAGATGGGTGATAGATTCATCGAATTTGTAGGAGCTCAAGATCCACGTCCCGCCTGCTCTTCAGACCACATAAAAAATTCAGGCTTCTTTGTATTCACATCCGTAATACAAACATTGTATAGGCTCAGCTGCCTTGCATAGAATGCTTGTTGTACAGGTGTTCGTGGAAGACTCTGAACCTGTTGCATGTCAAAACATAATGTTACTTCATTGCCTTTAACTTCTTTCAAGAGTTCATAAAATGCTTTAGCGCGTTTTTTGTGAATAGTCTTTTGGACAAAAAGTCCTTGCTTCTCATGAGGTGTTGCGCTTTTTATTTTATTATCCATCATTGCAACAAAAACTGCAGATGTCCGATGCTGGGGATTTGAATCCGATATTGAACTCATTGCAGAATATACGTCTAAAACATAGATTTTGTGACTTTAAGATCATTGGAAATTGTAGAGCTATCATAAAAATAAATAGTCCACAACTTTTTAATTTGACAGGTCACTACTGAGGTAGACTCTTTTGGTTTTTTTTCCTGCTTGTAATGGCTCTCTGAAACCTTTTTAAATTACCCTATAAATTCTCTAACAGAATTTTTCTTTAGAATACTCTTACCACTTACTCGATCCCCACCTCGGTTTTCTACAAAGTCCTTGCCAAGACGAAGTTTCTTCAAAATTTGCCTAACCCTGTCTGATTTGAATTTAGTTTAAGTGCAGAAAAAATGATTTGCAGACTGTGATATTACTTCCATTAGCCACAGGAAACACGTAATGAGCCGAAAAGCTGTGAGATTTACTTTTTTTTAGGTAGGCCTAGGCCTAGGGCAATTAGTTGTGCGGGATCTCTGACGCTTTACTCCAGAATGTGAAATAAGTCTACTTACTTTTTGATCTTGTAGTTGTTTGTTAGAAGAACAGTACAGGTTTTTTTCGATAGTTCAATGCATCCTGAGGGCGCACTTTACAGCACTGAAATACCTTAAGCCGCGTTTACACCAAATGCTGTCAGCAAATGTTGGCCAGCTTTTGTTGGCAGCATTGCTATCAACAAATGCTGGCAGCAAATGCTGGCAGCAAATGTTGGCGAATTCCGAATACTGATCAACATGTGTTGACAACATTTTTTGCGCTTTGGTGCGTTTAGTTGCATTCTGCATTCCGAGATGTCAACACTCGAGCAACTTGCGGCGGTAGCAGCAGCGTGCGTCATCATAGGTAAAAAGAAAAGACCAAAGAGATATTGGGTAAGGCCTTCCCTTAGGGCCAGATCTGTGTATAGTGGAAGTGACTTACTTTCAGATTTAAATCAGGACGATATTAATCCATTGTCAAGAGAGTTGAGGTGTGACGGCAGCGTTAAAAACTTCTTGAGGATGACAAGTAACGACTTTGAAAAACCTTCTCACAGCTATTGGACCTAAAATTGCGAGACAAGACACCAATTACAGGCTAGCAATACCTGCACGAGAAAGACTTGCAGTGACCTTGAGATACTTGGCCAGTGGAGACTCTTACTCTAGTCTCAGTTACCTGTTTTAAAGTGTCCAAAATCTACAATTTCTGGAATAATACCTGAAGTTTTGTGCAGCTTTGATTGATGAGTTGAAGGATAATATAAAGGTAAGTGAATACTTGTATATAACCAAGTGTCCCATGATGATTGCCTCCTTCCATATCCAAAAATCAAATACATATGTGGATTGGTTATATTATGCTGTTAGTAATAATAGTTGTTTTGGAAATGGGTTGGTTTAAAGAAACTTAGTGAATATTTCACTCAAAGTTTAATTACATACATAAATAATACACAAATAAAATCAAAACAGCTTTATTTCCATAGAAAATTTAGTTACTTTTTGATGATAAACCTATAGATTGAATAATTTTAATCACAATAAGCATCATTGTACTCGTCATGTTGAGGAGCCCACTCAGCAGAAATGGGACTTGCAGCGTTGATGGATGATTGGATTTCATTAGATGTTAATGGATCGTATGACTGAATGTAGGAAGATGCACTGGTTGATCTTGATGGCTCTGGACCCATCGGTAACTGTTTAAGTTCCATTTCGAACAAAATGGTATTAATCCTGTGTTTTGCAAGTGCTTGGTCCCGAGAGTTTTTAAGTTTTCGTAATTGACACGCAACGTTTTTTTCCAAAGATATCAAACTCGTCTTCAATTCCTGGCTGATTTAACTGGCTAGACACTTTTTTCATTACTTGATAAGCTTCATCCACAATTGAAGCTTTCCTCTTCTTCGTCAATTTTTCGAGGAGGATCCGTTCCTGTTTTAGGTGTGTTGTCGGCCAGTTTGTGATTGATGTGTCATTGCCCTCCTCTGCAATGTCCTCCTAAAAATAAAACCACATTACTTTACAGTTGACATTACCTTGAGTTGACAGAGTAGGTAAAAATCACTAGTTTTAAATCTTTTGCTGAAATAAAACGTTTATTTTTTTATAAGATTATGGTATACTAGGGGGCCTGTGCGCAAATTGCGCATTTAATTTTTTTTTTCTGTTTATGAGAAACTCACCTACAATTCGAAGAGATTATATGATTTTAAACTCACAGTTACAAAGTTTTATGAAAAATTTTATAAACGATATATTTCTGTTTACAATCTGACTTTAGTTACAAATTCATCTGAAGGTAATCAGCTGTTAAATTACAATCACATTTAAAAACGTTATCACATAAAAAAAGGGACGTAACAGAGAAAACCCTTATTGTATTAAGTATATTAATTGGCACTTATATCTTGACTGTATGGATCACTGACCTCTTTAAAATACATTTCATTTTGCAGTTGCCGAATACTAAAGAAGAATGGCTACATCATGCCAAAGAGTACAACTCGCAATGGAATTTTCCGCACTGCATTGGAAAGCATGGATGGGAAACATGTGATGCTACAGGCACCCATCAACACAATCAAGTGAATATTTCAATTACAAAGGTTATTTCAGCATTGTTCTCCTGGCTGTTGTTGATGCAAATTATTGCTTTACTTACGTATCTGTTGGTTGCCAAGGACGGTTATCTGATGGTGGAGTGTTTTGGCAAATAGTACCTTAAAACAACACCTTCAAAATAAGACTTTGAATCTTCCCGACCCAAGTTTCCTTCCAGGAAGGGAGTACTTACCGGTACCCTACTTTTTCCTGGCTGACGATGCCTTTCCTTTAAAAATTAACATCATGAAGGCGTTTCCTGGATTGCATGATAAGGCAAGTGTAAAACGTGTCTTCAACTATCGCCACTGCAGGGGCCGTAGAGTAGTGGAAAATGTATTCGGAATATTGAGTGTTATTTTCCGTGTGTTGAGGAAACCAATGTTATTGGAACCAGAGCGGGCAGACACAGTTGTTTTAGCCTGCTGTCACCTGCATAACTTTTTGCGAAGAAGTATGTCATCAGCTTCAACGTATACACCTCCCGGAGCTTTTGATGTCGAGGACCTAGCTACAGGATCATTAGTGCCAGGACAATGGAGAGTTGATGGAATGCCTAGAGACACTCTACTTCGTTTTAAAGGAAGATTCCAAAAAAACCTTCCCAGCTGGCCAAAACAAATACGTGATGAAATCAGTGTTTACTTTCAAAGTGACGAGGGTTCAGTGCCATGGCAAAACAACTACTAGGACCTAAAATACAAATGTACATAAGGACCGTTTGCACATATTATAACGTATAGTTTTTTTAGTGTTTTTCTTTAATTTACAACAATAACAAAGTAACAATTAAAGTAGTGTTAATTACATTATATAATTTGTAACAAATTTTAGACCGTTGTGTTTATGTTTAACTTTTTTAACCTATAAAAGTGACATTAAAATATGTGACAATTTGATAAAATAATCTTGTTAACTACTTGCCTGCACTGTTTCATCGGCAGCCTCTTTGTCGTCAGTGGCAATCCCAGCTTCTTTAATCTTCCGTGCAGTAGTTTTATCCTTTAAAAACAGCATCGCTTTAAAATAACACCACTTGCTTTTATACTCGTCTGCCCCCGAACCACTCTTCTTCTTCTTAAGTTCTCTTTGAAACTGTGCCAACAATGTTTTCACTTTTGCCTGTACTTCCGTATTTACTGGCTTTTATTTCCCGCGAAATGTCATTCCATGCATAGTTCTTTAGGTTTTTTATTTTTAAAATCAGGGTCCATCGGATTCCAAAGAACTGGTTGCTCTCGATATAGGTCAATCAATTGCATGACTGTTTCACGGGACCAATCAATTTCACTCTCAATGCTGTCGCTGTTCATATTGAGTTGAGAAACACGGACACCAAACAACACAGACGTACTACCATCAACAGTCGCAACTAGAGTAGTACTGACGCTGTCGGAACGACATGGCGGCCAACCACGTGCGCTAAGGGAAGTGTTGCCAACATTGTTGACGGTCGCTTTTTAGTCCCGTCAACATTGCTGCCAGCATATGTTTGACAACATTCTTTTGATCTTTACCGACTACTGGTGGGTAAATGCTGCCAACACTTTTCGGTGCTGACAGCATTGTTGGCAGCAAAATGTTGACGGAATTAAAAGTACGATTTTTGTAAATGTTGTCAGCTTTTGCTGGCAGCAATGTTGTCAGCTCCGGTGTAAACGCGGCTTTAGTATTATGTTTACACGGGGGTAAAAACATTGCAAACCAGATGGGAGCAGAATGTCTTAAATTCTTAGCAATTTCACGCTTTGTAGGTTTCTTAAACTTCTTCCTACTTCCTTGAGACGTATTTTTAACTAATACACCACTTTCACAGGTAATATTTTCCATATTTTCACATGAAAAACACTACTATGACTACTATTGTAAATGCAAAATCTACAGTGCATAACCTCAAACTGATGGACAGCTATAAAAAAACAGCTGACACGTCTTTGACAGGTCACGTGACCTGCAAGGCGTGCTCCTATTGGCTCTTGGTACATGTGAGGTTTTGCTTGGAACTGTCAATAAAAATTTAAGTGAGGTTTTGCTTGGAAAGTGATATTTATATATTGATTTAAAAATAGATTGTGTGTGAGCTTTTGACTGGAAAAGATGTGTAGTCATAAAGACATTCACTAACAGTTTATACTCAGTGCTCAGCTTCGATTTTTTTCAATTTTTGGACATGTGAGCTTTTGAATGTTTACCTTCCTCATTTGTCCGACACCAAAATTCTTGAGAACGGTATACCTCAAGGGAGTTGTCCTTAGTTGTAACTCTCTTTGCTGTGTGGCCATAAACAGCATCACTTCCTGCGTCAGAGCTCCTGTCAGATGCTCTCTATTCGTAGATGACTTTGCTGTATTTGTCCCTGCCAGGAGGCTGGCTACTGCAGAGAGGTACCTTCAGCTCACCATCCACCGTCTTGAAGATTGGAGCAACCAAACCGGGTTTTCTTTCTCTCCTTCAAAGACTAAATGTATAAACTTTTTCTCGACTGAGGAACGTCGCTGATCCAACTCTTAGGATAAATAAATAATAATCCCAGCGAGTCGCTGTGTGAAATTCCTGGGGTTGTGGTTTGATTACAGACTGAACGTGGGTTCCGCACATTAAAAGAACTTAAGGCGAAATGTCTAAAAGAGACTTAACGCGATGAGAGCTCTAAGCGGAAACGAAATGGGGTTGCAGATAGAAAATGCATGCTTCAGTTTTATAAAGCATATATTCGACCTTGTATTGATTATGGATCACAGGTTTATTCTTCTGCCAAGCCAACAGCCCTTAAAATGTTGGACTCAATCCATCATTCTGCCGTCAGACTGGCTACTGGGGCTTTTCGTTCAAGCCCCGTTTGTCAGTCTTTTAGCTGAGAGTGGTGAGCCATCCCTATCTTTCAGACGTGTTCAATTGGCTATGAACTATTTTTTTAGTTTAAAAATTCAAGGCCAGAAAATCCGGCCTTCGAGGTAGTCTTAGACACATCGCTTGCTCCCTTGTACCACAATAAACCTAATGCCCCCGCACCTTTTGGCATTAGAATCCTGTTTACATCTCGCAGAAGTGGACATGAGAGCGATTGAATGTTGAAGTATGTCACGAGATGGATAGGCCACCATGGACAGTCAGAACTCCCAATGTAATACTGTCGTTATTACAGTTTGAACAAGCAAGACGCATCACTGTTGTCCACAAGCTCCTGTAGAGAAATATTGTCATCCTGTTCACCCTGCGATGTTATCTACACAGATGGCTCAAAGGAGTGAGGCAGGAACGGGTTGTGCCTTTGTCACTTCCAATAGAGAGTACAAATTCTGGCCTCACTCCTGAATCTTCAATATACACAGCAGAACTAACAGCTATCTTGAAATCGTTAAATATTGTATGTCCAAGAACAAATAGGGTGGTAGTGTGCTCTGACTCGCTAAGCGGTCTGCAGGCTATCAAGGACATGTACTCCAAACATGTCCTTGTTCGTAAGATCCGCTACGCTTTTGAGCGAGATGATGTCTCGGGGTATCGCAATTACGTTTCTGTGGGTACCTGGAACATACTGGAATACCTGGTAACGAGATCGCAGATAGGGCAGCAAAGGAGGCAATCTCTCTGACTCCATGTACTAGGCGATCAATCGCGTTCCGATCTAAAGCCGATTGTAAAGTTACGACTACAACATCAGTGGAATATATCGTGGGATCAAGTGACCAATAACAAACTTCGGCAGATTAAATACACAGTAAAGCCTTGGTCGACTGCTTACCGCACTAACCGTAGAGAGGAGGTTGTACTGTGTCGACTCCGTATCGGACACACTCGCTTCTCTCACGGTTTCCTAATGAGTCGTGGTGATCCACCGCAGTGTGCGGAGTGTAATATGGCGTTAAACGTCAGCCACGTGTTTGGATAGACTGCCGCCTCTTTCTACGCCGGGCAGAGGAGAGCACATCGTTTGCCAGGCCGGTTAGATGAGTTGCTTGGTGACAAAGAAGATGTTTTAACGAAGCTCTTTAGTTTTCTGGAGAGCACTAAATTAATGTCCAGAATATGAGTGATATAGTACCTGATTAGTTTTAGTAAACATTTTAACGCTTCGCTAGTTTTAGGTAAGGGTGAGCCCTTTTACAGTTCACCCCTGAGTTGTTATTTAGTTTTAAGGCTCTTAACTAGCACCGCCTAAGTGCAATCTTTTAAATTTCGTTAGGAAAATTTATGTGTTTTTAATCAAGGGTAAACCCCTTTACAGTTAAAAATTTCTGTGAGGTGAGAGACACCACTATCTTAATATGTAGGTGTCACGTAAGGAGACGGGCACTTTTGTCCTTCTATTTATTTGTTATTTGTTATTGGTGAGGGTGGGTCCCTTTACAACCTACCCTCACTAACTTACCTGGTTTTAGCATTAGATGTTGTTATATTTATTAACGTTATTATTTATCTGTTATTTAGTATTTAGTCCTCCGTACACTGCTGTTGTTTTTTTATTGTCTTAATGTGATAATAATGTTATTTGACACAGAGATCCGCTATTTATTCCTTGCACTGATAACGTGACACCATATTTTAAAAGTGTAGGTGTCCGTTAACCCTACGGGCATTGATAACCTGCGTGTTTTATGCCCTTATAAAAAAAAAAAAAAAAAAAAAAAAAAAATATATATATATATAAAAAATCAACTCTTATTACAAATAATATTGTATTAAAAATAATATAAAGTCGGCAATGTTTATATTCTTCCCAATTTCATGATAGTCCAATGCCGCAATCCTGTTAAAATACAATGGAATAATTTAAAATATTAATTTAAAAGAATATTGTTCAATCTGAATATATTTACGAAGTAGAAGCGAGACTGGAATGGCACTGATGGCGGAGACTGGAATGGAACTGATGTCAGACGTCCTAAAAATTAGATTTTTATACGTACTTTCACAATAACATCATTATCATGGTATCAGTATTTTCCACGGTACAACGAATGCGTTCAGTTTACGCTTTTGTTATATCGAAAAATACAGCAAATTCTGGGTTAATTCTGTTTTCAGAAGGAGACTCAATAGCAACACGGTTTCCTCGAAGATGGAGAAAACCATCTTGAAGAAAATTCAAGAATATCACCACGAAAAAATTATTTCCTAACATGTTTTGGGGTTGCCTCGTAGTTGCATTAAAAAATTAACCCATGCATAAAAATAAATAATATCCATCTATGTATTTAATTATAAGTTACATTTATCCTGTGTGATCAACGGTTGGGCCGAGATTAGACATAATCGTATTCTAAACTTAACCTACTAATAATGAATAGTTACTGAAAAAAGTACATTCATATAAATGTAATATAACCATTTTTCTTAAGTTTAAGTGAACATTACGACTTTTTGCAGTTAAAATCATTTATTCGGGCTAACATAACGTATTTTGCATTACAACATAGGACATTTTTGCACTTAATGTAGACCTCTTAAGTCAGACTTAAAGCGAAACATAGGCCATTTTGCTTTGATTGAAACATAGACATTATTTTTGTGAATTATTAAGGGTTTAAAAAAGAAAAACAGATACATAGTTTTAAAACAATACAGTTTTATCGATACTTGCTACTCCTACTAGAATTAGTACTTAAATGCACAAACAAACGTAATATTAAATAGAATAGGACACGTTGAGAAATGTTTAGTATTTTGCCCATATTTTACAAATTATGATCTGCATTACATTTACTTAAAAAAAATTATTGCAAGTTAAAACATTGCTATATTTTACAAGTAAAACATGTCTGCATTGGCTTTTGTCATCGTTACACTCGTGGGGAAGTGTATCATAAAAATTATGG
The DNA here is from genome assembly GCF_021130785.1 of Homalodisca vitripennis. Lineage (NCBI taxonomy): Eukaryota > Metazoa > Arthropoda > Insecta > Hemiptera > Cicadellidae > Homalodisca > Homalodisca vitripennis. The sequence continues at coordinate 495,605 of NW_025776158.1, forward strand.
TAGTCCTCATTAATAACTTTTTTAAATACTGCAAATCTTCAAACTTTCTTGTTAGTAATTTTTATTGGCGACTTGTAAAGACTACATAAATTTTCAAAAGCAGTATGTGTTTTGGGTCGTCTTGGAAGGGTTTGCCAATTGTCTTCCAAATCGAGCTTGAAGTAAATGCAGCTTTGAAATAGCGAAACGCACACACATCAGAGACTATGGGATCACCTTTCTTCATGCCAGGCCGCACACTAGTGTAGTAGCCATTTGAAAAGTCAATAATATCAGTGTACTTCAGTACTACAACATTAAACTCTGTTGGTTTGCTCCTTGCTTCTCGAATCGATCTGACATAGTCAATAGGGCACGTAAAACTCCTTTCCTTTAATTTTTTTCTCGATCTTACTTAACTATGGACCGAATCTTCCTCCATTTGTGTATGTCCTACTTCAAGGTATTTTTGTGATATATTGTTGCTTTATTAACATTTGAAAGGTGAATTAGTGCATTTGAGACCTTCTCGCACCTATTGTTGAGAAATGTTTAGTATTTTGCCCATATTTACAAATTTGATCTGCATTACATTTACTTAAAAAAATTATTGCAAGTTAAAACATTGCTATTTTACAAGGTAAAAACATGTCTGCATTGGCTTTTGTCATCGTTACACTCGTGGGGAAGTGTATCATAAAAATTATGGTAGTCCTCATTAATAACTTTTTTTAAATACTGCAAATCTTCAAACTTTCTTGTAGTAATTTTTATTGGCGGACTTGTAAAGACTACATAAATTTTCAAAAGCAGTATGTGTTTTGGGTCGTCTTGGAAGGGTTTGCCAATTGTCTTCCAAATCGAGCTTGAAGTAAATGCAGCCTTTGAAATAGCGAAACGCACACACATCAGAGACTATGGGATCACCTTTCTTCATGCCAGGCCGCACACTAGTGTAGTAGCCATTTGAAAAGTCAATAAAATCAGTGTACTTCAGTACTACAACATTAAACTCTGTTGGTTTGCTCCTTGCTTCTCGAATCGATCTGACATAGTCAAAGGGCACGTGTAAAAACTCCTTTCCTTTAATTTTTTTCTCGATCTTACTATGGACCGAATCTACCTCCATTTGTGTATGTCCTACTTCAAGGTATTTTTGATATATTGTTGCTTTATTAACATTTGAAAGGTGAAGTAGTGCATTTGAGACCTTCTCGCACCTATTCTGATACCCGCACCCATCTGACCAAATTATGATTTCAGAAAGGTTTTTTGCACAAATTTCTTTTTGTAAGAATTTGTACAGAATGGAAGCAAACACATCACTTTCTAAGCTACCATTGGCCTCATGCCACAAAAAAACAATTTACTTCTGCATTTTTTATATTATAAATTGTATAATTATGCAGTTTTAGTTTAGTTTTGTAGTATGCAGAAGAACTCATTATGTTAGGTAATAAAAGAACGGCTTGAACATCAACTGTGTAAACGCCCAATGATTCGTTACTTAATGACTCCTTTCCTTTATCTTTCTCCTTTTCTGCCCTGGATTTCTCTTTTTTATTTTGATGTATTTTGAATTCTTCATCAGACACAGTTCCTAGTTTATGCTTAATGCATGTTTCACATTGGTCTTTTTTGGGTTGGTAGAGATCAATGTTAAGCTTATACATAACCCTAGAAAATACTGACCAACTAGCACTTCTACTGTTGTCAACGCAAAAATTTTGCTTGTATTCCTTGAAGAGCGCTACTTTACTTTCCCATACTGGTTCAAGGTAAAGTTTTTGGCTTGAGGCCCTGCAGTAGTGGGACTCCATCTTTGGGAGACTATGGAAGAACTCTTCTACCGAGCGAGACTTAACATCCTCTGAACCTCGCTTCTTCTTAGATTTTGCAACAGGAATGGCAGGATTATTAACATTTAATGGTTTCAAAAATTGTATTCCTCTAACTCAGTATTATCATGTGACAGTTCACGAAGCCATGACTGAACACTTCTTTCACCCACATCCAATGTGTGTAAAAACATTTTCTTGCAAACATTAATACGCATGTTGTCTTTGATCAGATGATATTTGTATGTTACATTTCTTTTAGTTGAGGTCAGTCAGAATAGATGTTTTACGTCTTTTAGTAATTTTCTTTCTTTCTAATCAAAGAGGAGATGTAGGGCTTTTCTACAGACCAAATCATTTAAAACTTTCCAAAAATATTTAAAGTTTTTCTCTCTGTCTTCCTCCTACAGACTTGAACATGACCAAAAGAGTTGGTATTCTTACTACTCCACTTACACGTACAGCGACATTTCATTTTCCTACCTTCCTTGTCAACACTCAATGTAAACTTTCCATTATTTTTTTTTTTAAGCCCTTGTAACTTTCTCCCCGCATCCTCTTTTCTTTGTTGACTTGTCTTTGCCATTGCTGTGGATTAGATAAACCTTTCCGACTTCTTTTACGTTTCTGTTTTTATCCCTCTTATTTCTTGCCCTCGAGCTTTCATTTCTATTTTCTTCTCCTTCTCTGTTTTCAACTACACTATCTTTATTAGTATTCAGTTGGGTATCGCCTGTTAGTATTTGTTCAAAAACTACTGTTTCTTTTTCTGTGCTGCTTTCTGGTTCTTGTCGATTTGCTGTTGTTTTTCATAGTTTGTTACTTTCTGAACTGCTACGTGTTTCAGCAGACTTACTTTATTAATTTTCTTCGGTCTTCTTTTCTTTTTTGGTTCCTCATCACTGCTAGAAACCTCACCAAAGTCACTACTGGGAGCGTAGTTGTACTCATCTGAATCCGAAAATAAAGGACTGTCACTATCTGACAATTCTTTGTAGTTTACAATTTGGCAGAGTTTTGTTTTTACTGTATTTGAAGTGTTATTTTCAATATTGGTAGTAGGCTTAGGACTTACAAAATAAGTATGCTCATTAAGGTTTGTTGTAACTGTTGTTGTCGATGTTCACAATACCAAACTCACGGTCCATGGATTGTCGAACCTCTGGTGAGACCTCATTTTCTGCCAACAGCCAGTTCAACTAAGCGCCTGCCTCTGAGAGCCATAATTGATAATCTGAAAGGAATACAAACAGATGTAGCCTAATTACTGTAGTAAAAATACTAATTAATTTTACTGAGAAAAAATGTAACTAGGGGATAAATTATTATCTAATAGCCGAAAAATAAATATATTAACATTAAAACAGTATTTTAGGTATAGCCAAAAATATAGTTGGTTACAAAATGATAAGCATAGTGAAACATTCAGAAATATTCAATTTTTACTGATACTTTGATTTTATACGATACCGTTATGTCAGGATATGCCAACACCGCGACCAGTTATCTATAATAGGCCTAACTTAGGTCTCAATAGCGTTGTGAATTTATTACTCTCTAAAGTTTTGCCCCATATATATTATCGTAATGTACTTTACAGTATCTAAGTTTCAGGTTAGATATAAAGTCTTGATTAGCGCCTAAAACTTTTGATAACTAATCTAATAAACATAAATCCTGCAACAATCAAACCCAAACAAGGTAATATAATTTTATAATTCCTTATTAAACGTTTAATAAATTCAAGTACAGTTACAAAACTGTAGGCCTAAAATAAATTTAATTAGGCTTAGGCCTAGGATAAATAAGCCCAATATACTTAAATAGTATGTTAGATGTAACTGTAATATAATACAACATTAAGTAGTTTAAATTAAGATTTTAGAAACTACATAATCATTTGATTCATAAAGTCTTAAGTATGAATTTGAAACAAGCCTTTTGACTAGAAAAACTTACGACATTTTGCAGTAATAACATTAAACACTTAATAAAACAATTTACATAAGTTTGTAAGTAAATATAATAACGCCCCAACACATTGGCAACATTAGAATCCTATAAAGAATCCTTTTTCAAACCAAATCAAACTAAAAATTGTTTTTGTTGCAAAAAATATTCAACAACCATAACCTCACTTTCACTGACAAATTACTTTTAGATGTCAAATCGAGCATTATTGTTATAATTTACAGTAAAAACATTAATATATCTGCCTAAAAACAAACCAGAACTTTTAACAAACAGCAGCTGAGTAAAAATAAGAAATTATACTTTATTTCACTTACCTATTATTATGTTAGAGCTGAGGTGCCAATCAATCAACAATCCAATGACAACATGAGACAATTTGCAGGAACAGGTGGCTTGACATGAAAACATATGGCATTTTGCATTTTGCTACAGCTCTTTTTCTATTGGTCAAAAACATATGACATTTTGACACAAGTTCCGGATAGTGAAGTCAAAACATATGATGCAATAAAAAAAATGGAAATTTTAATATAAGACATTTTGCACGAACGGCAACGATATAGTCTATTTTTGCTGGAAATGTAAATATCCACATATAAATTATGTTTAATATTCTACACAGCAACTATTAGTATACAGACAACAACAAAATTTTAGGAAATAGTTTTTTCGTGGAGATATTATTGAACTTTCTTCAAGATGGTTTTCTCCATCTTCGAGGAAACCATGTTGGAATTGAGCCTCCTTCTGGAAACAAAATTAACCCATGCAATAAAAGAAATAATATCATCTATGTATTTAATTGAAAGTTACATTTATCCCCTGTAATAACGGGTGGGGCCAAGATTAGACATAATTGTATTCTAACTTAACTCACTAATAATGAATAGTTACTGAAAAAAGTACATTCCATAGACAAGTTATCGAAAAAAGACATTCAGTCTAAAAAGAGAAAATATAGTACACTACGGCTATATTAGCGGTTCACCTAATATACTTCTTGAAGCGGCGAGAAACTGTAATGAACGCTTACAAATTGAATCTACAAAATCTAGAATATAGAAAGATTCTCTTACCCAAATAATGCAAAATGTATTTGAGCTTTAGTATAAGCTTATATTTTATTAATTGGCTGAGCGTTGGCAAAAGAGGATGAAAAATGTCATATATTTTTTGCTGGAAATGTATATATCATATTTAATATTCTACACAGCAACTATTATTATACAGACAACCAAAAAATGTTAGGAAATAATTTTTTTCGTGGTGATATTATTGAACTTTCTTCAAGATGGTTTTCTCCATCTTCGAGGAAACCATGTTGGGCCGAGATTAGACATAATCGTATTCTAACTTAACCTACTAATAATGAATAATCAATGAGAAAAGTACATTCCATAGGCAATTTATCGAAATATAAAACAAGACATTCAGTGTAGAAAGAGAAAAACTATAGGGATCACTACGGCTAAATTAGCGGTTCACCAAATATACTTCTTGAGGCGATGAGAAACGGTAATGACCGCTTACCAAACAGAATCTACAAAAATCTAGAATGTATAGAAATTCTGTTACCCAAATAATGCAAAATGTATTTGAGCTTTAGTATAAGCTTATATTTTATTAATTGGCTGAGCGTTGGCAAAAGAGGATGAAAAATGTCATATATTTTTGCTGGAAATTGAGTATATTATCCACATACATATTCATGGTTTAAATATTCTAGCAACACAGCAGACTATTTATTATACATGACCAATCGGAAAAACAGTGTTAGGAAATGGTTTTTTGCGTTGGTGATATTCTTGAAAAATCTCTTTTTCTTCAAGATGGGTTGTTCCTAGCATCTATAAAATATAAGATAATATTAAGCTCTATGTATTTAATTTATAAGTATTACCTTTATTCCAGTTGTGTATCAACGGTTTGGGTCGAGAAGGAAATCGACATAATCGGTATTCCCTTAACTTAAATCCTACCTAATAGGGGAGAGTCCGCTGGTAATCGGCCACCTTTAAGCGTTTTTAAAAAAATATAATAACTTAATAATTTATGTTATCTACTTTTTTCAAACAACTGATTATCATTTCTCAGGGGTAGCCTAATCAATACCCTCAATTGAGATTTCGTTACATATGCCTGGATTGTAGCAATTTTTGTAGAAATTATGGAGATTCTCTAGTTTTACATCTAAAAACAACTTCTCTGGGGGTGGTATTACACTCTCCACGGAAGTCAGGACCTTCAAGAACTGATGGGGAGGCAACAGTTTACTAGTCATTCTTCCGGCCGCTAAATCCTCAATGGCCAGGTGAAGCCGGGTCATTTTCTGGACAGCTAAATTTATGGCATCTTTAACTTCCGCAAGGGCGGTGCTCAACGTTAAGTATTTCAGAAGCGTTCTCATCTGGTTAGCATGCATAAGTTCTCCTATATAATTACGGGCCATAGTTATGTGCATTACGTGGTGATATTCTTTTAGGGTAGAGATAACTTTGTTTATTGCCCTAGAATGGTTTGAAATTTCTGATTGCATGTTGCCTAAAATGGTTATTTGGTCTTTAGTGTCGTGGAAAAGGTCATCACTTAAATTTTCTATTTCATTTATCCTATTATTGGTGAATTCTAAATCGCTATCTGTTACAGTTCCAAACAGAAATTTTTTGACATAGTCTGCTACCAGCTGCTGCAAACTTACGTACTCATACCTGAATCCTGCTTCCAATTCACGCACCGGAGAGTGCATGCTCACCATTAAGCGATAAGAGGTCTTGGAAAAGCTTATCGTACTGACCCTTTACCCTGGTCAGTAATGTACTTAGTTTCTGGTTCTCCTCTTCTACTTCCGTTAAGTTGTACTGCAGCACTATAGTCCAATGGCTGTCGGTGAGAAATGCATCTCCCTCCTTTTCGAAGACGACACCTCGGTGAAAACCCCAGGCGACTCCCAGAGTAAATAACATGCCAATCAGGCCTATAACAGAGGCAATAATATCTTTAGTACAGTAAGGTTAAAGTTGACACCTCGCCTAATCCCGGCTACGTAGCGACTAAACTACCGCTTATCTACCAAAGATAGATTCAGGAGTCTAACAAAGTCTCCCCACCGCGCAGGTACACGCTTGTTTCTCTTTGGGCGCTGCAACTCATCAGAAGGTCCGGCGACCGCTGCTGGGTCCCTCGGAGCACCTGCTTGAACTTTTACGTCATCAATATCTGGAGGTGGATCACCATTGATCTCTTCTTCCTCCTCGTCATCGTCGTCATCTAACCTGTCATCCTCAACTCGAGGCCTAGGGTCGCTTAGATACTCAGGCCTATTGGGGAGGCAAGGAAGCTCTTCCCAAGCAGGGCTTGATCCGGTTTACATAGACTGTCACCTCTCTTTTCCGGATTTTTAACACCACATTCAACGGGGACAGTACTTTAACTATTTTGTACGGTCCGTTCCATAATTTCGACAACTTTTTAACCCGATGCCTACCTATACTAGGCACGTGCAACAGGACCATCTGCCCTTCGTTGTAGTTCACTTCGCGAGCCTTCTTGTTGTATTGCTTCTCATAACGGCTGCGAGCTGCGATCTTCCGTTTCTCGGCAATTTCAAACGTTTCTCTGAGCTTACTTCGCAGGGTTTCCACATGGTCATTGTAAAGATCATCGCTTTCAGTGATGGTCAGGTCAGCCTCCATGGGCATTTCCATCTTCCGACCAAAAAACCATTTCAAACGGGGAAAACCCAGTCGACTCATGACCTTGGGAGTTGTATGCCATCGTGACGTAAGGGAGGTACTCATCCCAATCGGTCTGATGCCGATTTACAAAATGGCTCAACATACGCGCAATAGTCGAGTGCACTCTTTCTAAACGGCCGTTCGACTGAGGGTGGAATCCTGTAGTCTGTATCTTACGAACATGTAAGAACTTACAGAGCTGACTGATTAGATCAGAGGTAAAGTTCGCACCCTGGTCGGTAATAAGGATCTTTGGTACGCCAAACTTGGTTATCACACGCTGTACGAGTGCCCGCGCGACACTTTCTGCCGTTTGATCAGGTAACGGAATAAATTCGCAATATCACGAGAAATGATCCATTACGCTTAAAATATACACGTTACGAGACTCACTAAGGGGCAACGGTCCCACTATGTCGGCTGCGATTACTTCAAATGGTTCTCGGGGTTCGTTGAAAACTTCTCCTAGGGGTGCTTTGGTTTTTCCATAGTTTGTCCGCTGACTACAACTACGACACGTCCTAACGTAATCCAGTACGTCCTTATCCATCTTTCTCCACCAAAATTTCTGTCGTACCCGTTCCAATGTCTTTGCTACCCCGGCGTGTCCGGCGGTAGGCAAGTCATGATTCAACCGAATAACTTCCGGTACTAGGGATGCCGGTACTACGATCTTCTGCTCACCCGAACTCAGACGGTACAGGATCTTCTCCGGACTCATGCGAAAGCTCTTAGCCTGGCGCAAACCTTGCACTACTGGACTTTCTCGTTGTCGCGTCCTTAGTACGTCAAGGTCAACAATGGGGAACACATCCTTTCTAATTGCTTGTACCGTCCGGCTGAGGCCATCTGCGTTGCTGTGCTTTTTACCGGCTTTGTGTTCTACGGTAAAATCGAATTCTGCTAACCTTAACGACCATCTCATCAGTCTATTGCTAGGGTCTTTAAGTGAAAGCATCCACTTTAGAGCAGCATGATCAGTAATGACTTTAAAAGGGCGGCCTAATAGGTAGCACCTGAAAATACTTGGTACTCCAGACCAAGCTAAGCAGCTCACGCTCAGTGGTCGAGTAATTCTTTTCTGCCGGAAACAACGTCCTGGAGCAGTAGGCTACAGGGTGTTCCTCTCCATCTATCTCCTGCGATAGAACAGCTCCCAAGGCAAACATACTCGCATCCGTGGCCAATATAAAAGGTTTATTAAAGTCCGGGTACACTAGCACAGGTGCTGAGATCAATTTTTGTTTCAGCTGATCAAAGGCCTCCTGGCATTCGGGCGTCCATACAAATTCGTGGCCCTGTTTTGTTTAATTCAAAAAGTGGCCGACCGATTGTAGCATAGCTGTCGATAAAACGGCGGTAGTAACCAGAGAGGCCTAAGAATGACCTGACGTCTGTAACGGTCTTCGGCGCAGGAAAATCGCGCACAGCATTAACTTTGCCCGGATCCGGTCCTACCCCTCTCTTTGTTATAACGTGGCCAAGATAATTTACTTCGTCAACAGCAAAATTACACTTACTCAATTGAACCGTCAAATTTACCCCCTCCAATTTAGAGAATACCTCTCTTATGGCTTCCAGGTGAGAAGGCAGGTCTTTGGAGAATAGAACTATATCATCCAAATAGACAAGGCATTTTTCACCCTTCAACCCCATTAAAACCGAGTCCATTAATCTTTGAAAGGTAGCGGGGGCGGTGCTTAACCCAAACGGCATGCGTTGGTACTCATAGTGCCCTCCCAGCGCATTGAAGGCGGTCTTGGGCCTACTCTCTTCGTCGACTTGGATCTGGTGGTACCCTGACCGAAGGTCTAAAGTAGTGAAAACCGTACAGCCACCCAACGAATCTAGGTCTCCGTGATATTAGGGAGAGGGTACACATCGGGGGTAGTTACGACGTTCAACCCCCTGTAATCAACGCAGAATCTCATCTTGGGTGTACCCGTCCGGGGACTTTTTAGGCACTAGTACTACTGGCGAAGCCCATGGGCTCTGGCTAGGGACAATTATGCCCTTATCCAGCTGGTCTTGGATGAGACTGTCGAGCGTGGCCTTGTGATGGTGTGGTACGCGGTAGGCTTTCTTATAGATGGGCGCAACGTCCCCAGTTCGGATTATATGTTTGACAGCAGACGTACAACCAAGGGGTTGGTTGTCTCTGCAATCTAAAACATGGCCGAACTCTAGGAGGGTGGCTTTCAACTGAGCCCGTTCTTCTAATGAGAGATGGGCCAGCTTTGCATCTATGCACGCCTCCAACTCCGCCTCATCACACCGTTCAACTCTTCCGACTCTTACCTCCGCTACTTTATGGTTCAATATGACCTTATCCTTAATAAGTCGTGCTAAATTTAACTTCCCCTCCTCATTCAAATGCAGTCCGTTGCCTCGTATACCAGCGTCGGTTTAGTTTTCCTTTTAAATCCAAGAAATCAATTTTTCCCTTACTTTGCTTCGTTAAATTTTGAACGATGGCCTTGAGGAGGCCATTCGCGTCACTCAGTTCAGCCTTAAGATCCGTGTCATAGCGATCAAATATGGAGAGCACGATGACATTGGCTTTCCATCCCGCCGGCAAGGTTACAAAAGCCTGCTGCAAGGTCAACGGATAAGGCATCGACTTATCTACATCATTTGTTCCTCCTATTACAACTACTGAGTCATTGGAAGTCAATTTGTTTAGAAAATTGCCTAATCTTGATGTTACGTGTTTCAATTTACCGTTAGGCAAAAAAAAACTTCTACTTCAACGTTTCCGGGCAGTCTCTCTGATTAAAATACTCTGCAGGCCCCTACCATGGCTGTCGGCTAAAATTACCAATTTACGCCGATTAGAATGTTCATCCTCCACAGAATCAATATCACTAACAAGGGTCCCTAGTTTTAAATTTTTCACCAACGTGACTTCCTCAGCGCTCCACATTCACGGTCTTGATCCAACAACAATTTTGTTTTATTTTTGTTAAAGTCCGGTATGTAGACGCCATGCATTATAAACTCACCGGGCTCAATCATCACTTCTGCGCCTTCCAACTCGTTTAGTTTTGTGGTAAGGCGACTAATTTTGACACGAACAACTTTTTCACAACGTGGTGGGATTTTGACCTCGTTGCAACAAAACACATAACGCTGTGGCTTCGGCTGCTCGCTTCCGGAAGCACTGCGTTTGGGGTTCGGCACGGTTTCCCCTTTTCTTATGCGGTTCAGCCAAATGTCTTTTCCCGATAACCTGAAGCACGCCGCGTTCTATACTAATCTCTCCGTTCCCTTGACCTAACATATCACAGCCCAGCACCGCTAAATAGCCTTTTGGCAGATTTCCCACTACAAAATCTCCTGGTACTTGAACTCCCGGTTTTAGGTTCAAGGCTACTCGCTGGCGACCATATGTTTTTAGTTACCTTCCCAGAGATTCCTCTTAATACTACATCTGTTTTTTAAAAGGTCGGCGGAGGAGGCTCCACGCTTCAATAGGACACCTGCGCTCCTGTATCGATTAAAACTTTACCCTCCGCATTTTCAATCCGACCAATTGCCACTAACTCGTCAACAAGTTCACGAACTACAGGCACTACTCTTATATCCTTTTGGGCGGTAACATTTTTTTTGCGTTGTACCTGATCACTAATCTCGCCTTCGGAAGCTGTCGGTTGACAGCATCCTTTACTTGCGGGGTGTCATGGCGGCGCTCCCACTTACCCCGGCCTCGTTTCCCGAACGAGGGCCGTTTGCGTTCAGCCTAACATGACAATCTCGCTGTATGTGGCCTACTTTATTACAGCGCCAGCATGCTAGCCTATCAAGGGGCGGCCTTTTCCTATTTTTACATTCTCTTGACATATGCCCTTTTTCGTGACAGTTGTAACAAGTTACGTCAGCCTCCCGAGTTGTTTGGAATATTTTTCTATCTGATTGAGGGTGTGCAGCGTCGCTCGTTGGCCTACGCCTTACAGGTGTGTAAGCTAGGTCCGGCTCCATCACGTCGTGGTCCCTGTGCACATTGCGCTGTTCTACTGACCGGTAACGTCCCGCTTCTGCCTTTCGACCTAGTTTTCGTAGCTGCTCGATTGATGTAACATCAAACAAGGCTAACCTATCTTGTAGTTGGGAATTTAGATTGTGATACATTTGCCGCAGCCTGGTTTCTTCGGGCACATTGGTGGCCAGTCGCCCGTACAACCCTTCCATCGCCGCAATGAAGAGATCGATTGACTCGGTCTCCCCTTGCATGCGATTAAAAATCTCCCGCTGCAACCGGATGTCATGGTTGGGCGGCTGGAAGACTACTTCTAAGTCCTGACACAACTCTTCCCAGGTATTTATCCGGCCTATTGTGGATCGATACCACACTAGGGCTGATCCTGAGAACAAATCCACAGCGGACTCAAAAAGTTCGGTAGGAGTCACGCCCCTAGCTCTTCGGAGTTCTTCAACGCGTTGTAGGAATGCCCCCACGCTTTGTGACCTTCCGTCAAACATCAACCCCCATTTATAGACAGGCACGGCTCGGTTGCGTTGATACGAGTCGTGTGGCGTCGGTGGTATAGCGCTTGAACTGACCAGCGGTGCGTGTTGGTCAGCCGGGCTTGGTGCTGAGTTTTCCACATTGGCTCGACTCGCCGCCACGGGCGCGGTTACACGAGGCGGGTGCATTTGGTCAACTGCCGGCTCACTATCCATCAATTTCCCATCATTCTCACTCCTATCTTCCACCGCGCCCTTTTGCTCGGTAGCGGCATCACAAAAGCGTTTTCGTCTCGTTTAATAAGTTTCGCTGGCGTTCCTCATCCGCCTCGGTTGCTACTGGGATACGTTGAATCCTGAGGTAGTTATGCCATAAACGGGCCTGAAGCCGCTGGCCTTCCGTATCAGTATAGTCTCCCTCGTACTCGTCGATAGAGGTGGATAATCGATTCCCTTCCGTATCAGTATAGTCTCCCTCGTACTCGTCGATGGAGGTGGATAATCGATTCAGCTTGGCCTTGCAGGCCTCTAACTCCTCTTCCACGTCCAGAGATGCCAAAACAGCCGGGTCAACGGGCATGTTGGCTTTGACACATTTAGTCAACCGTTTCCGTAAGTCCTCTGCACTACCGGTAGTAAGTTGACCGCGGATTTTCAATTCGTATTGATTTTCTTCTTTTATCAAAAAGTAGGGATTCATGTTGATGGCTGATACTAGATTCCGAAGCGAAAAAGAACAAAACATCTACCGAACAGGCTAATCAATGTAATTATTTCCTTCAAATTACAAAACGAGGTATATTCCCTAAGTCCCCATCAATAAAAAAATAAAGAAGATGAATTTATAAATCCCAATTAATTATTACTGCGTCCGTCGGGGGCTCACACAACAAAGTCCGTACATTGTCGGGTTTTAAGAGAAAATAATTAAAAATGAAAAAAAAAATTAAAAGTCCAATTAAAAGTTTACTAGGATGCTGTTAAGATTCCCAGCGCGAATTCCCAAAGTCCCATCGCGGCAAAAGTCTAATTAAATCCACATATTTAAATCTCAAAAGATCACAAGCCGTCTGTTAAAGATTTAAGGAAATTCCCACTTTTCTGAAAATTCGGCTAAGTCCTTAGCCCAAAAACACGATTATTTCCGAAAATTGGAATTGCACTATTCTTCCCCGCATACTAGGTGCGTCTACGTTGAATTATTCTAAGTCCAATCAATTTTCGTCGTTATACTAGGATTTATCTTCTTACAAAAGTTTACAAGTCAAACCAGATACAATTAATTAATTATGGTACTTAATTCCTAAGGAGATCGGAGTTAATTGGGCCCTTTGACCTGATAGCAGAAGTAAGCCGGTGAAACTGACCTTTTAGCTACTTACTATTTCTTTTTTTTTTCAATATTTACTTGCAATATTAAATTACATCAATTTAAAATCAATTTAATCAAGTTTTCACAATATAAGATCAATCTATAGTTATTATTTTTTTTTCAATTGATTCCAATCAATGGCTTACTTCCACTAACGCCCAGGCGTCATCCAACTCACTCATAGGCCTCCTACTTAATTTAGTTATGTCGTCAATTCCACATGCAAATAAGACTAGGTTAATTTTAAAGAAGCCTCTAATGATTAGGTTATTGTATCAATATATTCTATAAAACGCTTATTCCTTAATGATTTTATATTTTCAAACAACTGTTTCGCTATTGGTCACCATCACATTACAATGTATAGCTTAAGATCGGTAGCCCCCTTCTATCTATAAGTAGTGCCGTCGCTGACCGTATTTTTACAGAGTCAACAATGAAACGTATCTCATGCGCAGTTACACAGCCACCTCGAGCGTCACTTTCGCTCAACAACCACGGCCATCTCGATGCGTAGTCTAATTCTGTTATTAGCTATTACAGTTGAAATTAAAATAATGTAACTCACAAATTAATACTCCCCCGGTCTCCAGCAATAATTATAAGTTAATATACCGTTATAATTTTTCCTCTCTCTCTCTAACAAAACTCTTATAGTAAATAATTTTACACTACCTATTCCGTAATGTTCATTCACAAATCACGCCATTATGACGCGCACTTTACTCTAACAATGCGGAGAGGGGGGGGTCAGAACTTCTAACGTGGTTAATGGCCGCCAGTAATTTCTATTACAATTATTCTAATTATTCCAAAACTCTCTAATAAATTGAAAAATTAAATCTTTACTGTACGGGATACAAAGAAATGTTTGTAAAATTACGTTGCAGTCTATTAAAGTGAAATGAAGTTTAAAAAGTTTAAAAGTTTAGAGACTAATGCTGCGTTTATTAATTTAATCACTTACCTCGCATGTTGGTGACGTTCTTGCAGTCTGTACCAACCCCACACCTGACACCAGATGTGGTCTGCCGCCGACCTGTAGTTTGCCCAGTGGGAGACAAAAGAAGGGATCTTCGTTCTTGAGTTCGCGGCGAGGAAAGGTCGAACTTTAGAAATAAAACAGCGAAGTCGGAATAAAATCTTACTTGTTTAATTTCGAACGTTTGTGATTAGAGATTTAGATTAAGATAACAAAAGATTAAAACTAATTGAATTAAAAATTGACACATGATTGAAAATTTAGAATTTGGCTCTAGAACAATAGAATTAGAGAATTGTAGAGAGAGGAGCCGAATTATGATCTACCGCATCCCGAACCAATTTTACGACTCCCTGCTCTAAGATCGCCTCCAGTGATGCCCCTTCCCTTCTCTCTTGGCCCCCGACCAATCAGAGCGCCAGTTCTTCCCTGGTGGTTGTCCATCAGGTGCTGCCGCCAACGATTCACCCAGTAATTAACAAAACTACATGGTACTTTGGACGGCTCGAGGCCTGCGTTGAACACAGCTCTTCGCTGATGTCAGCGGATTCCTTACACGTGTCTGCGGCAACACCAGGTCGTTAGCTTTAGTTTAATGCACCTGCAGGCTGTGGAAAATTCCCTGTCCCCTTCCTCTGAAGTCGGCTCAGCGCCCCTATATTTCGCTATATTATTCCGGATGGCACTTAATGTGTACGGTGGCATTATTACACCTTGTGGAGGTCTTGACTTCCATTCTAAATAGTGATTAGGAGTAGTCACTAAATTAATGTTATGTAAATTTTCGCAGAATTCTCAGTTTAATATTAGTTTAAATTAATTCATTTGTTGAAGCTTTGGGGCGTTAACACCGAGGTGTCACATAATCTTCTTCAAATATAAAATGAAACAAATAATAAAATAAGACTTCTTCTCAAACTAAAAATCAAACAAATTAAGGTTATATTAATATTTAATATATGAACAAAGACAATGTCCAACCAGTTAAACTCAAAATTGTATCAATTTCAAAGTACTTATTTACTGTAAATTTCTAATTTTCAAATTATTGAATTATCCAGAATTATCCGCTTGGCTTTGAATGTTAAATTTATTAACTTGTTAAAATATATATAGAATCTCAGAACATAAAATAAATTTTCTTTTTCAGTAGGCTATTCCTGATTTAACCAAATTGAACGGGAAAATATCATCAAGTAATTTTCTATTTAAATGTTAAATTCTAACTTTACAGTACCTCACACATCTGCTGAACACTTCACCAACTAACAAAAATAACTATTATAGATTAATCAATTGAAAAAACAAACCTTAAATTTTGAAAAGAATTTTAATCTTAATACTCAACCTTCCTACCGAAAAATCAATACGGCAAGAGTAGGCTATCACTTTACACGAACTTCTCTCTCTGAGCACACAGCAACGAATCCCCTGAAAACGTGGTTGAATCCACCGGAAGGATCTAGAAGTCCCTCACAACCATCTAATCAACCTAACACTGGCCAATCAAATTTGAGCAAACACAATGCCTGAATTGGATGGTACCTATCCAACCCAGACCTGTAACCTATGCTCAATAGCTAGATACAAAAGGAAGCTTCTAGGCATTCCTTGAACCCGACTCAACAAGAAATTCAGCACTGCTCAAAGCATAACAATTCTTACAATTCAATTATTATATAAGTTTACAATTCTCTTAATTAAAAAAATAAAGATTCCTATAAATAATTAAACAATATAGGAAGAATCCTATAATATTTAAGCTTTCCTATGGTTTACGTGTTGTAAATACATAGAAACATGTATAATTAATACGAAAATGTTCAATTTTCAGATGCCGAAAACTAAAGAAGAATGGTTGACTACAGCCAATAAGTGGAAATACCAATGGCAGTTTCCGCACTGCTTGAGTAGTATGGATGGGAAGCATGTGACCATCCAGTCTTCCGTGAGTAGTGGAAGTGAATATTACAACTATAAAGGATTCTTTAGTATTGTGTTTATGGCTGTAGTTAATGCAAACTACAATTTTATATATGTAAATACAGGATGTCAAGGGCGTTTGTCAGATGGTGGTGTGTTCCCTGCAACTGAATTGGCTACAAGACTTGAGGAAAAATGTTTGGATTTACCAGAAAGTATAGTATTACCAAATCTAGAAGATTTCAACTGGCCAGTGCCTTACGACGCCTTTCCGTTGAAGCTAAATATAATGAAAAGATTCGCCGGTACATTCACCCGTGGTACAAGAGAGAGAATTTTTAATGGGCGCCACTCCAGGGGAAGGCGTGTTGTGGAAAACTCGTATTTTATCAGTTGTTTTTCGAGTACTGCGTAAGCCAATGCTATTGCAACCTGTAAAAGCAGAAAACGTAGTTATGGCCTGCGCCCATCTACACAACTTTCTGAGAAGAAATGCATGCACCTCGTCGAGGTACTCTCCTCCCGGGACTTTTGACTCAGAGGATGAAGTAACTGGTGAACTTGTTCCTGGGGAGTGGAGACTCTTGGGATCCCCTACCGACACGTTGTTGAAATTAAAAAGATTACCGAAGAACCCTTGTGAAATAGCAAGGCCAGTTCGCAATGAACTCAGTTTCTTTTTTCTAACTATAGAGGGTAGTGTTCTTGGCAGCACAAATATTAAAGACAGAAAAATGAGGATCTATACAAATATTTAAATATTTGTACCCTAATAAGATTGGCTCCAAGTTTGTACTAATAGTGAAAGGGTCGTGCAATAACGGTAGTATTAGGTTGACCTGTATATTTGTAGTAATGTATTGTACTCGCACACCCCGAGTAATTAAACACAAGTAATTAAAAGGTGACAGTATGAGCTTAAAATGTTAACAATTTAAAGTAATGTTAATATTCTGTAAATTTTAGTAATGTTAAGTAATAAGTAATGTTAATTTTAAAGTAATGTTAAAATTAACAGTATTAGCTCAACGTTTAGCAATAAATGAAACCTTAATATGTATGTTCAATTACCTTGTGTTTTTTTTTTTTTGTTAAAATAATGTTACACCAGATATTGTGTATTTAAAAAAAGTTACCTGTATATGTTTCCTCTTCTAGAGCGTGTAATAGAGACATGCCGCATTCTTGACAACGGATTGGAACATTTTTGTCTTTTAAAAACAATAACAGTTTGTAGCAAAACCCCATTTCCGACAAACTTTATCCGCACCAGCTGCAGACTTTGCCTTCTCCTCTCTATTGAATTGGAAAATTTAATTTTTAATTTTCTTTTCGACAGCCTCCTGACTGGTGTCGAGCGTGTTTGCTATCTCCAGCCAAGCGTCGCTTCCGGTTTCTATTTTTATAATGTTCGTACAAAGGATCCCACCGTTCTCTTTTCTCTCTATACATATCAATAAGTAAAGTCACTTGCCCCCTGTTCCAATCCATAGCACTATAATAATAATATTATAGAATAATATTACTGGACTACAGAACTCACAACAACACTGTACACCGTACTGGTCAGACTGCAAAACAAACTAACAACTTGTTCTACCAACAGAACACATAAAAATTATTGGTAGACCTGATGATTTATGTTTCCTAACAATGTTCCTATTAAACGTCTTGTGTTTCCGAAACATTCCACAATGTTTATAAACACCCTTTGATCTTACCGCTTTATACGGGAAATAAGAAACATATGGAGAAACACCGAATTTCTGTCCCGAAACATTGTTTATAAACATGTTTTGTTTCCAGTGTAAACGCGGCTTTCTGGGGCTTCAGTCTTCTCCGGTTGTGGTGGGTGCAATGGTTGTGGTGTGGCTTGTATTCTTGTATTGTAGTTGGTGATGAAATTTACATTTGGCTTAGGTGACGTTTCTAGGGAATCGTTTCCTAGTTCTCTGTCTATCCATTCAAAATCTTCCATAATTGAAAGGCATGGAGAAGATGCTCTCGACAACGTCACATCGGATATATTTAACGTCTCAAAGTCATCCTCGGCGGAGGTTTCTTTTTGAATGTTAACATCTCGATACGATGTATTTGGCGTTGGACCACTTTCCTTCTTTAATTCATCCATTTCATGGCATGAAATAAACTCAGTTATATTGGAGGTAGATACTGCGGTTTTAAATTTATTAGCAGGTGGATCAGAAAAAGTAACCGAGGATTCGGTTCCCTCATAATTACTATCGATGGCTTCTGTGTGGGCTTCAAGCATCGGGTCCCATGCCGTCACTACAGTTTGACGAGCTCGGACGTTTCAGGCTGAACAGAGAGAAATCGACAGCAACAGAATACCAAGAATAATACGTTTTAGGTTAATTTCGTGTGGCACAACATATAAAAACGATACAGAATATGAACGAAAGGTTAATTATGATAAGTGTAGTACATAAAGTAATAAATTACCAATAGGAATAAGTATTTGTTATGTCCGTATCTCATGAACAATTTGGAAGAAGTGAGGTTAAATTCTAATCGTGGTGATCGGAATTGTAGACTGACCTCTAGCTCCTCTGCTGGTCGGTCCGTCTTACGAGTTTACGTTGGAGCGCATGCGCAAGTGATCGTTCATGCCGCAACCTGTTAAGCGTCGAACAAGTCTTGGCATGATACCTGAGGCGAACTTGTTTGATCTGGATCCCGTTACTTATTGTTGACGGTAAAACCAATACCACGATAAAGCTTGAATGGAAGAACCAAAATAATAAAAAAAATACTGTGTACTTTATAGTACATCACACCGCCCTCTTTCGGGTAGAGGACAAAACGAACAAAAATAAACATCTTCTTAGTTAAATTCAACAATTTTCTATTTTAAAATGTAAAACCATATTAATAAGATCTTTAAACTAAATTAGACAAAGCAATTATTTACTTAAAATGTATAAACAAACTAACATTCTTTTCTTCTGAACACAAAAATGTGTGTAGTAAATTATATACATTATATATAAAACAATAAAAAAAAACACTTAAAAAGAAAACATGAAAAAAACTTAAAATGCCTAACCTTTTATAATACTTTTGTCAAAACTAGTAAAAATAAACTGTTTTAAAATTGAGAAAAAGACACATTTCACTGCAGAAAGTTCAATTGCCTTGGAAAGAAATAACACAATAGTTTCTTCTGTTATAAAAAAATGAAAAGATTTCCTTCTTTGTGACTAAAATATACAAATGATTATTTTTCAGCGCAATTCAGGTGGGAGCTTTCGAACATCTGTTCGGACAAACGCGCTGTCCGGATTGAATACGCGTCTTGTATTGTTGTATTGTAGTTGGTGATGAAATTTACATTTGGCTTAGGTGATGTTTCTAGGGAATTGTTTCCTAGTTCTCTGTCTATCCATTCAAAATCTTCCATAATTAAAAGGCATGGAGAAGATGCTCTCGACGTCACATCGGATTCATTTAACATATCAAAGTCATCCTCGGCGGAGGCTTCTTTTTGAAAGTTAACATCTCGATACGATGTATTTGGCGTTGGACCACATTCCTTCTTTAATTCATCCATTACATGGCATGAAATAAACTCAGTTATATTGGAGGTAGATACTGCGGTTTTAAATTTATTAGCAGATGGATAAGAAAAAGTAACCGAGGATTCGGTTCCCTCATAATAACTATCGATGGCTTCTTTGAGGGCTTCAAGCATCGGGTCCAATGCAGTCACTACAGTTTGACGACCTTCGGGGAAGCATACTGTGAGCTCGGGCGTTTCAGGCTGAGCAGAGGGAAATCGACAGTTTCTTGGATTTGTGATTATAGCCGAGAAATCCTTGTCTGATTACTTATGTATAAATAAATAAATCTAATCGTTTGTGTTTATCTGCTCTCAAGTTTGCGATTAAGTTTATATTGGGACCATTGACGCCATTTCGCGTTTCACGTTTTGAAGACTGTGTGTTTATATAAACTAAATTTAACTCCTTTATTATATCCATCCCTAAAACTAAGGACGTAGTAAGTTTTGGAATATAGAAGAGTTTCTGCCCCAATCTGGGCTTCGTTAACCTCCAATTTAACAAATTACAAATGTTTTACATAAATTTTAAAGCCATTGGCCATTTGCAAAGGCATATTTGTATTTTGGGGTTTTATAGAATAAATTTAAAGGTTAGGTCCGTATTGCACGAATATAGGTTAAGAAATATAGTAAGTAAATCAACAGAATACCAAGAATAATGCGTGAATATTTTCTGCCATTTATTATCGACAACAGTTTTTGTTTCTTTTTGTTAAGAGAGAGGAAGCAAACAAGGCAGGTAAATTTATCTAAGCTCAAATAATTATGTTGTTCTTGCTGATCTGAACTTTCATTTTGTATTGTTTTAATTGTACCTCCTAAAGTGCATATTTTGTCAAGCATTTTTTTGTCCCTTCTTTTATAAATGTTGTGGGCCCTGAAACTCCCATATTGCAAAGAGCCCTTATTTAAATTATCCCGGGCCACCTCTTCAGCATTTAAAATAAAATTTCATTAGTATTTTTTCACATTTTAGTTTATGTTCCAAAGACTTCATTTAATTTAAAAGTTCAAGCCACCGCGCCCGCTGTCTTCTCGACCGTGGCTACCGCGCGCTCCGCACCTCGATGATGACCCGACTGCACTGAATGACCCAGAGGTGACACTCACTGACGCCTCCCCTCTCCTTCAGACGGCGGGAGATGGGCCCCGTCGTCACACACCCCCTTCTTGAAGGGAAGCTACGGTCAAGCGCCCGCTTCTTTGGTCCTGTGGTCGTTGTGCCAGGAACGCCATCCTGTAGATTTCCCTCTGAAGTCGGTCTGGAAAAGGCGCTGACTCGTCTCAGTCATCTTTGGCAGCATCCACGTAAGGACTCCTCACTCCGACTCCTTCACAGGGAGCTTTCACAGTAGAAATCCAGTTTATACAATGTCCAATTATTGTCCAGAACCGTAGCTTCATAACTAGTGTGTAGCGTTCATTGTACGTCTCATTTGGTATGAGACCAGAAGAGTCCTTAGTCCTCCTTTTACTTTATACATTTTGGCGGCACAGTTTTACGGTTAAAGTTCACACTTCCAGGCTTTCTGGCTCAGTACGGGACACAAACGAACGGAAGGCGAATGCTACGGACAATGTTCCTATCTAAATACATAATTGGGGGTTAGTAACATGTTGATCTTCCCCATTAAGACAATTTACTGTCTTTAGATATTGATACATACGATTAAATTCAAATAAAAGATAAAAATGAATATAACCTAAATTTAATCAGTTTATAAATCAATAACACTTTGGGGAAACCTATCGGAGCCTACTCTATCCTGACTCTAATCATTGAATACAAATTTTTAACATTTCTAAGATGTTAGTCGTACATCATTAAAATTCAACATTTAAATTCACAATAACTTTCGTCTCATAGTAAACATGAATTTCCTAGGTTTAGTTATCAACGAAATACATACATAAAATACAAATAAGTCTACATCTAACCTATTCCTTAAGTCTACTACAAATGAGGAATACATTCATTGTTATCAGAAATAATTAAAAACCATTAAAATTATACAATCATAATTTTTATTAATCATTGTAATTGTACGGGGCAGAAGTTAAAAATTAATAATCGGAGGACCAATTATGAAATAAAAAATAAAACAATGTGCAGAATGGCGGGAAAGTGGGCAGGTAACAAGAGGTGAGAGGAGAATACAACACAAGTGATGGAGTTTTAACAGTACCTTGGAAGACTCGCTGTGTGTAGAGATCCACAGGGGGAAGCAGCAACGACAGGAGTGCTTAGGCGCGACGTAATTGGCGCGTAGCGAACGGGCGTCACGCTGGCGGCCGCGGTAAGAACGACGAATAATCCGCACTGGACACTGTCTTCTCCACTAATACCCTGAAATTACCTCCAAAGGAGTGTGGGAGGAGGATGGTAATGCACATTAAAGAAAAACACTTGAAAACAAAGTCAATACGAAAGGGTCGAGCACAAAGAGTGACCCCACGAACTGTAGAGCTACATGGTCTCCGGCCGATGATTCCACTCAGAATGCCGGAAGCGGCTCGCTCCAGGGGACGCTATCGCCCTGGTTGGTTAGAGGGGTATCTGCTATTCGCCGAACGGGCAGCAGTCGCAAAGCGGAAGAGCGCCCAGAATACTTCAAGGACAGGACCCTTTAAGATATCAGGGGGTGTGGCGCTGATTGGAACAGCGGACGACTGATTTGGGACCACGCTCCCTCTCTCTCTTATACCTAAATGCGTCTGGGCTAGATTATGCTTATCTATATTAAATTAAATATTGAACATACCGGCGGCTTTGAATCATCAGGATTCAACAAATCAAAGTGGCATGATCGAGAAAGAACATGAGAAATAAAGCTAAAGACTAACATCTTAAAACTAGGTCTTAACTATCTATCCTAAAGTGTTGAGATAGACTTAAGCTATTGGGTGACAAGAACGGCAGCAGGAACACTTTGACTGCCGGGCGTGTGAAGGTACCTTGGGGGGTCTTGAGTTCTACCACACGCACTACACTGTCCACGTCCAGGGAAAAGCTTAGTTATTTCTAGCGAGGGGCCAACACAGCGAGGGAGAGTCTTGTTGGACCAATACTAGATCGCCAACTTGTAAATTTCGGGAGGGCCGCTCCCACTTAAGTCTTTGCTGGAGGGAATGGAGGTACTCCCTGCTCCAGCGTTTCCACACTCGCTGGGAGAAAGCCTGCACTAGCTGCCAATGAGCCAGCCTGTTATCCGCAAATCTGCAAGGTTGCGTTCGGGCACAGCCACTAGCGGCGCTCCAATCAGGAAGTGCCCCGGAGTGAGAGGTTGTAAATCGTTGGGGTCACTGGAGAGCGCAGTAAGCGGGCGGGAATTCAACATTGCTTCCACCTGGCAAGTGAGGGTGGTAAATTGGGCAAGAGTGGGAACATAGGTGCCCAGAACTCTTTTCAAGTGAAATTTGGCGCTCTTAATGGCGCTTTCCCAGAGGCCGCCATGGTGGGGAGCTGCAGGGGGGTTAAAATGAAAGTTAATTTTCTGGCCGAGGGAAAATTGGTGAATTTGGAGCTTGCCAGAGGAAGTGATTAGTTGCTGTAAAGAGTTCTCGCACCAACAAAGTTTGTACCACAGTCACTATAGATGTCGGTACATAGGCCTCTACGTGAAACAAAACGTGTGAGTGCGGCTATAAATGCGTCCGTGGACAGATCAGTGGCGACTTCTATATGTACAGACTTAGTCACTAGGCACACAAAGAGACAGATGTAAGCTTTAGTGTGTCGGATAGAGCGGAGGTTTGTGAATCTTGACGTTGAAGGGACCCACCATAGTCAATGCCTGTCGACAAGAAAGGT
This sequence comes from Homalodisca vitripennis, assembly GCF_021130785.1. Classification (NCBI taxonomy): domain Eukaryota; kingdom Metazoa; phylum Arthropoda; class Insecta; order Hemiptera; family Cicadellidae; genus Homalodisca; species Homalodisca vitripennis. Next base: position 519,265 of record NW_025776158.1, read on the forward strand.
CGAGCGGGAATTATGCGGGCTTTGGGTAGATCACCCATGAGAGGGAACAAAGGCTTGGGTCTTTGTTTAAAGCAAGGGAGGCATTGAAAAATGCGCGAGCGCACCACACTACGAGCAGAGAGAATCCAGACATGCTGGGCTAAAAGGGACATGGTTAATTGAACCCCTGAATGTAAGTTTTGTAGGTGAGTGTGGTCTATTAGTAAGTTAACAACATGGTGAGATTTAGGCAAAATACAGGGGTGGCGCACTTCTTCCGTCAAGTCAGCAAGCTTTAGTCGACCACCAACACGGAGGAGTCCTTCAGCATCAATGAAGGGAGCAAGGCGCTGTAGCTTGATGGAGCAGTTCTTGTTGTCTCGAAGGGCTGCCAGGTCATCAGGAAAAGATTCTCGTTGAACTAATTGGAAGAGGCGAAGTTGAGCAGCTCGCACCTCGACGACAGAAAGAGGACCCACATGATGTTCTTGCCGGCGGCTATGAGAGACGAACCGGAGGAGATACGCCAACACATGGAGCAGCTTGGTCCAGGAGGAGAAACGAGTGAGTAGATCCCAAGGAGGCTGGGAGGCTGCAACGAAGACGGACAGCGGAACGGGCTTCAACTCGTCCAAGGAAGAATCATCGAGCGGGAGAAAAACTGGAAGTGGGCCAATCTGGAGGAGGTAGTTGCAGCCACAAGGGTCCGTGCCACCAAAGAGTGTGATGAACAAGTTCCGAAGGGAGGATCCCACGAGAAGCACAGTCTGCAGGGGTTGTCAGCACTAGACACATGACGCCAAGAAGAGGGAGGAATGAGCTCTTGGATTTGAGCTACACGATTCGCTACATACGTTTTTGAGGCGGTAAGGGAGAGTATGTATCCAGGACAGAGTCACAGTCGAATCACACCACAAAGTTGTAGAGTCAATACTTAATACACTGGAATACTGAGACTGTACATAATGAACTAAATTAGCCAGGAGGTGAGCCGCGCACAACTCTAATCGCGGCAAAGTTACTCGTTTTAGCGGGGCAGCACGAGTTTTTGAAATTATTTGGGTCACACTCACTTCACTATCAGTGTTTATGCACCTTATACACAACAGCGGCGTAACCGGTCTCGGATGCGTCCGAGAAACCATGTAGTTCACATGAGCTAGAGGGGTGGCCATTATCGGCCGAGGGATCGACACTTCAACAATGTTTTTTAAGTCGATCACAAAGTCTCGCCATTTTAGCGCGAGTCCGGAGACAAGGGTTTCATCCCAAGATACACCGGAAGTCCACAACACTTGCATGAAGCGCTTTGCTATCATTATGCAAGGGGACAAAAAACCGCACGGGTCGTAAATCCGAGCGATCAGACTTAGCACTTTTCCGCTTAGTCGGGGCATCACATGTGAAGTTGAGGTTATATTTAAAACAGTCTGTCACAGGTGACCAATGGATACCTAAGATGGAGAACAGAGGGTCCGACGAAGGTTGAAGAAACACAGGGGATTCTTGATGAGAGGCAGGCAATGGTTGAAGTAATTTTGGGCAATTAGAAACCCATTTCCTCAGTTCAAAGCCGCCTAAGCGGAGAAGCTCGATCAGCTGGTGTTGAAGTTGGAGAGCTTCGTCTTCAGTGGACGCTCCGGCTATCCAAATCGTCCACATAGCTATGGTGTTTCAGAATGTGAGCTGCCTGAGGGAAATTGGAACCTTCATCTTGTGTCAATTGTCGGAGAGTTTTTATGGCGAGGTAGGGTGAACAGTTCATACCATACGTCACCGTGGTCAGCTGGTAAGTAGAGAGCGGAAGGGAGGGGTTTTCACGCCAAAGGATGAGCTGAAACCTTTGGTCGTCTGGATGAATCTTAATTTGGGCGGTACATCTGCCGGATGTCGCACGAAAAAACAAAAAATTTTTCAGCCGGAAGTGGAGAAGGATATCACAAATATTATTTTGTAACTTTGGACCGGTGAGAAGTACGTCGTTGAGGGATAGGCCTGAGCCGGTCTTGGCACTGGCGTCAAAAACAACACGAAGAGCTTGGTAGTGCTACTATACTCTTTCACTACCCCATGATGTGGGAGAAAATAATGCGGAGCAGATAAATCAGATGGGGAAGACATTTCATGTGTCCGAGCGCCTCGTACTCGGTCAATGAACTCGATATAGAGCGCCTTCAGGGGGGGAGTTATTTTCTGGCGTGGATCCGCCTCTCCATAGACTCCAGGCGATGAGCGGCGGTTGACCTTGACGTTCCAATTTAGTGTGGGCGAGGTTGTCAACAAAGGGAAGCTTGACTACATAGCGGACCTTCCGAGTCACGTGTATGCGATGTCTCAAACAGTTTATCACACGCGATTTCTTCTTCCGATTTTTTACTACAGATCGGGAAGTTCTTCCTGTGTCCAAAATCGTTGAAGGGGAGGAGTGGAGGTCAGTATCTGTGGTCGAGAGGAGAGAGATGGCGAGATTAGAGGTTCTTTGGCGCGGTAGAGAGACACGGCGCACTTCCAACAATCACATATCCAAAAAATAGTGCCAAGAGCAGAAGGCATATTCGCCCCGAGAGAGCGTCGCTCATTGGTAAGCAGTTGAGGGAAGAGAGAGTTGCCGATGAGGACATCGATTGGACCAGGCTTGCCAAAGGTCGGGTCCGCGAGAACAAAAGATTTTGTTCGCATGAGTACTTCCGGGTTAAGTTCTACCCGCGGAAGTTTCGAGAGAGATTTTTTTCCAGTACATGGAAGGAATGGTTTTGGGGCAATTAAGTGTCCCGATTAATGTTTCAAGATTGAGATCTAGTGACCCTCTGGTGTTAGTCATGTTTTGGGCCTAACCCAATGACAGTGAGGTTAGAAGGCTGGCGACGTGAGCCTAACAGCTGAGCAGCACGCTCAGAAACAAAGTCGGACATACTGCCAGAATCCAATAAGGCGCGGAAAATATATGACTGGCCATTGTGGGCAGTGAGTTTGACCAGTGCTGTACAGAGCAGCACGGTGCTTGTTTCAGTGAGAGAGGTGGAGCGCGCGGCACAAGTCAGTGTTGTGTGTTGACAGCTAGCGGGGGGGGGGGGGGGGTAGAGGCGCAGTGGCGGAAGAGCTAGGGCTATCGGCGCTGTTATTAAAGTGCAGAAGCGAATGGTGTTTCCTGTGGCAAAGTCGAACATGTGTTCTTGGATCTGCACTCTTTAATCGGATGATTTCCCAAGCATGAAAATGCACCGCTGGTTACCTTTAACGAGGTTGTACCGCTCATTAGGAGACTTGTCCTTAAACAGAGGACATTGGTAAATTTTGTGCCCAGATTTCCGGCAACAAAAACAAAGAGCTTCGTAGTTTGAATTAATTTTAGCGTCAGTAGCTAACAAATTCATTTGCTTGGGGGAGGCGAACTGAACACGCTTTTCAACCCTCGGTCTGGAAAGAGGTAGACAGTATTTTCGTCTCAGAGTGGGTGTGAAGGCTAGCGTCTTCAATCTGGGAGCATTCCAGATTTAAAAATGTTTATAATCTCCGTGACCTTGGGAGGGAATGCGGAGCGGCGCCCAGGCTCTCTTTGGGACTCACGATACTGTTCCAATTTTCTGGACAGTTTTTTGCTGTCAAGTTTGCGCAACAAGTGAGCTGACAATAGAGGATTATCAGAGGCGATATCACAGTCCAGGGCTTTCAAGGACTCTGAATGTTCATAAAATGTTGTTATGAACGCTCTAAGTTGTTTAGCATTGTTTGCTAGCGACTGCGGGCATGTCAAGTATATATATTTAGATGGAGAGTAGTGAGGCGGCGTATGTTATGATATCTGTCCCGCAACAACTGATAAGCAATGAGGTAATTGGCGGGGGTGAGATTGAGCGACTTCACTAAGTTCAGAGGTTCGCCTTCCAATATGCTCAGTAAATACTGGAACTTAGCGACGTTAGAGAGTGAAGCACTGCGGTGTACTGTAGTGTCAAACAGGTTGATAAATGAAATCCATTTCATAGGAGAACCATCAAACGTCTGTAAGTTTAATTTTAGGCAAACTTGACTCCAGTTACCGTCGTGGGGAACAACGCGGGATGATCAGAATGTGATGAGGACGCGGGAGTTGTGGGTTCAGTGACAAGATGAACCTCGATCAAGCTAGAAATAGCGACATATAGGTCGTTAACCTCATCCTGATCTTTGTAAAGAGTATCTTGATCCGCTGCTTCACTGTCACCTTCGATGACACGTTGAAGGTTAAGTTCAAAGTCCGCGCGTTTCTTCTTTAGTTCCGCGAACACTGTGTTTAATTGTCTGATTTGAACTGGTGTCAAAGGTGGGGGGAGCGCTGGTAGTGATTTTCGTGACGGTTTTCGTAAGAGAAGCAAAAAACGAGATTTGATAAGATCTGTTGATTTACGATAAGTTTCGTATTTGAATTCCTTTGGGAGCCATTGTGATATCGAAAGGGGCAAAGCAGTTTTACAAATGAGAATTACCAAAGGTTTTCCCGATAGTGCCACAAAACAATAAAATGAGACAATTAACAAAGATAATTTAAAAAACAATGGAGGGATACCGTAATGTAAACAAATCAATGTAAGCGAAAGGGGGGAACAAGTTTAAGTTGAGATAAGACAAAATTAGATTACATTAAGTGCCGGTATGTCCACCTAAGCTACCTTAATAGCTAATCTAAGTACCAATGTTATGTAACCCTAAGGCGAGAAAATATTTTAATGGAGCAATTATTAGTAAAAATAATATAAGAGAGACAGTGATAATTGTTATTAAACAATTTAAGTAACCCGTGAGAGATATCCTAAGTTAATCAGGTTGATAAAGAGACACAATGTAGAGAAACGGTGAATGAACCTTTTAAAATAAAATTGACAAAATACAATGGAGTGTAGAGAAATAAGTAGCTAATATGTAGGTTAGAGATAAGAAATGTTGCTTTCAATAATTTGGCAAGAGTACACCATAGAATTGACCTACAATCACCAATACTATCGATCAGAGAGTTAATCTAACACTTCTTAACATAATTTACGCTAGAACATGAAAACAACAATGATATAAATTGAAATGAAAAAGGAGAGCAAATCAGTTCAAGTTAAATCTTAAAATTGACATGAGAACTTAGAATGGCAATTAATTGGTTGCTTATTTAACAAGTAAATTACAATGGAACAAAGCGAAATGTTATTCAATAGCAAATTGAATAGTGAGGCAATATATTGCTTTAGAAACAATTACAAGGAACAATTAAATTTCCACTAGCACAAAGTTACATTAATGGAATGGAGAATTATTGTGAGTTAATTAATACTATCAAAGAAAGAGTGGTCAATTAACTAAACCAGATATTGCCCCTGTTGTTAACTAAATACATTACTATATATTACTAATGTGAGAGAGAGTATGGGTGGACTCCGTGTCCGAGTCTCTATTCATAGATATAAACAGAGTTCCGTTACGGCGAGAGAAATGCAGTATCAAAAACCGGTACAGCTGACTGCAGCGGAGGCCGTGCATTCAAGTATCGATCGGGCCATCAGCTGTTGAGGGGCGGTCGTAAAATTAGACTGCCTACGGACAATTACGTAATAGTTGTTGACGTCAACGATCCAGTTGCGCGAGAGAAGAAACAATGTTTACCAGTACAAACACGTTCGCAGCGCCACCATACAAGCCGGTAGCGTCGGTACGGCAGATTCAAAATGGCGTAACGACGCCTGTTACAATTAATTAATTACAACACAAATTACTGTAATCTACAGGACTGATTCACAATAATCCGGCCCGGAGGACCAAAAATGTACGGGGCAGAAGTTAAAAAATTAATAATCGGAGGACCAATTATGAAATAAAAATAAAACAATGTGCAGAAATGGCGGGAAAGTGGGCAGGTAACAAGAGGTGAGAGGAGAATACAACAACAAGTGATGGAGTTTTAACAGTACCTTGAAAAACTCGCTGTGTGTAGAGATCCACAGGGGGAAGCAGCAACGACAGGAGTGCTTAGGCGCGACGTAATTGGCGCGTAGCGAACGGGCGTCACCGCTGGCGGCCGCGGTAGAACGACGAATAATCCGCACTGGACACTGTCTTCTCCACTAATACCCTGAAATTACCTCCAAAGGAGTGTGGGAGGAGGATGGTAATGCACATTAAAGAAAAAACACTTGAAAACAAAGTCAATACGAAAGGGTCGAGCACAAAGAGTGACCCACGAACTGTAGAGCTACATGGTCTCCGGCCGATGATTCCACTCAGAATGCCGGGAAGCGGCTCGCTCCAGGGGACGCTATCGCCCTGGTTGGTTAGAGGGGTATCTGCTATTCGCCGAACGGGCAGCAGTCGCAAAGCGGAAGAGCGCCCAGAATACTTCAAGGACAGGACCCTTTAAGATATCAGGGGGGGTGTGGCGCTGATTGGAACAGCGGACGACTGATTTGGGACCCACGCTCCCTCTCTCTCTTATACCTAAATGCGTCTGGGCTAGATTATGCTTATCTATATTAAATTAAATATTGAACAGTAATGCTTTTTCACAGCATCTGAAAGTCGTCGGGATCCATACGCAACAGGCAATGAATCATCGAGATCTACTTGTATGAGCGTCGCCCCTACGCCTAGATCACTTGCATCGGTGTGAAGCTTCACAGGAAGGGTGGGATCGAAATGTCTCAAAATTGGGGATGACGTCAACTTATCTTTCAGAGTTTAAAAAAGGCTTTCTCCTGCTCTTGGTTCCACTGAAATCGAGTATCCTTCCTCGTAAGCTGTGTGAGGAGCCTAGCAATTTCTGAATAGTTGGGCACAAACTTCCTGTAATAATTGCACAATCCTAAGAATGACCTTAAAGCTCTCAATCTTCTAGGAGGCTCAAAATCTTGCACAACTTTTATTTTGGACAGATCTGGGCCTATACCTCGCTCATTTACCACGTGTCCAAGAATTTTAACCTCATTGTAACCAAAGGAACATTTAGATGGATTAAGCGTCAAAGAGGCAGCTCTCAATCTTTCTAACACCTTTCTCAATCGGCTCAGCATTTCATTGAAGTCGGCAGCCATCACTAGAACGTCATCTAAATATACAAGACAATTTCCCCACTTCAAGCCGGCTAACACTATCCATGCAACCTTGGAATACTGCTGGGCCTGTCTTCAGTCCAAATGGTGTGACTTGGAACTCCCACAAACCGCCAGGCGTGATGAAGGCTGTTTTATGCTTGTCTTCTTCTCGTATCGGGATCTGCCAGTACCCCGCATTCATATCAAGTGTAAAGAACCATTGGCAACCGTTCAAATAAGTTAAAATATCCTCTATCAGGGGTAAGGGATGCCTGTCAGATACAAACTAGATCATTCAAGCGCTTGTAGTAATTCACGCAAAATCTCCAATCGCCGGTCTTTTTACGTACTAGGACCACAGGTGATGCATAATCGCTGTAACTAGGTCTTATCACTCCTCTCTTTAACATGTCTTCAACTTGATCCTTTAGAATCTCTCGTTCTGCCTGTGATACTCTGTAGGGAGGTTGATGTACTGGTCGATCATCGTTTAACTCTATTGCATGCTCGCATATGTTGGTTCTTCCTATATCTGTCTTGTCCCAGGCAAATCTATCTTTGAATTCGTCTAGTAACTCCATTAATTGGGTCCTCTTCGTTTCACTTAATTTGGGGTTAACATCCAATTTTACTGAGTCACATGCCTTCTCCTAGTTCTGGTTATTTATTATTTCAGCAGAACTTTCCTCTCTCACTTCTTGTGCCTCAAATATTTCTGCCAATATTTCTCCTGCCTCTATAAGTTTTACGTCTTCTGAAAAATTTGCCACTATTACATTCTCTGGAATTGGGGTTTCTATCAGACCGTATGGCATGACAACTGCCTTGTCTTTAAACAACTCTTTCTTGGACTCTAAAAATCCAACGCTGGGTGGGATACCCTCAATAGCAATCTTCAATAATTTTTTGACTTCTAGGAGGTAATTCAACAGAGTGGCACAGAAAACTTTCACTGGTTTATCGTTAGTTTCTTCTATCTGAATTTGGTTAAGCCAATTAGGATTAGGGGGTGGTCTCAAAAACCTAGCTTCCCGTTCTCTACTTAGAAAAGGGGCTACTATTTTTCTTCCACTATTTGTTGTAAATTGAACGGTGTGGTCAGCAAAATTTAAAGTTGTCCTAAATCTGAGATGAAAGTCATTTCCCAAAATACAACATTTTCCCACAATTTAGCTACAAATAGCGGAAATCTCATCACACAGTGGCTGATTTCTAGAGTTATTATTGTTCGGCCCACTATTTGTACTGGTTCATCAGTTGCAGTTCTAATACTTATCCCTTGTACTGAGAGGATCTCCTGACCTAACTGATTCACCAAGACTTCGTCTACACCGCTAACACAAGCCCCAGTATCTATGACCTGCCAGTCTGTTTGACTTAATTTAGCCTGGATTTCCAAAACTCCTATGGTACGAACCCGTTCATCCTGTGTTTTCTGGCATGGGCTTGGGATGTTCTTCTTGATGATTCACAATACGTGGTCGTAACGGCTCCCTACTGTATTGCCTCCAAGTATCATGCCATTATTGTGTGACCTTATTGTGTATTGATGACCTTGCCATCGGCCGTTCTTCCTCTTCCAAAACCTCTATTATAATTTCCTCTACCTTTGCCGCCGTTCCTGTCTTCATGAGGTGCTCTATCACCGTAAATTCGGGTCTGACTTATCGATGTCGTATTTTGGGATTCTTTCTTCTGCTGCTCTATATCCTCATACTAAATTTAGCAAACTCCGATGTGAGGTTCTCTATTTTACTCTCAAGAGTAGAACTACGAGTAGCCATTTGAGGTTCGGGACCTTTGGGATATCCTACAGGGTTAGTCTCTCGTATGGGATCCCCTAGCAAATTATCAACTCTCTGACCAGCCATAAAGCGAGCGTTTTGTATTTTTTTTAATGTTAGTCAGTAGCTCATTTAATGAATTGTTTGTCATAACAATGACTTTTTCCAACAATGAGGGCTTTATACCGCGCAACACGAGTAATCTTTGATTTCTCGGACATCTGATTATCAACCTTTGTACATAAATTAATGACATCCTGTACGTAGGCCTCTACTGACTCTTCTTCGCCCTGCATACGTATTCGTAATCTATACTCCAACTGCTCCTCCCACGCGATAGTCTGGAAAGCATCCTTCATGGTAACCTTTAGTTAACACCCTCTCAAAATGCGCCAGATATTCCTCAACATTATCATCAAAGACCCCCTTATACTTGGTGGGGTTGATAACAGGTCCTTTTGCCTCAGCCATAACTTCTTCACTATAAGAGTCGTCGTTATTCAAATCTTTGGGCAGTGAAATCGAACTACTCGACGAGGAACAGGACAACGCTTCAAGCTTAAGTTCTTGGGTACATTCACCTAAGTCTCTGTTTTCCTCGATTACACTAAAAGCCTCATCTACTTTAATCTCTCTCGGCTCAGTGTTCTCTCCTAACCTAGACCTGCTACGCGTCGTGATAGCAAACTTTATATTAGTCTGACTCATTAAAATAAATCAACAGCAACAAAATTATACTGTCTAAAATTAGTACTTATTTATAAATTATTTACTTATTTAAATAACACAAACACTATAGATATCAACCCTTTATCAAAATAATATCTAAATTTTTAACTTAACTTACTTGAAATTTCTATGTCTTTTTTTTCTTAATTTAATTCTTACTTTTTATCTGAACGATTTCCTTCTTATGAAATAACTTTTACTACAACTGTACTTAAAACTCTTACTGAATCTTTTAATCCGTCACTGGCTCTTAAATCGCCTCAGGACTACCCGGCGCTACCCACCAAAAACATGTCACGTACTGCCCCTTCCAAAATACCTAGAACTATTACTCACCCTTTGCAGGCTTTCAGGGGTCCGCTGGGGGATGGGGCTGCTTGGCTGTGAGAGGGAAAATCCCACGAATAAAACTTTCTCAACTTAATAACTCACTTTATTAAGGGGGTTCGGTATGCCCTATCCTTCCCATGTTAATTTGGCCAATTTTATGTACCTTTTTCTCAGAAACCTTTAAAGCTATCATTATCAAACTTTAGCACACTACTATTTAGACCTTTGTTAACATTTAGAGCGGAAGACATTATAAAAATCTATTTTAAATTTATTATTAAAAAAATTATAAATTATTTTACAAAAAATTAATAATTTTTTTTTTAACAACAAATTAAATAAAAACTTCTTTTTTTTAACTTTGTTCCGCTCTAAATGTTAACAAAGGTCTAAATAGTAGTGTCCTAAAGTTTGATGATGATAGCTTTAAAGGTTTCTGAGAAAAAGGTACATAAAATTGGTCAAATTAACATGGGAAGGATAGGGCATACCGAACCCCCTTAAACCATTTCTCGATAACCCTGACCTACTATTGTCCGTAGCAGTGACAACCGCCCGCCGCGACACGCACCTTGCCGGCTGGACGCCACCGCGTCTTCTCGACCGTGGCTACCGCGCGCTCCGCACCTCGATGATGACCCGACTGCACTGAATGACCCAGAGGTGACACTCACTGACGCCTCCCCTCTCCTTCAGACGGCGGGAGATGGGCCCCGTCGTCACAATACTATGAAGGCTACACTATGGCTGTACTAGATAATTAATTTCTTCCAACTGATTGCAGCTTTCCTCTACAAAAGATGAGTGGCTACATCACGCTGAAGAGTATAACCGACAATGGAACTTCCCTCACTGTATTGGCAGCATGGATGGGAAACATGTAATGCTACAAGCACCAATCAAGACTGGCAGTGACTACTTCAATTATAAAGGATTCCTTAGCATTGTCTTGCTTGCAGTTGTAGATGCCAAGTATTGTTTCAATTATGTTTCGGTTGGATACCAAGGACGAATTTCTGATGGTGGTGTATTTGCTCACAGCAAAATCAAGAAACTTTAGGATGAATCGGATTTGAACCTTCCAAATCCCAAAATGTTGCCAGGGAGGACCTATCCAGTACCTTACGTCCTGCTTGCAGACGATGCATTCCCTTCCTTAAATTCATTTCACGCGAAATGTCATTCTATGCGTAGTTTTCCATGTTTTTATTTTTGTAATCGGGAATAGTTTGGTTCCACATGACTTGCTCTCTCTGTACAAGCTAATTAACTTTAGAATATTGTCTTCTCACCACTGATCACTCACAGCAAGCACGAGGTAACTAGTAGCAGTCCAGACAGGAAATGACACTGAGTCGAGACAGGGTGGTGCGAGTGATCACGTGAATGAGAGTGGAGGTGGCAGCGTAGGGGATGGCGGGGAAATGTTTCTGTTTCATGTTTCAACGGCACATAGTGACCGAAACCAGTGTTGCAAACTAAAGTTTGCAATTCCTTTTGATCTTTACCGACTTCAGGTGGAAACAAAAATTTCTGTTTCAAACACTGAAAACTGTTTGCAACAGCGAAATGTTTTGCCCAAAAAATGCAAATGCAAAAATGTTTAGATATGTTTACAATTTCTGTTTGCAACTCGGGTTTTAAACTCCGGTGTAAACGCGGCTTTAGAGTAAGAATTGCATGTTCACACAAGTTTTGATTTTATTTATATTTTATTGGTCCATATTAAACCGTAAAGGTAGTAAACTACCTTTTTATCCACTTCTTTCATCCCCATGGGCTGAGAACTTCTTTCAAAATCTCAACAAACGTAGAACTTGGTTTCCACACTGAGAAAACTAACTCCAACAGAGTTTACACCAATACAGGTCTCTTTTTAATATCAGCGATACACCATGTAATGAAATCAGCCAACTTTCCACATCAATGAAATGTATTAAATTATAAGTATAGTCAGTGTTCCCAACTGTTCTTCAAAAGTTCCAAAATATACCTTTGTTACCATAGTAACTGGATATAGTAAAAAAAAAGAAATAAATAAATATGTTGAATGGTCACTAGAGTGGTCCTATCTAGCGCTTAGGGAAATCACTAGTGGTCACCAGAGTGGTACTACCTGGTGTGTAGGGAAATCACTAGTGGTCACCTGAGTGGTCCTACCTTGCGCATAGGGAAATCACTAGTGGTCAGCGGAGTGGCCCTACCTAGCGCGTAGGGAAATCACTAGTGGTCACCAGAGTGGCCCATCCGACCTCACAGACAAAACCAACACGATTTGCTCCGATCTGAATACAACAATGGTGACTGCCACTATAGTGGCCTACCCGACCTAAGAAGACTAACGGTCATGAACCAATATAGAGCTGGCGCAGAACAGAAACGACGTCGGCCACCTAAATGACCCATCCGAGGGCAAAGGGCTAAATGTCTGACACGACGTGAGAGAGGGCCGCTCCCGGTCTCACTACCACACTCACGCTGTACACAGGGCTAATGTTATTGGTACCGCCTATAACATTTACACAGATAGATCCGCGCTGCCATTGTATAAATGTCTGACACGACGTGAGAGAGGGGCGCCCCCGGTCTCACTACCACACTCACGCTGTACACAGGGCTAATGTTATTGGTACCGCCTATATAACATTTACACAGATAGATCCGCTGTCATTGTTTAACCCTTTGCCGTCGGATGGGTGTTTTAATGACTGTCCTCTCAAGTTGTATGGGCCACTTTGCTGCCCACAGCTGTTTCCATGGCAGCTCGATTGATGAACTAACCTCATTGTCCTTTATAGTCGGCACGGCCACTATTGTGGCAATGGCCGCTTTGCTCTCTGCTCGGTTATTAAACTCCCATTGTGCTTTGAAATGCTGTAATACCCGTTTCTCGGATATTATTTATGGCTTCGACACAATGTTTGCTTGAGTGTGGGTTATTGTTGAAGTTATTACACAAGTCGTTTGATATGACTCCAACCAGTCCTCTTGGGTAGAGTGCAGCTCCTGCATGGTCTAGGTAAGGGCCTGTGAATCTTTGCCAGGTCGGAACGTATTTTTGGCCTATAAAGACCAAAGTCTGTTTGTAAATATAATGAATCGATGGGTGGTGTCGACCTGACAGACTATTATATTTCAAGTTACCCATTCATCCCTAAGTCACTAAAATGATTGAGGAAAGTTTTTTGTTGTTGTTTGAAACAGCCATTGTAAATGCTTACATTCTGTTTACAAAGGAGCTGCACTCTACCCAAGAGGACTGGTTGAAGTCATATCAAACGACTTGTGTAATACCTTCAACAATAACCCACCCTCAAGCAAACATTGTGTCGAAGCCATAAATAGTATCCGAGAAACGGGTATTGCAGCATTTTAAACCACAATGGGAGTTTAATAACCGAGCAGAGAGCAAAGCGGCCATTGCCACAATAGTGGACGTGCCGACTGCACAGGACAATGAGGTTAGTTCATCAATCCAGCTGCCATGGAAACAGCTGTGGGCAGCAAAGTGGCCCATCCAACTTGAGAGGACAGTCATTAAAACACCCATCCGACGGCAAAGGGTTTAAACAATGACAGCGGATCTATCTGTGTAAATGTAATAGGCGGTACCAATAACTTTAGCCCTGTACAGCGTGAGTGTGGTAGTGAGACTGGAGGCGGCCCTCTCTCACGTCGTGTCAGACATTTAAACAATGACAGCGGATCTATCTGTGTAAATGTAATAGGCGGTACCAATAACATTAAATCTGTGTACAGCGTGAGTATGGTGGTGAGACTGGAGGCGGCCCTCTCTCTCACGTCGCGTCAGAAACGTTTTATGTGTAATGTTTAGTTGGTGCGAGAAACGTGATAGTGCAAAAAGCATTCTTTACGAATCGTTACAAATTCCACAGTTATTGATGTGTGCGTACAAGAAGTATTTTGTTTGTGAATTCAACCAGTATTTCGTGTGTGCATTTTTACAATGAATGCAGTTCCGGGTCCAAGTGGCTTGTGTAATCGTTCAGGAACATTCTCAGACAGTGAATCAGGGGTTATGTCTTCAGACATTGACGAATTTGAGTCATCTAGCGACGACGACTGCAATTACCATGCAGCTCCTCCTGAATGGTTGTTACTTAACCTCCTGAGTCCTGGGTGAATTTGATAGCTAAGACCGAAGTGCCTTGAACAAGTACATGCATGCATTAGCCTTTGAGACCTGAAGAGTTTTGTCCTCCTATAGTAGCCAAGACCTTGTACAAGTCACGAAAACAAAAAAAACCATGTCACTCTAATAGTTCATTAACTCAACACAAGATAGCAGCACTGGATGGACTGTATTTCAAACTACCCTAATAGTTCGCTTAAGTTGCGATAGATGGCACTACTTGTTTCTTGTCCATGCAGTCTCAAAGATGGACACCCCTCCAGAAAAAACTGCTCTTGTTACACGCTCAGGTAAGACAGTATTCATAATTATTTAATTGATATTTCTTCACAAATTACATGTTTAAGGACCAATCTATCTATTAAAGTTATTATAATGGTGTTAAGTTTAGTTTCATATGGCTAGAGTGAGGCATTCTTAGAGTACCTTGACTGAGGCACTTAGGTCTACAAACTAAAATCACCATTTTCTTCAGTGGCTTGACCAAGCCACTTGGGTCTTATTTACTTCTGTCAATAACTACAACTGTTGCATACTTGGAGCAAGTAATTTGATATTTTGATTTATTTTTAGATAAATAAAATATAAATTTGACCTTAAATTTAATAAAATAATCTAGTACAAATATCTATCTACCCCAAATTTTATATTTTGCTTTTTTTTCAGTGAAGAGAAAGAGGTTTGAAGACTTCAACCTAGATGATTCTGATATAGATGACTATCTAAGTGACGATGATGGGGAAGAATCACTGTTAAATCTACGACTACTACAATTTTGATGATCTGTTTGGCGATGACTCAGACGTAGATCCGCCCTACGTACCATCCGAAGGAAGTGATGACGACGAGCATGAGCTGTTCCTTCAACCTCAACAACAAGGGAAGTGGTAGGTATAATTTGTACACTTAATGGTCTCAATCAATTTAGTAAAACCAGTGTTATTTAAAATAGACTTACTGTAAAAATTATTAATGAAAACTGTCAAACAAGAAATAAAGGCCAGATATTTTATTGATGCTTCATAGCTTATATATTGTATAAAAAAATTTAAAATTAAATATAATCGAAATATATTAAAAAACTTCTAAATGTTTTTATTGGGTGATTAATATGCTAATGTGATTTTTTTAGGCAAAGAAGAGATCTAAAACCGACTCACGTAAGAAGATACTGCCAAAGAAACAGTAGAAAGATGTTCAGCCAAGTTTACCTTGGGCAATGCAAGTGTTTGCTCCTGAAACATCTACGCTTGTCCAGCCTGCGTACTTACCCATATATTCTACAGATTGGGATGCAGAGAAGTATGTACAGCAATACTATGATGATGAAATACCGTCCATCATTGTTGAGAAAAGTAACCAAAACTACCTTTTAAAAACAGATAAAGAATTGAAATTGAAACTTTCAGAGCTTAAAGTATGGTTAGGGATTAATTTTGTGATGTCAGCTCTCTCCAGTTGCCTAAGATTAGAATGTATTGGGAAAAAGATTTGGAGAGTGCCTCTAGTTGCTGATGCCATAACCAGAGACGGATTTTTTTTAATTCGATGCTCATTAAAAGTGGTTTTTGACAATAATATTTCTGAGGAACAAAAAAAAAGGTGACAGGCTTTGGAAGGTGAGACCTTTCCTTGATAGAATTCTTAAAGTATGTATGAAACAGAAAAGGGAACGAGAAGTTTGTGTTGATGAAATGATGGTACCTTTTACAGGTTTTTTGCCTTTCAAAGCAATATGTACCAAACAAGCCAAACCCTGTTGGTCTAAAAGTATATGTTTTAGCAAATCCTAATGGAATTGTATGTGACTTTACAGTATATGCAGGGCCTAAGACATATACCACTGATGAATCATTGAACAAATTTTGGCAGTGTGAAAATGCAGTGCTACACCAGACTAGATCACTCGTTCCAGGACATGTGGTGTACATTGATAGATTTTTTACTACAGTCAGACTGGCTGATGAACTTTAAAAATGTGGCATTAGGTGCTCAGGAACGATACGAAAAGACAGGATTCCCCCAACCAAAGATCTCCCTGATGATAAATCTTTTAAGAAGAACAATTCTAGAGGTGAAAGCGTAGTGACTGTGAGACAAGACGGAATCATGGCTATAACTAAATGGTTGGATAACAATACTGTAACAATGCTGTCCACTGAAGAGGCCAAAGATCAAATTTTTGAAGTACGGAGATGGTCTAAAAGCCAAAAGCAGTTTATAAATATTGATCAGCCCAAGGTTATACATTCATACAATCGGAATATGGGAAGAGTCGATCTAGCTAACCGTATGATGGCATACTGCCCCTCTCGAGCAAGGACCAAAAAGTGGACAGTTCAACGTATTTTACATTTTGTTTATTTATCAACGTCTAATGCTTGGCTTCAAATGCGTCAAACGAAACAGATGCTCAATACTCCTACTAGGTTAATTCTACAGTACCGAACTTTTAAACTTGAATTCGGACAGACACTGATTGAAAATAACGATGGTACTTGTACTAAGGCTGGAGTTCAAATCGACAACCATGGAGAGCATGGAGAAAACCATCCCTTAACTTTCAGTCATTTAATTGATCGTAGAACTGTTGAAGATCCATCTCTTCGACGTCGAACTCAAGGAGCTGATCATCTCCCAGAGGTAGCAAGTGTACAGAAACGATGTGCTCAGAAAAACTGCAAAATGAAGTCACGCGTGTACTGTATTCAGTGCAATGTTTGCTTATGTCTCATTGAGGGTAGAAATTGTTTTAGAAAACATCATTCTGCTTATAATTTTAGAACTAAGAATTAAAAAACTATTGTGTTCTGCTCTATTAATACTGTACTCTTACATCTAACGTATCTAATTTATATAAATAAAAAGAAAGTTTTCTTTTGCGGAGTCTTATAATTATTGACATTTACTTGAGTAGAGACCGAGGTGCCTTGTACAAGGACATCTAGAAACGGATTAAAACAGGTGTCAATATTTTTTTAAACTATTTTTTGTGTTAACCATCGGTATTTAGAACACTCATTACAAGTTCAAAAATTCTAAATTAGCACTTTTTTTCTCAGGACTCAAGGGTCGTCAACATGATGTGCCTTGTACAAGGCATTTAGGTTTTACCTCCAACTTGTGACAAATATTCTCAGGACTCAATGAGTACAAAAATAGTACCTCAGACAAGGTACTTAGGCCGGCCACACACGTAACGGTATACATGACAGGTAAACCGGCGCAGGTTTACCTGTCATGTATACCTGTGCAAACTAGAGTCCACACACGTAACGGTATACCGTACGTTTAGCTCAGTTGAGAGATGGCGAGCCAACAAGATGAAGATGATATGATAGCTTTAGTCGGATTGTGTGTGGTTTTAAACAGTAAGAAGAAGAAGAAGAAGTTTAAACGTAAAATGTGGAGTAAAAAGTGGCTTACTAAAAGAAATGAATACACTCATACAAGATTATTGAAAGACTTGGGTGGTGAGCCTTCAGACTTCCGTAATTATTTGCGGATGGATGAAGACGCCTATGAACAGCTGTTGTTACTCGTGACTCCATTAATTGAAAAGAAAGACACGGTTATGAGGAAATCGATTTCTCCCCATGAGAGATTAACTGCGACTTTGAGGTTCCTTGCAACGGGCCGATCGTACGAGTGTCTCAAGTATTCTACGTTGATATCACCACAAGCTCTAGGCAAAATAATTCCAGAGACGTGTGAAGCCATCTATAAAGTGCTGAAAAACGTCTATTTACAGGTACGTCAAGCCATATTGCACAGAATATTCTATTGATGTTCTAAATGTCAAGGTAGGTTAAAATTGAAATATACACGTTATTAAACATTTCTACTTTATTTCATAGCAACGTTACAGTTTTTAAAGGGAATGTTTAACTGAGTACAGAGACATGATATTTGATAGTGGGTAGAACATAAAAAAGAACTGTTTGGTAAAACAAAAATGTTTATTAGTGACATTGAATATAAATAAAGAAACAAAACAGACTATTGATTTTTGTCATAATTAGCAAAGTAATCTGCCATTGATTGATGAGGTGGAATAACGTCATTGCTAACAAATTCAGCTGTTGAAGTTTGTTGTGGATATTGGCCATAAGATACAGCTGCTACAGGACTCGTTGTGCTACTACTTGACCCAGGGGTGTTGGTCAAAGATTCGTAGTTGTACGAGCCAGTATTAGGTACGTCAAACGTACTCATTTCAGCCTCAAAAAGGAGGTAGTTGATTCTTTTTTCTACGATCAAAGCCTGGCGTTTCTCTAATGCCCTAATTCGCATTGCAATGGATTTGCCCATTATATCATATCTGTCGTCTTGGCGTGATGGTTTTCTGAAAGTGGTCTCTGACTGAGACTAAGACACCAGTTGTCAAGTCTTCAACTTTCTTTTTTTTGGCCAATATTAAGGTCGGGAATAAGGAGGTAGGCTTGAGTTGGGTCTTGGGACCACAGGCGAAGGGACCTCGCTATTGATTGATGTTTATCTGCTCGGTGTTGTAGCTGCTTCACCAATGTCCTCCTGAAAAAAAAATATTTATGTACTAGGTGTACCCATCCAATTTTTACACAACAAAATACTCTTTTTTACATTGGTTTGGAAATTGTCGATTTAATGGTTTATCCTTGATTTTGAAACCCATAATTTAAACATTGTTTACTCACGTTGAGAACAGTTGTTATGAATTTAATTTTGTTCCAGTTTCCTAACACCACTGAGAAATGGAAAGTGATTGCTGAACAGTTTGAAGAGAAATGGAATTTTCCCCACTGCCTCGGTGCCATGGACGGCAAACATATAGACATAGTTCCTCCAGCGGATTCCGGATCATATTATTACAACTATAAAGGCAGACACAGTATGGTACTTTTTGCAATAGTGGATGCTAAATATCGGTTCCTTTTAGTGGATTTTGGGACCAATGGGTGTGTTTCTGACGGAGGTGTTCTTCAAAATACTAAGTTTTATGAAAAGTTACAGAGTGATGAACTTAAGATCCCAAAACCATGCAATGTTACTGAACATTTCAAAGAGGTGCCTTACGTGTTTGTGGCAGATGACGCATTTCCCCTGTCAATTAACATGATGAAACCTTTCATACAAGCACAACTAGATTCAGCTGTAAAAGAAATCTACAACTACCGAGTTTCAAGGGCATGGCACGTTGTCGAGAATGGGTTTGGAATACTAGCCTCCAGATTTCGCATATTCCATACTCAAATCAATTTGGAGCCAGAGAACATAGTAAAGGTAGTAATGGCAACATGTGCATTGCATAATTTCTTGATGCAAACACATCCTACCATTTACGCTCCACCAAAAAGTACGTATCAAGAGAATGACGATGACGCTACTACTAATGCTGGGTTAGATACCAATGAATCGAATATGATTGCATTACAACGAGCGAGCTTAGGGAATGTAAATGTGGCCGCCAAAAATCTCAGAGAGGAGTTTGCTACCTACTTCGTCAATGAAGGCAAACTTTCATGGCAAGACCAAAGTGTTCTTCGAAAAAAAAATTCAAGTTAAAGACTAAGTGAATCATTATGAAGTGAATATATATTTTTAGCTTAGTTGAGTCAATGACATTCACCAATCCATGTCATTACAATACATTAATACATATCAATTTTATCATAAAACTTGTTTTGTTTTATTCTACCATTCAACATTTAATCAACATATAATTTAACATTTAACTTGTAAATTAAAATGTAGTTCAAATAAATTGTTTAACTAGGTAATTGATCTGTCTGGTACTTACTTCCTCAATCTTGCTCCCATCTTCTTCCTCTAAATTTGACATAGATGCACTGGGAATGTCTTGATCACCAAGAAAATCGAACAAATTTAAGTACCACAATTTAGATACGTACACATTGTCGGCTGATGCACCAGACTTCATTGACATGTCCTTTTTTTCTCTTTACGCACATTGCTTCGCAAACTATTAATCTTTCTAATCACAGATTTCTTTGTTGCATCGGGTTCCAGTTCTTTCAACTTGAGCACAAGTTTCGCATAAGCTGCATTTCTCTTTTCGCGATCGTGATACTCTTTACTTTTTACCCGCCACAGGCACGGCTCGAGTTTATACATATCGATAAACTCTTCAATTACTTGGTTGCGTTTACGACTCGACATCACTAGCACCAGTAGCCACAAGATAGTCCGCTAACTACAAAACACAAAGACAAAAGACACTCTCTTCACAGGAAGAAGCCTAAACTAAACAAAACTACTGCGCAGGCGACCGGACGTACTGACACACACGCTCAGGTCTAGGGTATAATTGACGACTGCAGGTACAAGATGCCAATCTCCGTTCCTGTCAGGTGACCTGCGCAGGTCGCTTCGCCTGTTCACTTTCGCCTGCAGCGACTGGAACACACGCTCCGGTTTGCCTGCTCAGGTGACCTGTACAGGTTTACCTGTCATGTATACCGTTACGTGTGTGGCCGGCCTTAGGACTTAGGAGGATACTAGTGGATTGAGGAGAATAGATACTCTAAAAGATCAAGGCCTGTTGTTTGATGTGCCAAATGAGGGGAAGCCAATAGATCTTTTTTATTTATTGTTTGATGTTATCTTACTCGAAAATATTGTGAGGTTTACCAACCAGTACGCGTTTACCGTGTTTTTCTCCCCAGGTCTTACTCCTAACTCGCCCGTAGGGGGGACGTCTTTACTAGTGCCAGACACATCTCCAATCCTGGCACTTTCCCCTGTCTCATCCATAAATCCTACTATTCCTAATTCCTCCCTTTTCTTGACTGGATCGTGCTATTGTTTGTGGGGAGTGCTTGAATGCTACACTCTGAGAAGGTGTAGCAGAAGAGAGCTGATGTGAGCTTGCTCTGCCGAAGCAAACGGTAGTATGAATCCTGGTGCCAGCCACTTCGGTCCCTGGTCAGGAAGTGATTATTGGACAGAAATGTCGGAGATTTCTGTTGCCACGTGCGAGCCCGAGTCGTGCGTGAATTCCCGACTCGGTTAAACGAGATAACATTCGGGCCCCGGGGAACTGGGGGTAGGGTGCCCTGCCAAGCTTTGGCTGACAGGTTCCCGAGGGTATACCCGTTCCGCGATGTCTCGGCCTGCACCTTTAATCACGATGCGCTGGTTCATATATCGAATGGCTACCTTAAACCCTTCTCAAGAACAAAAAAATAGAGTTGTAGAAAGAGATTCTAGTATGGATCTGGAAAAGAAGCGTTGCCCTCTCTTCAGAATCTGAAGAGGAAACAAACAAACAGAGAAAAACTGCAGATAAGAAAATAAATATTCAAAATCTAACCCACCCCACTTTTTCTAGTATTTAAACACAAAGACGAATCTCAGAACTTGGCAAAGGTGAGCCCTTCCTTGTTAACAAGGCTCTAGTCGGAGTGGGCGGCTCGCCGTCTTCTGTTAGAAGCTTCGTAATGGAAGCATCTTGGTAGAGGCTGCGAACGCTCCACAGGCTCAGAAATTTCTCTCCATGAGATCCTTTTACGACAAAGTAGAAGTCGTTGTCCATCCTCATGAGACATTAAATTTTCTGCAAAGGAATTGTATTCTGTCGCGATATGCTCTGTTGCTCAATTGAAGAATTGAAAGAAGAACTGAAAGATTGTCTTGTGACTGATGTGGTGAGAATAATGAAGGTTGAACACGGTGTACCGACACCTACACCAGGTCACATTTTGACTTTTGCCCTTCCTCACCCACCAGCCACAATTAGAGCAGGATATCTTAACCTACAAGTTCGTCCATACTTTAGAAATCCTCAGAGGTGCTATAGATGTCAACGTTTTGGGACACTCAAGCAAAACTTGCAATAACCCTGAAACGTGTAGTCTTTGTGGAAAAAGTGGTCACAGTGACAAGGACTGTGCCGGTGGCGAAGAGCAGTGCGTCAACTGCAAGGGCAAGCATCCTTCAAGCTCTCGCAGTTGTAAAGTATACTTAGAAGAAAAGGAAGTGCTGAAAATAGTTACTAGCGAGAAATTGTCTTTCAGCGATGCTCGTAAAGAGTATAGGAAACGACTTGGACAAACCCCGAAGAAGGACGTATCCTATTCTCAGGCTGCCTCTGTCCCTGTGGCAACCGAAACCGTGTGCTTCCTGCTCAGCTCTGGAAGGCATGGTTAGAGAACTAACGCAACAGGTTGCTGCCTTGGTACAACAAATTAGTGCCAAGACCTTCCCACGTAGCGGAGGCACTGATATATTCAGATCTTGTAACCTTCTGTGTCTGTAAGCCCGGCTACACTTACCCAACCCAAGGAACGGAACACTTTAAACAAGCAACAGTCTACTGAAGGCCAGGTTGCTGCTCAATTTTTAAAAACCCCTAATGCTGGAAGTTCCAGCGTGACGGGAAAAGAAAAAATATATCTCCGGAAGTACGCCAAAAACTCGTTTCTGGGATAAATCAAAAAATTGCCTCCAAAGTGGTCGAACGGTCAAAGGGTTCCAACAGAACCCCTCCCTCATACCAGTCCTCCAAATCCAGCCTAATGGAGGAGGATTTGTTTGATGACGACCTTAGGCCACATTCAGAAATTGAAAAAACTACTGTAAATTTCAAACAAAATCAAGGAAAAACAAAAAACAAAAATTACTTTTAAAACCTAATTTTATATGAAGATTATACAATGGAATATTAACGGACTGCGAAGCCATCTGGAAGACCTGAACCTACTTAGCATCACAAATAATAAAACCAAATGTCATATGTATTCAGGAGACCAAGCTTCGCCGTGCATGCCAATTTTCCATCAGGGGATGGGATATCTTCCGCCATGACAACCATAATGACGGACATGCATGTGGAGGAGTTATGGTTCTCGCGAATCCTTCTCTGAATACAGTGGAGGTACCTTTGAACACACCTCTACAAGTAATATGCTTAAAGATTTACATACCGGTTTTAAATTACATATCTGTTTGTGTTTATATCCCCCCGCCACCAGAATGTCTTCCAAGAGAAGATCTATTGGACCTTATTAATCAATTGCCTCGTCCTTTCGTACTTGTGGGGGACTTCAACGCCCACCATCGTTTTTTGGGGCTCTACTACTTGCTCTCCAAGGGGCAACATGGTTTCCAAGGTCCTTGATGATCTGAATCTTGTTTTATTGAACGATGGCTCGCCAACTTATCTCTGCCCGAGAACAGGTTCCTGGGTCAGTATTAGACCTAACCGTGTGCACACCACAAATTGCTTACCGCTTCGACTGGTCAGTTTCCTCTGACCTTTACGGTAGCGACCATGCACCGGTCATAATTAAAGTTCTCGATATTCCAGGTAATGTGCCCCAAAGACCTAAAATGGGTGCTTGATAAGGCAGAGATTGGGGGCAAATTTAAACAAGTTTTTACAGGCACCAGATGTTTCAACATCAGTAGATATAGACTCCGCCGTCATACAAGATAACTGTTGCCATTTCAAGTGCCGCTCTGGAAAGTATTCCAAAAACAAAAGGAATCATAAAAAAGAAGAAACGTACCTTGGTGGACAGAAGAGTGTAGGATATCGCTTCGGAGCGCAGGAAAGCCTTGCGGATATTTAATAGATCTCCGACCGAGGAAAACCTCGCACGATTTCGTCTTGCCAGAGCTAAAACTCGTCTCATATTTAAAAGATGTCGACGAAATTCGTGGAAGGAATTTACTTCTTCGATTAACCGTACCACCCCTTTATCTCTGGTGTGGAGGAGACTAAAGGCAGTTTGCGGAAGAGACAGCCACCTCTGCCTATTCTTGGCTTAAGGGTGAACGACACCATATTAACCGAACCGAACCGAAAGATGTGGCAAACGCCTCTGGCCTCGTCCATTTCTAACGTGTCGAGGACTACGTCCTACAGTCCTTTGTTCCAGCGATATAAAGTACAAACATGAAGCACAGCCCATAAATGAAAATAACTATATAAGTCCCTTAAATTTATTGTTTTCCCTTGACGAACTAGAATCTGCCATTCTCTCCCATTATAAACTCAGCTCCCGTGCTGACGACATCCACTACGCCATGTTGAGAAACCTTCCTGTAGAGGTTAAAGCGTGCCTCTTGTCCCTTTTCAATAGAATTGTTCAAGAACGCAGCTTTCCAAGTTTCATGGCGTAACTCTTACGTTGTACCATTATACAAACCTGGCCAAGACAAAGTTCTCCCCTACTAGCTACAGGCCTATCTCGCTTACCAGTTGTCTTTGTAAAATACTGGAGCGAATGGTAAATCGTAGACTGGTATGGTTCCTGGAGCACAATAATCTCCTGTCCTCCCAGCAATGTGGTTTCCGTCAAGGCCGTTCAACTCTAGACCACCTAGTGTGTCTAGAGTCGTCAATCCTGAATGCTTTCCTTGAACGGAGGCAACTTGTTGCTGTGTTTTTTCGATATTACAAAAGCGTATGATACAGCTTGGCGTAGGGGAGTTATAAATACCCTTTCAAATTGGGGCGTCGGCGGTAATATGTTGTATTTTATTAAAGGTTTTATGGGATGAACGTTCTTTTAATGTAAAGACTGGGAACTCATTTGTCCGACACCAAAATTCTTGAGAACGGTATACCTCAAGGGAGTATCCTTAGTGTTGTACTCTCTTTGCTGTGGCCATAAACAGCATCACTTCCTGCGTCAGAGCTCCTGTCAGATGCTCTCTATTCGTAGATGACTTTGCTGTATTTGTCCCTGCCAGGAGGCTGGCTACTGCAGAGAGGTACCTTCAGGTCACCATCCACCGTCTTGAAGATTGGAGCAACCAAACGGGTTTTCTTTCTCTCCTTCAAAGACTAAATGTATTACTTTTTCTCGACTGAGGAACGTCGCTGATCCAACTCTTAGGATAAATAGAATAATAATCCCAGCGAGTCGCTGTGTGAAATTCCTGGGGTTGTGGTTTGATTACAGACTGACGTGGGTTCCGCACATTAAAAGAACTTAAGGCGAAATGTCTAAAGAGACTTAACGCGATGAGAGCTCTAAGCGGAACGAAATGGGGTGCAGATAGAAAATGCATGCTTCAGTTTTATAAAGCATATATTCGACCTTGTATTGATTATGGATCACAGGTTTTATTCTTCTGCCAAGCCAACAGCCCTTAAAATGTTGGACTCAATCCATCATTCTGCTGTCAGACTGGCTACTGGGGCTTTTCGTTCAAGCCCCGTTGTCAGTCTTTTAGCTGAGAGTGGTGAGCCATCCTTATCTTTCAGACGTGTTCAAATTGGCTATGAACTATTTTTTTAGTTTAAAATCAAGGCCAGAAAATCCGGCCTTTGAGGTTTCCCTAGACACATCACTTGCTCCCTTGTACCACAATAAGCCTAATGCCCCCGCACCCTTTGGCATTAGAATCCTGTTACATCTCGCAGAAGTGGACATGAGAGCGATTGATGTTGAGGTATGTCACGAGATGGATAGACCACCATGGACAGTCAGAACTCCCAATGTAATACTGTCGTTATTACAGTTGAACAAGCAAGACGCATCACTGTTTGTCCACAAGCGCCTGTAGAGAAATATGTCATCCTGTTTACCCTGCGATGTCATCTACACAGATGGCTCAAAGAGTGAGGCAGGAACGGGTTGTGCCTTGTTACTTCCAATAGAGAGTACAAATTCTGCCTCACTCCTGAATTCTTCAATATACACAGCAGAACTAACAGCTATCTTGAAATCGTAAATATTGTATGTCCAAGAACAAATAGGGTCGGTAGTGTGCTCTGACTCGCTAAGCGGTCTGCTGGCTATCAAGGACATGTACTCCAAACATGTCCTTGTTCGTAAGATCCGCTACGCTTTGAGCGAGAATGATGTCTCGGGGCTATCGCAATTACGTTTCTGTGGGTACCTGGACATACTGGAATACCTGGTTAACGAGATCGCAGATAGGGCAGCAAAGGAGGCAATCTCTCTGACTCCATGTACTAGGGCGATCAATCGCGTCCGATCTAAAGCGATTGTAAAGTCACGACTACAACATCAGTGGAATGTATCGTGGGATCAAGTGACCAATAACAAACTTCGGCAGATTAAATACACAGTAAAGCCTTGGTCGACTGCTTACCGCACTAACCGTAGAGAGGAGGTTGTACTGTGTCGACTCCGTATCGGACACACTCGCTTCTCTCACAGTTTCCTAATGAGTCGTGGTGATCCACCGCAGTGTGCGGAGTGTAATATGGCGTTAAACGTCAGCCACGTGTTGATAGACTGCCGCCTCTACGCCGGGCAGAGGAGAGCACATCGTTTGCCAGGCCGGTTAGATGAGTTGCTTGGTGACAAAGAAGATGTTTTAACAAAGCTCTTTAGTTTTCTGGAGAGCACTAAATTAATGTCCAGAATATGAGTGATATAGTACCTGATTAGTTTTAGTAAACATTTTAACCGCTAGTTTTAGGTAAGGGTGAGCCCTTTTACAGTTCACCCCTGAGTTGTTATTTAGTTTTAAGGCTCTTAACTAGCACCGCCTAAGTGCAATCTTTTAAAATTTCGTTAGGAGAATTTCTGTGTTTTAATCAAGGGTAAACCCCCTTTACAGTTAAAAATTTCTGTGAGGTGAGAGACAACCACTATCTTAATATGTAGTGTCACGTAAGGAGACGGGCACTCTTTTGTCCTTCTATTTATTTGTTATTTGTTATTGGTGAGGGTGGGTCCCTTTACAACCTTACCTTCACTAACTTACCTGGTTTTAGCATTAGATTTTGTTTATATTTATTATCGTTTTTATTTATCTGAGATATTTTAACTATCGGGCTCCTTTACAGCCTCTCGGCTATTTTCGTTATATAGTTTTTAGTCCTGTTTACTTCTGTTGTTTTTCTTATTGTCTTAATGTGATAATAATGTTATTTGACACAGAGATCCGCTATTTATTCCTTGCACTGATAACGTGACACCCATATTTTAAAGTGTAGGTGTCCGTTAACCCTACGGGCATTGATAACCTGCGTGTTTTATGCCCTTATTAAAAAAAAAAAAAAAAAAAAAAAAAAAAAAAAAAAAAAAAAAAAAAAAAAATTACTCCTAACTCTAGAATCTCCAGGTGTAAAGACTTGACAATCGATGAACTGAAAACTTTCATTGGTTTAATACTTCACACTGGCACAGTGAAGCTACCAAGACTTCAATACTATTGGTGAACCCATTACCTGTTCAATCTACCACAATTCATGAGCCGTGATAGGTTTCTAGGCATCTTACGTTGCTTGTACTTTTTTACCCCCAACAAGCAAGCAAGCAACCAACAGTGATCGATTACAAAAGGCTCGACTTTTGATTGATTATTTCAATAAAAAAAGTAAGGATATCCAAATTTCTCAATCAGGTTCAAATCCGACTGCTTCACCAAAATGCCCAATCTGCCACTAACAAGCTTGACGAAATTCAATTAATATGTGAAGAAAACGAAAACAGATGTACTTGTTGTAACTGAGAACGGTTTTAATGACAAGAACATCGACCAATGCCAAATTCCAAATTTCACATTGGCTAATGCGTATTGGCCGACAACTTTCCAAAGGAGGAGGAGTCGCCATTTTTGTCAAAAAAAAATATTCTTTTTCTCCTTCTCACTTGTCAAAACTATAGAAAAAGACTTTGAAGCAGTTGGGATAAAATTCAATTCGAACAGATCAAAATTTACCGTCATCGGAAATCTACAGGTCTCCCAATGGCAATGAGGAAAATTTCTTCACAAATTTTGAAGCCCTGCTGATGGATTTAACTAACCATGAACAGGGTTATATCCTAATGGGGCGATTTTAACATTAATGCGATGGACACTAATCACCCTTCCACCAAACGATTTGTCGACTTGTTAAGATCATTCGACCTTGAGTTGTTGGTCAAACGCCAACGCGTGTGACACAGTCTATACACAGTCGACAATCGACAATATCATATCTAATCTTCCAAGTGTCGCAGTGTCCGTGGTCAATACAGCTATCTCGGACCACTATGGCCAAGAGGCTATTATTAGTGGAGTAAAAAATCGAGAGGGGAGCCCAAAATCACTAAAACAATAAGAGACTTACGGCCAGGAAACATCGCTCTCCTCAACACTTCCCTTTCCAAAGAAGATTGGAAATTCCAAGAATCAAGTCTTTCGGTAGAACAGCATTTTAAAATGTTTAGTGATACACTAAACTTTCATGTTAAACATGTACTGTCCTCTCAAAACCATACAAGTTTGTCCCAAAACGGTAAACAACAAATGGATCACTAAAGGAATTTTAATTTCTAGAGAAAAAACTAAAGTATTTCTCCAGAAATTCAGAAAACATCACACAATGAAGAATTCAAAACGATTTTTTCCGAAATTACAAACTAATTTTACAGAAAAGTGATCCAGGCGGCAAAGGCATATGATGTTTCTAAATCAATTATATTTTCAAAAAATATTTCTAAAACTGCTTGGAACATCATCAACAATAAAAACAAATCATGCAACAATCAAATCAAATTAAAAAATGGTGAACAGACTTGTGGAGGACGCGGTTGAGGTTGCGAATAGGCTTAACAGATTCTTTGGATCTGTTGCTTATGAGCAAGGCCCTTGCCCATCACCGCCACAAGGAATCCCAAGACGGAGACAGTGTCCAGTAGCCTCCATGGCACTGGCACCTGTCGTTGAGGAAGAGCTTGAAAAAAATAATTCAGCAGCTCCCAGCCAAAAAATCAAATGATTTAAATTTAATGTCGATGTGGCTAATAAATACATGTTCAAAGCATATTGTGAAACCTTTAACCCAATTAGTAAATTTCTCTTTTGAACAAGGAGTTTTCCCCCTCACTCCTAAAAAACCGCGAAAGTGAGCCCGATTTTTAAGAAAGTTGATCCCCACTCCCCACACAATTACCGGCCTGTCTCAATTTTGCCAGTTTTGAGCAAAATATTCGAAAAACTTTTCTTGGTAAGAATGCTTCAATTTTTAAATAAGCACAACCAGCTATCTGAAGGCCAGTTTTGGCTTCAGGAAGGGTTAAGTCGACAATAGACGCAGTTGTACGTCTAGTCGATATGGTTGTAGAGGGGCTAGAACGTCGGGATCCCACATTGAGTGTGTTCCTAGACTTATCGAAAGCATTCGACTGCGTTGACCATGTTACAATGCTTGACAAACTTGAATCTCATGGCATCCGAGGCGTGCCTCTCCAGTGGCTCAGGTCATTTTTAAGCCACAGAACCCAAATTGTCCAAATCGCAAACAAATTATCTGAACCAATTCACCTGAGCTATGGTGTCCCACAGGGCTCAATTCTCAGTCCAATTCTCTTCCTGATCTGTGTCAATGACGTAGGTTCATCACTTCTGCACGGAAAACTTGTGCAGTATGCTGATGACACGACTCTCTGTTTCACAAGCAAATCAAAATTGATTTCTGGAACAGCAAAGTTTTGTTGAGATCAACAACTGCGTCCAACATTTCAACAGCCTCAATCTTAAGACAAATTCTGCAAAATCTAATTTTCTAAATTTTGCTTTGCGATCAGTAGACAGGCATGACGAGCCAGCTGTTATGTTGGCTGACACAATGCTGGAAGAAGTCTACTGCTCGAAATTCCTGGGAATATACCTAGATCGAGGGTTGACTTGGAATAATCACATCGATCACGTTTGCTCCAAATTGACTTCAGGCATTTATGTTTTGAGGTCTCTAGCCAAATACTGCCCTATTCAGGTTTCTAATGATGGCGTATTTTGGCTTGATTTACCCCCATCTCACTTACGGGTTGGTGTTGTGGGGAGCTTGTGCAAACAATCAATTTATGAGAGTGTTCAAGCTGCAAAAACAAGCGATCCGCATTATCGCTCTGTTGAAATTTAGAGAGTCGTGCAAGGAAGCCTTCAAAAATTTTACAACTGTTGACGCTGCCCAGTCTCTACATCTTGGAAACAACTCTGTTTTGTATGTCTAAATGTACCATGACGAATGGCCGGGACATACATGCGTATGAGACTAGAGGCAGAGATAACTACCGAACTGGTAGGCACAGAACGGTGGTTTATGAACGCTTGCCTTCACGGGCAGGTGTTCATTTCGTCAACAAATTACCAAATTCAATAAAAAAACGCTCCAACGCCCAAGGTGTTAAAGACTCGTTTGAAACGCTTTTTAGTGTCACAAGCATTTTATAATGTAGACGAGGTTTTTTAGCATTTGATTGGGAGACCACCAATTAAAAAGACTGACTGAATCCGTCGCTGGAAGTGGGAATCATTGGCGAATGAATTGATGTATGTAAATTGTATGTCTGAATGAGATCTATTGTGGGGTGTATGACAAAATTCTAGCAAGTAAAAAGTTGACTTTTGCCATGCATTATAGAATGTTCCGGCAATAAAAATCTGATTTGATTTGATCTACAAAAAGAACTGTCACTAGACGAGTGTATGGTGCTATGGCGGGGGCGACTGTATTTCCGCCAGTACATTAAAGGGAAACGACATAAATATGGAATAAAATTATACACCTTGACAGAACCACATGGCCTGATTTAAAAATTGTTCATGTACAGTGGAGTCACAGATGAGGTTGGTGGTAAAGGCCATACAGCAAATGTTGTTTTGGGTCTAATAGAGGGTAGATTTAATAATGGCCACTCCATTTATATGAATAACTATTATAACAGCTTCGCCCTTGCAGCCAAATGTTGCAAAATGGTACTTATTGTACTGGCACACTGAGATCAAATAGAAAATATATTCCACATAAAGCAAAATCGGCAAAACTGTCTAAAGGGGAAACGGTTGAGAGATATGCTAACGGAGTAATGATAGGGAAATGGAAGGACAAGAGGCAGGTCCTATATATTTCAACGGAGTACGAAAATGAAATGGTGACTTATATAAATGCGAAGAATGTAGAAAAGGAAAAGTCCCTGCCTATAATAAAATATAATGCTTTCATGAAAGGGGTCGACAGATCTGACCAAATGATGGCCTATTATCCATCAGAAAGGAAAACCCTCCGTGGGTATAAGAAAATTTTCGTCCAATTCCTACAGATGATTATGACTAATGCACACCAGCTCCATAACATGCATACTCCCAACCCAAGAGCTAACAAAATGTCAACGTATGAATTCAGAATGCAAGTCATAGAAACTTTACTTCCGAAGAAAGAAGAACCATTGCGTCTTCCAAGAAATCTTGAGCATACATCTTTACTACTTGTATCTCGAAGTGAGGGAAACAGAACCAACATGAACAGAACCAAAGTGAAGAGATGTCGAGTTTCAGGGAGGGCAAAAGGTTACAAACACGATGTGTCTGTAAAGCTTGTGTCGGTGAACCAGGCCTATGCATTGTAAAATGCTTTGACTCCTACCACAAGAGAGAATAAACTTGGAGGGAGAAAAGGGAGGAGGGAAGGGATGTACATATTGTAAATGGTGTTTTGTGTGACTATTACATGTTTTTATCTAGTGTAAACTAAGGGGAGGAGGAAGGTGCTGTGAGTAGTTTATGTGTAATGTGCCGTGTGCGGCTGAGTACACGGGTAGTCACGGTGAGAATGGACTACGTCCTATGGAGTTTTCTGGTATTTTTGGAGCTTATATAAAAGCTTATATAAGTTTTATAAAAAAATTAGTTTTTTAATTTGTTTTGACCTGGGTGTGGCTGACTACCCGGGTAGTCACAATCATTGCGCATGCACATATAAAATACCATTTTTTAGTCAAATTGAACAAGAATTACGCATTTACAATTTAAATTTACGAAATCAAATTTTGACGCATATCGGGTACATCATAGAGCCGTTTTGCCGCAGCGAACGTGTTAAATAAGGTGGTTCCTGTACATAAGAAAGGCCCAATGGATTCTTATGTTAATTATAGACATATCTCCACAATTCCTGTAATAGCTAAGGTTTTTCCTGTTATCACACCAGTGATACCTGGTGTGCTGACCGTGGATACATTAGTGCCTCTAATGTTAGACTCTAAAGAAAAATGGGAGGAGGTTAACAACTACATAAGAAAAATAATGCAAGGAAAATAGAAATATAGTATGATGAGATGCCCGGTTGATACAGAGGAGTAGAAGAAACAGTCCCTTCATTTTGAAGCAATACCAACAAGGTGATCACAGTGTGAAGCGGAGAAAGGGGGGTTTTTTTTAGTGAGTACTAATCAAACACTACCACCTACTACGGGCTAAGTGGTACCTATGTAAGGTTTTTCCCCCATCTCGAAAGAAAACAAAATGCGACTACAGCGCTGGAACTAGTGCTGCTACCTTGCGGCAACAATACGAATCACATCTGGAGGGAAACCGCCGGCAAGCTGCTCCGCGTTGTTTAACAAAACAAAGTTTTTATAGTTTCTTTAGTTTTCTTCTTATTTTGAATTCTTGCTTCATCAGAGGTAAGTAAAACTCTGCTCCATTTATAGTCTTTACAATATTGGTATTATAATCTTTACATATAAGATCATAAATTAGTATAACTACGACCTTCCTAGTCGGTGTATTTTTTAGGTACAACCACACCACCTTAGCTGCCTACAACAAGTGCAAGGATAACAATATTGTAGTAGTTACAATACCTCCACATACATCACACCGACTGCAGCCTCTGGATGTAACCTTTTACAGTTCCTTGAAGGCAGCCTTTGCTCGAGAGTGTGATTCATTTATGAAAGTAAATGCATTTACCAAGATAACTCCTTACGATATTGCATCCCTGTTCAACAAGGCATATATCAGAGTTGCAAACATTGAGAAGGGAGTTTCGGGATTTAACAAGATTTTAAAAAAGTTTCCCACAGATTGTCCTCTTCTGATTGCCTTGGCTCAGGTTGTGGTGGTAGGCTTTGTGTGTGAGGTTGTCTTGATTCGGGTTGGAGTTTGGTCAGTTCTTCAATTACCCACTTCTGAGCGTTTTGGGCATTGGATTCAACACCAAAGGCCTTTTTCTTAAAACGAGGATCCAGGAACGTTGCTTTGGGCTGATGTCCTGTTATTTTCATAAACATTCAGTCTTTTTGTCAATGACTTCAATTAGTGATGATTTTAGATGTTTACCTGCATCTGTTTGGGGGTTCTTTTTTTATTAGTACACTTTGAAGTCCTCTTACTAATGGTATAACAACTTGGATAGTGTAGGGTAAGCTTCTCCGCACAAAAATGTTGACATTTTTTCTATAGGCTGGAGTAAACCAATGCAGTCGTCAATTATATCCCACTCAGAAGCATTTAGAGATGGTACAGGTGACTGTATAAGTGGCAGAAGAGTAGCTGAAAGAGGAATTTTAACTTTGACCAACCGTTCCAACATAAATAAAGTTGCATTCCACCGAGTTGGGACATCTTGCTTCAATTTAAGCGTTTCTAGACCCATGTGATTTTGAATATCTATCAATTTATAGGAAGATTTAGCACTATGGTTGAAATGAGTCACAATTGAACGACATTTGCTGATAATTTTGATCAATTTCATCATGTTTTAAATGATCATTTTCATCATTGCCCTTCGATATGCAATCCTTAACGGCAAGATTTAATGTGTGCGCAACACAGTAGTGATTACGCAAATGTAAAATTTCTCTGACAGCCTTTTTAACATTGCTGGCATTATCAGTAACAACAGCGACAATTTTATGATGTACTTGCCACTCTTCTGCAATGTTTCTTATAGCGTTAGCTATGTTATCAGTTGTATGATCCAAGGGTAACTCAGAGGTAGATAACACG
Organism: Homalodisca vitripennis; assembly: GCF_021130785.1. Classification (NCBI taxonomy): domain Eukaryota; kingdom Metazoa; phylum Arthropoda; class Insecta; order Hemiptera; family Cicadellidae; genus Homalodisca; species Homalodisca vitripennis. The sequence goes on from NW_025776158.1 coordinate 552,993, forward strand.
TTAGAATTTAAACTTGGCATCAAGGATGAAATGACATGTTAAAGACATGTAACTTCTATTACTATCTGACGTCCAGATATCTGTTGTCATGCAATATTTTCAACTGTTGCTCAGTTTTTGTTTAAGGGCTTCTGAGCATACCTTATACCGTTCATCGAGTAATTTGGTCGATAACAGTTTTCTGCTTGGAAGAGTGTAGTCCCGGGTTAAGTTTCTTAGTGTAGTTTTTGAAACCAACATTCTCTACTATCTGTAAGGGCTGATAATCTAAAACTATCATGTCTAACAAAGCGTCATCAACAGATTTTTGATTTATTTTGGTTAGGTGCTACTAGTCTCATTTGTTTATGGCGTTTGCGTGGAGGTTCTGAATCAAAAATTATCACAAGATATGTTGGTATCTTGTGTTTGTGTTCCACTAGTAGAAGCATCATTACTTACGGAATCAACCAAGGGACCTGCTGGAAGATTCGTGCTTTGACTTCCTTGAAATTCCAGGAGATGGCTGTCTATCAGAGGTTGTCCAAATACTGAACTGGATGTTTATTCTTTAGATGTGTTACTAAGTTAGATGTGTTTCCGGAAATGTTTATAGGAAGATGAACACAACTTACATTGCACTCGATATCTGTAGTTTTCTTGTAAAACTCCCATACCACAGATTTTTTGTTGTACCGAGGCATAGTTAGATAGAATGAAAATTAATAATGGCTACAGATCACTTTCAAAACATCACTTAGGGTTATGAAACAAAATGACTTATTCTGTCTGACAAGCCCGTAGGGGGACGTCTTACTCTGACGTTTAAAGGTTGGCGACCTTTCGTACCCCGAGCTAGTGCCAGACACATCTCCAATCCTGGCACTTTTCCCTGTCCCATCCATAAATCCTAACCTATTCCTAATTCCTCCCTTTTCCTGACTGGATCGTGCTATTGTTTGCGGGGAGTGCTTTGAACTGCTACACTCTGAGAAGGTGTAGCAGAAGAGAGCTGATGTGAGCTTGCTCTGCCGAAGCAAACGGTAGTATGAATCCTGGTGCCAGCCACTTCGGTCCCTGGTCAGGAAGTGATTATTGGACAGAAATGTCGGAGATTTCTGTTGCCACGTGCGAGCCGAGTCGTGCGTGAATTCCCGACTCGGTTTAAACGAGATAACATCGGGTCCCGGGGAACTGGGGTAGGGTGCCCTGCCAAGCTTTGGCTGACAGGTTCCCGAGGGTATAACCCGTTCCCGATGTCTCGGCCTGCACCTTTAATCACGATGCGCTGGTTCAAATATTGAATGGCTACATTAAACCCTTCTCAAGCAAATGATAGAGTTGTAGAAAGAGATTCTATGGATCTGGAAAAGAAGCGTGCTCTCTCTTCAGAATCTGAAGAGGAAACAAACAAACAGAGAAAAACTGCAGACAAGAAAATTAATATTCAAAATCTTCCCACCCCACTTTTTCTAGTATTCAAACACAAAGACGATACTCAGAACTTGGCAAAGGTGAGCCCCTTCCTTGTTAACAAGGCTCTAGTCGGAGTGGGCGGCTCGCCGTTCTTCTGTTAGGAAGCTCCGTAATGGAAGCATCTTGGTAGAAGCTGCGAACGCTCCACAGGCTCAGAAATTTCTCTCCATGAGATCCTTTTAACGACAAAGTAGAAGTCGTTGTCCATCCTCATGAGACATTAAACTTCTGCAAAGGAATTGTATTCTGTCGCGATATGTTATGTTGCTCAATTGAAGAGTTGAAAGAAGAACTGAAAGATTGTCTTGTGACTGATGTGGTGAGAATAATGAGGGTTGAACACGGTGTACCGACACCTACACCAGGTCACATTTTGACTTTTGCCCTTCCTCACCCACCAGCCACAATTAGAGCAGGATATCTTTCTCTACAAGTTCGCCCATACTTTAGAAATCCTCAGAGGTGTTATAGATGTCAACGTTTTGGGCATTCGAGCAAAACTTGCAATAACCTGAAACATGTAGTCTTTGTGGAAAAAGTGGTCACAGTGACAAGGACTGTGCCGGTGGCGAAAGAACAGTGCGTCAACTGCAAGGGCAAGCATCCTTCAAGCTCTCGCAGCTGTTAAAGTATACATAGAAGAAAAGGAAGTGCTAAAAATAGTCACTAGCGAGAAATTATCTTTTCGGCGATGCTCGTAAAGAATATAGGAAACGACTTGGGCAAACCCCGAAGAAGGACGTATCCTATTCTCAAGCTGCCTCTGTCCCTGTGCAAACCGAAACCGTGTTCTTCTGCTCAGCTCTGGAAGGCATGGTTAGAGAACTAACCCAACAGGTTGCAGCTTTGGTACAACAACTTAGTGCCAAGTCCTTCCCATATAGTGGAGGCACTGATATACCAGACCTTGCACCTTCTGTGTCTGTAAGACCGGCTATACCTAGTCAATCAACCCAAGGGAGGAACACTTTAAACAAGCAACAGTCTACTGAAGGGCCAGGTTTGCTGCTCAATTTTTAAAAAACCCCTAATGCTGGAAGTTCCAGCGTGACGGGAAAGAAAGATATATCTCCGGAAGTACGCCAAAAACTCGTTTCTGGGATAAATCAAAAAATTGCCTCTAAAGTGGTCGAACGGTCAAAGGGTGCCAACAGAACCCCTCCCTCATACCAGTCCTCCAAATCCAGCCTAATGGAGGAGGATTTGTTTGATGACGACCTTAGGCCACATTCAGAAATTGAAAAAACTACTGTAAATTTTAAACAAAATCAAGGAAAAAACAAAAAACAAAATTACTTTTTAAAAACCTAATTTTATATGAATATTATACAATGGAATATTAACGGACTGCGAAGCCATCTGGAAGACCTGAATCTACTAGCATCACAAATAAAACCAAATTATCATATGTATTCAGGAGACCAAGCTTCGCCGTGCATGCCAATTTTCCATCAGGGGATGGGATATCTTCCGCCATGACAACCATAAATGACGGACATGCATGTGGAGGAGTTATGGTTCTCGCGAATCCTTCTATGAATACAGTGGAGGTACCTTTGAACACACCTCTACAAGTAATATGCATAAAGATTGACATACCGTTTAAATTACATATCTGTTGTGTTTATGTCCCCCCGCCACCAGAATGTCTTCCAAGAGAAGATCTAGCGGACCTTATTAATCACTTGCCTCGTCCTTTCGTACTTGTGGGGGATTTCAAACGCCCACCATCGTATTTTGGGGCTCTACTACTTGCTCTCCAAGGGCCAACATGGTTTCCAAGGTCCTTGACGATCTGAATCTTGTTTTATTAAACGATGGCTCGCCAACTTATCTTTGCCCGAGAACAGGTTCCTGGTCAGTATTAGACCTAACCGTTGTGCACACCACAAATTGCTTACCGCTTCGACTGGTCAGTTTCCTCTGACCTTTACGGTAGCGGACCAATGCACCGGTCATAATTAAAGTTCTCGATAATCCAGGTAATGTGCCCCAAAGACCTAAATGGGTACTTGATAAGGCAGATTGGGGCAAATTTAAACAAGTTTTACAGGCACCAGATGTTTCAACATCAATAGACATAGACTCCGCCGTTAACAAGATAACTGTTGCCATTTCAAGTGCCGCTCTGGAAAGTATTCCAAAAACAAAAGGAATCACAAAAAGAGAAAACGTACCTTGGTGGACAGAAGAGTGTAGGATATCGCTTCGGGAGCGCAGGAAAGCCTTGCGGATATTTAATAGATCTCCGACCGAGGAAAAACCTCGCACGATTTCGTCTTGCCAGAGCTAAAACTCGTCTCATATTTAAAAGATGTCGACGAAAATTCGTGGAAGCAATTTACTTCTTCGATAACCGTACCACCCCTTTATCTCTGGTGTGGAGGAGACTAAAGGCAGTTTGCGGAAAAACAGCCACCTCTGCCTATTCTTGGCTTCTTAAGGGTGAACGACATCATATTAACCGAGCCGAAAGATGTGGCAAACGCTCTGGCCTCGTCTATTTCTAACGTATCGAGGACGACGTCCTACAGTCCTTTGTTCCAGCGATATAAAGTACAAACATGAAGCACAGCCCATAAAATGAAAATAACTATATAAGTCCCTTAAATTTATTGTTTTCCCTTGACGAACTAGAATCCGCTATTTCTCCCATTATAAACTCAGCTCCCGGTGCTGACGACATCCACTACGCCATGTTGAGAAACCTTCCTGTAGAGGTTTAAAGCGTGCCTCTTGTCCCTTTTCAATAGAATTTTTCAAGAACGCAGCTTTCCAAGTTTCATGGCGCAACTCTCACGTTGTACCATTATACAAAACCTGGCCAAGACAAGTTCTCCCTGCTAGCTACAGGCCTATCTCGCTTACCAAATTGTCTTTGTAAGATACTGGAGCGGATGGTTAATCGTAGACTGGTATGGTTCCTAGAACACAATAATCTCCTTTCTCCACAGCAATGTGGGTTCCGTCAAGGCCGTTCAACTCTAGACCACCTAGTATGCCTGGAATCGTCAATCCTGAATGCTTTCCTTGAACGGAGGCAAACTTGTTGCTGTATTTTTCGACTATAACAAAAGCGTATGATACAGCTTGGCGTAGGGGAGTTATAAAACACCCTTTCAAATTGGGGCGTCGGCGGTAATATATTATATTTTATCAAAGGTTTTATGGGGAATGAACGTTTCTTTTAATGTAAGACTAGGAACTCATTTGTCCGACATCAAAATTCTTGAGAACGGTATACCTCAAGGGAGGTGTCCTTAGCTGTACTCTCTTCGCTGTGGCCATAAACAGCATCACTTCCTGCGTCAGAGCTCTGTCAGATGCTCTCTATTCGTAGATGACTTTGCTGTGTTTGTCCCTGCAGGAGGCTGGCTACTGCAGAGAGGTACCTTCAGCTCACCATTCCACCGTCTTGAAGATTGGAGCAACCAAACCGGATTTTTCTTTTTCTCCTTCAAAGACTAAATGTATAACTTTTTCTCGACTGAGGAACGTCACTGATCCAACTCTTAGGATAAATAGAATAAATAATCCCAGCGAGTCGCTGTGTGAAATTCCTTCGGGTTGTGGTTTGATTACAGACTGACGTGGGTTTCGCACATTAAAGAACTTAAGGCGAAATGCCTAAAGAGACTTAACGCGATGAGAGCTTTAAGCGGAACGAAGTGGGGTGCAGATAGAAAATGCATGCTTCAGTTTTACAAGGCATATATTCGATCTTGTATTGATTATGGATCCCAGGTTTATTCTTCTTCCAAGCCAACAGCCCTTAAAATGTTGGACTCAATCCATCACTCTGCCATCAGATTGGCTACTGGGGCTTTTCGTTCCAGCCCCGTTGTCAGTCTGTTAGCTGAGAGTGGTGAGCTATCCCTATCTTTGAGACGTGTTCAATTGGCTATGAACTATTTTTTAAATTTAAAATCAAGACAAGGCCAGAAAAATCCGGCCTTCGAGGTAGTCCTAGACACATCGCTTGCTCCCTTGTACCACAATAAACCTAATGCCCCCGCACCTTTTGGCATTAGAATCCTGTTACATCTCGCAGAAGTGGACATGAGAGCGATTGATGTTGAAGTATGTCACGAGATGGATAGGCCACCATGGACAGTGAGAACTCCCAATGTAATACTGTCGTTATTACAGTTGGACAAGCAAGACGCATCAACTGTTGTCCACAAGCGCCTGTAGAGAAATTTTGTCATCCTGTTCACCCTGCGATGTCATCTACACGGATGGCTCAAAGAGTGAGGCAGGAACGGGTTGTGCCTTTGTCACTTCCAATAGAGAGTACAAATTCTGCCTCACTCCTGAATCTTCAAATATACACAGCAGAACTAACAGCTATATTGAAAGCGTTTTAAATATTGTATGTCCAAGAACAAATAGGGTGGTAGTGTGCTCGGACTCGTTAAGCGGTCTTCTGGCTATCAAGGACATGTACTCCAAACATGTCCTGGTTCGTAAGATCCGCTACGCTTTGAGCGAGATGATGTCGCGGGGTATCGCAATTACGTTACTATGGGTACCGGGACATACCGGAATAACCTGGTAACGAGATCGCAGATAGGGCAGCAAAGGAGGCAATCTCTCTGACTCCATGTACTAGGCGATCAATCGCGTCCGATCTAAAGCCGATTGTAAAGTCACGACTACAACATCAGTGGAATGTATCGTGGGATCAAGTGACCAATAACAAACTTCGGCAGATTAAATACACAGTAAAGCCTTGGTCGACTGCTTACCGCACTAACCGTAGAGAGGAGGTTGTACTGTGTCGACTCCGTATCGGACACACTCGCTTCTCTCACAGTTTCCTAATGAGCCGTGGTGATCCACCGCAGTGTGCGGAGTGTAATATGGCGTTAAACGTCAGCCACGTGTTGATAGACTGCCGCCTCTACGCCGGGCAGAGGAGAGCACATCGTTTGCCAGGCCGGTTAGATGAGTTGCTTGGTGACAAAGAAGATGTTTTAACAAAGCTCTTTAGTTTTCTGGAGAGCACTAAATTAATGTCCAGAATATGAGTGATATAGTACCTGATTAGTTTTAGTAAACATTTTAAACCGCTAGTTTTAGGTAAGGGTGAGCCCTTTTACAGTTCACCCCTGAGTTGTTATTTAGTTTTAAGGCTCTTAACTAGCACCGCCTAAGTGCATATCTTTTAAATTTCGTTAGGAGAATTTCTGTGTTTTAATCAAGGGTAAACCCCCTTTACAGTAAAAAAAAAATTAAAAAAAAAAAAAAATTTCTGTGAGGTGAGAGACACCACTATCTTAATATGTAGGTGTCACGTAAGGAGACGGGCACTTTTGTCCTTCTATTGATTTGTTATTTATTATTGGTGAGGGGTGGGTCCCTTTAACAACCTTCCTTCACTAACTTACCTAGTTTTAGCATTAGATTTTTGTTATATTTATTATCGTTATTATTTATCTGACATATTTTAACTATCGGGCCCCTTTACAGCCCCTCGGTTAATTTTGTTATTTAGTTTTAGTCCTCCGTCCACTGTTGTTGTTTTTCTTATAGTCTTAATGTGATAATGTTATTTGACACAGCGATCCGCTATTTATTCCTTGTACTGATAACGTGACACCATATTTCAAAGTGTAGGTGTCCGTTTAACCCTACGGGCATTGATAACCTGCGTGTTTTATGCCCTTATTAAAAAAAAAAAAAAAAAAAAAAAAAAAAAAAAAAAAAAAAAAAAAAATCTGTCTGACAAGAGATGGATCGCGCTAAAAGTTCGGAGCGAGTCGGACGAGTTCGTAGCGAGTCGTAAGAGTTCGTAACGAGTCGGAGCGAGTCGGACGAGTTCGTAACGAGTCGGAGCGAGCCGGACGAGTTCGTACCGAGTCGTCCAATCTCGGGTTCCCTTTGGTTTGGGGTGGGATAGTGATTAGTGAATAGAATACGAAATGCGAGTTGACTCTACTCGAATAGAACGGAATTGTCACTCGAGTCGACTCGAGTGGAGTCTGACTCGAGTTGACCGAGTAGAACTATTCGACTCGTCACATCACTAGTCAGTTGCTTGCCTACTTGCGCTCTGGCCACAGTACTACCTGTATACAGCTTCGTTCCGTTGACGTATTTGCTTGTGTTTGTGTTTCGCTGACGTGTGTGTTATTACGATATTTTATAATAGTTGAGTGCGATGTCGGAAAAACGTAAACATGTGACGTAACACGCGTGACGTTGAGTTAAGAGCCCTTTTATGCATGCGTTTTCGTACGGACGTTAAAAAACGGACCGTAAATTTTGTAACGTGCGTTTCAGTTTTATATCGTGCGTCTTGAATTTTCTGTCGTGCGTATGCCAAAGATTGATGGTGGGGGTAGCAGTGCTACCACAATAATATTTATTGTATTGTCATGGACCCTGTTGTGTTGTACGCTGCTTACAGGCACTTTGTAAATAAAAAACGTAAAAGAAGATGCTCTGCCCACCCTATAAACAATGCCAGATACTCGGATGGTGCATATAGGAATTTGTATGGACTACTACGTGAACACGATGATAAATTCTTTAACTACTATAATATATTTAAAAAATTTATTTTTATTTTTTTAACATAAACGTGTTCTATCCTTTATTATGAACAAAATAAAACCAAATACAGGTTAATTTACTATTAAAAACAAATTTTTTTGAATTTGATAAAAAATAGTCTGCAAAATGCCGAAAAACGGCCTGCCAGTTGGTGTGCCAGGTGTTGGGTTAAGTAAACTGTTTATGTATTATTTTATAAAGATTTAAGGTGGCAATAATTAATAAAATTACTATTTTCATTCTCTTATTTAATTCAATATTACTATTAAGTCAATAACAGTTAAATTTCTTCTAAGTATTTTAATTATAGTAATATATTTAATTTAAGTCATTTTCACTAAAATTGGAGTCTACATCTGACATATTAGAACAACTAATAGGACTTTCAATGTTCCGGTTGCAATTCTCCAGATCCTGTGCAATGGGTGCAGTCTGCGAAGAAGACGAGAGAGTAGACTGGGGTCCATTATTCATTTCACTGAAAGTATTTCCACTGTGGGAAGATTTTGAGTTGTGTGATGCTTGTGGAGTAGTCATTGCTGTATACTGGGATGTTTGTTGGTAGTCGTTAGGTTGTTGGTAATTGTTAGGTTGTTGATAGTTGTTAGGTTGTTGGTAGTTGATAGGTTGTTGGTAGTTGTGTGCTGGCATTTGGTGTGGGTACGGATGGTTGTGGTTAGCGGAAGCAGGAAACGGATGAGTTTGCACTGGAGTGGGTGATTAGGAAGCGAACTGAAACATGTATGGTATTGGTGGCTGTAGTGGTTGAGCATAGCCAAGCAAAGTGTTCAACACATCCCTCCGGAACTTGATTCTCTCTTGTATCGGCATGACATTTAACATTGGCAATAACGATTTAAAAAAATCCATGTCATCTGAATTATTGTCTTCCAAAGAGGCTGTACGTTTGGTTGTTATATCAATGTATTTCTCAAGTTTGTGCTCAAAATTGGTTCTTCTTTTTCTATACATAGTGCTAGAAGACCTAACCAATGTATCATGTTGCATTTGTGATTCACTCTCACTGTTGTCACCTTACTCTATGCGTTCTTCATCGTTTCAATTGTCTTCCTCTGCAAGAGACGACTCCGTGCGATGTGGATAGGCAGAAAGGTTCAAAAATTCAAGGTGCTTTGCATATATGTAACGTATAATGTTCTTACAGCATTGTCCGGATTTAGTTTTCTTAACACGGGCAGAACGAACGTAGGCGTCTCTAATGCTCCTCCATTTTGACTGAAGGTCTTTGCCTGGAAAGAACACTTGTGTTAATAGGCTACCTACCTTAAAATTAAACTTACATATTTGGTTGCAGGTACTTGGGTTGCGGTTGCTCGTACACAGACTTACATTACATGTTCAGGATTGGTGTAACAACAGCAAGCTTTATTGTTCCACAAACTTGTGCGGTGCTTTGGGATTGTCTCAAGGGCGTGGTTTTCCCTAATTTCACCACTGAATATTGGTACCAAACTGCTGAGAACTTCCAAAAAATGCGTTCTTTCCGCATTGTTTGGGTGCCATTGATGGGAAGCACATCAGAGTAATCAAACCAGAACATTCCGCTTCTTTCTGCTACAATTACAAGAACTATTTTTCAATTGTGTTATTGGCCGTAGCAGACAGTGACTACCGCTGTATATACATTGATGATTGATGCCGTTGGAAAGTCAGCTGAACCAAGCATTCATTCAGATTCGACTTTTCAAAAAGCTGTTGTTAATGGAACCTTACATATACCACAACCTCAACAAGTATCAGAAGAAACAGAACCTTTGCCATACGTATTTGTGGCGGATGAAGCCTTCGGTATGTCTGTGAATTTAATGCGGCCATTCCCAGGGAATCACTTGACTAGGGAACAAAGAATTTTTAACTACAGACTGACTTTAGCCAGAAGATTTGTTGAATGTTCCTTTGGAATATTATCAAATAAATGGAGGATTTTCCATAGACCACTAAATCTGAAGTATTCTACTTGTGTGGCAGTCATAAATGCCTGTTGTGCTTTGCACAACTATGTCAGAAATAGGGACGGTGTGCGATTCAAAGATACACTGACTATTAATGGATTATCAGACCTACAGGAAATACCAAGTTGCCAAATGCGTCGAGGGGCCAAGGCAGCATATATGTGTACAGGAACAGGTTCGCTTCATACTTTTGTAGTGCTGAAGGTTCAGTTGTTTGGCAAGACAGTAAGATTTAAATTTAAAATACAGTTCAGTTATAATTTAACTATTTTGGATAGATCTTAACTTTTTAAGAAGGCGGTTTGCGCACAGAAATATTTCAAGTACTTTAATTGCTATGATTAACTGGCAGTATGTTAGTAATTTGTAAAAGTGTTTGCTAACAATATTATTTTAAAATAAATGTAATGTTTCAAACTAAACTGAAACTAAGTTGTCTGATTTTTTTTTACAGGTAACCGCAAGGGACCCGGAGGCTACAGGCGGTGACCACTACTATATTTAGTTAGTTTAATAAATAGCTTATCTTTATTAAGTCGTTTTATTTGAAATTCCCGCCACCGGTTCCAAAAATGGAGTGTGTAGTTGTCGTACTGGTTTTTTCTTGGTTCCCGCCAAGAAAAAGTGAGGTTTTGTTGACAGAAAAAAAGGCGCCGGAAAAAAGGTTACATGGGCGCCGCCATATTGGATTTTTTGGATCACGTGATACATGGGCGCCGCCATATTGGATTTTTTGGATCACGTGATACATGGGCGCCGCCATATTGGATTTTTTGGATCACGTGATATATGGGCGCCGCCATATTGGAATTCCCTCCGTCCCTCGTTTCTCTCCCTCACGTAGTGAGCACAAGAGTGAGGACCCACCAAATCACCGATTTTGACACCCTAAATCACCGATTTTACCGAAAAACACGATAATTTCGATAGGATTTGGAACATTTTGATAGGATAAAGCCCCATTTACACTGCCCAAACATCCCCGAGCATCGAGCATTCGTGATCGTAGCTCGCCGGTTTTCAACGAGCACGAACGCAAACGAGCCCTCTGTTTACACTGCTCGAGCATTTGTGTCGATCAGTTTCTCGTGAGCGTTTGCAGTGAATATTGATGATGGCACCCGGACTGTCAAAACTTGCGGTTTCCGCTGCGGCCGTCCTCATCCTGTTACAGGAGGAAACGCGAGGAAGGAAAAGGCGACGCGTGTCTTCATTTTTGAAAAAGAGGAACCACACTATTTTGCTGAGAGATTTGAAAGAAGACCACGGAGGGCTCTCCGAAAACTTCAGCCGAATGTCGTTAGACGATTTCGCCATCATATTGGGAAGGATAGAAGGGAAAATTGCCAAAACCGACACCAACTTCCGAGAGTGCGTTCCTGCATCAGTCCGGTTGGCGATAACTCTTCGATTTTTAGCAAGTGGTGACTCGTACGGTAGCCTCATGTATCTCTTCAGGGTTTCAAAGCCTACAATTTCTTTACTTGTTCCTGAAGTCTGTCGGGCCATCGTAGAAGCACTACAGGAGTATGTCAAGGTAAGAACAAAAATGTATAATATAATTTTATTTTTGGAAATATATATATTTGGAATAAGTACATGAAAAACGTTGAACGGAACTATTGAATAAAGTGCAAACGTGTGAATATTTTAACAGAACGAGGAAAAGAATGTTCCTGCTTCTGAGGGTACCCCAGTTCCAGGATCCGAGGCAAATACGGAGGCGAGCGGATCTGCATCATCACTGCTTGATTGATGTGAATGGTCTGTGGTGGGGGGTTGAGGTTCTAGATGGTGGTATGTAGGAAGAGAGGACAGAGGTGAAGTAGAGTCCCCACTGTACTCTGGTGTAGTCTGTTGTGGATGTAGTAAAATAGCCGGAGAAGGTGGGCCAGAATTCGCTGACGAAAACGTAGTAGCAGGGGACGGAGAGGCTGAATAATTCGGCGAAAACTGATGAGATAAACCGGCGATTTTGATGAGGAAGTTCGTCATAGCGGCCCATGTCGGCTTCGAAAAGAATGTTGTTGACGTGGTGCTGGACAAACGCTTGTGTCCTCTTGGAGTAAGATTTTAATTTCATCGCAACATGCTCACCATACACATCACAAGCATCACGCCTCACAGCATTATGCAGTATGCCGACCACCTCGTCAACTTGAGACCGTGGAGAGGCTGGCGTTCTTTTGCGCTTCATTGGAGTAGGCTTTGCAAAACCCAGTGCCGTTTGACTGGAAGCCGATCGTATCTCTTGAGATTGCTGATGAGGGAGGGTTTGAGTAATTTGGGAAGCAGATTCACTTGTATTGTCGTCCTCTTCCTGAATGAGCTCAACCTTAAAAATGAAGAAATGAATTAGCAAATTAACTAAAATACTTGAGGGTTTTATTACAAACTATTGGTTCCGCTATAAAAATTTAATTGTAGTTATTTAATAGTGTGTAGGTATATAATTTAATTTTGACGCTATGGGTGTACGTAATAAGAAATATTGTTCATTTCAGATGCCCGAAAATGAAGAACAGTGGCTATGCGAATCCAAGAAATTTGAAGAGAAGTGGGACTTCCCCCATGCTGTTGGAGCCATCGACGGAAAGCATGTAGCAATACAATGTCCGCCCAAAAGCGGGAGCGAATACTTCAACTACAAGTCCTTTTTCAGTTTTGTATTATTTGCGCTTGTCGACGCTGATTATAACTTCATGTTTGTGGACCTTGGATGTCAAGGCAGGATTTCAGATGGTGGAGTTTTCAAAAATTCTCAGTTGTACGACAATATTGAAAAGGGCAACTTGAAACTTCCCCCACCATCTCCACTGCCGAATTCGAGTATCCCCAGCCCGTACGTCATGTACGTCATTTTGGGGGACGATGCTTTTGCATTGAGTGACAGTTTGATGAAACCGTACTCTGGTTATCATCCACAAGGGTCCCCAGAAAGAATTTACAATTACCGATTGAGCCGGGCCAGAAGGGTGGTAGAGAATGCTTTTGGCATTTTAGCTTCTGTGTTTCGTGTGCTAAGGAAACCTTTGCTTTTGGAAACTGAGAACGCCAAGTGGGTTGTAATGGCCTGCGTTTACCTCCACAATTTTCTACGTAGAAGTGCAAGTTCGTCACGTTTATATTGCCCAGTGGGTGCTTTGGATACCGAGGAAAATGGAGAGGTTACACCTGGTACCTGGAGAAATGAGGTGGCTCCGGCATCCCTTCTTGGTTTGAAAAAAGTACCCAGGAGATCAAATTCTACTGCTAAAGATATCCGCGACTCCTTTGCAACATACTTCATGACAAATGGAGCCGTATCATGGCAAAACGATTACGCATGATAGCATTCTGATTGCGCATAACAACTTAGCTTAAGACCTTTTAAATTGAAAATTAAATGTTTGTTGTTGGATTTCTGCTGTTACAATATTGAAGAGTTTGTTAGTTTGTTAAGTCAGGTAGATAGACTTAGTAATTAGTCAAATAATCATTAAGCCTAAGCATGACGTTGTGTCGCATTTGTGAAAATGTTTACCACAATAAATTTTCTGATTCTGATTCATTACCTATTTATTGTACTACCTAGGAGGCATATTATACCTGAATCTATTAGGAGGCATTTCAAGCTTAAGTACATAAAAATGAATCTCTAATAAGCCATGCAGGTAAAAAAGTGTAATTCGTGAGCTTACCTGTGAATCATTCTCCTTTGAAGCGTTTTGTGAAGTACATGAGTTGATGGTTTCCTTGCACTTGTTCTTATCCTTCAAAAACCCAAAAGCTTCGTAAGCAAACCATTTGCTCCTGTAGATCTCGTCTGCACCTGATAAAAAATAGGTACATTTAATTATCAATTCGTTGAACCGAAAACATAGGTGTACTATTCAGAGAACAATGCACCGTCTGGCTGCAAATCACAACATCTTATTTCCATTCCACCTTTTATTTTCTATATTATAATAACGATAATAAAGATACTTAACTTTTTATATATTAAGAGATGATCACCTTCTATTTTTATTATTATTTATGATTTCTTGAAAATAATATTGTCAATTGGTGTATTCAAAGTGTATGAAATTGGTTGAAAGATTTATGAATTTGGTTGAAAAAATTATGAATTTCACTGGAAAAAGCTATAAATTTGCTAGAAGAAGGCTGACTTACCTTTTCCAGTCCCTTTTGAAGTTTCTTCCTTGTTCTTCTCCCTCCTGAAGGAAGCCAACAAGTAGGTTATTTTGCTTTTGACGGTGTCGGATGTCGTCTCCAACTGCGTCGCTATAGCTTCCCAAGCGTCATTTTTTTTAAAATTTTGTTGAAGTACAGCTTGTGGTTCGGCTGCCACAGCTATGGGTGCCCCTCATAGAGAGAAACTAAAAGGAAGCACTTTTCATTCTCCCACTCCATGCTGCTTTCACGAAAAATTACTACAAAGAATAAACTAAAGAAGGAATTCCACACTCGAAATGGGAGACGTGTGAACTCGACAGCCAGTAGGCAAGAACAGAATTCGGTGAACGCTGTTCGAAGAAAACCCGAGGTGTTTACACTGAGCGAGCGGTGAACGAGCATCCCTTTGATGATTCGCCGGAAAACCGACATCGGGCGGATCAGGCTCGAGCACGAACGAGCATTCGATTCGACCTTGCTCGGCTCGCCGAAACTGTTTACACTGCCTGAGCCTCGAACGAATGATCGTTCGTCACTCCTGTTTGCGACGAATGCTCGGGCAGTGTAAACGGGGCTTAAGAGTGTGAGGAGGGAATTTCTCCCGCCCATAAGGGAATTTCTCCCTCCCATAAGAGCCCATGTTAGCGCCCAAGTAGGGGGATGCCTACTCTCCGAAGAAGAATTCCAAATCGCTTCTCTCTTCTTAACTTCATCAATTAATAACTCTGTATTAATTCCCTCCATTATACACTAAACTACGCGCAACATAAGACAACGTGGTCAGACAAGACAAAATGACAGCCTGGCAGAACTACCACAGTGCAGACAACACGAGTGCAGGCGGTTGGCTGCACTGCGGCTTGGAGTGGGGAACGCACGTTTGACGTGCGTCTGCATAAATGCGGCCATATACTACCGTGTAGCCTACTTTGAGCAAACGTCTGTCACTGCGTTTGACGTCAGTTTCTAAAACACTGCGAAATGTTTTAGAAACGGAAGTCGAACGCAAGAGCTGTAAAAACGGACGAGAGTGGATAAAGTCGCTCATGTTCCAATGTATTTAAAAACGTGGGTTTTTTAACGTCCGTACAAAAACGCATGCATTAAAGGGCTCTTACACAATCATACGCGCGCGGAGTGTGACTCCACTATTGATATATTTTTCACTTTCTTAACAAATCCTAATTCTATGAAGATTTTGTAAACCTTTTTAGTATTTAAACTTCTAATTGTGTGTTTACACATGCTTTTTCAATTTTGGGTGGGTGTATGCATGCGTGTTTTGTAATAAAAATACGATCAGTTTTTATGAAAGTTAGTTTATTCATCTACAACTAACATTATAATTGAAAACAATCACATGTTGAATTTATATAAATGATAATGATAAACATTATTAGCATAATAGAGAAAATAAAATAAGATAATTTTAATTTAAAATATTGTAAAAGTTATGTTTCACTTAGAAAACTTGGTGTAGAATGAATAACGTCTTACCAGCATGTCAGTCTTTGTCTTGTATTTCTAGTACTTATTCATGACTAAACAATAACTGTTCATACTTCCTATTCAAGACTTTACAAATACAGTATTTTTACAACCAGATAATTTATAATTAACTAAATGTTAAATCTATCAAAAACCTAAATGCCTTGAGAAAAGTTTTAAGAAATGTTGTTCAGTTAGAATCTGAACCTTGTTCTATCATTTGAACTTTGGCACACAGTCCCTGCACACATAGCTTTCAATATGTTCCGTACACAAATATTTGTGGCATCCCTTACATGTGAATCGGGTTGGTCTGTTCTTTTTTCTGTCACAAAAGCTACACCTTCCATGAGTTTTCTCCCTATGATCCAGTACATGATTTGGTTGAGTTGCTGGCAGTCCCAATATTTCCCCCAGACGTAATCTTATTGACGTTGGGATGTTTGTCTTCGCAACTCTTGCTCTGATGTAGTCATCAAGTAGGTCTTTGGCCAGTGTTTCAAGAAAATCTTTTCTCAGCAGGTTGGTGTTTCCACTGTTGGCCTTTGTATTACATAGGCATTGATGCCTTCAATGTTCAAAAATGAAAAAAATACCACTAATGTCCACCTCCTGGTTATTCTTGCAACTGAATACGAGCACTTCATCTCGTCGACTTTGTCTACACCTGATCTTGTTGCATTATAAAATGTAATAATTGCTGGTTTGTGCACTTCATTATTTTCATCAGTTTCCACTTCATCTCGTTCGTAATGAAGTGTTGTCAGGGCTAAGACCACCTTGTTTTTCTTTGGTTTGTAAGAGACAAGTGTGGTATTTTCTCTAAAAGCGAAAACACTTGAATCTACTTGGCGATTTTTTACTTCTTTCATGAAGTTTAGGATTCCCCTTCGGTTTTTTTTAATTGTACCTACAAGAGTAAGCTTGTCATTTTCCAATAAGTCTTGAGCTAAATGTATTGACACAAACCAATTGTCACAGGTTATATTGCGGCCACTGTTAGAGATTGGGCGCACAAGACGTTTTACGATTTCATGTGACGAGTTTCCGCATAAGTAGGGTCCTGGTTGCTGCCGCCCACAGTAAACCTCAACATTGTTTGTGTAGTACATCTTAGCATCACACAAAGCAAATATTTTAAGACCGTATTTGGCGGGCTTGCTTGGAATATACTGTTTAAAACTGCAACGCCCACGGAAAGCATCCAACATTTCATCGATGGTTACTGTTTCAGATAAACTGTAATGTTTCATGCAGTTGTTAAATTTGTCAATAAGAAATCTCACAGCTGCAAGCTTGTCTGTAGCTTTCCTCATACCTCTGGTCCTATAATCATCAAACCGCAAGCATTTTAAAATGAACTTGAATCGGTTAATACTCATTGTCAGCCTAAAATATTCTATGCCTGTAACATCAGTACGCCATAGGTCCTCAAGTCTTGTATGAGATAGCTTCATGGAGCCTGCAAGGAAAAGCAGCCCTAAACAGGCCTTCAAGTCAACAACAGTTATGTCACTTGCGTCTCGGGGTCTGGTAAAATTAGGGCGTTGGCTAGAAATATAAATGTTTGTACATCTCCTGTAATATTTCATCGGTAAAAAATAGCTTCAGTGCGTCCAAAGTGCTTTCAGCATTACGCGCATCTGCACGAACGCCAGGTAGATGTCGTAGAAGATCACACGGTCTTCTTCTGACCCTCCAATTTTGATCCGGTGTCATTCTCCACACAGTTCCATCGTCAGCGACATACAGGTCATTAGTAATAACATTATTTATTACCTCATTGCCACGAATGTCCTGGCCATTATCCTCCTCGTTTTCAAGAACAGATTGGTTTAAAACTGGCTCATTATCACTGCCTTCAGCTGACTCCTCACTCAGTGACATGTGATCGCTTTCTTGAACATTGTCTTCTGAATTATCCGATGCCCCAATTTCATATAATATTAACTGTGATTATTTAAGGCCAGATTTCTGTAAACAAAGGTTTCTGTTTGTTTACCTTCAGTTCCATTCATATTTTAGTTTAATTTAATTTGATACCTTATTGGAAGATTCTTTACAGCGCCATATATTATTAAGTAATAGGAAACACAAGTCTGTTGCAGCGACAATAATTAAATTAAATAAATGTAAAAATGTTACTCTTGTGATGTCATTAAAATTATATATACATAGTAGTTTCTAGGAACTCTGGCAAATAAGCAAGGTGCAGACAAGCTAACAAGTTTATACATTTTAACGATATGTTTAATAGTTATTAATACTTCTTTACTGTTATATTATGTCTAACCACTGTTTCTGCCTGTCTATGCATAAGTATGGCTATATAATATGATATGCCAATGCTAATTTATTTATATAATATAATGTCATTGTGTACTTCCAAAACAATAAATTACTTCCCTTAAATATGTTTCTCATAATTAAAATATTTTCTAATATATATATTCATTTCAAAATTATCGCGTTGAGATTTCTTCTTGTGTTTTGTTCTCTTACTATATATTAAGGATATTAAGGAGTAAGTTCTCTTACTCTTATAATAAGGATGCAAGTAAAAAAAAAAAAAACTTTTATGTTTATATATTTTATAAAGTAAAAATAATATTGGATAAGTAAATACTATAATTTAAATTAGTGATTCATTATATTCAAATACTTTGTTTCCTTTATATATGTTATGTAATCTGAAATGTATTATTAGTATTTATGTTAATGTTGATTTCTATATGTATGTGTGTATGTGTATGTATATGTGTGTGTATATGTATGTATATATATATATATATATATATATATATATATATATATATATGTATATGTATATATATGTATGTATGTGTATGTATGTATATATTAGCATTATAATTATATAGTTGTACATAGATCTGTGGTCTTGTAGTTAATGCCACAAATTGTATTAAGCCGTTTTATGACTAGGCGGGCAGGCTGTGCGTGGGTTTGTGCAAAACTGGTTTCATTGGAGGGTGATGATGACAATGATGTCTATTTAAATTTATCTTGTCTGGAGTTAGATTCATACAAGGAATGTGTTAACTTTTATAATAGTGGTGGCAACAGTTTAAAAATTTTCCATTGTAACATAAGAAGTTTTTCTAAGAATTTTGATCAGTTAATGTTATATTTGAGTAGCATATTTGAACAATTAGATCTAATATTTCTGTCAGAGTGTTGGTTGAGGGGGGGTGAGGAATGGACAAGGATTCAAGGCTTTGAATTTATCGCTACTGAGAAACAACGGAATCAAAATGACGGACTTATTATTTTAGTTAACGAGCGCTTATCAGTAACTACCACTCAGATAACATTAGGTGACGTTTACGGCCTCAGACTAGACTTTACCTTATTAAATAAACAATATAATATTCTTGCTGTGTACAGAACTTTTGATAGTGACTTGAACTTATTTATAGACGAATTAGAACACTTTTACGAAGACATAGAATGTTACAAAACATGCATTTTTCTTGGTGACATAAATTTGGACTTATTAGGAACTACAGAACATAAGGACAGATATGTAAACTGCTTAGAGGGTGCTGGACTTAAGCAATGCATTGATAAACCTACTAGAGTAACTGACGACCGTGTTTCCTGCCTGGACCATATTTTTGTAAGACATTTTAACATGGATCATGTGAGAACAGCTGTGGTCCACACTGACATTACCGATCACTTCAGTACCGGCCTGACTATCTCGGTGTCACGAGACATTACTACCACTGACTCTGACAATACACCTCGTTCTTACATCGACTACACTCTTCTCACCGACAGCCTGGCTCGTGTCGACTGGGCTCCCGTGTTGGGTTGCGCTGATGTTGACTCCTGTTCCGAGCAATTTATAAATATAGTTTGCAACACTATGTCCGCAGCTAAAAAAGAAATCTCTCATAGAACCACCAGACTTAAAAAATTAAAACCTTGGATAACTTCGGCATTAATTAAATTGATTAGGCGTAGAGATAAACTTAGTAAATCTGTAAAAAAACAACCTTTTAATTTACAATTAAAAACCGATTATAGGAATCTTAGACATCAGCTCAGTAGCTCTATAAAGCGAGCGAAAAGAGATTATTATCGCGATAAAATCGATAGTTCAAAAAATAATCCCAAATTATTCTGGTCGGTAATAAATGAGCTAAGTGGAAAAATTAACAAGAGTTCTTCCTTTCCTATAAAAGAACATCTGCCAGCGGTTTCTGATATTACTTCCGATGTAATACAGAAATCTGCAAACAGCTTCAATTCTTTTTTTGCAAACGTGGGGCAGGAGTTGGCGGATGCGATCGATTCGAGTGGGGTGCCGATTGTGAATGACGCTGACTTTAGACTAGACTGTGAGTTTACCCTGAATACTGTGACTGAGGTGGACGTTGTACGTCACGTGAAAGCACTGCGGGGGGGCTCTGCGCCCGGCTTTGATGGTGTCTCTGCTGATGTTCTCAAGGCAAATATTCAGTTCTTTACTAAACCCTTGTGCCATTTAATTAATCTAAGTATTTTATTGGGTGTCTTTCCTAATACCTTTAAAATGGCTAAAGTGTTCCCTTTATATAAATCAGATGAATTTACCAATAAAAGCAACTATAGACCGATCTCCTTACTTAGCATATTTTCCAAGATATTAGAGCGAATAATTAAAGAACAATTAGTATCCTACCTTAATCAAAACAATATCTTGAGTGGGTGTCAGTATGGGTTCAGAAGCGATAAAAATGTAAACGATGTCTTATTTGACTTAAATAAAGAAATAAATGCTTCTATTTCGAGAAGTAATCGCTCAATGCTTGTTTTTCTAGATCTCAAGAAAGCTTTTGACTCGGTAAAGAGAGACAAATTAATTAACAAATTAGATGCTATTGGAGTTTGTGGAAACACCCTTGCGTGGTTCTCAAGCTACCTTAGTAATAGATTTCAATATGTTTCTGTCTGCGGGGTGACTAGTGATCCATTGTCAGTGGACTATGGAGTTATTCAAGGAAGTACTCTCGGACCAATTTTGTTCTTAATTTATATCAATAACATTTCGAAAATAAATTTAAATGGTAAACTTTTTTTATTTGCAGACGACACTTTAATTTTTGTAAACGGTAATAACTGGTTAGAAGTGCAAAGGAAAGCTCAGAGTGATCTCATGACGTTAAAGAAATGGTTTGATCAAAACGTATTAACGCTTAATATTTTAAAAACAAAATTTTTGCCAATATCTCTTTGCCCTATTTGTGACTACCATTTGAAAAATTTGACAATTCATAGCTGTGGAAATTATCTCAATGATTTATGCACATGTGAAAGCAGAGATAAAACAATAGCTTACAAATATCTTGGAGTTATTTTTGATCATAGGATGACATGGTCATATCATATAGATTACTTAGTTAAAAAATTACGTCGGTTGATTTTTGCTTTCAGACAGCTGAGCGATGTTCTTAGTGTAAGTGAAATAAAGCTGGCGTACTACGCTTACATTCAGTCTATGCTTTCATTTGGAAATATCGCTTGGGGGGAGCTAGTAAAACAACTCTAAACAGACTGTTTTTATGCCAGAAACAGTTGTTAAAACTCGCCTTTCATAAAAAACGCAGTTACCCTACTGACACTCTATTTAAAGAATTATCAATCCTTACAGTTCGTTAGTTATTTATAAAATCTCTCATAGTTCACATCTTCTCACATTTTCACTCTATTTTTTCAGAAATTCCCCATTCATATAACACCCGATATGCCCGTGACACAGGAATAGTCACTTTACAACTATATAGATCTTTCTCCACAACTAATTCGTATTACATATCAAATATACTATTCAGAAATGTTTCTAGATTCTTTCACGCTTATAATTTCTTTAACGCACAATCCTTGTCAGTTTTTAAAAATCGTATCAATGAGTGGCTATTGCAATTAGGCGTATCAGAGGCGGAGATCATTATCACTGCCGGGTACAGGGGACCTGACCCTTGACCATGACGTTGTTACTATTAATAACCGAACACACACACACTCTCTCTCTCATCTCACTCCGTCATAAAGGGATCATTTAGTTTTAGCCACACATACCATTTTTATTTCATTTATTTTCCACCGCTTGAATAAAAACAATCACTTACAGTAAATTCAAGAAGCAATAGACATACATCCCTTTATCTTTTTCTTTACCTTATTCTATTACAGTTATATCCAGCGTATATTTATAATTTATGTTGGCGGCTAGATGCAACCAGGCCTACGCACAGGCAGATTGCCCATGTAGGCTTTCCAGTATTGTTACACTTATTTTTCTATTCTTACTCATTTTACATTTCTTCTATACATAAGCTGCTGTATATATAAAATAATAGTTATTTCATCTAAGAAAGATTGTATATATGTATATATAAATTGCTGGAATAAACGTTATTCATTCATTCATTCATCTCCTAGAAGTCGAAGAATTTCTTCTTCATCTGGTTCATGCATCTGAAACAAAATAAGAAGTATAATACAAAGTAATTAGGTACAAAGTTCTGACATACATATTTATTGGTTTGAGAACATCTTTTATGAGTAAAAGAATACTCAGGCTATAAAATAAAAATTACAGATTTTATGTATAGAAAAAACTTGTTACTTACCTTAAAAGTACTCCAGTTTTAGGTTGAACGTGAAGAGTGATGACTCTAATGATGAATGCAGTGTAGAACGCCGCGGAGCGATACTCCGTTATATCAGATAATGAAAATAACGCATGCGGAAACGTCACTCCGCGGGGATGTTCTCAATGTCACTGCTCAGTCGCGACTGAACGTACACGCCCCAACAAGCGCGCCACGTCTTTCTACAGATGGAGGGAGAAAGCTACACGCGGGCTCAAGGCTCAACCCATTCTGACCACTATTCTAACAACAAATATACCTACTTGCGGAGTGTCGCTCCGCGGCGCGTGCGATGGGGATTAACAATCGATAAAAAGTACGAAATTCTAAAACGTTTAGAGAAAGGTGATAAGTTGTCTCATTTGGCCAAAGAATACAACATTGGTCGTGCAACAGTACACGACATTAAAAACAAAAAGGACAAAATTGAATCGTTCTTCAAAAGTAGGCCTAGTGAGAAATCTGCTGTTGCAAGAAAAACCTTGAAATCAGGTGAGTTTCCCCAAGTTGAAGATTACAAGAAAGAAGCAAGCATACACCTATTTCAGGTGACATCCTTATGGAAAAAAGCCAAGTTCTTCTACAACAAAATAATGAAGAAGGACGACTTTCGTGCCAATGTAGGTTGGTTGGACAAGTTTAAAAGACGTTTCGGGATTAGACTGTTAAGCTTAATTGGTGAAAGACTGTCGTGCTATGAAGAATCGGTTGAGCCCTTTATAGAAAAATTCATAACAACTGTTGAAGAAATGAACTTGACCCCAGATCAGGTGTATAACGCGGACGAGAGTGGCTTATTTTGGTGCCTTTTGCCAAAAAAAACGTTTGTTCACAGAGCTGAAGAAAGCGCACCTGGCCGCAAGTTGGCAAAAGACCGAATCACATTTATGCCGTGCTGTAATGCCAGTGGCACTCATAGATTACCAATGCTCGTGATTGGTAAATCAAAAAACCCCAGGTGTTTTAAGAACGTAAATTTGCCCGTGGAATACACAAACCAAACAAAAGGCTGGATGACAAAGACTCTCTTCAACGAATGGTTTCATAACAGCTTTGTTCCATCAGTCAAGAAATGTTTGAAAAAACCGAAGTTGCCTCTTAGAGCATTGCTACTTCTCGATAATTGCCCTGGGCATCCTAATGCAGACGAATTAAGGGATGGCAACATCTGTGCACTATTTTTGCCTCCAAGTGTTACTCCATTACTACAACCTATGGATCAAAACGTTATCCAAACCGTAAAGACAAGTTACAAAAAAACCCTTTTGTACAGTATTTTGTCAAAAGAGGGGAGTGTTGTTACAGCACTAAAGAACACTAACCTTAAAGACGTTGTTTTTAACTTAGCTAGTGCACGGGAAAAACTTTCAACGAAAACCATTGTCTGTTCATGGAAAAAATTGTGGCTTACTCTGACGTTACTACAGGATTACGAAAAACAGAAAAAAGTGACTCTGAACAACAAAACTGAGCTAAATGACTTAAGAGCCGCAATTATTGAGCAGCTTGTGGATGATCCTAATGACCTGACGCAAACTGATGTAAATGACTGGTTCACCGGGGAGGAAGAAGAACAATTGTACCAAATAATGACAGACGACGAGATAGTAGCAGACATACTCGACAGCGAAGGGGAGAGGGGAACTGTTTGTGTCGCAGCTGCTCCACAGACAGTAAACACTAATCAGGAGCTGCGTGCGTTCACCACGGCTATAACTTGGGCGGACGAAAATAGTGCGTCAGCTTCTGAACTCCTTACACTCAAAGGACTTCAAGAAAAAGTATTGAAGCATTCATTTGATGCTAAAAAACAAAAAACTATCGAAGACTTTTTTCCTGCCTGTAATGAATAAGCATATGCAGATTTTTCATTTTACGGTATGTAAGTTTACATATTGATTTTCAAATTTTTTGTACTGTATCCTTCCGTTATTTATTTCACAGCCAGATTAGGCATACTGTACTGTTTGTTTATTACGTTTTATTGTGTATTTAGTTATTTTCCAATTGAGGAGTTGGGTGCAAAAACGACCTGAGTCTGAAAAGTGAGTTTTGAGAAAACGGGCTTTGAAAGTTAGACATGATTTTTTTCTTTTTATTATATTTTTTATAGTGCTGTACATTGTAATATTCTGTAACATTATATTCTTCTAGTTAAAGAATATATCTGTTGCTAAGTGATATCATTTTTTATACCAAAGTTATTAAACATAATAGTAGCTAGTGTCACGTGTCATTTTTGCATAAAAGTATAGGTTGGGAAAAATTACAAGGATACTGTTTGAAATAATGGCACTAAAACACTGCAGTCTTAAGAATATTATTATTATTAATAATTCAAATTGGTATAAAAATACAAATAAAGCATTTGTTAGAAATTAACTTAATTAAGGATTAATGAAAAAATTAGTTCAAAATTGAACTGATCATATTTCAATGTTTTTTTAAACTTTGAAAAGTGAACAATGTTTAAGGAAACTCATAGGCGAGTATGTTTTCATAGTCCGACTCCTCTTCAATGTCACTTTCTTCGTTTTCTGCGACCACATTGTCATCTACTTTGGGCTTTTCAATGACATCATTGAACCAACACTGTTCTTCTGCACTTAAAAAGCAGAACAGACTTGTTAAGTCTTTCTCTTTTGCTGGTTTTAACTGTTTTCTTGGCATACCAGGAATATCTTCAGGGATAAAAAGGTTCAGGTTGGCCCCCTTTACAAGGAAGTTGAATGGGATGAATGAACCGAGGTAGCTGGAGGAGGCTGAGATGGTCCCTGATGGGTTATACTGGAGCCTGCAGTATTGGTGGATTTTGAAAGAAGTTTTTTTTGAAACTATATTCTTGTATTCTAAGAAGTAGTCAAGTAACGAAGCACTCCAGTTTTTCAAATGTTGATATCCATGAACCAGCTCAGACTTACTGGAAATTATTTTGTCATACTCTTGAGTTGTGGCCATTCTCGCAGTTTTTCTTAAAACGTTTGAATAGGCCCCAAAGTTGCGGTCACACTGGCAGTAAGAGTGGCCTCTTACAGGAAATAACTGGCTAACTTTAATTTTGAACTTTACAGCCAGAAATGAACAAAACATAAGCATTTTATGATTTTTATTTTGACCTCCAGCATTGTCTGACATCAAAATGATTTCTTTGAAGTTTTTATTCTCTTTTAGTCTGTTGTCTATGTAGTGGTACAAAAAAGAAACTACAGTGTCTGGATCTTTAGTACACTCAGTCTCTAGGTAGGTATACATAGTGCTAGAGTTATTGTTATGGCAGTGAATATTAAACACGTAATACCACAGCTGTCTTTTATAAAATACAGAATTTACTGTCAATTTTGGCAGTGGCAAATTTTGACCGTAGTCAAACTCCAACAATAGACTGTGAGTGTCATTAGATTTTGCTTTTTCTACCATTTTATTTTTTAAATCTTTATAAGCAGCAACCTTTTTTTTCATGTAATTGCAACATAGTCTTTGTGTTCATGTCACTAGGATTTTCTTTTAACTTAAAGTTGAGCTTTTCACACATGTCACAAGTATCTGACCTAGGTTTTCTAAATGAGTAGGGAGAGTTCTTTTTGAAGTATTGAAAGTAAGTGTTGTATTTCATCTTGGAGAGAGGTGTGTTTGTTTTTTCTTGAAAATATTTTTTGAACAAGTGGAAAAGCGCTGTAACAGTGAGTGAGGAATTATCAAAATAGAGTCGCTTGCTTTTTTTTGCAGCGTGGTGTGAAGGGGTATTGGGTAATGAGACCCAATGCTCTTCTACCAAATTCCACACAGAGTCATCTATTTCGGTAGGCCTGTTGTTATGAGTACCTCTTTTTTCTTTAAAATCTAGGCTCCCTTTCTTTAGAGTATCCTGAACAGTACGTATTCTTCTAGAAGATATTTGAAATAGTTTAAGCAAAAACTCTCGACATGTTGCATGTCTTACGTTAAGTTCTGGTACATTTATGTTGTACTCCCACAATGCTTCAATAGGTTTTGTTGCATTAGTACTCCGAGTCAAAATGTCCTTATTCAACATACATCCTGATAAATACAAGTTTTGGTTTGCTTTGTCACCCAATGCATAAAAATGTTCAAATATCTTATTTTGTTGGGCTCTCAAAACTCGATCACAACATTTCTTTGGGCAACATGTTGTTACGACAGAAAACTGTTTACCCTTAACTTTAACATTTCCCCTTATTGTATTTTTAACAAATGATTTACCTTCAGCTCGCCTCTTTTTATTTACATTTCTTTTCCACGTACTGCTATCACGTTCCTTTCGTCTCCCTCTCTTACGCGAAGGTCCAGGATCACTATGTTCTGAAAGTTCACTTGAGTCATTAGACATTTCAGCATCAGACTTTTCTTCATCAGACATTTCATTGTCAGTTTCCATGGATGAGAACTGTAAAGACACTTAATTATTCACTAATAAAAGACACTTATTAACTACGCCAATAAAACGATGGACGCATAACCAAACAATCTTCACAATAACACAGCAGACAGCAAAGTGTTAGTGTTTACGTCCAACAGGTGATCAACAAGTCAAACACTGCTGCAAAAAAAAACCCACGGTTCAGCCAATTTCAAAGATATTGGAATGAAACAAACACCAAAATGTTAGGAATTAAAAGGCCGTGTATTTAAGATGTTTTACGCAAAAACGACCCGATGCTGCTCAGGTCGTTTTTGCACCCAGCTCCTCAATTGTACTTTTGCGTTCTACTTATGTTAAACTATACTTTAACTGGTTCCTAATAAATTTCAATGTACATTTGTATGTTTTTCGTACGTTTTTACCCATACATCCATTAATCCGGCAATTCCGGTAATCCGACACTACCAATCCCGATATACTGCCGGATTAGCGAGATTGCACTGTACTGCCTAAGTAAGGCAGTTGAGTCCCAAGTCAACCCAAGATCCCGTAGAAGAGCTACATGGTCTGGAGAGGTTTTCTTCCTGGATCTGCTCTAATTCAGCCTGATTTATTATTTGTGCTATTTTGAACTTGACGTCTGTTTGCCTTGCCTGAGTGAAAGTCTATAGTTTCCGAATATCCAAGCATCAGGTGATCTGTTGCATATAGAACAGGTTTATTTTCCCACTCTAAGTACTGAATCACCTTATCTACGTTGCTCCCAGGTGACTTAGGTTTCCTTCTTATGGCAGCTGGTTCAGATGGACTAGCCGTAGGATAGTTTCTAACAAGATTCATGTTGATCGGTTCTTCTTGGATGGATATTTATTTCTCTGCGTGCTGGCATTTCTTGATAGTCACCTCCATCGTTAACCAGTTGATCGGGTTCGTCAACAAGCTTATCATGGTTTGTGTTGTCGCCTTCAATTTCAGGTGCTGTCACGTTAGACATAGTTTAGGCCATTCCAATAAATAGCTTAAACCTTTCCATCTGAGTGGCCCAAGTCCATTTTTTATGTTTCTCTTTGCCTTACCAGTTGTTGTTTTGCAATCCCAAAGATATTTCATGTAGCAATCACGCATATCTTTCCATTTCTTTTTCATTTCGTCATCTGCAAATAAAATAACTGTTGAAATAAAATTGCAAAAAAAATTATATTGCAACATTCTTGAATAGAGAAAAAATTGGAACTTTTTTAATAGATGTAATAATTTATTGTATTACAAAAAAAATATTTATTTTATTTAATGAGTTTTAAAATTTATTTAATTAATTTATGTTATTAGAGTTGTTTTTGTGTTAAGGGTTTTAACTTACAAATACTATAAAAAATCATAACTTTGTTTCAGGTTCTTGGCCCCAGGAGACTCATTAAAAACCATTGGCCACAGCTTCAGAGTTGGGTTTTCAACGGTGAGTCTTATTGTAGAGGAAGTTTGCAATGCTATTATACAACGACTACAACCTCTGTATCTGCTTGAAACCCTCTAAAGAAGTATGGGGAAAGTCTGCTGTTGGATTCTACGAGAGATGGCAATTTCCGTATTGCGTGGGAAGCATTGACGGAAAGCATGTCACTATCAAGTGTCCATCCAATTCAGGTTCGACGTACTTTTGTTACAAGTACAGGTTTTCAATTGTTTTGTTGAGTATTGTTGATCCAGATTGTAATTTCATTTGCATTGATGTGGGAGGATATGGAAAAAACGGTGATAGGGTATATTTGAAGAATCTGTTATGGGAAAAAAAGTTCAACACAGATCAATTCAATTTAACTGAAGACACACCTCTTCCTGGACAAAAACAGGAGACCCCGTACTGTTTAGTAGGTGATGAGGCATTTGCACTGAAACAAAATGTTATGAAACCCTTCCCACGAAGAGAAGCTGGACGAGACCGAAGAAAGAGGAGGTACAACTACCATGTTTGCAGAGCACGTGGTGTGGTTGAAAATACGTTTGGCATACTTTCACAAAAGTGGAGAATTTACAATAGACCATTGGAAGTTAAAGTGGAATTGGCTAAAGTTATTGTGCTAGCTACGTGCGTTTTGCACAACTTCATACGATCGAAGAACTCTGATAAGGATTTCTTCGACTGCCTTGAAGAATATGCTGCTGAGCCACGAGGGGGTGCTTTTTCTCGATTCAATCCAGAATTCAAGAGAAGTCCTCGTTATGCAGTGATTGTGCGCGAGAGGTTTGTCGATTTTTTGACAAGACAAACAATCCGACCTAAGTGAGATGGTTGCAGACTTTTTAAATGACAAAAGCTAATTTTTCTCAAGCATGAACAATTATAGTTATGTACAAATAACCATTAATAGTTGTTCAAAATTAAAGAAATTAGCTGTATTAAGAATTATCTATTATTATTAATTACCTTTTTATTTGTATTTACTTTTCTTATTACTAAATAAACTACACCTTTTTCTGCAACTGTGTGATTTGATATAATTTAGGAGCCATACACATATTACGTATTTTTTAATTTTTAAAGAGGGGTAAAATGTGTGAGTTACGTAACGTTGAGCCAACCCCCCCTCCCCATATAACGCAGCATAATGCTACGCCATACCACCTCCCCTCTCAGCCTCATATTTACATAATATAATCATTGAATAATGGGTTGTACAACTCAGCTTTATATGTTAGCTACAGTATGTAAAACGACTTTCCCAGCCATAAGAACCAATGTAAAATATGTAAAAAGTAAGCGTAATTGGTAGGACCACTAGGATTACTGGCTACGAGTCCTGCGAGTTGACTCGGGAATTTAACAAGGGCAGACGTTCCCATGGTAGACGGCGTCACTACTTCCTGTAGCTCAAGCTGCTTCCTCATCACTGTACCAAACATCCTTACCATCACTTACCACGTGGTGGTACTAAACAATAAAATGGCTACAATTATATGCACACGAAACATAATTACGTAGGCTTGGTTCATTAAATATTTTGCAGTACCTCTATCCTGGAAGAAAGGTTAAAGTTCTTCTTGGTGCCAGCAATTTTGATACTTACCAGAGGTATTCAGTGTCTTTCCGATGTCCTCCCAGATCTTGTCCTTCTTCCGTATGTTCTTATAATCCTTGTTATTTAAATCATAGAGCACCGGGTATGTATACACAACTTCAAGTAAGTGTTCAGTGATACACGACATGTTGTTTACAGGTGCAATGGACAGACAAAACTGAGTAGTTCAGGTTTGGCCGCATTGTATTGCTGCGATAAAGTGCTGCGAACAGTGCATGCAGCGTTACTGCGATAATATCGCTACAGTATCGCAATCGATTCGGTATCGCGTATCGCAGTTCGTTCTGGTGTGTGCGGCTCCATAAGCCACCATGGTATCGCGCGGAGTATCGCTCTGGTGTGTGCAGGACTTCAAGGTAGGTGTACCTGCAAGTTTAAAGATATTTTTTCACCTGACTTTTGGCCCAGTACAGTGTTTGTGTCTAAATTTGTGACCAAGAGAAACTTAAACTCCCACAAGGAAGTTTTAAACTCCAACCCTCAACTCATAGGAGTCTCATAAGTGATACTGTAGCTTTCCATAAACCTAATTATAGTAAACATAATGAGGGACAAGGCCTAGGCCCACTTGCAGTTTTCTCAATAAATATTCAATCATTAAGAAATAAAGTTGATCATCTGGAGTTAATCTAAAAAGACAGTCAAACACATGTTATATGTCTACGGAATATTGGCTTGCAGATGATGAAGTATCATTGTATGTTCCAGAGGGATTTGTCGTTGGTGCGAGCTACTGCCGACGGCCTCCTAGGGTGCATGGCGCGGTACTTCAGTTTTAGTCAGAACTGGCATTTCTTTTGAATTATTAAATATTAATAGGTTATAGTTTTATTGTCTTAAGTGTGTATCGCACACCCAACACAGATTTTAATAATGTTATTGAATGCCTAGAAAAAATACTTATCCATCTCTTATCTATCCATCTTTTAAATACTTTGGGCTTTCAGGTGACTTCAATCTATCTAAATCAGAAAATCCAGAAGTTAATTATTTCTTAAATATTCTTAGATCTGTGGAACTGTATCCTGTAAATACAAAACCTACACGTAATCAGGCATGCCTGGATAAAGTTTTCACAAATGTTAATAAAGAGTGGACGATATGTTTCTTATTAGGTCAGGATATTATTTTTCACCATGCTGGCATGTGGGTGGATTTTTTTAACCACATCTTGTAATAGTAAGCCTACTTTAAATAATATAAAAGATAATGATATGCATTCTTGTGATAAACGTGTAATGAATAATGACAGTATTAGTGATTTAAGCCAAAGCCTTAGTTTTATTGATTGGAACTGTAGGTATATATATAGTTTAACTGATGTACATACTGCCTTTTCAGTGTTCGTTCATGTTTTGTCTAATTATTTTAATATGTATTGTTCTATTGTTACTTGTAAAAATAATGCTAAATCTAAGATGTCGACTAATTGGTACACACAGGAATTAAAATTAGTGCATTCTTATATATTAGTGTTGTATGATAAGTGGAAATCAACCCCTTGTCCATTGTGGACAAAGTAGTTTTTAAGAAGTTTCGAAAATAGTATTACCAATCAATACATGATGCTAAATTAGCTGCAAACAATTTATTTATTAAGAACTCGCATAATAAATGCAAAGCTGCCTGGAAAATTGTCCACAACACAGTAAATAATGGGAACCTAGTCAATGAAAAATGTAAAATACCTACTTCCCCGACCGAGTTAAATAATTATTTTGTCAATGTACCTGTTAATATGAATTCCTGTAACCAAACTAATGTAAATAAAAATACATTATATGGATTTAGTGCGTAATTTGTCTAATGCAAATGTTTCTCATAGTTTTAGGTGGAAATGGTAGCTGATAAAACTGTTAAAAATATTGTTGTTAAACTTAGTAATTCTCGTAGTGAGGATGTCTATGGGTTTTCAAATTTTTTAATTAAGAACATCATTGAATCAATTATAGAACCACTTACATTTTTAATTAATCTAGTTATGTTCCAGGGTCAGTTTCAAACTTGTTTAAAAATTTGCTAAGATAACACCTATTTTTAAGAAGGGGGATAATCGTTTTGCAGAAAATTATTGCCCCATTGCCATCATTCCTGTTTAGTAAAATAATAGAATCATGTTTAATGACTCAACTGTATGATTATTTTATTGCCAATAATCTAATGTACAGACATCAGTATGGTTTTAGGCCTAAGCATTCCACCTCTCTTGCTCTGGAAACTATTGTTGAGTATATTTTAAGTGAGTTATAAAATAAAAAACTGTTGGATCTAGTTTATTAGATAGCCTTTGATCCAGTCAATTATACTATTTTATTTCATAAGTTAAAATTCTATGGAGTTATGGGCTCAGAACTGCAACTAATCCAAAGCTACCTCTCCAATAGAAAACAGATAGTAGTAGTAAATAAATGTAAATCTGAATTTCTAAATGTCTCTGCTGGTGTACCTCAGGGCTCAGTATTTGGACCTTCCTTTTTCTAGTCTTTGTGAATGATTTTAGTTTTAATGTACCTACCTTTTCTGTATTTATACGCTGATGACACAACGTTTGTCTGTTTAGGCAACAATGCAGATAAGGTTAAAGGTAAATTATCTAATGCAATTGAATTGTCAAAAACTTGGTTTTTAGCTAATAGTTTAGTTATTAATGAAAGCAAAACAGAAAACATAATTTTTTCTTTAAATAAAAATCTGTCTATTGATAGTTACTTTGCCAAACGTGTCAAACCTTTAGGTATACATATTGACACCACATTAACGTGGGATGTACATGTAAATAATATTTGTAAGAAATTAGAAAGAATAAACTACCTGTTGCGTAAGTTAAAACCTACTGTAAGTCTAGACGTACTGTTAATGACATATTTTGGCCTTTTTAATACTCATTTAATTTATGGAATAAGACTATGTGGTAATTCAAGTCCTGCAAAAAAACTCTTTTTATGGCAGAAAAAAGCAGTAAGAATTATAGCTGGACTTGGTTACAATGATTCCTGTCGAGTCAGTTTTACAAACTTGAATATTATGACCCTTGCTTCCCTATATATTTATAACAATGTAATTCATGTTAGAGAAAATATAAATACATTTGACAGTCAGAGTTCAATACATGAATATGACACTAGGTATAAGTCTAACTTGGCCTTTCCTAGAATAAGACTTGATAAAAGCCATAAGAGCTTTAGCTCCCAGTTAAAGATGTTTAACAAGTTACCAATGTTAGTTAAGAATCAGCTTATTAATAAGTTTAAAATTTCTATTTCTAAGTGGCTATCTCTAAAGCTTTTTACACTACTGATGAATTTTTAATTTCTGATTGTTTAGATATTTTAACATAGTTTTAGTACTTTTGTGTACCAATGACGAAACCTATTGTAATACGAGATATTATTTAACGGTGAATAAAATCTGAATCTGAATCTAGCAAGTGTTTAGTTTCACTCAGAAAAGTTTCCAATACCAAGGGATTAAATTTTATAATGTAATACCTAATTTCATTCAAACTATGCCAGTCAATTTGTTCAAGATAAACATAAAACAAATGTTGGAAAAAAGCTGTATTTACCATGTAGAAGTTTGTAAATTAAGCATGATGGTAGCTTTTAAATGTAGTGTTTGTTTGGTATACACGCTGGGACTGGCTTTGCCACGTGTTGGTGTCGATATACTTTTAATATCGACTAGTGACATTGGCCTTTACACACCCAGTTACTATTGTAAAGGTATGTGATTTTATTAGAGTGTTATTGAGAAAAGATCCATGAAATGCATTTTAATACTAACTGTTAAAATGTGATGAAGTTTGAATGCGTTGATATTTTTATTAATTATAATGCAGTAATGACAAAAGTCCTTATTTCTGTAAATATACAATCAAACCTCCACAATAAAAGATACTGATGTTCTTTCAGTCACACCTTGTATTTGCTAACAATAGTACATTTTAATTGTTAACCCTTTGCCCTCTCATATCCAGTATACCTGGATACAGCACTCCCCCCTACTACTCTGGTTAGAAATGACAGCTGCCTGTCCCTTAGCTCTTATGTCCAGCATCGCTGGCTTACAACTTTGTCTCGTCCAGCTCTGTTGCAAGGACAACTCAGATGACGCTAGCGCTCTGGTATTTGTTTACTACTACATTGTAGAGATGTTTAAATGGCCATTTAAAGGTCCAGATATTTAAATCTTTTATTTATGCTACATAGTTTGCTTTTACTTTTGCACATTATTTAAACTATTTAGTTTATAGTGTATGAAAATCATTATTCTAGAAAATAGTTTTATATTATTAAATAATTTGTAAGTAAAAACATACCAAAGTGTAGGTTTTTATAAAATAAAAGGTATAGAAGGTTAAATAAATTTGCTCATTTTTGATAATTATTTTTTATTCAAATCAGATACAAAATATAATAAAAACAAGTCTCTTTAACTTAAAAAAATCCTAAAATAACACAGAAAACAAGTGCCAAACTAGAAGTCTAAAATGTATATTGTTATATTTTATCATATGACAAAATGAATACCGTATAACACAGCAAAAACCCATTGTAATTAAGATAAATAAGTACTCCTAAGGACAAAAAAGGGAAATATACAATATACAAAATAAAATATACGTGTTCCTATCTTATATACGTGTAAATATTTAATAAAACAAATACCTTATTATGTAGCACACAGCATTGAAAATGAGATAAACAAGTATTCTTAACCCTTTCGATCCCAAGATTTTTGTGTAGGGATCTGCCAGATTCCCAGCTCTTGGCGCTGAGGTATCTGCACCAGTCCCAGCCACATTTTACTAGAAATGTAGACGTTAGCTAAAAATTGCATAGAATTTTTATTTATTGATGAAAATTCATGTAGTTTTCATGGTTTTACTTCCCAAAGTACACTCTATTGCATGCATTAAACAAAACTTTTGTAATCATGCACAAAAATGTTTTGTAAAAAAAATTTGTTACTTACAAAAAAAAAAATTTCCTAAATTTTGCATTTCCAACGGTAAGGAGTAGCCTCAAAAAATTCCTAGGTCAAAAACAATACATTTTTCTATTGGTACACATATAATAATGAAGTAGAACCCAAGTTTTCATTGAAATATATTTTTAAATAGCTGAGATAATATCAAAAGAAAATAAGATGTAATCACACAATTATATCAAAAACAGGTTTAAAAAGTACTAAAACATATAAAGTTATTATACTACAGTTAAAATTATTAAACTGTAACACCAAATAAAGTCTAATTTGATTTTGAATTTTATATAATGTTTTATAACACTTATTTTTTATCAAAACGTTTTTGTGGTGTGTATACACTAACACTTATGGAGGGGGAAGCATTTTGTGTGTAGGCCTTTCTTACATTTCCTGCAAGTGTAACTTGACTTTTTCCTTTTACCACCCCTACTGGTACTGGCTGCACTGCACACACAGCAATTTTTTTGCTTTTTATCAGGAACTTTTTCAAAATACATGGATAATTGATCAGCGTCCCCTCCACCTTGTTCTTCTTGAACAATGTTATTGAAGTCTGCAGCAATCGCGGGTCTTTGTTCTTTGACATCAAACCATTCTTCTGACAAACTATGTACTAAGGTGACTGTAAATTTAAGTCTAGACATTGAATTGATGGTGTTTTCCTTGTACAAAATATAGGAGTTTAGAATCATCCTAGATAACACATTGAGGGTAATTTTTTTCCAAAATTTTGCTGACTTACGGTCACCCATGTATTGATGCAACATCTGGTCATGGCTGTCAACTCCACCCATGTACTTGTTGTAATCTCCGATTACTTTGGGTTTAATAGTTATGTAGATTTTGTTTCCCCCTTTTTTTGATTGTTGTTGTTCTCCAGCCTTTGCATCAGTTGACAGCAACAGGACAGGTTTTTTCTGAGTTTTTCTCTGTCTGTATCCTAGCAACAGCATTGTATTTTTTCTTTTATATTTTCTCTGGCCAATTGTATAATTTTCTTTCATTTCTAGAGGAATCCCTTTCCTATTCATTCGGATTGTACCTGTAATATGTGTAAACTTTTCAAGATTTAGCTAGTCTAATGGAGGTAAACAAATTGTCCACAAATAAATGGAAACCTTTCCACAAACACCCTCCAACGTCGAGAAGTTTAGTGACAACATTGTGACCAAGACTCGTTTCTTTTACCTGTTGTCTTTCTGTATTTTTGGCTCCCTTGTAGACCAAAAAATGGACACAATAGTGTGTTACTGCATCACACAGCAACCACAACTTGACACCAAATCTGTGGTGTTTTTTTGGCATATACTGCATCAGGGGATTGTGGCATTTGGTAGGTATTATACTCTCATCAATAGACAGAAATTTGTTGGGAGTGTAATGACGCTTAGAAATTTGATTCATGTGGTCTATGAGAGGTTTTACACGAGCACAAGGATCATAATCTGGTTCCTTCGGTTTTGGAAGGTTTCTTGTGTCCACCATATGTAAATAAGCCAGTATGTCTTGAAATCGATTTCGGCTGAACATTCTCCTAAACCATTCAGTAGACTGACTGGAGGATGTCCACCAATAGCTTGCAATGGTAGGCTTGTGATTCAGACCCATGTTGATCAGGACACAAATGAATGCCTGTATTTCTGCAGGTGTAACACGTTGCCATGTTCGAATACTGTCATTTGGCCCCTTGCTTGAATTGTATGCTGTAATAACTCTTTCAGCATACATGTTGGTATATTTAGAAAACATTTCCAGTAGTGATACTGTGAAAAATAATCTAAAATATTCAATGACTGGGGAATTTATACGAGGGCAATGTCTAACTCCAGGCAGTTCTAAGAAAGAAAATGGATGCAGATAACCCCTATCATTCTCTTCATTCACATCCACCCATCCTTGTTCATTTTCACCACTCGATTCATCGGTCGATTCTGATTCATCATTAGTAGGCATAGGTCCAGGGGGTCTTCCCCGAGGTTGCCGTACATTAGGCCTACTTTGAACAGAGTCGCTACTGTCACTGTCTGACTCCTCATGTGATACAATTCTAGGCCTACTCAAATTTAGACGAAACTGTCTGGTTGATGGTCCAGGTTGATCAGGATCAAATGTTGGATCATTATCAGTATCATCTACTGAAGAACTACTTACTATTTCATTGTCAGAGCCAGCCAAACTAGGTTCTTCACTACAATAGTTTTCTTCCTCTTCGTTTATTAAACGTCCTATAGTGTTATCACTTAGTGGTGAATGTGCCCGTTTCATTTTATTTCACTCAAGTTGCTCACGAAAAAGTTATTAACACAAAGTAAACACTGAACAATGCAGCAAAGGCGTTGTAAACACAACACACAGCAGATGACTGACAGCGATGAGAGCTGGCGCGGTCTTTGCCGCCAAACAGCCACGGCTATCTAAATCAAACTAAAACATCGTCGACACATCGAATAAAAAGTATCGATAGTTACTGTAACTTTGTAGGCCGGTTCATTACGAGTACTCTGATATAATAATTGTAGGTATACTGCAATTTATTATATTCGAAAAATATTTTTTTCCGAACGTCCTAAAAATAGGACGTTGGGATCGAAAGGGTTAAGTACAAAAGTAATACTTAGAAGGTTAAATATATTTGCTGATTTTTCAAATTATTGTTTATTCAAATCAGATGCAAAATATAATAAAAACAAGTCTTCTTATATTAAAAAT
This sequence comes from Homalodisca vitripennis, assembly GCF_021130785.1. Taxonomy (NCBI): domain Eukaryota; kingdom Metazoa; phylum Arthropoda; class Insecta; order Hemiptera; family Cicadellidae; genus Homalodisca; species Homalodisca vitripennis. The sequence continues at coordinate 590,440 of NW_025776158.1, forward strand.
TCCTAAAATAACACACAAAAACAAGTGCCAAACTAAGTAGTCTAAAATGTGTATTGTTATGTTTTATCACATGACAACATTAATACCGTATAACACAGCAAAACCCATTGTAATTAAGATAAATAAGTACTCCTAAGGACAAAAAAGGGAAATATACAATATAAAAAATAAAATATACGTGTTCCTATCTTATATGCGTGAGTAGATAGTAATATGGGGTTCCTGGCGCACTTTCGGAGCCGACCGAAAAGCAATGTAAAATACTGTTCAATGTACCATAAAGGAAGCTGAGAAATAACACAGCAAATCTCAATGAAAAATTAACCGAATCTACAGTCGTTCGTCTCCAAAAGCGATCGGTACATTACTATCTACTCTGTGGAATGAAAAATTAACCGAATCTGAGCTTCTACTTTCTTAAGCTGTGCTTTGTAAAATGTTGTCAAATCTGCTACGAATAAAGGATTTATCTTAATAAAATTTAATCAATTTAAAACATTTTTACTAAAAACATACTGTACTTTAATAAAAAACTTTTCTACTAAATAAACAACATGAACTCACCAAGCTCTCTTCAGTTTCTAGCATTTCAAAAACTTACAAAGAAAGACAATTTTAACGAGTTCAACGAATTACCAAAACATTTTAAAGAACAGTTGATACTTTCCTTAAATGATACAGAATTCAAAGAACTTGTAAAGTCTTTTGCAGAAAAAACGTCTAATGGAGTGTTTTACTATCGGCAAAAAACTAAAAAAGTAAGGGATTACATATTTAATATAATTACGAAAGATATTGAAAAGAAAGTAAAAAATAAACAAACAGAGAGTTTTCATCGTTTTTTTATGAAATTTTTCCCATATTATACGTTCTTTCAAGATAATCAAGACTTAATTGATGAATTTCTTAGGAATTTTTGTGAGTATCAAGATTTATCAACACAATTCATTAAAGAGCATTATAGAATTTTTCTTATAGAATATAGCCACATTTTGTGTGAAACAAAAGGTATTACTGTAGATAATATTCCATGTGATTCCTATGAAGAAAGACACCAACTATGGTTATCAAAACAGTACTATGACGTGGGGAGGGACTGCAAGTTTTAGAGTTAAGACTTTATTCTACAAAGTTAATTGTTATAATTTCTTTATCTTTTATAGTCTTCTTTCCAGTAACAATCAAGTGTAATTTTTCATTTTTGTTTAATTCTTTAATCTTTTTTTCATCCAAAACAGTCAAAAATCTGTTCGGCAAGTGTACTTTACAATCTTCCAACTCGGCAATTATTGTAAACCCGAATTTATCTTTCATTTTCTCCAAATTCAAAATTTTGTATTTCTTATTTTCTTCCAATTCATTTAACTTCTTATACTCTTTAAACTTACATTCTCCAATATCATTTAACTCTTTCAAGAACTCCATTTAAATAGAAAAAATTTAAAGTCAAAAAGTGCAAAACCATTTCTCGGTCGACCTTTTCTCCTCCCTCTGTCTCTTTCTCTCTCCCTCTCTTTTTATGCCTATGACACGATCACTTCTGCCGTTTATAGGCTAGGATCTATATTCAGGCTAGAGAGAGAGAGAAGAGCGAGATACGGATAGAGAAATGGTTCCGGAATACGATCTGAATACTTCTGAACTTGGTGTTTCTCCGCTATGGCCACTCGCATTGAAACAGTTCAGAAGTAAACTTCCTAACCGACCAAACCGAATTCGCGGACATATATACTCAGCAACACAATACAACAGCCCATCGAGAAGTAAAAATTTAAGAAATTAATTTAAAATATAATTTGAAAATTACAAGTAACAAAATGTACGCATATTTAAAATAGGTAAAATTATCTAACATTTTGAAAAAGAAAATGTTATAATAGTAAACGGGAACACAATTTTTATTCTTAAAAGCAAATCTGCATTACCGACATTTTAGTTCCGAAAGATTGCGCTGTGTGTATCAATGACAGTCGAGGTGTGCTACTACAGACCGACCATCACGATAATCGCTTCGCCTGCGTCATATCCGTAGTGATATCACGCCGTGAGAGGCGCAATCGTTGGTTTACAAGCACCATTTAGTTAAATAAATTTTTCTATATAAATGGAGCGCGATAAAATATCATGTCCGTTCTGCAAAATAGAAATTTTAAGAAAAAACTATGATCGCCATTATAATTCTAAAAGTCATGAAAAAAACAAGCAAATTTACAATAATGAACTAAATTATTTAAGACAGTGGGCTAGAGAAAATAAAATTGCCGATCACGAAAACATGTTTAATATTGAGAAATTACGTGAATTAAAGAGAAATTTCAAAGTTGAAAAGAAAAATCTCGACCTATTTAATGATGAAAAACTTCATTCAATAGCTGAAAAGTTGGCTATCGGTACTAACGATAAAACCAAGTCTGAAATGATCGAAGAAATTGATAAAACTCTTAAAGTAAAATCCGAAAATATCATTGATGTAGAAGTTTTATCCTCAATACACGGTCTTTTCAAGCAATACATTTTAACAAACTTGAACGATAATTCCATGTCAATTTACAAATATCTTTCAATTATGCGGTCAGAAATTAAAAGTTTAATCGAGAAATTTCAAGAAAATGTTAAAAATATGAAGGGCTATCTCTCTTTGGAATGTGAATACGAACGAACTTTAGTGAATGGTGAACCGCAAACATGTCTAATGTATTTTACTATCAAAGCAGACGAAATCTTTGACGTAAACGACTTTATTACTAAGCAATTTAATAAATTAACACATCGAGAACAAACGAATAATCCAAATAAAGGTTCCGGATGGACATTTAAAAGCTGCAAACAACTAGTTTTGAGCCTTAATAAACACGAAATGATGAATGCAGGATCATACATCGATTTACCAAAGAATATCAAAGATAAAAAAGCTTGTATAAATATAAAAAATAGAGATGATTTTTGCTTTATTTACTCAATAAGATGTGCTATTGAAAAACCAGAAAGAGACTGTGAACGTGTAAAGCAATACGAAAAATTTGTGAATGACGAAATATTTTCAGGTTTTGAGTATCCAATGTCTCTGAAAGATATACAAATATTTGAAAAACGAAGCTACAATTCCAAGTATAAGTATCCAACAATGTCTATCAATGTCTACAGTTTTGATGAAAATATTAACATTGTTCCGTTACAAATTTCTGAAAAATATGACGCTGAAACAAACATTGATTTATTGTATGTTAAACAAGATGATAAATCTCATTATGTTTTGATAACCGATTTAAATAAGCTTGTTTCTTCGCAGTTGTCTAAACATAAAGAAAGAAAATTTTTGTGTAGAAGATGTTTAAGCCATTTTTACAAATCTGGAGATTTAACAGATCACTTAGAAATTTGTAAAAATCATGAAGTTTGTAAGCCAATTATGCCATTTCCAGGTCAAACAACTAAATTTACTAATTATCAAAAGAAATTTAACCATCCGTACGTAATTTATATGGACTTTGAGAGCATATTAGAAAAAATTCCGACATGCAAGAACAATCCACAAAGATCGACTACAACCAAGATTCAGAGGCACATTCCTTATGGTTTTACTCTATATTTAGTGTCGAATGTGACCAATCGCATGTACAAACCGATATGTTATCGTGCCAAAAATGAAGAAGATTTGAAAAACGTCCCAACAAAATTGTTTGAAGAACTCAATAAATTATCGAAATACATAGCGAAAAAATATAATTCTAAGAACATGAAACCTATGAAATTGACAGAAGAAGAAGAAATTTCGTATCAAAATTCAAACGTTTGTCATATCTGTGAATGGTCTGCTTATGATGTTGGGTCAATTCAGTATGGTTTTACTCCTGATAGTTGGAAAGATAAGAGTTATAATAAAGTGAGAGATCATTGTCATTTAACCGGCAAGTTTCGAGGCGCAGCTCATGCATGTTGCAATCTAAATTTGAAATTTCCTCAGAATATTCCCGTTTTCTGCCACAATATGTCAAATTACGATACTCATTTGTACATAAAAGAATTGGCTAAACAATATGGAAATGTTGATTTGATTGCAAACACCGATGAAAAATATATAAATTATTCTGTAAATTCTGGATATGGCTATGAATTCGAAGGTGATAAGCCAAGAAAATTCATCAAGTTTTCGTTTGTAGACACGTTCAGATTCATGGCCTCGTCTATAGAAAAGTTAGCTAAAAATCTAAAGAGAGAAGACTTCAAACATACAAATCATTTTATACAAGATGGACTGAATGAGATAATAGAAAGACAGCCAAATGACGACGACGAGATTTTTAAAATTCTATCTGGAAAAGGAATATTTCCCTATGAATTTATCGACAGTATTGAAAAACTTGATTACACAGAAGAATTGAGAATTCAAGATTTCTATTCACTTTTGACAGATGAGAGCATATCTGAGAAAGATTTTCAACACTACTTAAATGTTTGGAACAAATTAAAAGAGAAAAATCTAGGAAATTACTCTGATCTCTATAACATTCAAGATGTTCTATTGCTCGCTGATATCTTTGAAAATTTTAGGAATATTTGTTTGAATTGCTATAAGCTTGATCCAGCACACTATCTAACAGCTCCCAGTCTTGCATGGGATGCTATGTTAAAATTAACGAAGATAGAATTACAATTAATTAGTGATTATAATATGTATTTGATGATCGAAAAAGGTATTCGCGGAGGCATTTCTCAGTGTATTAAACGATATGTGAAAGCAAATAACAAATATTTAAAAGATTTTGATAAGACAAAGCCCGAAAACTATTTACTCTATCTCGATGCTAATAACCTTTATGGGTATGGCCTCATGCAAAGTTTACCATACGGCGATATCAAGTGGATGGATCCTAAAACGTATACAAAAGAAGAGTGGCAAGAAACAATTTTAGAACTCACTGGCGACGAAGATTATGGCTATATTCTCGAAGTCGATCTTGGATATCCAACAAATTTACACGAACATCACAAGGATTTACCTCTTGCTCCAGAACATTTTAAAAACAAACTTTGCACAACTCTACTGGATAAAACTGAATACGTTGTTCATTCGAGAAATTTGAAGTTCTATTTGGAACAAGGTATGATTTTGAAACATGTGAATAGAGTTATTGCATTCGATCAGAAGCCTTTTATGAAAGAGTACATTGATTTTAATACTAATATGAGGACCAAAGCTACAAGTGACTTTGAGAAGGATTTTTATAAGCTGATGAACAACTCAGTTTTTGGAAAAAGTATGGAAAATGTGCGAAATAGATGCGATATTAGACTAGGAAATGAAGAATTTTCAATGAAACAGGCCAAGAAAACGAACTTCAAAAGCTTCACTATCTTTGACGACAACTGTATAGCGAGTCACATGTATAAACAAAAGGTTAAATTTAACAAACCGATTTACATAGGATTTTCAGTTCTCGACCTCTCAAAATTGCTAATGTACGAGTTTTATTACAACAAATTAAAGAAGTTTGATCCAGATTTGAATCTGTGTTACATGGATACAGACAGTTATTTTCTAGAATTGAAACGAGATCCTTTTAAAATTATTAAAGAAAATATAGATGACTTTGATACAAGTGATTATCCAAAAGATCATGAATGTTTCACTACTAAAAATAAGAAGGTAATAGGGAAATTCAAAGATGAGTTAAATAGCGAAGTTTTAGAAGAATTTTGTGGTTTAAGGTCTAAGATGTACTCGTACAAATATCTAGATAAAAACCCAGTTAGGTGTAAAGGGATTAAGAGAAGCGTTGTAAATAAAACAATAAATATCGAAAACTTGAAGAAATGTTTGTTCGAAGATAAAGAAGAATTTAGGGAGATGACAGTCATCAAAAGTTATAAACATGAGTTGTACACTGTTACCATAAACAAGCTGGCACTGAACGCTAAAGATGATAAGAGAATTGTCCTAGAAAATAAGATCGATACAGTACCGTATGGCTATAAAAATGAAGCAAAATCTGATATATTAGACGAATTAAATAAACTTGGAAACTTTGATATGTAAATGGAAGATGATTTAATTCACTGTCACAAGTGTAAAAAGAAAACGAAAAATATAGATTCTAAAATTGTTCAAACTCAAAACGGATTGTATAGAATTGCAGCAAAATGTTCAAAATGTAAGACAAATAAGAGTAAATTTATAAAGAATCCTTATGAAAAACAAGTAAAGAAAGAATCTAAGAATAAGGAAGAAATCGAGATTGAAGCTAGAGAAATTCATGCACCGGTACGAAAGAAGTTTAAAAAGAGAAAAATTATAACATTAGGAATTGACGATTTATGGGCAGCAGATTTAGTTATAATGTCTAACTATTCGGATCAAAATGATGGATTCAAGTATATGTTAAATGTTATTGATACTTTCTCAAAATATGCTTGGTCAAGAGCTATCAAAAGAAAAAACGGTAAAGATGTTTCAAAAGCCTTCGAAGATATAGTAAAAGACGCGATAAAGATCAATCACAAACCGCCAAATCTACTTCATACAGATAAGGGTTTAGAGTTTAAAAATAAAGAATTTAACGATGTTTTGAGGAAATACAACATTAAGATTTATCATACTGAAAACGAAGAGAAATCAAGTATTGTAGAGAGATATAACAGAACTCAAAATGAGAGAATGAAAGTAATTTTTGAGATTAATAAAAACTTTAAATGGATCGATATTCTTCAAAAAATCGTAAACAATTATAACGATACAGTTCACAGCACAATCAAAATGAAGCCCAAAGACGTAGATAAGGATGCAGAAAAGGAGTTATTAGAGACCGTTTTCAAGTATGTTCCACCTGAAATTCACACGAAAACTAAATTTAAAGTCAATGATCATGTAAGAATTGTTAGTAAAAAACAAACATTTTCGAACAAATATAAGAACAATTGGTCAAGAGAAATCTTTGTGATTTATCAAATTAATAACACAGATCCTGTAACTTATAGTATAAAAGATTTAAATAATGAAGAAATAACCGGAAAGTTTTATGAATATGAATTGAAGAAGTCAAAACTGTAATATAAATTTTCTATATATAAATGGCGCATCAAAAGAAATGTACAAAGTGCAAAGAATTTAAAGATTTAAATGAATTTTATAAAGATAAAAATAGGAAAGATGGAATGCATTATAATTGCAAAGATTGTGAAAGGGAATATCATAAAGAATTATATGATAAAATAGAAAAATTAACTTTGGAAGATAAAGAATGTCTTAAATGTAAAGAAACTAAAAAAATTTCAGAGTTTAATAGTGATCACTATAGTAGAGATAAGAAAGACTCATATTGTAAAGATTGTGTAAAGAAGAATCTTCATAGATTATATTATGAAGATACTCAATGTGAATGTGGAAGAACTATAAAATGGTTAAATAATTATCAAAAACATTTACAAACAAAATATCATAATTCAAGAGTTTAACATTTTCATCGTGTAATAATTTTTTCTATATAAATGGAGTCTCAAAAGAAATGTACAAAGTGTCAAGAAGAGAATAGAAAAGACTGTTATTGTAAGGAATTATATGATAAAATGAACAAATTAACTTTAGAAGAGAAAAAGTGTTACTTTTGTAAAGAAATTAAAAATATTTCTGAATTTAATAACTGGCAGTATAGTAAAGATAGAAAAGATGCTTTTTGCAAAGATTGTGCTAAAAAAATTTTCAGCGAAAGTTATAAAAACGAAATGCCTTGTGAATATGAAAAAAAGATTTTACAATGGTTACCTAGTTATGCTAAACATTTACAAACAAAATATAATAAATCGAGAGTTTTTAGTAAAATTTAGAAACATTTTCATCGTGTAATTTAGATATTCTATAAATCAGTCGAGATTCTGCCATATTTGTAGTAAAATGATTTCCGTTGTATAAAATATTCAAAGATTCTTTCATTTGGTTGTAGAGATTGATAGAATTTGGTTCGTCATCAATGAACAAAATCTCTAATTCAGGATAATTTATTTTTAGATGTTTTAATCGGTTTGGTATTTCTCGTTTCTGAGCTCTGATAACGTAATAAGGCCATTCCCACATGTGATTCTTCTTAATTAACACAAAAACATGGTGTTTTTTCTTATCAAAATCTTTACATACCATATCTCTCTTCATTAATTCCATTCGCAATTCTTGATTCTCTATTTTCAAGGATTTCATTTGACCTGAAATTTGTAACTGTTTTATTTCATCTTTTAACTGCTTATTTTCGTTTTCAAGTTTGTACTCGCCATATTTTCTAATACTCGGTAAAAACTTCTTTTGTAACCCAATTTTTGAAGATTTTTGCCTCTTTTTTATGTGATCTCAAAATTAAAGAATAAAGTCCAGATTCATTGATAAAAACAGTGTCAGGATGAAGATTGTTAAGGGGCCATTCGAATAGCCCCTTGTTTTTTAAGTAAAAATATTGAATTTTGTCATCATCATCAACATTTAATTTAATTGCGTTTTTTGTTTTTTCATAACCTAATATTTCACAAACATCTTTAGCCTTAAACCAGATTACATTGATTTCGTCTACAATCGTTACAATGTCTTTATTATTGAATATAAGTTGATTATTTATTGGATCTACAACTGTCTCCATTTAGATAGAAAAGAAATTTAACTAGTAATTTTTATTTTGAGAATAAAGCCCAGATTCATTAATGAAAACAGTGTTTTTTTGAAAGTTTGAAGGCGGGGGCGAATCACCCCTACCTTCAGAATGTATGTTTTCGAAGCTTTTTTTATATTTTTCTTTGACATGTTCTTTAATTGCTTTCTTCGTATCTTTATATTCTAACACCTCTGCAACATCTTTCGCCTTAAACCAAAATTCATTATTTTCGTCAACAAATGTTAAAATTTCTTTATTATTGAATTTGAGTAGATTCACAACTGACTCCATTTAGATAGAAAAAAAAATTTAACTAGTAATTTTTATTTTGAGAATAAAGCCCAGATTCATTGATAAAAACAGTGTCAGGATGAAGATTTTGAAAGGGTCTATGGCATAGACTCTTGTAATTTATACATTCAAAAGTTGTTTTCTTGAAAATTTGAAGGTAAGAACGATTCGTTCCCCCCCTTGATTCATCATTCTTTCGACAATCTTAAATATATTGTTGTTTTACTCTCATTATTTAATAAATTTCCCTCAGAGTCTTGAACAGTTAAGACGATTTTTTGAATTCTTTTAATATTTTTTCTAATTGGAATATAATCGATTTCATTCGGTTTTTCACTGATTTTTGATCCATAAGCAACATTTGGGAAAAAAGTGTACAAAATTTCAGATTCTTTGTGTAAATGTTCGGTATGATTTTCAAAACTAGGTTCAACGAGATTGCAGTGCACTTCAATTACATCGAACGGTCTAAATTTTGGCGTTTTATTTCCTAAATATACCTGATTTGGCTCAATAGTTTCTTGAACAAACCCTAACAATTCTACAATAATTGCTGAAAACATTATTCTTACTGGTGATTTTATTTGAATTTTATTAGAGAGATAATTTTTTTGCATTTCAAACTTGTTTTCGTCAAAGTTTAAAGATTTATCTGATTGTTTGAATGTTTTCAGATAATTTTTAAGGGAATTTTTTATTTGATCGAAAGTATAATATCCTTTGTTTAAACCATAGTATTTTGTTATGTTCTTCTCACTAAATCCTATACAATAAGGAGAACTTTCACTAATATTTATTACAAAATTGTCAGAATAAAAACCGCTTAAACCGATAAAATAATTTGATTCTTCCTCTAAGTGTATAGGATGTTCCAAGTTTAAAACTAATTTAGAGCTTTCTGAAGTCAACTTGAACAGCTTCATTTTCGCAAGCGTTGCTTCAAGATGAAAATCTTCTATTTAAATGGAGAAATTTTTAAAGCAAAAAGATCAGATAAAACTTCAAACGTTTGAAGAAAATAAGAAAGATCAACCAATCAGATTGTTAATTGTTGGTTCAAGTGGATGTGGAAAAAAAAACAACTTTATTATTGAATTTTATCTACAATAGGTTGATTCCTTATTCCAATTTGTATGTTTTTAGTAAATCTTTAGAACAGGACGCCTATAAAAAATTACAAGAAAGATTTGAAAACATTGAGAAGAACTTAAGTAAGAAAATATCACATTTTTTATAATGCTTCTGAGGACATAGTTCCGTTAAACGAATGTAAACCCAATTCGTTAATCGTTTTTGATGATTGTATTTTAGAAAATCAAGACGTTATTAAGGAATATTTCGTAATGTCCCGTCACAAAAACATATCTTGTATCTATCTTTCCCAATGCTTTTCAAAGGTTGATAAACAAGTTATAAGAAATAACCTGAATATGTTGTGTATTTTTAAGCAAGATGATCACTATTCGAGAAAGATTTATAACAATTATGTGGGATCTGATATGAGTTTTAACCACTTTATTGAGTTATGTGATAAAATTTGGAAGGAAGACTACGGATTTTTAACTATTAATCTAACTTTGAAGCCTAAAAATGGTAAATATCTGAATAAATGTTCTAATATAAATGCTGCTCAGTGGTCTGACAAATCTACTTGATAAAATATTTGTTACAATTATTTTTATATTATCTTTACTTTTTATTTACATTATGAAAATAACAGAAAAACGGTAAATCTGTTCACGTTCCACGTTCACGTTCCACGGTCACGGTCCACGTTCACGTTTCACGTTCGTGTTTACGTTTCACGTTCGTGTTTTCGTTTCACGTTCACGTTTACGTTTCACGTTCACGTTTACGTTTCAAAATTTTCCTAAATAAATGGCGAACGTAACTTCTGAAGAAGCGAAAAAACTTGATCAAATCGAAAAGAAATTAATCAAAGAATTTAAAGAACAGATTCGAATGGATGAAGAAGAACAAGAACTTATTGAAAAAATTAATCAACCTGTAACTTCTGCAATAAAAAATGTTGAGGGCAAAATTGAAAATGTTTTAAGCGATAATCAAAATTTAATGAATTTGGTTCCAGTTGTACGACAATTTGCTGATATTTCGATACCAGAATCTGAGTTTGAATTGCCAAAATTACCATCTTCAACACCATTTAGACCTCGAATCATTGAAGACTCTACCATAGTTGAACCAATAAGTCCTGGAACAACGGATATAATAATTGGTGAAATTGGTAAAAAATTTCTTCCTAGAGCAAAGGATGATAAATTTGGTTTGTATTGGGACAGAAAAAAGAAAAGTTTTATGATTGGAAATTTGCCCGTGAATTTTGAGCATAATGATATCATTATTAATGAAAAAACATATGAAGGAACTCAAGGTTTATGGAGATTATTAACAGGCACTGATGTTCCAAAAGACGGTTTATATTCTGAAGAAGACTTGAAAAAGTATACTGAAATTTTATGGAAATCTGATTCAATTTACAAAAATAATGATCCATCAACTAAGAAACCAAAGTCAAGTAAAGGTAAAAAATATCTCAATTTGATTAAACCAATTTGGGAAAAAAGAATCGAAGGATCAGGTGTGAGAAAATACAGTGATAATAAGATTGAGTACAGATATATCGACGATTTGACAAAACTCGATGGAATTATTAATTATATTTATGCTCAAGAGAAGGCTGGAAACAACAATTTTTTGAACGAAAAGAAAGCGATTAAAGATTTTATTTCGAACAAACTTGATGAAATGATTGAAAAACCTGATGGAATTAAATATTTAAAACGAGTTTTGCCGGCAATAAGTTCATCTATGATTGAGGGTAGTGGACTTTTGAATGATTTTATCAACAATTTACCTTTTGAATTACACGTACCAACTTATCAGTATCTGGGGCCTGGCACAAAACTCGAAAAAAAAGACTAAAAAGAGGAGATCCTGGTATAAATAAATCAGATCAAGCTGCTATGGAACACGATATTTTTTATGCAAAACATAGAGACACAAATTCCAAACATATAGCAGATAAAGTTTTGCAAGATAAAGCAATGGATAGATTTTTATCAAAAGATGCTAGTTTAGGTGAAAGATTTGTTGCGCTTCCAACAGCTGGAGCAATGTTTTTGAAGAGAAAACTAGGAATGGGAATCGAAGAGAACTTGAAATTTTAACTATATAAATGGAGGTGAATGTAAATTTCAGCAAAAATCAGAAAGAAAAAATAAAATCCGCTTTTAAGAAGAAAATACCCGTTAGTATTCAATTTAAAATAGATCAACTAAAAAATGGCGAAGATAAGATATTTTTAACAAATAGACAATACAATAAACTCGAAAAACATAAGAAAAAACAATAAAGGAACCAGAATAGAATTTTCTTATAATCAGTTGAAAGAACTCAAAAATGGTGGACTTTTGAAAGATTTATTAGATTTTGGAGAAAATATTCCAGTTGTTAAAAATGTTGTTCCTTATGTTCGTAAAGCTGCTCCAATCGTTAAAAAAGATGTGATTCCTATTGTTCGAAACATTTTAAATTGGTTAGATAAAGAGTTGGAAGATGTTACAGGATCTGGATTAGATGAAAAAACTTTGAATTACGTGAAATCAAACATTGAAAAAAAAAATTTAAACCTTTAACATTCGGGGAATTGGAAGAAATCTGCAAAAATATTAAACATTTTAGAGGAATCTTCATGAGAGATACATTACCTGAAAAAGTTAAGAAATTTGAATGTGGAATTGTGAATTTAGACTCGATTATGGGAAGTGGAACGCATTGGATTTGTTATTATAAAAATGATAAGAATGCATGTTATTTTGATTCGTATGGAAGAATTGAGGACAAACCACCTATAGAATTGATTAAATATTTGAAAAAAATCAAGCGTCTACTACAATGACTCTCAGATTCAAGACTATAAAGATCCCCCAATTTGTGGTCATTTATGTGTTTTTGTTTTGAATGAACTGAGTGATGGTAAAGATTTTAAAGAAGTTGTTAACAAATTATTACTTAATAAATATGGATTCACAAAATATTTTTGACGTATTTGGAACACAAATTATTCAAAATGTAGATAATAGTTTGAATTTTGATAGTTTGAGAAATGAGTTTGATAACAAGTTAGAAAATTTATTACAAAACCTTCCAGATTCAGATATGTTTGCTGTCGAGATTGAAGATTTTAAAGCAGAATATGATAACAAACTTGCAAATTTCATGAGTTCAAATGAAGTTGCTGATAAAATAAAAACATTGGAAAAAGAAGTTGATGATGGTGTAAAAAAATTATTTACCAATTTAATGTCTCATATCGAAAAAGCTGATAAAATTACTGAAGCGATCAAAGTTGAAAAGAATTATGTTAGTTTGGCTAATAAAAAAAGAATTGTCGGTGTTCGACCTGGTATTGACAAACATGATGTTGTTGTTAAAGAACAAATTTTAAAACCTCTAAAATTATCAGAAAACATCGATATTGTTGATTTACATGATCCGAATGTTAAAAATGCCTTAGATTTTAAAGGAAAAAGAATTAGCGGTGTTAGTAAAGGAATTAATCCATTTGATGTTGTTGTAATGATTCAATTAGAAGATCCTATTAAAATGTTTAATGAACTAAAACAAAATTATGAGAATCATAAACAGCATGTTAAAGATTTTACAACAGAAGTCTATGAAAAACTTGATGAAAGAAGTAAAAGATCAGTAGACGATGTTGGTGAATTACTTGATAAAGTAAATAAACTAGAAGAAAACTTTAATACATATAAAAAATGATGTTGATGTATTAGTTGGTGAAGTAATTAACAAAATTCTGGAAGATTTTGATACACATTTCAATGAGAAAGTAAACTTTTTTGAAAATTTTGGTACACGTTTCAATGAGAAAGTAACACATAATAATGAATTACTTAAAAGAATAGATGATCGATACTCTTTATATCTCGATAAAGTAAATAAACTAGAAGAAAACTTTAATAAATTTAAAGAAGATGTTAATAAAACTTTTGAAAATATTGATAACAGATTTAATGGATTAGGCGGCTATGATGACTAATTTTCCTTATATAAATGGCGCTCATATATTGTGTGAGATGTAAAGAAAAAACTGCAACAAATGATATAAAATACTATGCAAACATCAATGGAGTTAAGAGAATTTCTGGAAAATGTGCTGAATGTAACGCAAAAAAAGAGCCAATTTATAAAAACTTGATTTTGAAATTTTTTCCTAATAAATAGAGATGGCGGGACATTACAGTGCTTTCGATCTTTTTATCATGCAACACGAAAGAGATTTGAAAAAAGAACATTGGGATGACATTTCTCAAAAATATGAATTATCCGAAGATATGATGAGATTATACGTAAAACAAATTGAATTGGTATAACATTGCTAAATATCAAACTTTATCATCAGAGTTCATTCAAGAAAATATACATTATCAATTAAAAGATCATATGTCTGTTCTTTGTCTCTATCAACACTTGAGTATAAAGTTTTTGGATGAAAATAAAGATACAGTTGATTGGAACAATATTATAGATAGCGGTTACTATCCTGTGCAGATTTTATTGAAATATGTGACCGAGATCGCAAAATTTAAGGAAGAGAATCCTGAATATGACGAAGTAGATCATTAAAAATGACTCTAATCTTTTTAATTATTTTACTAAAATTTATATCTTTTCTTATAAAAACGTACATTAGATCGATGAAAAAAATGATACACGATGTTTAAAATTTCTAAATTTTCTCTTATTAAATGGCGGACTACAGAAAATATGCTAGTGATATTGAAAGGGCGGAGTTTAAAAATTTCTATCCAATTAGTAAACAACATTTGAATGAACCGAATAAAAGAACTGAGTTTAATATTGATTTTGGAGATAACTTTTGCTCGTCTAACTTCCAGTTTTATATTTCTGGAACTTTAACAAAACAAGATGGTCAAGCATATCTTGGAACTGATAATGTTAGATTAATCGATAATTTTATACCGTTTTTATTTTCTAAGATTGAAGTAAGAAAACACAATAAATTGATAGAAGAAGTCGAAAACTGTGGCCAATTAAGCACAATTAAAGGAAACTATTTCGTATTCAAAAAGTGATGTTATTTCTCAAACTTCTAATGGCTTTGAATCAGATTTTAAATTTGGTGTTTTTGAAGCAGCTGGAAATTTATCTCATTTTGGATTAGGATTTTTTGAAAATGTTACTATTCCGATCTATAAAGGAGGATTTTATCTAAGTTTTATAAGAGCAGAAGACGATGATGTGATTCTGAAGACTGCAACTGGAAATGTTATGCCTGTTGATGGAAAAATAACAATTACAGATTTTTTTATTAGAGTTCCAATGATTGATTATAAAATCACGAGTAAAATAAGGTTGATTGATGAAATTACAAAAAGTCAAAACATTATGTTTAATTTTCTAGATTGGCAATGTATTGAACAAAAAGGTATTTCCGGAACAACTTATTCGTTCGATATCACAAATATTTATAGAAATATCTTCAATCCCAAGTTCGTTATCATAGGTTTTCAAACAGATAGACAGAATAATCAAGAAAAAAAATCCTTCAAAGTTTGATAGTTTGGATGTAAAAAATATCAGAGTAAAATTGAACGGTTCTTATTATCCAGATGAATTACAAAATTTAAACATTTCAGGAGGTCTTTTCAGAATCATGTATCAGATGTATCAAGATTTTAAGAAAGTTTACTGTAATAATAAGGAAATGTATTACAATCCTAAAGAATTTTTAGCGAATAGACCTATTTATGTCATTG
Organism: Homalodisca vitripennis; assembly: GCF_021130785.1. Lineage (NCBI taxonomy): Eukaryota > Metazoa > Arthropoda > Insecta > Hemiptera > Cicadellidae > Homalodisca > Homalodisca vitripennis. The sequence goes on from NW_025776158.1 coordinate 606,182, forward strand.
ATACAACAAAGAGTATGACAAATATTTCTGGTTCAAAGAACGATATAATTATCAATATGGATTTTCAAAAAGCTGTTACAAACGCGATTTGTTATGTTGTTGTTGTCTCTGAGAAATTTTTAGCCTATGATGTGATTAAGAACGATATTAGAGAAATTCAGTAGTTAATGATGTTCATATTATTCTCTTTCATTCCTTCTAATATTTCAAAAATATACTCTTTCGCCACTGAAAAATCCCGATTTCTCCCGTAATAATCTTTATAATCGTACACATAATATCCTAAATAGTTGTACAATAGAATGAAATTATTTCTATTTATCTCTGTTGTAGAAATGTAAACACAAACATTTGCGCTGAAAAATTTATATCTCGGCAGAATTAGTTCCATAATCTCCATTTATAAAAAAATCTTTTTGTTTAAATGGAAGAGTATAATGCCAACTGTTACAAGTGTTATAATAGAGGAGAAATTATTGATAAAAAATATTTAGTTTGTAGAGATTGTAATTTAATTTTGTATGAAAGACCTAAACCTAAGAAATTTCGAAATAAACTAACACATTTGAATAATCTGCTTACAAAATTGCAATATGGAGACAAGAAGCAAACAAAATTTGTTACAGAATTTAGAAAACAGAATAAAAATTTTTACTTATCTCTTGGAACCATTGACAAAATTATTTTCCTTTTCAAAGAATACATTAGGTTTGTAGGTATCGATACACACGTTTATTATGAAAAGATATTACCTGTATTTTTTCATTATCTGGATGTTGAATTTGTCTACGATTTTAAGCCTGAAATCTTTGATGATTTTATAGTACATTTGGAGAAATTAAACGAAGAACCTCGTGAAAAGAATGCGGTTTTACTCACATTCTCCCCGACTTCTCGAGTGATTGTTAGCAAATTTCATTTTTTCCGTCTTTAAATTTTTTCTATTTAAATGGAGTTCTTGAAAGAGTTAAATGATATTGGAGAATGTAAGTTTAAAGAGTATAAGAAGTTAAATGAATTGGAAGAAAGGAAGAAACATAGAATCTTGAATTTGGAGAAAATGAAAGATAAATTCGGGTTTACAATAATTGCCGAGTTGGAAGATTGTAAAGTACACTTACCGAACAGATTTTTGACTGTTTTGGATGAAAAAAAGATTAAAGAATTAAACAAAAATGAAAAATTACACTTGATTGTTACTGGAAAGAAGACTATACAAGATAAAGAAATTATAACAATTAACTTTGTAGAATAGTCTTAACTCTAAAACTTGCAGTCCCTCCCCACGTCATAGTACTGTTTTGATAACCATAGTTGGTGTCTTTCTTCATAGGAATCACATGGAATATTATCTACAGTAATACCTTTTGTTTCACACAAAATGTGGCTATATTCTATAAGAAAAATTCTATAATGCTCTTTAATGAATTGTGTTGATAAATCTTGATACTTACAAAAATTCCTAAGAAATTCATCAATTAAGTCTTGATTATCTTGAAAGAACGTATAATATGGGAAAAATTTCATAAAAAAACGATGAAAACTCTCTGTTTGTTTATTTTTTACTTTCTTTTCAATATCTTTCGTAATTATATTAAATATGTAATCCCTTACTTTTTTAGTTTTTTGCCGATAGTAAAACACTCCATTAGACGTTTTTTTCTGCAAAAGACTTTACAAGTTCTTTGAATTCTGTATCATTTAAGGAAAGTATCAACTGTTCTTTAAAATGTTTTGGTAATTCGTTGAACTCGTTAAAATTGTCTTTCTTTGTAAGTTTTTGAAATGCTAGAAACTGAAGAGAGCTTGGTGAGTTCATGTTGTTTATTTAGTAGAAAAGTTTTTTATTAAAGTACAGTATGTTTTTAGTAAAAATGTTTTAAATTGATTAAATTTTATTAAGATAAATCCTTTATTCGTAGCAGATTTGACAACATTTTACAAAGCACAGCTTAAGAAAGTAGAAGCTCAGATTCGGTTAATTTTTCATTCCACAGAGTAGATAGTAATGTACCGATCGCTTTTGGAGACGAACGACTGTAGATTCGGTTAATTTTTCATTGAGATTTGCTGTGTTATTTCTCAGCTTTCCTTTATGGTACATTGAACAGTATTTTACATTGCTTTTCGGTCGGCTCCGAAAGTGCGCCAGGAACCCCATATTACTATCTACTTGCGTGTAAATATTTAATAAAACAAACACCTTATTACATAACACACCATTGAGAATGAGATAAACAAGTATTGTTAAGTACAAAAAAGTAATGATTAGAGAATTGTAAAATGTAACCCATGATGTTACCTTATTCTAACTTAAATTTTTTCATCGTATGATACCTTGTGAAACAGAGTCCTGGGTGGAGCCCAGGTTTGTTTGGGCAAGAATCACAAAACATCCTGGTTCTTTTCCTGTCTCCTTTATTGCCAGTCTTTTGCTTACTGCACACCAAACAGTCCTTGCTCTTACTTGCATCTAGAAAATTTGGTACATGGAGTCTTCCGTTAAGCCTTTCTTTATCTTGGCTCGCAGATGGCAATTTATGCTTCTTAGGGTTTCTAAAATCACCAACCAATGATACAATCAGTTTTTTCCTAAAATTTCTTTGTCTCATTTTTTTCCTTCCAGGAGGTCTGTTTGTATTACATAAAATAAATGAGTTCACAACTGCTACTTCCAACAGCCAGAAGAACACTTTTCGCCACCACTTAACAGATTTTCTGGTAAAAGCATAAGATGCAATGTAGTGGTTGGCTAAATCAACCCCTCCCATATAATCGTTATAGCGGCATACTACTGTCGGTTTCTGAATAGTCTCTGATAATCCACCTTTCACTGTTCTTTTCAGTTCTTCACTTTTGTTATCATACAACGTTGTGAGCATGGTGACTGGTCTCTTGTCTTTCCATTCAAGTACATGCATAAATGTTGGGTCATTTACGCTTTGGTCTTTCCTCAGAGAAATTACATCACCTTTTTTTAGCTTAGGTTTTTTTTTAATTTCACTTGGTAGTCCCTTCCTTTGACGATTAACAGTCCCTGTTAGATGTATTTTTTTTAAGTACAGTTCTTTGGCAAGTTCAACACTTGTATAGTATCTGTCCGTAAATATATGGAACCCTTGAACATTTCCATAGGCGTTTTCCAGTTTGTTTACAAGTGTCAACACAATCCTACTTTTTGCCAATAAATCTGGCCTAACCAGAGTAGTTGAGGTAGCTGATACCATGTAAGGCTCCATTAAACAGATGTATCCAGTACCTGCATCACATACTACAAATACTTTTATACCCCATTTAGTTGGTTTATCTTTATTGTAAATTTTAAAAGAAACACGACCCTTGAAACCAATTGTTCTTTCATCAATACTGAGCGTATTTGAGGGACAAAAATGGGAAGTGAATTTGTTCTCCAAATACTTTATCACTCTTTTTACTTTTCCCGATCTCGTTAGTGTACCCAACAAGGGACCGGTAACAGGCGGAGGTGACAGGTGGAGAATCCAAAAGATTTGAAAGAACCTATCTTTGCTAAAGATGTCTTTAAAAAAATGGCTGAAAAGTCTAACCAGTTAGAAGAGAAGTAATCTTCAATTTCTGGCTTGGAGTTCATTGACATATTCAAAATTATGCCAATGAAAGCCTTCATTTCAGGCAGAGAAATGTCATACCACTTGTGCCACGTGGAGTTCTTTTGAAGCGGAGTACTTTTTAATATTTTCTCCTGTGCATAGCGATTACTTTCTTTAATTATTTCTAGTAGTAGCTCATCGGTAAAAAAAAAGATTAAAAAAACTTAGCTCCGACGACCTTTCAAAGTTCTCAGGTGGGTTGAATCCACTATTTTCTTCTAGTGAAAATTTAAATGTTGGGAAAGGCATGTCATTTTCGTTCCATTCATGCCATTGTGTGTCTGGAAATGCTTGAAGATTTTCTTCATCCCCACTTTCTGACAAATCATCATCATCGTCTTCTTCTTCTGGCAAGTCGCTTTCATGATCGCTTTCAAAATTGGGACCATCATTGACCACGTCATCACTAGTTGAAGCTACGATTGAATCTGCTTCCAAACTTAAGCACCCAGGATCGTCCACATCCTCAACCTCCGAACTATCTGCATAAAATCAAGTCCCTTATAGAATCGGATCTTAATACTTTCTCAATATCATCACTCATATTTGGAGGTTATAGCCATCTAAGGTTTTAACAATGTAAATTATAAGTAATACAATTTAAAAAGTAATCAGTTTTTTAATAATTTACTACAGTGCCTAATTTAAAAAAAAATACTTACAATAATCAGACAGTAGCTACACAGATATGAAAAGCGTTCACTGCACTCAATAACAACCAGTCATGTGGTTATCGACAATGAGTCATCATTTTATCCGGTTTGTTTATCAGGTAAGATAAGCTTCAACAATGCTACATTCCAGACACAACTCAAGGAAGCTTTTATCTTTAATTTAATTGGTTGAGAGACGGAAATAAGGCAGTAAATCTTTTAAACTGCGTTTATTGATTACATTGTCATTAAAACGAGGATGTTGGGCTAGAAAAGCTATTTTTATTTAACATTTTCTCAAAAACTGTGGGCTATACAACGTGCTTGATTTGATTCTTGAGAAGGTTCTGAACAATAAATATAGGTTGCAGCACCTTCCATACACACTTGAATTCAACAAAAACAACAAAATAAATATCACAGCAGTATCCAGTTATACTGGATACGAGAGCGTTCGAGCATTTCGGCGTGAGCCAGTTATACTGGATACGAGAGCGTTCGAGCATTTCGGCGTGAGCCAGTTATACTGGATACGAGAGCGTTCGAGCATTTCGGCGTGAGCCAGCTATACTGGATACGAGAGCTGAAGGCGGGGATAACGAATTTGTTTACAAGAGCTGTACACGTAATAATATGTAGCCAGTAATGCTGGATACAAGAGTGTATGGACAAATCAGGCAAATTCGCTAAGAGTGCAAAGGGTTAAGAGTATTTTTTTTATACTCAAAAGGCAATACATTCAGTTTACTTCTCACACCGACCAATAAACATCTGGAGTGTATTAAAGATAGTGTCAGGGAGCTTGTTGACATAGCAGATATTGTAGCCAATGGTGATAAAATGAAATCGATACACGTCTTAAAATATTTTTTATTTTCCAAATAAGAATTTACTTTAACAATGCAGAAATTATAAAATATTTCAGTCTCTTAGAACAATCACAATTAATCTCCTTAGAGATACTTAACTAACGAAATTTATCACAGTCATTCTTATGCTAAGTTGTACTTGTAAACTGCACCTCAAATTATAATATTCAAAGAATACAGTGCAAAAATGCCAATTTGTGTGCTGGCAAGAGAGTTATTAGCCTCCAGCTTTGCTAGAGCACAATACCAGAGGTTGCTTTTTAGTTGATGAATTCCATCCCGACAGACAATGTCTTAGCTACTTAGCACAGTGGTATTTCCATATAAGAGTTCATACATTGCTGAACTATTGAACTATAAATATTCATCAACGTTTGGTAGATCATATAAGCCCATAAAAATTCTATTCCTACAAAAGCTTTGATTTCATCTCTAGAAACCGGGGCCCAATGTGGGTCAAGTTTGTTTACAGCATCTTGTTTTTTAGCAGCATACGCATTCGTACACTCGACTATGTTGTCAAAAAAATGCATCACCTCCCAACAATAAATAAAAATATTCTACGACATCAGAACCAACAGGCAAAGTGTGAGATGGCCCAAAATCACTGTAAAATAAATTTGGTTCTGTGTAAGTTATTGTGCGAGACCAGGGAGGGGGCACACGGCCGCATGTTTGTTGGCGACAACTAGTTGTCGGCTCGCCAGGCTCAAGGTCAGCAACATCATTTGACTCACCAGCACTCTCCGAATCACTTTGTTCAGTCAGTATTATATTATCGTCAACATCATTTAAATCACCAACACTTGATGCATCACTAGCATCACTATTACTACACACCTCCCGATCAATCTTGCTGTTGCAAAGCGAACACCTAAAATCAGCCATATTTACCACTCAATTACTGCCAAAATAAACAGATAATAATTTGTTGTAATGGTTTCAAAAGTAAGAAGTAGGACTCCAAAAAGGCTAGAAACTGTAATAATTAAAATTAATGCCGATGGGAGGCAGCACCAGACGGATACAGTTGGTAATGTAGATCGTGGCGTTTGACCTGCAGTGGCTCGGAACAGTGTGTGGCGATTAATGGCTTGTGACCGGGAGAGGTATTTCCAATAAGAGCTAATCTTGCTGTCTACCGTACTGGATGACCATAGGTTTACCTTTCAATATGGTACCATTTATCGTCTGCAACGCATCTGTGTCGCAGTCTCACAGCCTGAAACAGAGGTACAATTTCAGTACTTGGCCTACAATAAAAGTTACAAAGAACACTGAGTTCCAAATGAGGTGTTGTGTATGAAATAATGTGAATATTGGACAGTTTTCTTTAACAAATTTTAACACTTTTCAACTCAGTATTACTATACTAGAAGCATACCAAAAGTTTTGGATAAGTATAAAGTTTATTCATAAGTCTTAAATTTCAAGTTTTATAAACAACTATATTATTAAATTAATGAAGAATTTGGATTCACTTACCATTTGTTGGAAGCACATGTTTCACTGTAATATTTAACTTTGAATTTTAAGTTATAATTCCTACTAAAAGACACTAATGTGTCTTAAAATATAATTTGTAATCAAAGCATGTGCTGTTAAAGTACCAATAATAAAATATAAATAATTAAATTATAAAAATTATTTTTTAAAATAAAAAAGAACACTATCCAGAGATTGACTACTGTAGTCTTCCTGTGGCAGAATTCTCCAAACAGGATACCCCACTACAAACAGCTTGCAGGAAAGTTGGTTGATTACTACTGAAAACCAGCTGTTGTCATTATCTAACAGTCCCGGTGCTGGGCTATGCTAGTATATATGGACATTGACAAGCTATTAAGTAAACATCATTGACACTGTCTCATTTGTCAATGGGCTATACATTGACTGTAGATAAAATCAGTGATCAGCATTGACCTTCAAAGACAATACTACAGGGTCTATATGTTTGTGTGTATTTTTTAAAACAAACTTTCTTGTTCAGTGTCTATCTGTTTGTGTGTTGTTTTTAAAACTTTTTCATATTTTATCTGTAAACAAATTTTAAATATTTTCAAAGCATTCTATTTGTGTATTTGTTTTTTACTTTAATTTTCATATAAATATACATAGGCAACAATTGAAAATTATATAGAGTAAAATATAAAATATATTTCATAACATGAACTGTATTGTCAAAAAGTGTAATGTTCCTAAGGGATGGAAAAGAGAGGAAGTAATGAGGAAAACAGGAGTAAACAAAGGAAAAATTGATGTAAATATTATTTCCCCTAAAGGGAAGATATTTAGATCACAAAAAGAATTGTCGCAGTACATTCTTGATAAAAAGCTGTCTGTAAAAAATTGAAGACTTTAATTTTTCACAAAAATGTTTGAATTCACAAAATGAAAATGTAGTTAGTTTTGCCAGCACCCCAATTTTTTTCTGGTGAATTAGCCTCTGAGGTAGATGAGGGAAAAAATCAACTTCATTTAAATAACACTCCTGTTAGCATGAAACAAAATGATCTACCCAACACCAACTTACAACATACACATATCTCAACTCAGACAGAGAAGAATTTTAGTATTTCACTTCCCATTTTAAGCAACGATTGGATTCTGGATGATAGCATTGATATGTATTTTGAAATATTATATTTGAAAAAACTAGTCAAACAATGATGTTTGCCTAGTGAAACCGGCTGTCTGTCTACCTAGTAGTCCGTATCTACCTAGTATAATATCGACTCTGCAAAACTGCTCTTTGACAGGATATCAAAGTATCTGAGCCCCTCTGAAAGTACAAAGTTCAAAATTCTTGACTGCCCACAGCAAAAAAATAACATTGATTGTGGTGTGTACTTATTGCTGATGGTTGATTGGTTCATAAAAGGACTACATAGCGGAGCGAGTTTAGTTGAAAACTACTTTGATCAATTAGAAATTAAGGAAAAGGATGTCATCCTTAAAAGGGCTCTGCTTGCATATTTAATGCATAACCACCAGTACACTAAACTGTCACGAGCCACTATCAATGCTCTAATATTGCACCCTGTTGAAAACAACTGTTCAGAGTTGCCAATCAATACACAGAAAACCTCTACTTCTGATCCAAAAAATACAGAAAATATGTGGATAAGTCCGAAGATAAAAATTAACAAAAAAATAAAAAAAAATCATAGCCAAAGAGTTTTTGAGTCTATAATTTCTACTTCAAACATGTATGAAGCTTTAGACTGCCCACCAGATTCCAAATTAATAAGGAGGGAAATTCCATTACCGTCCTTAAAATCTTCAGTACATGTTAAAAACCCACATCCAGACATAAAAATTATCAACACAGATAAAATAAAGAAATGTTACAAAACCGCCATAGAAAAAAAAAGAAAGATTTGTAGTGGACTGCCCACAAGTAAACGTTACTCTGTGCAGCGACAGCCAAGGTAGTTACTTAAGTAGCAAAATAGAAAAACTAAGCAATGGGAAAATTCACGCTTTTGGCTATGTAAGAGCAAACACTACTCTAGCACAGGTTATTGAGTCCAGTGCCTTAGAAAGTAAAAATCCTCTAATAATTCTTGGTGGAACCAATGACAGCCTGAATGGAAGTTTTGATTATATTTACAAAGACCTTGATAAACAACTACAAATAATTAGTAAGTTTAGGCCTGTTTTTATCAGTACTGTACCTATAAGACATGATAAAATATGGAACGATCCCATAAATAAATTGCTAAGATTAGCAAATAACTATATAATTGAACTTACAGCTAGAATGAAAAATGTCTATGTACTGAACCTAAACTGTCTTAGAAGACTTCACTATACTAAACATGGCCTCCATTTGAATAAAAGTGGGAAATATAAACTGGCTGCTTTAATAATAAAGGCTATTAGAATGTGGCAATCAGAGGATAGATCACCAGAGAGTTTGGTTCGAGAGTTTGGCTTACCAGAAAAACCACATGAAGAACTAAAACAGATCAACATCATTGAGGCAGACATGAACAGACTAATAAAGGATAACTGTACAGACAAAAGTGTTGCCTTTGCGCATTGTGTTTCGGGAGACTTCAGAAATGACAGAAATATGAGCGCTGGTGTAGCTAAAGTTTTTCAAGAGGCACTTCGGTAAACCAGATATTAGTAAGGATTATTTCAGTGATCATTTGGCTTGCCAGGTAACTGAAACCGGAGTGGCTGTATATAGTCTAATCACTAAAGATAATTATTTTCAAAAACCTAATGGTGAAATATATGATTATGCATTTCAACAACTCAAAGAGGACTTCAAGAAAAGAAATTTCAGTCAGCTGATTTGTTCGCCCATGGGATGTGTGCGAGATGGTATCAATCCAGAACATTTTTGTGCTCAAATAGTTGATTTTCAGCGTGTCACGGGAACCTCTGTAACTATTGTAACGTATGACGAAAAGGCCAGAAGAGTGTTAAGGAATGGTTTAACACATGCCGAGTTTGTTCAACATCTACGACATACCATCTCTGCGCTGCTGCAGAATCAAGAAAATCCTGATGTGTCAAACCCAAATATAATATTAGAGACATCTACATCATTTGTCGATGGTGACTCCTGTGAAGTGTTGAACACAACAAAGTCTACGGACACCAAGCGCCTCAACAATGAATCGGTGGCCACTAACTTTTCAGGATGGTCTACTCCTCACAGTGCAATTAAGAAGAAAAATCTTTTCAGTGATTTTCTTTCTACTAGGGAGCATTCAGTATCTTGTTCAAGTGACACTTTAAATAGTTTTAATGTAACCTATAATAATAGAGTAAATTTTGAATTAGATCAGACAAAAAACTTGCAAGTATTACAGGCAGAGACAAATGTATAACAGACTTTAAGATTTTCCATCAGAATGCAAGGAGCTTACAACCAAAATTGAACCATTTTGAAATTTTAATTGACCAGCTAAATCCTGATATTTTACTGGTAACTGAACATTGGACGAGCGATAACATTCTTGAATGCATCAAATTTAATAATGGGATGTATACATTGGCTAATTCTTTCTCTAGAACCTCAATTAAAGGTGGTGGAGCTGCAATTTTCACAAAACGTTCTGTTTCATTTGAAAAACTTGATATAACTTCATGTGAAGGATTACTGGAAGCTACAGGAATTAAAACTAAAATAAACAATGAGAATTACATAATTATTTGTATCTACAGGCCGCCCAATTCTGATATTGATAGTTTTTATATGTAAATTAACCAAAATAGTTGACTCACTTGATTCTAGTTCTAACTGTATTCTGATGGGAGATTTTAATATTGATATTTTAGTGCACTCTAACAATAAATTTAAACTAATGACTTTTCTTAATGAATTCAATTTTAGATATCTGATAAACCAACCAACCAGAGTAACTCAGAATACACAGTCAGTTTTGGATAATATAGTAATCAATAAAAAGTTGGGCTTAAAAAAAGTAACTTCAAAAGTCATAATTACAGGATTATCAGATCACTTTGGTATCACACTTAATATTCCTATTAACGATGCAACAGAATATTTTCTTAAAGCGAAAATACCAACAAAAGCAAGGTCTTTCAATGCAGAAAATGTACGCATACTAAATTATTTTCTTCAAAAAGAAAACTGGGATATATTGACATCAAGTTGTGATGTCAATAAGCAATATTCTAATTTTGTTGAAATATTAAATTATAATATTGATATTTGTTGCCCAATAAAAAATAAAAAATATTAAGAAACAGATTAAAGATAAAACTCCATGGATAACTAAAGAAATTACGGAGACAAAAAATGTTTTAATTTTCCTTGAATCACTCTGGGTTCAAAATCGTAATAAATTTGGAATTAAGAATCTTTTAAAAATGCAAAAGCAAAAATATGAAAGTCTGCTAAGAAAAACAAAACAAGAATATATGACAAATAAAATTTTGAATTCAAAAAACATAAATGCTGATACATGGAAAATCATAAACAGAGATTTAGGAAGAAATACAAAAAATAGAGCTAACATCTCACTAAGAAGCAATGCTAATTTGATAACTGATCCTAATGTTATTGCCAATCAGTTTAATGAATATTTTAAGGGCATCCCTGAACAATTGGCCATTAATTTTAATAATCTGAATTACTCTTTTAAGGGTAAAAGAATTGAAAGCAGCATGTTTCTTCACCCAACCTCTGAAAAAGAGATTCTTAAAATAATAAAGAACTTGAAGAATAGTTTTGCAGTTGGTTGGGACTGCATAAGTACTGATTTATTAAAGAATATTTCAGATGTTATAGCAGGACCTTTATCATCTGTAATTAATACAAGTTTTGAAACAGGAATTTTCCCAGACAGTTTAAAAATTTCTAAAATTGTGCCTATTTTTAAAAACAAGGGAAACTGCTCAGAAATTATTAACTATAGACCAGTTGCACTTCTGCCTGTTATTTCTAAAGTTTTTGAGAAAGCTATTTGTAATAGGTTAATTGATTTTTTAGAAGCTAAGAGCATACTTTTTGTAAATCAGCATGGATTCATGAGGGGGAAATCCACTTTGTCAGCCATAATCAAATTTCTTAATGAAATAATGGAAGGAATGATAAATGGTGATTTTATTTGTGGTGTGTTTCTGGATTTGCAAAAAGCTTTTTGACTGTGTAAATATAAATATTTTGCTTGATAAATTAGAAAACTACGGAATAAGAGGGACACCTCATGATTTACTGAAATCTTACTTGGTCTGTCGGAAACAGTTTGTCACCATAAAAAATGATCAGGGTGAAGTCACATCTAAAAGATCAGACATTAAGTGGGGTGTGCCTCAGGGTTCCGTTCTTGGTCCATTGCTATTTTTAATATATATTAATGACATTGGAAATGTAAGTAATCCTAACCAGACAATTTTATATGCAGATGACACATCTATACTATATAAACACAAAAATTTGGAGGATTTAGAAATCATAGCAAATATACAAATTAATAATATAGTGCAATACTTTAATGAAAACTTTTTAACAGTAAATGCAAATAAATCAACAGCTCTCAATTTTACTTCAAATAAAAAATCTTCCTTTGAAATTCAAATAGCAGTTGACAATTTAGTAATACCAAAGTTTGATTCTACAAAATTTCTCGGATTGATTATCGACAAAAATTTAAATTGGAATGACCATATAACTACTCTTTGTTTAAAGTTATCTAAAGCAATATTTATGATGAGAAAAACTGTCTGAATTTTGCAACGAAAAAGCTCTTAAAATGGTATATTATGCATTTTTTTACTCTCAGTTAGTTTATGGTATTGAAATATGGGGAAATACATTTAAGAAGAACATTAATAAAATTTTATTAATACAAAAAAAAGCAGTACGTTATATTTCTGGTATTGGCTATAAGGATTCATGTAAACAAAAATTTCAAGAACTTCATATTATGACAGTCCCTTGTTTAATTGTGTATAAACTTTTGCTTTATATGGCTACGTCAAACAAGCTAACATATAAAAACATTCACCAATATAACACAAAGGGGTGCAAACAATATTGTAACCAAAAAACTGATTTCCAAACAATATTCATTAGCAACATTATCTCTTGGACCAAAATTATGGAACACACTGCCAAATGGGTTAAGATCACTGCCATTTAGTACTTTCAAAAGACAAATTGGATTTTTCCTTTTGGAACACCCACTTTTATGAAGTGGATGAGTTTTTTGGGATTAGTTATAAATTAGATAATTGTTGTTGATTTTGGGAAATTCTTTTATCTGTATTGTAATTAGTTTTAAATAATTAATTGATTTGTTTTTAATTGATATATTTATTTAATATATCACTTCTTTTAAAGATCTGGACGAACTGGAGGATTACATTGCTTTTAAAACTGAAATGTACAATATTGTGTTTTTCAATGTGACAATGTATGTAATCTTTACCGGTAATAAATGAGTATCATTGAGTATCATTGAGTATCATTGAGTTCGATAATGGTGCATGTGACACCATGGGATTTGGCTGAGTGTTAGGGAATATTTTAAAATTGGTCTTATTGGTAACCATGATGGCAGTGAGAAAATAGGAAAAATCAATAAATTTCCAAACAATCTCAGTACACTCATAAGAGATTGAGAGACTCTAGGGATGTTTTGTACATTTCAAACCAATACGTAAATGAGATGACGAGCGTTATTACTAAAAAAGGAGACGAGATACAAAAACTATTTCAGTTGTAAGATATAATAAACACAAGTGGTATTGACCGAGAAGGTCAACTCCTAAGTTACTACTCTTGTGTAAAAAGGTCATCAAGCGATATAAAAAAGTTGTTGATCCATATTTTGCAAAACAAAAGCCTAATGAACACGTCATCCACTTTACAAAAAAAATCCAATGTTTGCAAAAATGTGTCATTGTTAAGAATTTAGACTCAGTGTGATTGATGGAGTGGTTTAAGACATCGGAATTTGTATCTGAGTTAATGATAGTGCAGGTTCAAATCCTGTCTGTGACCATTGCATTTTTTTCACTACCATTGACCTTCTAGTGTATTGACTCCTTGCAGAGGCCGGTGGTGGCCCATGTAGCTCGGTAGAAATAAGGGTTTAAAAG